>NC_067247.2:198064611-198689611 GCF_019359855.2 Lolium perenne | reverse complement strand
TTCTGCTGGTGCCTCTCCGTCGACTACTCCTGGGACTACTCCCGGTGCCTCTCCGTCGACTTCTCCTGGGCGTAGCACCGGTCCTTCTCCAGGTGGTTCTTCTGCAGCTTCTACCGGAGCGCAACCCCGGGCTGCTCGTTTCGCCAACGATGTGGGCGGACACACCCCGCCCGGGTCCTTCCTCCGCTAGTCAGCTTAGAACTAGGGTTTGCTTGCTACTACTATGTATGCTACTATGACATGACACTCTCCGCTCTCCGCTTGTATGCTACTATGTGCACCATGTATGCTACTATGTGAATTATATGCTATTTTGGTGAATTATGGCGAATTTGGTCGATTTGGATGAATTTGGATGAATTGGACCTGCTGAACTGCATTGCAATTGAATTGGAACAGGATTTTGGCTGAAACAGCAAAAAAACAGAAAAAAAAATAAGGCAGGGCCTACGCCGAGGGCAATGCCGTCGGCATAGACCCTGGCATAGACCATATGGTCAGGTCTATGCCGAGGGCAATACCCTCGGCGTAGCCCTTGCGCCTGGCCGCCCCACGAACGCGCCACGTAGCTGCATGCCCCAGATACATATGCCGAGGGGGTTGCCCTCGACGTAGACCCCCCAGCTGGCAGCGCCAGGTCGAGCCACGCCGCCTCTTCTCTCGCAGGAGCCCTGCCCTGTGCCGAGGGCGAGGCCGTCGGCGTCTCCGGCCCTCCGTTAACGGCGACGGTGCGACGGTACGTGGTCGCCGAGGGCACGTACGCCGAGGGGTGGACTTGGCCGTCGGCGTATGGCGCGTACGCCGAGGGCCAGCCGTACGCCGACGGCGTGACTGCGTACGCCGAGGGAGCTGGACGCCGACGAGGTACGCCGAGGGCTGCCGTCGGCGTAGCCTACGCCGAGGGCCAGGCGTGGCTACGCCGAGGGCAGCTGGCCGTCGGCATATCCTCGCATTCCTGTAGTGACTCGTCATGGCTATCCAGATTTTCGCTGGTGGCCAAAGACGACAAGCTCCACCTACTACTACACACCTCGGCACCAAAACAATCCATTCCCTACCTACACGCCCCCTTGCACGCACTCGCGTCCTGTGCAGCTGGAAGCTCGCAATGCTAGCCGCCAAGTCATACCAAACCCCGGGCGCGCGCGACGTGGGCTCGCTGCATGCCGCGATATGGCGACACGGCGTCTCGCAGCTTCCACGTTGCCGAGCGCATCGCCACGTTACCCTCGTCGGCCCGCGCATAAATACCGCAGCGTCTCGCCCATCCATAGCCATCTCATCGTTCTGCCAGACTTCTCAACGTAGCTAGCCATGGGTTCCCAGCGGAATGGTGGTGTGTTGTGGTGTCTCCTACTCGCCGGGCTCCTCCTGGTGGCTGTGGCGGCCGCGGAGGTGGAGGCCGGGCGGGACCCGAGGGAGGATGTCGAGTGGTGCAAGAAGGACTGCGATTGGAAGGGCGTTCATGTGGCGCAGTGCAAGAAGCAGTGCCATGAGAAGTACGGCCAGCAGGAAGATGGCCTCATGGAGGTGAGGACCGAGTGGGTGGATCTCGGACGGTGCAAGAAGGAGTGCGAGCGGATGGCCGGACAACAGGTGGCGCAATGCAAGAAGCAGTGCCATGAGAAGTACGGCCAGCAGGAGGATGCCGTCATCAAGGAGGTGAAGACCGAGTGGGCGGATCTCGGACGGTGCAAGAAGGAGTGCGAGCGGATGGCCGGACAACATGTGGCGCAATGCAAGAAGCAGTGCCATGAGAAGTACGGCCAGCAGGAGGATGGCGTCTTCAACGGGGTGAAGACCGGGATTGCGGATCTAGGACGGTGCAAAAGGGAGTGCGATGAGAAGGGCGGGGAGGTGATTGAGTGCAAGAAGGAGTGTCATCAGAAGTACGGCCAGCAGCAAGAGGAGAGCCACGGTGGCGAGTGCGAGTCCCGCTGCCAGAAGGAATGCCAGCACCACACCCACGACTACGAGAGGAAGCAGTGCATCCGAGACTGCAAAGAGAAGCAGCGCGGTGGCGGTGGCAGCGGCGCCGGTGGCCGTGGCCGCGAGGGCGATGAGCGCCAGCACGCCTGGGAGACGGTGGCCGCAGCCATCCTTCAGGCGGTGTAACACCGGAGGACGTGTGTACGTAGCTAGCTCTCCAGGGCCCCCTTGCCTCTCTACTGCCCGTGCATACGTATGCACGTGTTGAAAAGAATAAGTTGCGTAGTTGGCACTGGCTCTCCGTCTGTGGAGAGCGCGCTTTGTGAGGGGGCCGGATCGACCTGGAACTACTGGGAGCTAAGCAGTCGAACTTGGCCTGTGCTGATTAAATTAAGGCCTATGTTCATTAAGCTGATGACTGTGATAAATAAAGAGGGAGCATGCTTCTGAAATAGGCTGTACATTAATTTTTGTTTTCTGTATCTCACGAACCAGGAATGTGGGAGGAGCAGCTTAATTTCACATATATACCCGCAAGAACTAGGAAACAATTCAATTAAGGGGCTGCTTCAGTTAACAATGCCCTAGTGACAGGCCGTACACGCTGCTAGTACACACCAAATATACGAACCAAAGATATCGCGGGTTCATCGATCGGAGAGTATCCTACCCAAGATAAAACAAACCATGGCCACTGAACAGTATCACCAGTAAACATGCGTTGTGTATAGAACTATAGTAGTTTCATGGAAATTTGGTTGTCGGATATGTAACGTATATATGTAGTATTATGTAGAGTTCTTTTCATCCTTTTTGACACAATCATGTTCGAGTCTGCACATCCAACGTTACAGTTGATACACTGCACACGTAGCTACAGTCCGTGGATATTACCATATACTCCGTACTAGTAATCAGCAAACGGCCAACTTTACAGTTCATTCTACTGTTGATCTGCACATCAGGTCACAAAGCCCGCCCCCTGAATACTGAAGCGGCTCTTCCATGAGACGTTTGTGATAGCGGCTTCAAGACTCATTGTCACTGTTCGAGTCCACCGAGGACGATGAGGAAGCGGAGTCTGGAGAAGCATGGTAGTGCACTTGAGCGTGTTTCCGCGTCTGGTTACTGAAGCTTTGAGCATGGTGTGGCCCGGCGCGAGACATGTGCGAAGAATGCTTCTTGTTGTGGGTCATGTTGACGATCGCAGTTACGATCTCCATGATAGTGGGGAGAAGACTTGACGAAATGGTGAGAAGTCCAGACACCTGCAAATGGCAGCATGGCAACTGGAAATTAAGGTAAAAGTGAAATGGAAAAAATGCAATGGGTTTCTAGCTGTATAATGAAAATAGATGAGAAATTGCTTGGTAGAAACAACTTCGACTCGGCGTAATATCAAGGGAGAACCCTGGAACTAATATATGTCAAAAGAGGTGTGCAGATCCTTACATTGCCGTTGCGGAAATAAGCAGTTATGTCGTATTGCAACCATACAGCATAAGACAGTACAAAGGCGAGAAACAGCCCCAGAATATATACAGGGTTCCTGATCACGGTCAAAAGAAATTAACTTGATTAGCCCACCAACATCAGAAGTTAAAAGAGAATTCAAATATTCAACCATATAAATTTACTTCAGGAGACGATTACCTCAGAAAAAACACAAATTCGTTGAAACCAAGTATAGCAAGAAGCAGAATGGTCCATGCAGGTGGTAACCAGTTGCTACTACGTCTGTGTGCTTCCTGGCGGAAAGGTTGGACAGGAAGAATTCGATCAGCACACCACATACTGCAAATATACCAACATTGATATACCTAATAAACGTAATTCCACATAATGAGACTACAAGCACTAGTATTCAGAGTAACGGAGGTAGCTATGTGTAAGTCAGTGGGGGCCGCTGCCCCCCTAGACTTGGAAAAATTAAATGAAGCAATTTTTTTAGGGTGTTAAATGGGAAAACGTAGAATAATTTGCCCCCACCCCCAACGAAAATAAGAATTTGACTTTATCCTATCAATTCAACTATCAACGATCTAAATTATAACATAAATACCAATTTGCGGTCAAATAAACATAGACTACGGCTATGAAAGAACTGATTGATTGAATGAGCACTTGGGCAGGAAATGACCCAGGAAAACAGACCTGCATCGAAATTGCTTGTGCAAGAGGATACTCTGTCTCTGCTTTGAATTGCCTCCAGATGGATTTACACTGCACTGGTGTGATTAGTGTATCCTTTGGTGACACCTGTACGAAATAAAAGAAATTCCAATTTATTTCGCACTTTTGTGCCTTCAGAACTGTAGTAGAGAGCCAAGTATAAGAGTCAGCACCTCTTGCCACGTGCTTGAAGCAAGTGGATCGGAAGTGAACTCGATGCTCCTCTTTTGGGAAAGTGGTCCTCCATCTAAAAGGGAAATCATCAGAGCGCGGTCTATTTTATCTTGTTTTTCGTCCAACCGTACAGCTGCCATAACTGACATAAGTCTTAGAGCCTGAAATTTGAAGACGGTAAACAGATTATTATTTTTTGTACACGTGAATTTCAGATGACGGCGTCACCCAAGAATGGCAATATAGTAATTTTGGATATGTGAATCATCAATACCGCCAAGCGTGCTTCTCGGGTGATTGAACGTATATCTTCATTTGCTGTCCATGTTCTTGGCATTGAATCCTTATCACGGCTCAAAACAGTGGAAAACCTATGGATAAACAGAACAGATAGCAAAGATGTTAATGATATATGGGCGTTAGTGCCATCCTTACATTGCCATACACATAAGAACGAAGGAATAAAGTTCTACCTTTCTTTCATACGCATAAGAACGTTTCCAGCTTCTTCTCGAGCTTTCTTTTCTACTGTGCATCTTGCATATTCCCTTAATTCTAAGACCATTTGAGCAGAAGCTGTCTGGTCCAGCTCATACTCAGAAAGGGAATTTAAAAATCTCAGTATAGCATTTTCAGTCTCACGCCTATATAATCTCCTAATAGATGCCCAAGAGTTTCGGTTGCCAGTTTCTAGGATTGATTGTACAGGTCCAGAAAGTGCATCCAAGAGTTTTTTCTGCAATGTTCAATGATGAAGTGCAAAGCATGAAGATGGAACAAGTTAAAAACTGTCATGGTGGTAAAAACTTCTTACTGAAGGATTCCAGGAACTTGCTGTTATTTCAGAAAGAAAGGGGGAAGCATGCTGGGGTCTCGAGATTTCACTGTCCGGTGAATAGGAAAATACCTCATAGGTAGCTTTTAGTTCATCCAATTTTGCACTCCTAACAGATTCTGTATGAACCTCTACATGCTGCTGTAGTTTGTTTCTAATACTTGTACCATCCCAGTCCACATGTTTAACTACTGCATCTGCATGGAAACAAAGAAGAAATTGGTCAAAGTAGTTCATATAAATAGGAATATCTATTAAAAACATACACAAATGAGGAATACAAATTCCAGGAGTAAGCATATGAACCATGAATCTACTGCTTACAGCATGATCAACAAGCAAAAGCTAATTGAACTCGAAGTGCAATATGTTGCTGAGAGCAACCTTACATCCATTATTGTGAAGATAAAAAAATGAAAGCAGTATTAAAACATTAGAAATCAATTTCCACAATACTGCATATGGTTACAGGGTCACATTAATAACATGTCACCCAAATTTATCAATAGAACATCACTAATCATGTACATCACTACCTGAAGAATAAAGCACATGACAAGATAACACTGGTCAAATAATCGCCAAATAATTTAATCCTAAAGATATCTAGAGGCAGGTAGTTGTTTCTTTACCTCTCCATCCAACGTCAAACTCCACTAATGAAGACTGGGCACAGTAACGAGCTGTTGCAGCAAATCTCCCACCTGTCCTCAATGATTGTTCTAGATCACTTTTGAATTTATCGAGGACCGTGCAATGCAGATGTTTCACCACTGTTTCAAAAGCAGGATACGCGTGCTGCAGAAGATGAGACCAAGTGAACAACACAAGATAAAATGAAAACATCCCATTTCATTTTTCTAAGAATTGATAAGACACAGTATCTACTTCAGCTAACTTAATAGAACATAAGAAAGATTCTAAACTGAGTGTCTGAGATGTTTGCAAGATAATACTTGATACTGAAATATATGTACACAACAACAGCCAACAATATAAACTGGCATAGGCCAAGCACTGAGCTTGAGAAATTTATTCACCTAGACTGAATATAGAATAAGTGTATTATAAGTCAACTATTTTGAGGTCTTGTCTAGGTCCTGAGACTACAAAACTGCCATCTGGGTCCTGGATGTGCCACTAGTGGATCACCCGGGTCCAAATCTCCGCCTACATCTGCCATAGCTGGTACTTTGATGTTAAGTTCCATGCACCACCACTAGAACCAAAAGTCCGAACTTATGGAGAGAAGGTGGGCAATCAACATATACTGTAACACCCCCTCTCAGCCATGCTACACCAAAAGTCAAAGCCTGAGACTCGGTGCAGCTCAGCTCGGTAGCCGGCAGCAGCATATTGGCCATGACACCAGAGGTATGCTACACCGCACCAAGGCCACCGACTTCAACTTCAGCCATAAGTACGCAGCAGTGATACCTGCCACAGCATGCCGTATGGTGAGGACAGCCCCCTGCACTTTAGGAACTCAGCGGTATGAACACGCACATGTCCCCTGTCTGAAATGTCACCGGTCAACGTGCAAACTGGGACATCAAATGCATTGGGGCAGCTTTGGACCTGGATAATTCACTAACTGCACTTCCACCGCCTGGGACGATTTTCAAAGTTCAAGGGTCCATGTGAAAGACCCTGAAATAGTTTAAGGACCTATGATGTGTTAGGGATGTATAGTGCCTTATCCTAAGGGTTTTCTGCATATTGCCACACTTGTACATGTATTGGCCGTTGGCCCATGTGAATGTCAGGTGCTCACTTCACAACATGGTATTTGAGCTTAAGGTATTGAGTTTGAATCCTGGTTTTCGCAATTTATTCTAAAATTGTTGTTGCCCCCTCGTTGTCACGTATAGGCCTTTTGAGTCATACCTCACCGTTCCATGTACAAAGCCTCTTGAGCCTACTTCTGAGTCTACAACATTTGACTTGTCTTCCAATCGCGCGTGAGGGAGTGTTAAAGTGCATAAGTGAATTGCACTAGCGCTTATTAATTCGGAGTTTTGGTTGCGTTGGCTAGTGCATAAAGCTTGACATGGTATCAGACTAAAGCAAGATGGGCATCCTCGTAAGAAATCATCCTAACTGGTTACAATGATACTTTCTTCAAGTCAAGAGTGAAATAAGAGTATCAATGAGCAACGTACATGTAGAATATCCGATTCTAACTGTTGACGCTTAACAGTTCTGACACTTTCATCGAAGTACATGGCTTCCATGTCATACCTGCAAGAAAATGCATTAAGCTCAGACCATACGAAATAAATGTCAAGACCATTTTCTTCATGTGCTTTCAAGGATCAAGACACACTAAAAGAAACACCGACTAAAACAATCCAAACATCTCTACATTTGTACTACTTTGTAGTGCCAAAACACCCAAATAAAGTCAGTTGAGTCAGAACAAAAGAAAATGCTACAAGGAAATCATCATTGTAAAAAGCAAGATTCTTTACAGGTTTCCACCACATGAAACCGTACACCTCAGAATATGGTACAGTACAAACGAATGGCAGTATTTTTAAAAGTGAGGTAATCATTAAGAAACCGTACACCTCAGAAAAGGTTGCGGGTGGGTAGGATCCTAGACCGGGAAGGTACGGGAGTTAGTGGATGCTGCGATCAGGAAGCGTGTAAATATCCGTTGTGTCCACGAGACTAGATGGGCGGGCGAAGGCGAGGGAAGTTGAGAATACCGGCTTCAAGCTTTGGTATTCAGGTTTAGCTGGTACTAGGAACTGCGTAAGCATCCTCATAGATAAGAGCCTTAAGGATTGAGTACTGGACGTTTGGAGCTCTTCATTGGAGGAGAATCATTATGAACTATATAGCTTCCGAGTATGACTACTGCCTACTGCTGTTTAAAGAACATAAGAGGATATGACCAACATCTAGCCTCAGTTTGCGGTTGCTAAACTGTGTTGTGCTCAACTTATAATTTGCTATGAAAAGTAGAGCCATGGAGCAGAAAATTATTGGCTATCTGACAAGAAAAATAGGTAAAAGCTGGTTCAGAAAGCTTGAACGAATCCCTGGTAGATAGAGGAGCATGACAAACTAACGAAAAATAAGTGGGTGCATCCATCGATTGATATGTTGGGTAACAATTACTTTCCATATATGCAGTACATGAAATGTATCTAGCAATATAGAACCACAGAGTTAGAACGAAACAAAGACTGAACATACCGTGTGCAAGGGAAAAGCTTTAGTATTACACCTCTGAAGCAAACGAGCAGCACATAATAAAACTAACAGGTTCAGGAATTTCTTAATCGAGAAGACAAGCATTATGGATCATGACAGCCGAGTGATTATCTTAATTTTGTACAAAGAACGTTGCCAAGAAAAGTATAGTCAGTCACTCACTCTGATAGATAAGAATCAACAATGGCACTGAGCTTCATTCCAAAACCTGTTACTGGACCAGATTTTGCAGCTGCCTCTAGCTCCAACCAACCCTGCAGAGCGAAATATTTAATTCCCAAAGTACAAACAAAAGAAAAACTCCGCCAATTTTCTTTAGGCATAATCGGACCCCAGCATAAAGGAGGGGGTTGTGATAGGCTTGACGAGCCAACGTAAAAACTTGCCATTCCTATGGATATGAAAGCCAATAGAAACTTGTTGGGGGTGTAACCCTCTCAATGACAGCATACTGTAACCCAGGTGTGGTGTTAAATGAGCAAGGTCCAGGAAGTTACCCCCTTAGTGGAGCGCTACATCATCGTAAGGGTCTATGTAAGAAGACATAGGGATATGAGTATCCTAGACAAACTAGTTGTTGGGAATCTAGTCCTGAATGTCGAGCATCAAGAGACAATGTTGGGAGGACTTGGAGGGCATGGTTAGAAGCGTACCTACAAATGAGAAGCTCAAGGAGATATGAATGTTCAGAATGTTGGGAGTACTCATGCACCAGTGAATAGTGGGATTCGAAGGGTGGCGGCAATACGAACGATAGGGTGACCAAAGTTCACATGGGAGGAGGCGGTGAAAAGGGGACTTGGAAGGATTGGAACATAGGTGTATCCAGCATCCCTCAAGCCTAGGCACTTGCCCAAGCTTGCTGGAGGTGCTTCCTTGCATTTTTTTATTTTCATAGAAATTTGAACAAAAAAAATAGCAACTTAAGCCTTTAAATTTGCAATATGCCCAAGGCTCCCAAATGTTCCTGGGTCTGCCACTAGATTGGAATGTACCTATAGATTTGACACTTGATATGACAGCATGGAAATCAGCAATCCACGTGTCGGAACCTTAATTTACTTTTATTGTACTCTATTCTTTCTCTCTTTATTCTTTGGTTGCCACAAGTTTTTGTTGGGTTTCATCTCTAGCCTACCACAACTTGCTTGGTACAAAAGACTTTACTCGTGTTGTTCGGTAGCAAGAAGAAAAAATTAAGAACAAGTATAACATAAGAGTAAGTTACTAAGGTCACCTCATCCGACATAAAAGATTGAAGCCTTTCATCTGCAATCTCTTCACAACGAACAGTAGCAACCATGACCTACAAAATGCAGAAGGAAAGAAAATTAAACGTATAATTTATAATATAAAACTGTTTTGAAGCATGCTTATGTACCCAATGAAGTGTACTTGTCTCACAACACTGTCATTAGAAACCACAATAAACTAACCTTGTGAGCAGGAAGGTTTAGATCCTTATTTTCCTGTATTACTTTCCAGATCTGCATCGCACTAATACAGAAAGCTGAAGCAGGTATCACACCCCTTCTATCAGCTGCTAAACCGCTTGGAGCAATTGAGTTAATAAACCTGTTCCTGAGTTTCCCAACCTGCAAGGAAGTAACAAAAATTAAACGGTACACTACAAGGTCTTATCTCTCAAAAATAAGGACTAACTTAGATACTGACTCCGCAAACAAATCCCCTAAACTAAAATATAGCTGCAACCAGTACGTGAGAGAAAAGTAAAGTATATTATATTCTAATATACCTGCTCCTTAAATAGTTCTTCTTTCTCTTCATAACTTGACAAAGCAGTGACATCCACCTTTATATTGCAGAAAATATATGTCGGTCGATATACGCAAATCCCACTTTCAGTAAAACTCATGCACTTACATTAAAGAAATCACTTAGCGCAGCTTCCTTGAAGACTTCCGGTTTGGGAACAGAATCCCATATCTGGTAAAAACAGAAAATATATGATTATTACAGTATGACAAAAGGGAAAAGAAAGGTGAGCAGAAAATAAGACATGAACACCTTCTGAATATCCTCTGTTAGAGCCTGGGCAAGATACTCTACAGGAGTCTGCAAAGAAGAGGAAAATAATAACGAAGCATGAGTACTGAATGCCACTCAGTTGGCTAGCGGCTTCTGCGCTCGCTAAGCCCCATCATGGTTCGAGGCCTGGCCTCCCTGTGGTGCCCCACAGCTGTTTTTATAAATAAAAATGTCACGGGTGCTATTGCCTGTTGACCAAGTTATTCCATATATGTTAAGCATGGATGTGTGCATTGAATCATGCAGAGGCCAGCGGAGAGTTCTCTTCCGTAATCTAAATAAATACAAGTTGAGCAGATCTGAATGCAGAGGTAGAAGAATAAAATTGTGTGTCTCGGTTTCTAGAACTGTACAAACCTTTGTTTTGTCGCGAATCACAAGTAGCAGTGTCGTTTTGCGAGGGCTGAATAAACGCATCAGAACCTTAAATAGACAAAAAAAAATCATAAGAATAATTTCATAATTAGACATAAATAGTACTCCATGTCTCACTGCAACTGAGATTACCTCAAATATTGTTTTCAAAAGAGGTCTGTTAGCAGCCTGTTCTCGGCCTATGTCATGACACCACCTATAGAGTGCATATTTACCAAGCCACGTGATTAGGTTGAGCAAAATTGCTCTCTGCCCATTGCACTAATTTAGATATAAGTCACCAACAAAAGTATACTGAACAACATCACAACTCACAAATTTATCATAACAATATCTGAAACTGCAAGAGCAAAAAGGGCACTCTGCTTCTCAAAGGCAGTATCATCCTGCACAAATAACAGACACTAATAAGAAAACGTCGCCCTTAGAGAGGAGATAATAGATAATACTAATCAGTTAAAAAGTGGAAACAAAAGGTAAAGAGCCTCACTCAACAAAAGAAACGTCAAATTTATGGTCAGAAGTCAGAAGTCAGAAGTGACAGGGTATGTATGGTTTAAGTTGATGGATTCATTTTATAGAACTTGATACTTTGTAGTAATACTTTTTATAATAAATATGGCTCCGTGCATCACCAAATGCAGTGCTCCCTCCTTTTCAAAAAAATAAAATAACTGATGACTGAAATTCTAGTTCAAACTGTCGTAGATGGGGGGATTGATTACTTGCATTTGCATCTATAGCTCAAGATCAATTGCTTGTATTTAGGCTGCAAAATAGTAAACTAGCTGTACTACTCCATTTATAGCTTGATGCAACCACGAGTACTGATAACCTCCATTCTGTGCTGGAAACAAGAGCATAAATACTACTTTTGAGGAATTTAATAAGGTTACTAATGCGGCATGTGAATGGCAGCCATTTTCTTCTCAGCAGGTTAAACACTTTGTGGTACAGAGGAAATAAGTTACGTGTACTACTTTTGAGGACATGAATCAACATATAAGAGACAAAGGACTCAATGAATGCTAGAGAATGAGGAATATATGGTTCATCCACACAATCTGGCATAAAACAAAGAAAACTGAAAGCAGAATATCTGAACATCGAACAGATTTGCAAGCAGAAAATGATTCACCTCCCCTCTTTCCCTCCCATCCGTCCCCTCCAAATCCATAACGACAGTGAAGGGCTCAATGCCAACAGCTTTGGCAACCCACATTCCCTTGGTGGTCTGGTTCCTGGCAGCAGAAGCAGAGCAATAAGTAACACTCAATTCCACATGCTTGCATGCATGCCACTAGGAAATGGAACAACTGAAGAGAAGACGACTCAGCCTTTACCTCCCTTTCAAGGCATCCATCTCGGTGAAGCTTGTCCCGAAGAGGTGGTTGAGCAAGGTGCTTTTCCCTGGTGGGTGAACAAAGTAGCCATCAGGAACTCAGAACCGCTAGCCATCAGGAAATTTTCGAATTGATGAATTACCTAAGCAAAACCGGTAACTACTGCCCTACGCAATCATCGCACCGTAGGAAACGAAACGGATCGCACGTTACTCCAGGAATGAAATCAAATCGCAGACGACGCGCACAACGGGAACGGGTATTCGTGTTAATTGCCTGGACACAAGCCGATTTTATCGTTCCCACCGCCGCAAAAAAACGTTGGCTAGAGGAGAAGCCGTAGGTGGATAGCACTCACCGCTGCCCTGGGGCCCGAAGATGGAGACGACGACGTAGGAGAGGCCCCGCGAGGCGAGCCCCGCCGCCGCCGCGAACCGCTCCATCGCGGCGCCGTCCATCTCCCCGTCGGCGCCCACGACCTGCGTGGCGGGGCACTCGGGGCCATTCGCCGCCGCCGTGGCCGCCATGGGAAGCGAAGGATGGAAGCGAGACGCTTGGCGCGGAGCAGGAGGGAGAAGGGGAGAGAGAGAGAGGAGACAGGTGGCCGCGCGAGGGGGGCCAGGGTTTTATGCTCCATTGGTTTTTAACGGGAAGGAGAAGAATGGCGTGCCACGGACGGATGGCGAAGGCGACCCGACTCGACTAGAACGGCCACGGCGATTTCCATTTCGCCACACCTCTATCTAACGTTGCTTTTGTTCAAATATTTTAACGGAATACACAAGGGACACGCATTCTTCGAGTGTATGTACTGCGAGACCATCGACACAATTTTAACTAGTAAAACTATTTTTTTTAAAAAAAAATTGGGTGTGCCTATATCTCACTTTTGACCCGAGATTTTCTTAAATATCAGTCACCTCACAAAAGTGCAACTACAGTTTAAAAAAAAGTGCAACTCGGTTCAGTTGCACATTTCTGACAGAAAAGTACGATTGCACTTTTTTTACAGAAAAGTACAACTCAAACACTTTTTTGTAAGTGATTTAGATTTGAGAAAATTTCAGTTGACTGAGACATAGAAAAATCGAATAATTAACCGTAGTATTCTCATCTTCTCATTTCAAAAAAAAACTCATAAATGGTCATGTCATCTTACGAGAATTTATATTGTCGCGGATATGACCACGGCAGGTGCTATATGGTGCAGCACTTTATTGATGCAGGGGTAAGGTGGCGTAGCCATCTACGGAGCGAGGTGCACAGGACGGGTTTTACCCAGGTTCAGCCCCTCGGAGAGTAAAAGGCATACATCCTACTAGATCTATTACTCAGTGGAGTTTTACAATTGAGTGACTCAGTCGTCCGGAGGAACGAGAGCTATGGAGGTGAGGAAGAATGAGTGCGGATCCCTTCTAGGGTTTAGCTCGGGGGTTTATATAGGCACTCCCGATCTAGAGTTACATGAGGATAAGATCGTATCTCAACAATCACTATAAGGCCGGGATCCTTTATCCCGCGCCCAAGTAATGTACAGCTTCAGTTGCCTGCGCCTCCGGGCCAGTCGCCGTTCTCCAAGGTTCAAGCCCAGTCGCTTGGGGTTTTAGGCCCAGTCGCCCCATCCAACTGGACCCCTTCTTGGGCCCTCTCTCCTGTGGCGATTGAGACTAATGGTGGAACCCCTTAGGTGTATCCACATCAGTAGTCCCCGAACGCGTCGTGGATTGGCGTGGAGTCGAGGCAAAGCACGGAGAGGCTTGACAAGGATCCACGGCGAATCGGCGGCGAGCTCCTGAAACAGAGTAAATAATTGCGACATAAAGTTTAGTCGAAAGGAGCCAATTGGTGCGAGCCAGTCGGCGTGAGCCAGTCGACCGGGTCAGTCGGCATATATCAATCGGTAATGACCAGTCGGCGCAAGCCAATCGGTGTGAGCCAGTCGACGCAGGTCAGTCGACGTAAATCGTCCAGAGAACACACGTGGCGGTTCCAACGACTAGTTTCATCTTGACCAAGGCCCGAGCCGTTGCGCCGTAGTTGACCGGTGGACTTGTTGTAGTACCTATAGGTGTGGAATTCGTCCACATAACCAACAAATGTACCTTCAAAGGTTCTAGATTCGGATTTACCGAGTTTTTATTTCTTATTCTTGATGAAGCATTTACATCCGAAGACTCGGAAATAGAGATGTTCGGCTTGTTCCCCGTGAGAAGTTCATAGGGGGTCTTGTCGTAGATTGGTCGAAGAAAAAGCCGGTTTGAAGCATGAACCGCGGTACCAATGGCTTCATCCCAAATATTATGGGGTGAATTGAATTCATCCAACATGGTTCTTTCCATTTCAATAATTGTACGGTCCTTTCTCCCCACAACACCACTCATTTGATGAGTATATGGTGTGGAGAATTGATGCTTTATTCCCTCATCTTCAACAAAATCTTGCACGGTGTACTTGAATTCGGAGCCATTATCCGTCCTTATCGCCTTGATTTCTTGACCATGAGAGTGTTGAGCTTGTTTGGCCCACTTAATGAATTCCACATGAGTCTCATCTTTGGATTTGAGGAGGAACACACATGTAAACCGTGAGTAATCATCAACTATAACAAGTCCAAGCCTACTTCCACCAAGAGTATCATAAGTTGTGGGTCCAAAGAGATCCAAGTGAATGAGCTCCAATGGCCTTGAAGTTGAGATGATACTCTTGGATGGATGTCTCTTGCCCACTTTCTTACTGTTGGCGTCCGAAACCCACCGGCGAGCTACGGCTGGCAACACGAAGAGCCGGGAGGCTCCCAGAACTGCGGCTGGCCCTGGTCCCTCCGAGCGACGGCTGACAAGGTATTAACTTGTCAATGCCTACGGATAGTAGACTAGGGTTTAGTTGGAAGTAGAGGGCAAGTAGATCTCGAAGGTTTCAGCCGAAAAGTACTCGACGATTACAAAACTAGGGTTTGAGAACAATGATTCGATGATTTTTGAGTCCCTCGACTCCCCCTTATATAGGAGGCGGAGCCGAGGGATTCGTGCCGTACAAGTTACAGAGTCCGGGGGGGTTTCTAACTCTTCCCGTAAGATTACAAATAACACTTCCTATTACAACTCTAGTCTTTCCTTAATAATATCTTGGGCTCCCGAATCTTCTTATTCTTCGGGTAATGGACCTTCAGTAAACCCCGAGTACTATCTTCGGCAGGCCCATTTGGGATGCCTATGTCAGTAGCCCCCGAGATTTTGCTTAAATCGTAGAGTTAAGGAAAATCTCCACTGTTTATCTTTATTCGACAACTTCAACTTTTCTATATTTCTTCTCATAAACTTCTATATTGTACAGGAATAATGGTAGTTGGGGCTAGTTCATCTGACGGATCAGGTACTAGTTAACTGCTCTAGTGGCAATCCGCAAAAACCTACTTCAAGATCACGTCCCTGGACATGATCTCGGGATACTGGTGTAAACTTCGACAGGTGCCGCTTAAGGTCTTACCATTCTGTCGAGTCCCAGTAAAATCGGGTACCTAACGCGTCCGTTAGGATTTTTCTTCGTATCTGTTGATACGGATAAAAGTAGCAGAGCGCAGTCTTCGGCGATGCCACGCCCAGCAGAACGGATCTGGGGTCTTATCTTCGCAAATTTGCGGCATTCAGAAATTGATCGCAACTTTGGCGTTCTGAGAATATATTGTCGAGTGCTTTTTCGGCTGTTGGAATGGCACATTTTATCGAGTCAAAGATGACTTATATTGCTCTCCCGATGGGAGTATATGCAGAGTTATTTATAACTCGAAATATACTTTTTTGCTCTGCTCTTTTTCTTTTTCTTTTTTCTTTCTTCTCTCTCTCTTTTTTTTATGATCTCATCGGGCACTGATGACCCACAAGTATAGGGGGTGTATCGTAGTATTTTCGATAAGTAAGAATGTCGATCCCAACGAGGAGCAGAAGGTGTTGACAAGCAGTTTCGATGAAGGATTCACTGTAAATGCTCACAGACAAGTATTCAGGGGGTTTAGATGTAACAGTTGAATAAAGTACGAGTAAGTAAAGTGCGAGAGTAACAATTGCAGCGAGTGGCCCAATCCTTTTTAGCACAAAGGACAAGCCGGTTTGTTTACTTATAATAACCAAACGTTCTCGAGGACACACGGGATTTTAGTCTAGTGCTTTCGCTACATACGGCTAGATAATCTTCATTGTTATGATAAGTGTTGTGTGGGTGAACCTATGCTAATGTACCGCCCTTCCTAGGACTAATACATACTTGTGATTATACCCCTTGCAAGCATTCGCAACTACAAGAAAGTAATTAAGAATAAATCTAACCACAGCCTTGAACTCTGAGATCCTGCTATCCCTCCTGCATCGATATACCAATGGGAGTTTAGGTTTCTGTCACTCCGGCAACCCCGCAATTGGCAAACGAGTACAAGATGCATTCCCCTAGGCCCATAAATGGTGAAGTGTCATGTAGTCGACGTTCACATGACACCACTAGAAGAATAACACCACAACTTAAATATCATACCATTGAATATTATTCAACCATAGTTCACTACTAACATTTAGACTTCACCCATGTCCTCAAGAACTAAACGAACTACTCACGAGACATCATATGGAACATGATCAGAGGTGATATGATGATGAATAACAATCTGAACATAAACTTGGTTCAATAGTTTCACTCAATAGCATCAACAACAAGTAGAGATCGATACCGGGAGAGTTTCCCCTATCAAACAATCAAGATCAAACCCAAATTGCTACGGCGGTGACGGTGTCCAGCGGTGGAGATGGCGGTGATGATGGTGGAGATGATGATGATGGTGATGGAGATGATGTCCAGCTCGATGACGGTGACGATGGCGTCGATTTCCCCCTCCCGGAGGGAATTTCCCCGGCGGATTCCTACCCGCCGGAGAGCTCTTTTCTCTCTGGTGTTCTCCGCCCCGCAGAGGCAGCTGTAACTCTTCGCGAGGTACCCTCTGTGGCTTCGGTTTTCGGGACGAAGGATTTCGCGAAGAAAAGGAGGCGAAAGGGGCTGTGGGGCCCCCACACCACATGGTGGCGCGGCCAGGCCATGGGCCGCGCCGCCCTATGGTGTGGGCCCACCCTGGGTCCACCTGGCTCCTCCTTCTGGCTTCCTTCGTCATCTTGAAAAATAGGATTTTTGGTATAATTTCCTTACACAGTTGATCTTCCGAAATATTGCGTTCTGACGGTGCTTTTTCGAGCAGAATCCTGGCTCTGGTGCTTGATCCTCCAATAATGATGAAACATGCAAAATAGATGAAATAACATAAGTATTGTGTCCCAATATGAAATATATCAATGAATAACAGCAAATTATGATATAAAATAGTGATGCAAATTGGACGTATCAACTCCCCCCAAGCTTAGACTTCGCTTGTCCCCAAGCGAAACTGAGCTCGATAAACAGGACCACATGTTTATGGAGTGAAGAGTCGATAAATAAAATACGGACAAGAAGCATCATATTCATTCGCACAAGACATTATAGTAGTCAACTTCCTCATATAACTCAACTTGAAACAAGTATAAGGTAATCACAAATAAAGGTGCATAAGAAATCATAATTGGTGATGGCAAACTTCGTTCTTGGTCAGAGAACAATTAACAGATTATACTTATCTCATTGAGCAGCGCTCTCATGTTAAAGTTTATAAGGCACAACTTGCATACTCAATCATAATGGTCTCCTCATAATCATTGATAACTTGCAAAGCTATATTCATTCAGATAAAACTTGTACTAAACAAGGAAGAATAAAAGACATGATGAAGCAAATCACAATATAATGGTTTGATCACAACTACTCAAATGCTTGCTTGAGATGGAGGGAAATAGGTTTACTGACTCAACATAAAGTAAAAGACAGGCCCTTCGCAGAGGGAAGCAGGGATTAAATCATGTGCTAGAGCTTTTTCAGTTTTGCAATCATATAAAGAGAATAAAAGTAACATTTTTGAGAGGTGTTTGTTGTTGTCAACGACTGGTAGCGGGTACTCTAACCCCCTTGCCAGACAACCTTCAAAGAGCGGCTCCCATATTATTTTTATTTTGTGTGGCACTCCTTCCAACCTTTCTTTCACAAACCATGGCTAACCGAATCCTCGGGTGCCTGCCAACAATCTCATACCATGAAGGAGTGCCTTTTTATTTTAGTTTTATTATGATGATGACACTCCCCCCAACCTTTGCTTACACAAGCCATGGCTAACCGAATCCTTCGGGTGTCGTCCATCAATCACATACCATGGAGGAGTGTCTATTTAGTTTAATTAATTTGGGACTGGGAATCCCATTGCCAGCTCTTTTTGCAAAATTATTGGATAAGCGGATGAAGCCACTAGTCCATTGGTGAAAGTTGCCCAACAAGATTGAAAGATAAAACACCACATACTTCCTCATGAGCTATGAAACATTGACACAAATAGGAGATACTAAGTTTTGAATTGTTTAAAGGTAGCACATGAAGTATTTACTTGGAATGGCAGAAAATACCATGTAGTAGGTAGGTATGGTGGACACAAATGACATAGGTTTGGGTTAAGGTTTGGATGCACGAGAAGTATTCCCTCTCAGTACAGGTCTTTGGCTAGCAAGGTTAATTAGCAAGCATAAGAGTCGAGGGAAACAAACAAATATACATGTGATAGAAACAATCATGCATCTTCCTTGTAAGCTCAAACAATTTTAACTTCAGAATAATAAGCTATGAGCTAACAAGAAAGAAAGACAATGAAACATCTACATGTATTTCTCTTTTCTACTTAAACCTCAAAGTGTTGTTGCTATTGACCAATGCTAAGTTTGCCAAAACCAAATAGATTTATTCAATGCTCCCAAAGTGATACCAATACTAACAACAAGATAAATCATATGATAGAGATTGCAAACTAGAATAAGATGTGCAATATGTAAATGATAAGACTTCTCATTAATATTCCATAACGATAACTCACACCAAGGGATACATAGATAACCAACTAAAGGAGAGATACTGCCAAACTGCAACCCATCTTATATGATAACTTCCCTACTCATGATATGACACTACTTGACAATAAAAGTAAAAGGTAGTGATGATGTGATACCGCGGCACTCCCCCAAGCTTGGAACAAACCAAGGGGATGCCAATACCGATGATGAATTACTCCTTTGGCGATGGTGGTGATGAATTCCTGACAAGCTTCTCAATAAGCTCCTGAAGCTCATCAATCCTGTATGTGAGATTGCGAATCATCTCTGAATTGTGCTCGACACGGTTAAGGAGTCTGTCCGACGGCGAGTCCCAGCTCTTGGAGTTATTTCCCCACTCTTCAGCCTCAGGCTCCTTCCCTCCTGATAGAGATGTTTTCGGAGCTAGGTAATGACGTGGAACCGCTCCTCCAGTGCGAATTCTTGCGCTCTTGTTTGCACTAAAAGGGTTGTCCACCACCTTGATGCTTGCGATGGTAGCACGCGGGTGTGCGCGCGAATCTTCCTCCACCTCTTCTTCATCCTCTTCCTTGACGTCCTTGTCTTCCTCTTTCCACCCAAGATCTCGATCATCTTCACCCGGAAACTCCTTGCCCTTGTTCTTGGAGACCATGGTGCTTCTAAACTGAAAACAGATCCTGGCAGAAACAGCTCGAAACAAAACACGTCGAGAAAACGATATACGGACCTCCAGGGGTCCGGGGGATTATATAGCAAATATTTTCACGACAAAAGGAAAGTACCAGATCGAACCAGAGTCGGAAAGGGGCGACGAGGCGGCCAAACCATAGGTCGGCGCGGGCCCAGGTCAGGCCGCGCCGGCCTATGGTGGCGCCCCCTCGTGCGTCCTTTCCACTCCGTTTCGAACTCGTAATTTTTCATATTTTCCAAAAACAGCAAAAATATTGTTCGGAAAGTAAATTGCGTACTTTTCATTACCAAGATCTGTTACCTATTCAAAGTCGAGTTACGCAGATCGTCAATTTGCCCTTTGATGAAAGCCTCCGGTGTTTCCACTTGAATAATATCAACATCAACATTATAGGAATCACCTGAGATATAATGCTTGAGTCTTTGTCCATTCACCACTTGCGTAGCATTGCCTTGGAGAGAGCTAATTTTGATTGCTCCTGAACGATACACCTCCTCGACAACATATGGTCCTTCCCATTTCGAGAGTAATTTCTCTGCAAAGAGTCTGAGACGAGACCGATACAATAGGACTTTATCCCCAATATTAAATTCTCTTTTGATAATCCTTCTATCATGCCATTTTTTAACTTTCTCTTTAAAGAGTTTAGCATTTTCATAAGCTTCACTTCTCCATTCATCTAGAGAACTTAATTGCAACAACCTCTTATCACCGGCAAGTTTAGGATCTTTATTTAATTCTCTAACAGCCCAATAAGCTTTGTGCTCTAGTTCTAAAGGTAAATGACAAGCTTTCCCATAAACCATTTTATAAGGTGACATTCCCATGGGATTTTTATAAGCAGTTCTATAAGCCCATAGTGCATCCTTCAATTTACTAGCCCAATTTTTTCTAGTTTTATTAACGGTCTTTCCCAAAATAGATTTAATCTCTCTATTTGATAATTCCACTTGACCACTAGTTTGAGGATGATAAGCGGAAGCAATTCTATGATTAATACCATACTTAGCAAGAGTTTTTCTAAAACCTCCATGAATAAAATGAGAACCTCCATCAGTCATAATATATCTAGGCACTCCAAATCTAGGAAAAATAATATCTAAAAGCATTCTTAAAGAGGTCTCACCATCAGCACTTTTTGTAGGTATAGCTTCCACCCATTTAGTAATATAATCAACAGCAACAAGTATGTGAGTGTTACCTTCCGAAGACGAAAAAGGTCCCATGAAGTCAAATCCCCAACAATCAAACGGTTCAATAACAAGAGTATAATTCATAGGCATTTCATTACGTCTGGAGATATTACCAACCCTTTGGCATTCATCACAAGATAAAATAAACTTTCTCGCATCTTTGAAGAGAGTTGGCCAATAAAAACCTGATTGTAGAACCTTTTGCACTGTTCTTTCTCCGGCGTGATGTCCTCCATAAGCACTACCATGACATTTACTCAATATCTCTTGTTGTTCATATTCGGGAACACATCTTCGCATAATACCATCCACTCCTTCTTTATATAAGTGTGGGTCATCCCAGAAATAATGCCTCAAGTCATAAAAGAATTTCCTCCTTTGCTGAGCTGAAAAGGTTGGAGGCAAGTACTTGGAAACAATAAAGTTAGCATAATCAGCATACCAAGGACTGTCTCGCGAGCTCACCTTTATTACAGCCAATTGTTCATTTGGAAAACTATCATTAACAGGAACAGGATCATAAGCAATATTTTCCAATCTAGACAAATTATCAGCAACAGGATTATCAGCACCTTTCCTATCTACAATATGTAAATCAAATTCTTGCAACAGAAGTACCCATCTAATAAGCCTAGGCTTAGCATCTTTCTTTGTCATAAGGTATCTAATTGCAGCATGATCAGTATGAATAGTAACTTTTGAATCAACAATATAAGATCTAAATTTATCACAAGCAAAGACTACAGCTAATAATTCTTTTTCAGTTGTAGCATAATTTCTTTGAGCAGCATCAAGAGTTTTACTAGCATAATGAATAACATTCAGTTTTTTATCTACTCGCTGTCCAAGAACAGCGCCTACAGCAAAATCACTAGCATCACACATAATCTCAAAGGGTAAGTTCCAATCAGGAGGTTCAACTATAGGAGCAGTTGTTAAGGCTTTCTTAAGAGTTTCAAAAGCTTCCTTACAATCGTCATCAAAAACAAAAGGTACGTCTTTTTGAAGAAGATTAGTAAGAGGCTTTGAAATCTTGGAGAAATCTTTAATAAATCTCCTATAAAACCCAGCATGACCAAGAACACTACGAATACCTTTAACATCCCTCGGATAGGGCATCTTCTCAATTGCTTCAACTTTAGCTCTATCAACTTCAATACCTCTCTCAGAAATTTTATGTCCCAATACAATTCCTTCATTAACCATAAAGTGGCATTTCTCCCAATTAAGAACAAGGTTAGTTTCTTCACATCTCTGCAAAACTTTATCAAGGTTTCGCAAGCAACTATCAAAAGAATTCCCATAGACGGAAAAATCATCCATGAATACCTCTACAATACTCTCACAAAAACCATGAAAAATAGCAGACATGCATCTTTGAAAAGTAGCAGGAGCATTACATAAACCAAAAGGCATACGTCTATAAGCATAAGTTCCATAGGGACAAGTGAAAGTGGTTTTCTCTTGATCTTTAGCTTTAACAGCAATTTGTGAAAACCCAGAATAACCATCAAGAAAACAAAAATGAGTATTTTTAGACAATCTTTCTAGCATTTGATCAATAAATGGTAAAGGGTAATGATCTTTCTTAGTAACTTTATTAACTTTTCGAAAATCAATGCACATTCTATACCCTACAACTACTCTTTGAGGGATGAGCTCATCATTATCATTAGGCACAACAGTCATTCCTCCTTTCTTGGGAACGCAATGCACAGGACTAACCCATCTACTATCAGCAATAGGATATATAATACCAGCTTCAAGAAGTCTTAATACCTCATTCCTTACCACTTCCTTCATCTTCGGAATTAGATGACGCTGATGTTCAACAACAGGCTTTGCATCATCTTCCATATTAATAGCATGTTGGCAAATAGAAGGATAAATCCCTTTCAAATCATCAAGAGTGTAGCCAATAGCTCCTCGGTGCTTCTTCAATATTTCCAATAACCTTTCTTCCTCAATCTCTGAAAGCTTAGAACTAATAATAACAGGATATATTTTCTTATCATCAATATGAGCATATTTAAGATTATCAGGCAAAGGCTTTAAATCAAAAACAGGATCTTCCTTTGGTGGCGGTGTTGTACCCAAATCTTCCACCGGTAAATCGTGCTTGAGAATAGGTTGGCGAAGAAAAATTTCCTCAAGCTCATCTCTTTCTTTCCTAAAAACTTCACTCTCGCTATCCTCCAAATGTTGCTGCAAAGGATTATTAGGAACAAGAACAATAGATGCACATTGCTCCATTTTAAAATCATCACTAGGCAAATCAGCTTTATAAGGAGTTTTGGTAAATTTAGAGAAGTTAAACTCATAAGATTCACCAGCAAATTTAGTCAAAATTTTCTCTTTCTTGCAATCTATAATAGCTCCACAAGTATTTAGAAAAGGTCTACCAAAAATAATAGGACAATAATCACTAGCAGCAGAACCAAGTACCAAAAAGTCAGCAGGATATTTAATCTTACCGCATAAAACTTCCACATCTCGAACAATACCAATTGGAGAAATAGTTTCTCTATTAGCCAGCTGAATGACCACATCAATATCTTCAAGTTCACAAGAATCAATTTCGTGCATAATCTCCGTGTAAAGCTCATAAGGAATAGCACTAACACTTGCACCAATATCACATAATCCATAATAGCAATGATCACCAATTCTAACAGATAGCATAGGAACACTAGCTTGTTTGGGTTTATTAGGATGTGAAACAATATTAGAAGCATCTTCACAGAAAATAATATGACCATCCTCCACATTTTCAGTCACAAGATCTTTAACTATTGCAACAAAGAGTTCAACTTTTATTTGTTCTTCAGGTTCTACAGGTTTCTTTTCACTTTTATGAACCGCACTATTTATAACAGAGTACTCCTTCATTTTAGCAGGGAAAGGAGTTTTTTTAATATAAGCTTCAGGAATAACATGATCAGCAGTTTCAACTACAACGCATTTATTAATAGATGAATCAATTTTATCTTTATACGGTTCATGATACTTATCAAAATTCTTCTTTGGCAATTCATAATGAGAGGCAAAAGCTTTATAAAGATTTACTGACAACTTGAGAATCAAGACCATATGTAGCACTCATATTACGAAATTTATCAGTATTCATAAAAGCTTCAATGCATTTATAATCATAAATTATACCTGATTCTCTATCCTTGTCGTTCTCCCAACCTTCAGTATTTTCTTGGATCCGATCAAGAAGGTCCCTTTTAAACTCTTCTTTGTTGCGTGTAAATGATCCAGAACAAGAAGTATCCAGCAAGGTCTTGTCTTGAAAAGAAAGTCTTGCATAGAAATTATCAATAATAACATTACCAGGAAGCTCATGAATGGGGCATTTGAGCATTAAAGACTTCAATCTCCCCCAAGCTTGGGCAATACTCTCTCCATCATGAGGCCAAAAATTATATATGCGATTCCGATCCTTGTGAATTTCACTTGGAGGATAGAACTTAGAATAAAACCGGGGCACAATATCATTCCATTCAAGAGAATCCCCATTATCCAGTAATTTATACCAATGCGCCGCTTTACCAGACAGCGATAAAGAGAATAGTTTCTTCCTCACTTCATCCATAGCAATACCTGCACACTTGAATAAACCGCATAATTCATGTAAGAACAATAAATGATCTCCAGGGTGAACAGTTCCATCCCCTTCATAGCGGTTATCCATAACACGTTCAATAATTTTCATAGGTATTTTATATGGTATCACTTCCTCACCTGGCGCCTCATCCACTACCGTTGCAGTAGTAGTAGATTTCCCAAATAAAAATTGAAGAGAAGATCTCTCCATAATGACTTATAGCAGCAGGCAGAAATAAAATTAGCACAAACAGTAAAGGTTTTCCTTACCAATTCCACTTACCAATAGCGCTTCACTCCCCGGCAACGGCGCCAGAAAATAGTCTTGATGACCCACAAGTATAGGGGGTGTATCGTAGTATTTTCGATAAGTAAGAATGTCGATCCCAACGAGGAGCAGAAGGTGTTGACAAGCAGTTTCGATGAAGGATTCACTGTAAATGCTCACAGACAAGTATTCAGGGGGTTTAGATGTAACAGTTGAATAAAGTACGAGTAAGTAAAGTGCGAGAGTAACAATTGCAGTGAGTGGCCCAATCCTTTTTAGCACAAAGGACAAGCCGGTTTGTTTACTTATAATAACCAAACGTTCTCGAGGACACACGGGATTTTAGTCTAGTGCTTTCGCTACATACGGCTAGATAATCTTCATTGTTATGATAAGTGTTGTGTGGGTGAACCTATGCTAATGTACCGCCCTTCCTAGGACTAATACATACTTGTGATTATACCCCTTGCAAGCATCCGCAACTACAAGAAAGTAATTAAGAATAAATCTAACCACAGCCTTAAACTCTGAGATCCTGCTATCCCTCCTGCATCGATATACCAACGGGGGTTTAGGTTTCTGTCACTCCGGCAACCCCGCAATTGGCAAATGAGTACAAGATGCATTCCCCTAGGCCCATAAATGGTGAAGTGTCATGTAGTCGACGTTCACATGACACCACTAGAAGAATAACACCACAACTTAAATATCATACCATTGAATATTACTCAACCATAGTTCACTACTAACATTTAGACTTCAGCCATGTCCTCAAGAACTAAACGAACTACTCACGAGACATCATATGGAACATGATCAGAGGTGATATGATGATGAATAACAATCTGAACATAAACTTGGTTCAATAGTTTCACTCAATAGCATCAACAACAAGTAGAGATCGATACCGGGAGAGTTTCCCCTATCAAACAATCAAGATCAAACCCAAATTGCTATGGCGGTGACGGTGTCCAGCGGTGGAGACGGCGGTGATGATGGTGGAGATGATGATGATGGTGATGGAGATGATGTCCAGCTCGATGACGGTGACGATGGCGTCAATTTCCCCCTCCCGGAGGGAATTTCCCCGGCGGATTCCTGCCCGCCGGAGAGCTCTTTTCTCTCTGGTGTTCTCCGCCCCGCAGAGGCGGCTGTAACTCTTCGCGAGGTACCCTCTGTGGCTTCGGTTTTCGGGACGAAGGATTTCGCGAAGAAAAGGAGGCGAAAGGGGCTGTGGGGCCCCCACACCACATGGTGGCGCGGCCAGGCCATGGGCCGCGCCGCCCTATGGTGTGGGCCCACCCTGGGTCCACCTGGCTCCTCCTTCTGGCTTCCTTCGTCATCTTGAAAAATAGGATTTTTGGTATAATTTCCTTCCACAGTTGATCTTCCGAAATATTGCGTTCTGACGGTGCTTTTTTCAGCAGAATCCTGGCTCCGGTGCTTGATCCTCCAATAATGATGAAACATGCAAAATAGATGAAATAACATAAGTATTGTGTCCCAATATGAAATATATCAATGAATAACAGCAAATTATGATATAAAATAGTGATGCAAATTGGACGTATCAGGCACGCGAGCAGCGTTCCCGATGGGAGTAGCCCCCGAGGCTACAGCCAAGGACTTGTACTTGGGTGTAGGCTCCACGCTTTTAGCCGCTATATTTTCTTTTATCTCCCGGAGTTTTTATAATTTCTCTGGTGCGCGAACAGCGCTCCCGATGGGAGTAGCCCCCGAGGCTATGAACAAATATTTGTATTTGGTCATAGGCTCACGCCATTTCTATCTTATCTTTCTGAATCTTTTTTCTTTTTTCCAAAGTAACCCCCGAGCATTTGATCAAAAACTTGTATTTGATCAAAGGCTCAGCATTATTTTCCCATGTCGCCTTTTATGAAGCTGTTGAGTCGAATTTTTTTCTTCTTCCAAGGTGACGTTATTGCTGACGATAGCCACGATTGCCAGTCAAAAATTTGCGACAAGTCTTCTCCCGCTGCCTTGCGGGCCCAATTGATCCACTATCTTGACACGTCGTGCGAGTGGGGGACACACGTCCTCCGCTTTTTCTGGCGCACGCACCGTAACTCCTCCGATGTGAAAATACTTTTTTACCCTCTTGTCTATGTGGCCACCATCTGCCACACATTTTCCTTATCCAACGGTTCGTCGTTTCACCGCACCCCTATAAAAGATCGTCTTCTTCCTCCTTGAGCACTTCCGCTCGCGCCGTCCTCCTACTCTCATCTACAAATTTCCTCCTGCGACCCACAGCCACCTTAGCTCCTCGTCTCCAAGCTGCAAACCCTGCGCCATTGTTGATGCCACCGCGTCGATTGACAAGGCACAGCACGCCGGAATCCTCCATGGCCGCCGTGGATCTGGGGACGGCGGAGTGGGAAAGATCGAAGATTTCCACTCAGGACATCAACATGCTGAAGAAGCTGGGGATCAGCAAGAAACCCAAGGCACTGTGCTTCCCTAGTGAGGAGAGCTACCCAACCCCTCCAATGGGGTACCGGGTAAGTTTTGTTGACCACCTCATCCGCGGTCTTTCCGCCCCCATTCATCCTTTTCTCCGCGGACAGCTTTTTATCTACGGTCTGCAACTCCACCACCTCACGCCAAATTCAATCCTCCATATCTCCATTTTCATCACTCTCTGCGAGGCCTTCCTTGGCGTCCAGCCTAACTGGGCGCTATGGAAGCGCATTTTCTTCTGCCGCCGTAATGGCTCGCCCAATGTCGCCTATAATATAGGCGGCGTTGTAATTTCTGTTCGGCCCACTGTCGACTACTTCGACGTCAAGCTTCCTGACTCAGTTCAAGGGTGGCGCAAGAAGTGGTTGTACATTCAGGAGGAGAACCATGGATGTGCGGAGGACAACATCCCTCCTTTTGATGGCGCCGAGAAAATCTTTCGCCGCCGCTCCTGGGACGCGGAGGCTACCGAAGAGGAAAAGGCGTCGACAGAAACCTTGATGGCTCGCATCCACGAGTTGCAAAATACTCGCGGCAAAGAGTTATCGGGTATCCAAATCACTGCATACTTTCTTAGGACTAGAGTGCAGCCGCTTCAGGCTCGCAAATATCCTCTCTGGAAATATGCTGGCGACAAGGACGCAGATCGGCTGTCGGTGGATTTGGAGGTCAAGGACTTAGAAAAACTTGTCCGAAAAATCTCGTCTCTCAGCAAAAAAGATCCTGTCCCCTCCTCTTGTCGTGTAAAACCATTTAGCGCCGCCAATCCACTTCCCAAGGTAATTTTTGTCAATTGTCTTGTTATTGCTTTGCTATCTTTATTGTAACTCCTCTTCTGATATCTTCCCCTATTTTATTTTTATTTTGTATAGAACCATCCAGACCTTGTCTCGCTTCCTCCTCTTCCTGAAGGTGGAGAAGTCGAAGAACGGGCCATTGTCACTGATGACAACCAAGAGGCTCCCTCTTTTGTGAATGAACCCGTGGATTCTCTAAAATCCGCGGGATCTTCTGAAAAAGATGCTGCCTCCGAAGGTACTGCGTCGGCACTGTCTCCTCCTCCTGCTGTTTCTCCAAAGAACAAAAGGAAGAGGAATGATGTCGAAGATTCCGGCACCTCCAAAGCCGAAGAAGTTGATCCTTCACGCCAGAAGGCAACTTATGATCCATATCTCGAATCCCTCGTCAGCTCGTAAGTTACTTTGATTTCCCCTTATTTCTGTACTCGAAGTTTTTTGCCTTATCTTGCTTTTTATGATGTCGATCCTTAATCACAGTGATGATGAGGAAGAAGTACCAACTGTTGACGTGGCTCCTCAGACGAGCACGTCACATACTTTGGTTGTTTCGGAGACGCCAGTTGAGGGAGAAGAATCCTCGCCTCCTCGACAAAACGTCGCCACCGCCACTCCTCCTTCAAGCCCTCTTGCTCCTTCACCGAAAAGGACAAGGGTTGAAATGATCGTGGAGCCTACCCCTCAATTGGGTAGCTCTTCTAATCCGCTCTTAGATGATGTAAGTTTCTAATTTTCTTGCCAGTATCTATATTTCCTCTGTTTGCTTCTTTATGCCTTCATATTTTCCTCATACCGATGTTTTCTATCTTTGTTTTTCTTTGACAGCCCATGATCAAAGAGCTTGTTCGCATCGGATCCCAATTCATTGGGTACCGTGAGTATGCCAGCAGGACTGAAGGTAACAACTTTTTTGCTGCCATTGTTTCCAACTTCTTGCTCCTGTTTTTGTCGCAATTTTGACGGTTCTTTTCTATTTTGACAGAGAAACTTGCAGAGGCCAACAAGCTTGCCGATACTCTTGCTCAGAAACTAGAGCGAAGTGAAACGGCTCGCAAGAAAGCTGAACTAGATGCTAGCGAAGCCAAAGCAGAGGCTGATGAAGCCAAGGCAAAAGCTGCTAGTGTCGAAGAACTGCAGAAGAAACTTGAGGATGCTGAAGCTGCTTTAAACGAGCACAAAGCCGCGCAGGCTACTCGTGAAAGGGGAATCCTCAAGCGCTTGAACACGCAAAATCGGCGCTTCCTCGGTAATTTTATCGACCCCTTCTATTTTTCTTAAGACTTGCTTTTTTTTTCTTGCTGTCGACCAACAATTTATTTCCTGTGGCAGGTCAAACAAACCAAGAGTTTGATCTTGAAAATCCCGCCGATGATCCTCTCCTTGACGCACTTTCTTATCTGGAGTTTCATGGCCAAGAAATTCGCGAAGGCGTGGTGAATGCTGACGCAGGATTGTCGAAGTTGTTCCCCTACTTCTTCCCGAAGAAGGAGGAGCCTAAGACTTTCCTTGCCCTTGCCAAGGACTTCAATCCATCGGAGGATCTTGGACTGAAGATGCGCCAGGAGAACATGAAGGTTGCTGTCGAGAACACTGTTGCCTTGGTTGCTGACAGCCAACAAACTGTTGACTGGATGAAGGTTGGCGACACCGAGCAGATAGAGCAAACAAAATGGCGGTCGCTGATCAAGGCAGCCAAGCCCAACACGAAGAAAATCCTAGCCTATCTTGGGATCAAGCCATCTGCAACTCCTAGCTCATCAAGGCCGGAGGTCTAGTTGAATGCCTTTTCTTTTTCTTTCCTTTGCTTTCTCTATTTCTTTTGCTGCTGTCGCCATTTTAGCCTTGGCGACAATTATCCTGCTAGTCCCTTTGGAGAACTTCTTTTGTAATGTCCATGTAATCTTTCTAGAAATCAATGAAATTCCTCTTGGCACTATCATTGATCCTGGGACTTTCTTTTCCAGTTAATATTTGATAACTATTCGACCAACCCTTGCTCTGCCGATGCTTCACCTGCTTCTTCCTTTTCGAAGAAAATGCTAGTCGATGATAATCCCCTCGAAGGTTCTTCAAGCAAACATTTGTCGGAAGATTTGCAAGAACTTCGACAACAACTTCAATCCATGAAAAAACAGACTCTGGCAATGATGGAACAATCTCGAAAAGCATCTGAAAAAGAGAAACTTGCTCTCCAACAAGCCAAAGAAGCTATGGCTGCCAAGGATGCTGCTGTGTTGGAAGCTAAGGCAGCCACTACTCGAGAAAATAGCATGCTCGAGCTGATGTCTGAAGCTAGCACAGATATGTTAGGTATGTTTTTCCAACCTCGCACTGCCTCTTCTTCGCTTTCCTGTGCCTCCCCTTAAATTTCCTGCCTTGTCGCTTAATAGGCTCCGTTCTTGATGCTGCCGCCGAAGACCAGTGAACGAGAGAACGAATCTTCTCGTCAATCTTTCCCTTAACCATGGCTGTCTGTTCTGGGCCACCCCTGAACGAACTCAGCAAATTGTTAGGTTCCAAGATCGTGCTTGCCAGGTGCGCGAATTTCTCAATTTTTGCACGACAACGTTAACCCTTGTTTACAAGACTTTATTTCCTCGCAATGAGGTTCCCAAAACTCTTCCTGAATTGCTGGAGATATTTAGAGATGCTCCCCGCATTCATAATTTTGTGCGAGCTCAATTGACTGCTGGGGCAAGGTTCGCCATGATTATGATAAACATTTGCCATCCAAAGTTGGACCTGACGAAGATTGTTGCTGATTGCCTAGCCAAGAAATCACGGCGGAAAAATGATATTGACACAATCAATGAGATGGTAACTCCTGTGGCCGAGTCGATGATGGATGAACTTCTTCGGATGGACTCAGAATTCTTCGTCAAGGGGTCCTATGCTGAACACAAGACAACCAGAGGCTTGTCCATAGATAGTATTTTAGGCTTTGACTGAGCTGTAACATATTGTAAGACATTGTTTCTGTATCTTTGTTGATTTCTTTTTTCTTTCCAAAGAAGTTTTTTGTATATTGTAAAGTGATCTATATTGCTGGAGCCCCCGAGCCTCTGGATAGAGTTTGTACTGTTTTGCTATCTCGAAGATTTTTCCTGTTGTCGTAAGAAGATGTCTTTATTTTTCCATTGATAGGTTGCGAGGTTTTCAGACCAAAGCACAGGGATTTTGACGAGTAAACTATATTTATAATTGTTAGCTTCCGATGTTTATATTTGGCGAGGTATTTAGTGTACCAAGGCGAAATATTTCGGTAAGACTAAGTTATCTATATTGTACGTATTTTGCAACTTGAAGGCGTTGAGCCCCCGAGCATATCGAAGGATAAGAAGTATATCTCCACTATCTTTATTATATTGCAGCACCGCGAGCCCGCCTCATTAAAAACCTTTCCGGCCCCACTCGGTGCCCCGAAAAAGAAAAGAGTGCGTCTGAAAACTCGCGGGTGTTTCAGTACATTGTATTTTTAAAGAGGAGGACTATATTTCATCTCTAAGCGTAGAACCGCCTGAGCTGCGCTACGTTCCAGGGGTTTTTCTCGGGAGCCCCTGTCTTCTTGTCCTTGATCCTGTATGCTCCTCCGTCGATGATTTCCGTGACGACGTAAGGGCCTAGCCACGGTGATTCGAGCTTTTCAGTACTTTTTTGATTTAACCGTAAGACCAAATCCCCGACCTGGAAAGATCTGGGCCTTAACCGTCGACTGTGGTAGTTTTTGAGGTCCTGCTGGTATTTGGTGACTCGTGAAAGTACTTCGTCTCGAGCTTCGTCGAGTGCGTCCATATCATCCTCCCGAGCTTTTTGTGATGTTTCTTCGTCGTACTCTGTTACTCTTGGAGAATCATGCTCTATTTCAATTGGTAATACTGCTTCGGCTCCGTGGACGAGAAAAAACGGAGTTTCCTGTGTCGCCGTATTTGGTGTTGTTCGGATGCTCCACAAAACACTTGGTAATTCTTCTGGCCAAGTATGTCGAGCTTTTTCTAGCGGTCCTAGCAGGCGCTTCTTGAGGCCGTTGCAGATGATACCATTGGCTTTCTCGACTTGTCCGTTAGTTTGCGGGTGCCCAACTGACGCAAAGTGCAATTTAATGCCTACTTCTGCGCAGTATTCCTTGAATTCTTTGGATGTGAAGTTTGAACCATTATCTGTAACAATGCTATGAGGCACTCCAAACCGAAAAACGAGGCCTTTCACAAACTTTATTGCCGACGCTGCATCTGGTGAATTTATTGGCTTCGCTTCTACCCACTTGGTGAATTTGTCGACAGCGACCAGCAGGTACTCATATCCTCCTGGCGAAGCTTTGTGTAACTTGCCCACCATATCAAGTCCCCATTGGGGAAAGGGCCACGACAATGGTATTGGTGTTAATTCTGCCGCTGGAGAGTGAGGTTTTGCGGCAAATCTCTGACACGCGTCGCAGGTTCGTACTATTTCCTTGGCATCCTCGATTGCTGTCAACCAATAGAATCCTGCCCGAAAAACCTTGGCTGCAATAGCTCGACTACTTGCGTGGTGGCCACATATTCCTTCGTGCACATCCTTCAGAATTATTCTTCCTTCTTCAGGTGTGACACACCTTTGCAGGACGCCTGAAATACTTCGCTTGTATAACTCCTCTTTGATCACTGTGAAAGCTTTGGATCGTCGAATAACTCGCCTTGCCTCAACTGGATCGTCGGGTATTTCTTTCCTGAGGATATATGATATATATGCTTGCATCCAAGGAACTTCTACCATCATCACAAGCTCTTTATCTTCTTCGTCCTCCGTAGTTTCTTTGAGGGGCGCCGAAGTTTTTTCTTCCTTTGCTTTTTTCTGCACCTTTTTCTGCTTCGTGGATCTCTCCGCTATTTCTTCCCAAAATACTCCTGGTGGGATTGGGAGGCACCGCGACCCGATGTTTGCGAGAACGTCGGCTTCATCATTACTCAATCTACTGATGTGATTTACCTCGCATCCATCAAACAGCTTCTCGAGCTCATTGTACACCTCCTTGTATGCCATCATGCTATCATTGACTGCGTCACATTGGTTCATAACTTGCTGAGCCACCAATTGTTAGTCGCCAAAGATTTTTAATCGAGTTGCACCGCAAGCTTTCGCCATCTTCATCCCGTGTATGAGGGCTTCATATTCTGCTTCATTGTTGGATGCGTTAGGGAACGTCATCCGGAGGACGTATTTTAGCTTGTCGCCTTCAGGTGATATAAGTACCACTCCTGCGCCAGCTCCTTCTACTCTCTTGGACCCATCGAAGTTCATGGTCCAGGTTCTCGACAAATCTGGGGGTCCCGTGTTTTGCAGCTCCATCCACTCTGCAATGAAATCTGGCAGAACTTGCGACTTGATTGCCTTTCTTTTTTCATATGTGATGTCCCGAGGGGAAAGTTCTATTCCCCAAAGGGAGACACGCCCTGTAGCTTCTGGATTGTTCAGTATATTTGAAAGTGGTGCTTCGTTGACTACTATTATCGGGTGTGCCGAAAAATAGTGGCGCAACTTCCTTGCCGTTGCAATTACTCCATATGCTAGTTTCTGGTACTGCGGGTACCGCTGTTTGGAAGGCGATAAAACTTCACTGATGAAATATACTGGCCTTTGCACTCCATGGAGTTTTCCTTCTTCTTCTCTTTCAACAACTAGCACCGTGCTAACCACTTGGGGCGTGGCTGCAATGTATAGCAGGAGAGGTTCCTTTTCCTTCGGCGCCACCAAAATTGGTGGTGTCGAGATTGTGCGCTTCAGATCCTCGAAAGCTCTGTCGGCCTCTTCGTTCCACTGGAATTTCTCCCCTTGTTTTATCAGAGCGTAAAATGGTAACGCTTTTCTCCCGACCGCGACGAATCTGCTCAAAGCTGCGACTCGCCCCATTAGCTGCTGTATTTCTTTCAACTTCGTTGGCTTCCTCATTGTTACGATAGCTTGTATTTTGTCGGGATTTGCTTCAATCCCTCTTGCTGAAACTAGGAACCCCAGAAGTTCTCCTGCTGGGACGCCAAAAGAGCACTTCGTCGGGTTCAGCTTGAGGCAGAATTTGTCGAGGTTGTCAAAGGTTTCCTTGAGATCCTCAATCAGCGTCGCCCCCTTTTTTGACGTTATGACGACATCGTCGATGTATACTTGCACGTTTTTCCCAATCTGTGCCGCCAAACACTTCTGCATCATCCTCTGATATGTTGCTCCCGCGTTTTTCAGACCAAAGGGCATTGTTCTGTAGCAAAACACGCCATAAGGTGTGATGAACGTTGTCTTTACTTCATCTTCTTCTTTCAATCTGATCTGGTTATAACCAGAGTATGCGTCCAGGAAGGAAAGACGTTCACATCCAGCCGTGGAGTCGATAATTTGATCGATCCTCGGGAGGGGAAAGTGATCCTTTGGACAATGTTTATTGAGGCACGTAAAGTCGACGCACATGCGAAGGACCTTAGTGTTTTTCTTCGGCACCAACACAGGATTTGCTACCCATGTGGCCTCTGTATGCAGCTCCTTTATAAAACCAGCTTCTCGTAGTCGATCTATTTCTGACAGCATAGCCTTGCGGTTTGGTTCCGAAAAACGCCGCAAAGGTTGTTTGATTGGTCTCGCTAGTGGATCCAAGTTTAGGTGGTGCTCGGCAAGTTCCCTGGGTACTCCTGGCATGTCAGCTGGACACCATGCGAAGATTTTCCAGTTCTCACGGAGGAACTCGACGAGCGCGCTTTCCTATGCGAGGTCCATGTCGTTTGCGATGGATGTCGTCTTTTTCGGGTCTGTCGGGTGAATCTGCACCTCCTTAGAATTTTTCTCAGTATTGAAAGTTGATTCTTTATTTGTCCTTCCAACGTCTGGCAGCACGTCGTAGTCAGTCATACTCCTTGACGCCAAATACTCAGCTTGCATCCCGAAAGTTTCTGATATCCGATGAAAATCCTTATCGCACTTATCGGCTAAGGCGAAGCTTCCTTTGACTGTGATTGGTCCCTTAGGTCCAGGCATCCTCCACAACAGGTATGTATAATGTGGTACCGCCATAAATCTAGCATATGCTGGTCGTCCCAACAAAGCGTGATACTGCGACGGAAAATCCACAACTTCAAACTCCAGCTTCTCGATTCTATAATTCTCTCGGGTTCCAAACTGAACGTCGAGATTAATCTTCCCCAGTGGATAACTTGGTTTCTCCGGTGTGATACCATGGAACCTTGTGTCCGTTGGCTTCAAGTTTGCTAAGGATATGTTCATCTTCCTCAATGTATCTGCATACATAAGGTTTAAGCTGCTGCCGCCGTCTATGAACACTCGAGAAACATCAAATCCCGCAATAACTGCTGGCAGGATAAGTGCTGACTGCCCTGGTCGAGGAACTTGCTGCGGATGATCTGCTATGGTGAAACCAATATCTTGCTCGGACCAATTAAGATACTCGACTGTTGGTGGGGGCATTTTTTCTGCCATGAACACCTGTCGCGAGATTACTTTCTGAGCCCTATTGGATGGCCTTCCCTTCTGAATCATCGACACCGCTCCGTTGGAGTTAGGATCAACGTAAGGTGGTGGTGGAGGTGCTGCCGCTATTCTGAGCTGATGTCGATTGTCTTCCGTAATCGCGGGAGGAGGTGGCAAGTGAATCTCACTCCTGGGTTCTCGAGGATTTCTCTGTGCTGCCCGCGCATTAGCATGCTCTGCCCACCTTAACATTGCCTAGAAATTGCGATAGTTGACAAGGTATCAACTTGTCAATGCCTATGGATTGTAGGCTAGGGTTTAGTTGGAAGTAGAGGGCAAGTAGATCTCGAAGGTTTCAGCCGAAAAGTACTCGACGATTATGAAAACTAGGGTTTGTAACAATGATTCGATTTCCTCTGCGTCCCTCGACTCCCCCTTATATAGGAGGCGGAGCCGAGGGATTCGTGTAGTACAAGTTACATAGTCCGGGAAGGTTTCTAACTCATCCCGCAAGATTACAAATAACACTTCCTATTACAACTCTATCTTTCCTTAAATACATCTTGGGCTCCCTAATCTTCTTATTCTTCGGGTAATGGGCCTTCAGTAAACCTCGGGTACTATCTTCGGCAGGCCCATTTGGGATGCCTATGTCAGTAGCCCCCGAGATTTTGCTTGAATCGTAGAGTCAGGGAAAATCTCCACTGTTTATTTTTATTCGACACCTTTAACTTTTTTATATTTCTTCACATAAAATTCTATATTGTACAGGGATAATGGTAGTTGGGGCTACTTCATCTGACGGATCAGGTACTAGTTAACTGCTCTCGTGGCAATCCGCAAAAACCTACTTCAAGATCACGTCCCTGGACATGACCTCGGGATACTGGTGTAAACTTCGACAGGCGCCGCTTAAGGTCTTACCATTCTGTCGAGTCCCAGTAAAATTTATCGGGTACCTAACGCGTCCGTTAGGATTTTTCTTCGTATCTGTTGATACGGATAAAAGTAGCAGAGCGCAGTCTTCGGTGATGCCACGCCCAGCAGAATGGATCTGGGGTCTTACCTTCGCAAATTTGCGGCATTCAGAAATTGATCGCAACTTTGGCGTTCTGAGAATATATTGTCGAGTGCTTTTTCGGCTGTTGGAATGGCACATTTTATCGAGTCAAAGATGACTTATATTGCTCTCCCGATGGGAGTATATGTAGAGTTAATTATAACTCGAAATATACTCTTTTGCTTTTCTATCTTTCTTTTTTAATTTCATCGGGCACGCGAACAGCGTTCCCGATGGGAGTAGCCCCCGAGGCTACAGCCAAGGACTTGTGCTTGGTTGTAGGCTCAACATTTTAGTCCACCTTGTCGCTATATTGTCATTATTTCTCGATATGATCTTCTTTTCATCTCTCGGGTGCGCGAACAGCGCTCCCGATGGGAGTAGCCCCCGAGGCTACAGCCAAAGACTTGTGCTTGGTTGTAGGCTCCCACAATTTCTATATTGCCATACTCGAAATTTTACTTTTGTCGAAGTAGCCCCCGAGCATTTGGGCAAAAACTTGTATTTGATCAAAGGCTCCCGAAGTATTCAATAACTTCTCCTGTCGCCAATCTTCTTTTATTTTTCTTGTCGGTATGCTTCCCTTAGTCAAATTTACTTCATCTCTGTTAATAGTCGTGATTTTTCTACCTTGTGGGTCCATTGTTTCCACCACGTTGACACGTCGTGCAAGTGGGGGACACACGTCCTCCGCTTTTCCTGGCGCACGTACTGTAACGCCTGTTCTATTCCATCTCAGTAAAAATACCTTTTTACCCTTTATCTACAAGATCTTTTTCCACCACACGATTTCTTCATCCAACGGTGCATTGCTTCGCCCAATTCCTATATAAACCTTTCTTCAACCTCCGTTCGCACCTTCGTTTGCGCCGCACATCTGTTCCTCTTTGCAAAAACTTCCACTGCGCCCAACTCTCTTTGATCTTACACACGCACGAACTTTGCTTTTCCAGTGCCGTTGATGCCACCGCGCACGCGACTCACTCGCCACAGTACTCCAGAGTCCAAGATGGCCGCTGAAGATCTTGAGTGGGAGAGATCTAAAATCTCCAACCAAGACGTCAACATGCTGAAGAGGCTAGGCCTGATGAAGAAAGAGGACGCCATCCGCTTTCCCAGCGAAGAAAGCTACCCAACCCCTCCAATGGAGTACCGGGTTAGTTTCGTTGATCACCTCATCCGCGGCCTTTCTGCCCCAATTCACGATTTCCTCCGTGGCCTTCTTTTTGTTTATGGGATTCAGCTGCACCAGTTGACCCCCAATTCCATCCTCCATGTCTCCATTTTTATCACTCTTTGCGAGTGCTTCCTTGGAATCCCTCCTAACTGGGCTCTATGGAAACGCATTTTCTGCCTCCGCCGCAATGGCTCCCACAACGCCACCTATAACATAGGCGGCGTTGTTATCTGTGTCCGAACTGACGTTGATTACTTCGACGTCAAATTTCCTGATTCTGTCCAAGGGTGGCGCAAAAGGTGGCTCTACATACACGAAGAAAGTGCCAATTCTGTTGAGCACAACATAGTCCCTTTCGACGGAAGTGCCAAAATTCTGCGCCGCCGCTCCTGGGATGCTGAAGCTTCCGAAGAAGAGAAAACGGCGACAGAAGCACTTATGTCTCGTATTCATCAGCTTTAAAATACTCGAGGCAAAGAGCTGTCTGGTGTTCAAATCACCGCCTACTTCCTTAGGATTAGAGTGCAGCCTCTTCAGGCTCGCAAAAATCCCCTTTGGACGTATGCTGGTGAAAATGACGCCAATAGACTCTCCAATGATCTTTCTGTAAAGGACTTGGAGAAGCTGATTCAAAGAATTTCCTCACTTAACAAGAAGGATCCTATTCCCTCCTCTTGCCGCGTGGAACCATACAGCTCCGCCAATCCTCTCCCTGAGGTATTTTGTCTTCTCGAATTTTTGTCTTATTCCGAACTTTTCCTGCATCTCATTGTATTGATATCTCTCTAATTTTTCTTTTGTCGCTATTTTCCTGCAGAACCATCCTACTGTGGCTTCCCTTCCTCCTCTTCCTGAGGATGGAGAAGTCGAAGAACGAGCTATCGTCGCCGAAGACAACCAGGGTTCTTCTCTTCCTGAAAGTGAAGTCGCAGGTTCTTACAAATCTGCGGCTTCCCATGAAAAAGAAGTTGAATCTGACGCCAGCGAGTCGACGCAATCCCTTCCTCCTGCTGTTTCCCCAAGGAACAAAAGGAAAAGGAATGACGCCGAGGATTCTGGCACCTCCAAAGCCGAAGAAGCCGATCCTTCACGCCAAAAGGTGGCTTATGATCCATATCTTGAATCCCTCATCAGCTCGTAAGTTGTCTTTTACTTCTTCTTATCATTGTACTCGAAGTTCTTTTGTCTATCTTGTTTTTTATGCTGTCGTCTTTTGTTCGCAGTGATGATGAGGAAGAACCACCAACTCTTGACGTGGCTGCTCGAACGAGCTCGTCACGTACTCTAGTTGTTTCAGAGACACCAGCTGAAGGAGAAAAATCCTCGCCTCCTCAACGAAACGTCGTCACCGCAACTCCGCCAGCAAGCCCCCTTGCTCCTTCACCAAAAAGGACAAGGATTGAAACGATTGTTGAGCCTGCCCCTCAATTGGGTGGCTCTTCTACTTTGCTCTTGGATGATGTAAGTTTGTCGATATCTATATTTCCTCTATTTTGCTTTTTCACGCCTTCACTCGTTTTCCATACCGATATTTCTCTTTCTTTGTTCTTCTTTGACAGCCCATGATCAAAGAGCTTATTCGCATCGGATCCCAATTCATTGGGTACCGTGAGTATGCCAACAGAGCTGAAGGTAATAACTTTTTTACTGTCGTTGTTTTTGACTTCTTGCTCCTGTCCTTTGTCGCAACCTTTTTGACCTATCTTTTTTTTCTTTTTTATTTCGACAGAGAAACTTGTAGAGGCCAACAAACGTGCCGACGCACTTGCTCAACAACTGCAGCAAAGTGAGGCGGCGCGCAAGAAAGCCGAACTTGTTGCTAGCGAAGCCAAAGCAGAGGCTAATGAAGCCAAAGCAAAAGCTGCTAGTGCCGAGGAACTGCAGAAGAAACTTGGAGATGCTGAAACTGCTTTAAACGAGCACAAAGCCGCACAGGCTGCTCGTGAACAGGGGATTCTCAAGCGCCTGAAATCGCAAAGTCGACGCACTCAAAGTAATATTATCAATCCCTTCTATTTTTTAGTGGACTTCCTGTTCCTTGTTTTTTGATTAATGTTTATTTCCTGTGGCAGGCCAGACAAACCAAGAGTTTGATCTGGAGAATCTTGACAATGATCCTCTCCTCGACGCACTTTCTTATCTGGAGCTTCATGGGTCCGAAATTCGTGAGGGCGTGGCAAATGCTAGTGCAGGATTGTCGGCGCTGTTCCCCTACTTCTTCCCGAAGAAAGAGGAGCCCCCGACTTTCCTTGCCCTTGCCAAGAGCTTCAATTCATCAGAAGACCTTGGACTGAAGATGCGTCAGGAAAATATGAAGATTGCTGTCGAAAGCACTGTTGCCCTGGTTGCTGATAGCCAACAAACTGTTGATTGGATGAAAGTTGGCGACACCGATCAGATAGAGCAGTCAAGATGGAGGTCGCTGATTAAGGCAGCCAAGCCCAACACGAAGAAAATCTTGGCCTATCTCGGGATCAAACCAGCTTCAACTCCTAGCTCATCAAGGCCGGAGGTCTAGTTGCATGCCTCTTTGTTTTTCTTTCTCTGTTTCTTTTGCTCTTGTCGCCAAAGTAGTTATTTGGCGATACGTACTTCATTAGCTCCACTGTAAGGCCTTTGTAACTATTCCGAAAGATTAATGAAAACTCTATCTTTGCTTGTTGATTGATGTTGTCTTGTTTTATTAAATTTCAGTTGGTATTTGATAACTATACTCCATCTTCCGCTCCTTCCAATGTTTCGCCTACTTCTTCCCGCTCAAGGAGAGCTCTTGCTGATAATATACCTGTCGAAGATTCCTTGCCGCAAGAATTGGATGAACTTCGGCAGCAACTTCAGTATGCAAAGAAGCAAACACTTGTGATGATGGAAAAGTCTCGTAAGTCATCTGAAGCCGAAAAAATTGCACTTCAGCAAGCTCGCGAGGCCGTGGCTGCTAAGGAAATCGTTGCTTCCGAAGCTGAAAAGGCGACTACTCGAGAAAATTTCATGCTCGAGTTAATGAATGAAGCCAGTGCGGATATGTCGGGTATGCTTGTTTCATCCTCCGATATCTTCCGTCTTCATGCTGCATCTCTTAAAGTTTTCTGCTCTGTTGTTTTAATAGGTTCCTTTACTGATGCTGTTGCCGAAGAAGAGAGGGTAAATACTAGGACGAACCTCCTTGTTAACCTTGCCCTTGACCATGGTTCTCTGTTTTGGGCTACCCCAGAGAGGACCCGCCAGATTGTCAGATTTTAGGATCGCACCTCTCAAACTCGCGACTTCCTTGACTTCTGTACCAGGACCCTGTCTATGGTTTATAACTCCATGTTTCCTCGGAACGTTCAACCACAAACTCTTCCCGAGTTAATGGGGAAATTTAAGGATGCCCACAAGATCCATGATTTTGTCAGAGCTCAACTGGTAGCTGGCGCCAGATTTGCCCTTATCATGCTTCAGATCTGCCACTCAAAGCTTGACCTGACCCAAGTTGTTGCGAAAGTTCATGAGAAGGTAAGGCGCCGAAGAGTTGGTGTCGACCGAATTAACACGAAGGTTTCGCCTATAGCCGAAGAAATGATTGAAGACCTTCTTCGGATGGATGCCGACTTTTTTGCAGATGGTCATTATGCTGATTTTCTTGGCGCTGCTCCTGAAGAAAACAGAATTACCCTTGATGACATATTGAATCATGACTAATTATTTTCCTTTGGTAGATAATTCTTCTTTGTAACCCATGATTGTGATTATATTGTGAAGCAATCATCATATTTCTATATTTGTCTAGCCCCCGAGTGTTTCGGTGGCTATTTACTGTATTTGTGTATTGCGAGGTTTTGAACCAAGGCATTTATTCAATATGTAGTTTTGGCGAGTATCAGCCCCCGAGCTTCTTTGTTGAGTACTATTTTGTATTTGTATTGACTCGCGAGGTATTTTAATACCAAGGCGAGGCTTTTCTTTTTTCGAGGAACTATATTGAAATTCGTCGGGTCGGAGACTTTGAGCGTGTCGATAAAGAAAAGTTATATTAACACTATCTTTATTATATTGCAGCACCGCGAGCCCGCCTCATTAAAAACCTTTCCCGGCCCCACTCGGTGCCCCGAAAAAGGAAAAGAGTGCGTCTGAAAACTCGCGGGCGTTTCAGTACATTGAAGTTTTACAAGGACTATATTTCAACTCTAGGCGTAGAACCGCCTGAGTTGCACCACGTTCCAGGGGTTTTGCTCCTCCACCCCTGTCTTCTTGTCTTTTATCCTGTATGCTCCTCCTCCGATTACTTCCGTGACAATGTAAGGGCCTAGCCATGGTGACTCGAGTTTTTCATGACTTTTTTGCGTGAGCCGAAGAACTAGGTCTCCCACCTGAAAGGATCTTGGCCGCAAGCGTCGATTGTGGTAATTTTTCAAGTCCTGTTGGTATTTGGTTACCCGAGACAGTACTTCGTCTCTAGCTTCGTCAAGTGCATCGACGTCATCTTCTAGCGCTTTTCTCGACACCTCGTCATCATATTCCACGACTCGTGGAGAGTTATGCTCTATCTCGATTGGTAGTACTGCTTCTGCTCCATGAACCAGGAAGAACGGAGTTTCTTGTGTTGCTGTGTTTGGTGTTGTTCGTATGCTCCATAATACACTGGGCAGCTCCTCTGGCCAGGTGTGTCGAGCTTTCTCCAATGGTGCTAATAAGCGTTTCTTAATGCCGTTGCAGATGATTCCATTAGCTTTCTCGACTTGGCCGTTGGTCTGCGGGTGCGCAACTGACGCAAAGTGTAACTTGATACCCACTTCTTCGCAATAATCTTTGAACTCGTGGGATGTGAAGTTACTGCTATTGTCTGTGATGATGCTGTGGGGCACTCCAAATCTGAAGACGAGGCCTTTTATGAATTTTACTGCGGATGCTCCGTCTGGTGAATTTATCGGCTTCGCTTCTATCCACTTTGTAAATTTGTCGACAGCTACTAGCATGTACTCCTTTCCTCCTGGCCAGGATTTGTGTAACTTGCCCACCATATCAAGTCCCCATTGGGCAAAGGGCCATGACAATGATATTGGTGTTAGTTCTGCTGCTGGAGAGTGAGGTTTTGCGGCAAACCTTTGACACGCGTCGCAAGTTCTTACTATTTCCTTGGCGTCCTCTATTGCTGTCAACCAGTAGAATCCTGCCCGAAAAACCTTGGCTGCAATAGCTCGACTACTTGCGTGGTGGCCACATATTCCTTCGTGTACATCCTTCAGAATTATTCTTCCTTCTTCGGGTGTGACACACCTTTGCAGGACGCCTGAAATACTTCGCTTGTACAATTCTCCTTTGATCACCGTGAAAGCTTTGGAGTGTCGAATTACTCGCCTTGCCTCAACTGGATCATCGGGTATTTCTTTCCTGAGGATGTATGATATGTACGTCTGCATCCATGGTGTCTGTATCGCCATGACCAGGTCCTGATCTTCTTCTTCTTCCTCTTGCTCTTCCTTGGTAGCCCCCGAGGGTTTCTTCTCCTTCTTTTTTGATTTTGTCGATTTTGTAGATCTCTCTGTTATCTCTTCCCAAAATACACCTGGCGGAACTGCAAGGCATTGCGACCCGATGTTTGCAAGAACGTCGGCTTCGTCGTTGCTCAATCTGCTAATATGATTTACTTCGCATCCATCAAACAACTTTTCGAGCTCGTTGTACACCTCCTTGTATGCCATCATGCTATCATTGACTGCGTCACATTGGTTCATAACTTGCTAAGCCACCAATTGTGAGTCGCCAAAGATTTTTAGTCGAGTTGCACCGCAAGCTTTCGCCATCTTCATCCCGTGTATGAGAGCTTCATATTCTGCTTCGTTATTGGATGCGTTAGGGAACGTCATCCGAAGGACATATTTCAACTTGTCGCCTTCAGGTGATATGAGTACTACTCCTGCGCCAGCTCCTTCTAGTCTTTTGGACCCATCAAAGTTCATGGTCTAGGTTCTCGACAAGTCTGGGGGTCCTGTGTTTTGCAGCTCCATCCACTCTGCGATGAAGTGCAGCGAGAACTTGCGACTTGATTGCTTTTCTTTTTTCATACGTGATGTCCCGAGGGGAAAGTTCTATTCCCCAAAGGGAGACACGACCCGTAGCTTCTGGATTGTTTAGTATATTTGACAAGGGAGCTTCATTGACCACTATGATCGGGTGTGCCGAAAAATAGTGGCGCAATTTTCGCGCTGTTGTGAACACTCCATATGCTAGCTTTTGGTACTGAGGGTATCTTTATTTTGAGGGCGATAAAACTTCGCTGACGAAGTATACTGGCCTCTGCACTCCATGAAGTTTTCCTTCTTCCCCCCTTTCAACGACAAGGACTGTGCTTACTACCTGGGGTGTGGCCGCAATATACAGTAACAAAGGCTCCTTCTCTTTTGGCGCCACCAAGATGGGGGGTGTCGAGATTTTGCGTTTGAGGTCCTCAAAAGCTCTGTCCGCTTCTTCGTTCCACTGGAATTTATCTCCTTGCTTTATGAGGGCGTAAAATGGTAGCGCTTTTTCCCCTAGCCTGGCGACGAATCTGCTCAAGGCTGCGACTCGTCCAGTTAACTGCTGTATTTCTTTCAACTTTGTTGGCTTCCTCATTGTTACGATGGCCTGTATTTTATCGGGATTTGCTTCAATCCCTCTTGCTGAAACTAGAAACCCCAGAAGTTCTCCTGCTGGGACGCCAAAAGAACACTTCGTCGGGTTCAGTTTGAGGCAGAACTTGTCAAGGTTGTCAAAGGTTTCTTTGAGATCCTCAATCAGCGTTGCCCCCTTTTTTGATGTTATGACGACATCGTCGATGTATACTTGCACGTTTTTCCCAATCTGTGTCGCCAAACACTTCTGCATCATCCTCTGATATGTTGCTCCCGCATTTTTTAGACCAAAGGGCATTGTTCTGTAGCAAAACACGCCGTAGGGTGTAATAAACGCGGTCTTTACTTCATCTTCTTCTTTCAATCTGATCTGGTTATAACCAGAATATGCGTCCAGGAAGGAAAGACGTTCACATCCAGCCGTGGAGTCGATAATTTGATCGATCCTCGGGAGGGGAAAGTGATCCTTTGGACAATGTTTGTTGAGACACGTAAAGTCGACGCACATGCGAAGGACCTTAGTGTTTTTCTTCGGCACCAACACAGGATTTGCTACCCATGTGGCTTCTGTGAATATCTCTTTAATAAAACCAGCTTCTCGTAGTCGATTAATTTCTGACAGCATGGCTTTGCGGTTTGGTACCGAAAAACGCCGCAAAGGTTGTTTGATTGGTCTCGCTAATGGATCCAAGTTTAGGTGGTGCTCGGCAAGTTCCCTGGGTACTCCTGGCATGTTAGCTGGACACCATGCGAAGATTTTCCAGTTCTCACGGAGGAACTCGATGAGCGCGCTTTCCTATGCGATATCCATGTCGTTTGCGATAGATGTCGTCTTTTTCGGGTCTGTCGGGTGAATCTGCACCTCCTTAGAATTTTTCTCGGTGTTGAAAGTTGATTCTTTGTTTGGCCTTCCAACGTCTGGCAGCACGTCATAGTCAGTCATACTTCTTGACGCCAGGTACTCAGCTTGCATCCCGAAAGTTTCTGATAGCCGGTGAAAATCCTTATCACACTTATCGGCTAAGGCAAAGCTTCCTTTGACTGTGATTGGTCCCTTTGGTCCAGGCAACCTCCACAACAGGTATGTATAATGTGGCACCGCCATAAATCTAGCATATGCTGGTCGTCCCAACAGAGCGTGGTATTGCGACGGAAAATCCACGACTTCAAATTCTAGCTTCTCGATTCTATAATTTTCTCGGGTTCCAAACTGAACGTCGAGATTGATCTTCCCCAATGGATAACTTGGTTTCTCTGGTGTGATGCCGTGGAACCTTGTGTCTGTTGGCTTCAAGTTTGCTAAGGATATGTTCATCTTCCTCAATGTATCTGCGTACATAAGGTTTAGGCTGCTGCCGCCGTCTATGAACACTCGAGAGACATCAAATCCCGCAATAACTGCTGGCAGAATAAGTGCTGACTGCCCTGGTCGAGGAACTTGCTGCGGATGATCTGCTATGGTGAAGCCAATATCTTGTCCTGACTAATTAAGATACTCGACTGTTGGTGGAGGCATTTTTTCTGCCATAAACACCTGTCGTGAGATTACTTTCTGAGCTCTATTGGATGGCCTTCCCTTCTGAATCATCGACACCGCTCCGTTGGAGTTAGGATCGACATAAGGTGGTGGTGGAGGTGCTGCCGCTATTCTGAGCTGATGTCGATTGTCGTCTGTAATTGCGGGAGGAGGCGGCAAGTGAATCTCGCTCCTGGGTTCTCGAGGATTTCTCTGTGTTGCCCGCGCGTTAGCGTGCTCTGCATACCTTAGCATTGCCTGAAAATTTCGATAGTCTTTCTGCAGGTGCCCTGACTGTCTTTTACTGTTGCTGTCGAGGAAAAAGTGCATTTGACACGGTCCATTCATCATCTCTTCAGGGGACACGAAAGGCCTTGGGAACCTAGGCCCGCTATTTTGCCTGTTGTTGTGAGAATCATCCCTGTTATCACCTCGCTGTTCGCTGCTTCTCTGATAATCATCTCTGTTGTTTCCTCCTGTGTTTGCCCGAAAACCTGCCGAAATTTGCCCTGGAGCGTCATAGTTCGGGTACTGCCGAGGAAATCGTCGCCTCGGTTGATAATTCCGACCACGGTCCTCCTCTGGCGACCTATGCCGTTTGTTGTGGACAGCATCTTCTCCATCTGCCCATCTGTTTGCTATCTCCATTAACGCGGATACTGTTTTTGGATTGGTCCTTCCCAAGTCCTCGACAAAATCTCCACGCCTGATTCCTGCGACAAACGCATCTATTGCTCTCTCGTCAGATATATTTTCTGCCGAGTTTTTGATGATGTTCCACCTTTGGATGTACTTTCTCATTGGCTTATCTGGCTTTTGTCGACATGCTCTCAACTCTTCTAACGACGCAGGTTTTTTGCACGTGGATCTGAAGTTCTTGACGAACACGTCCTCGAAACTTTCCCAACTGTCGATAGATCCTGGAGTAAGTTTCTTTATCCAAGATCGTGCGGCTCCACTCAAATGCACCTGGATGCTTTGCATAGCTATTGCCCTGGTTCCTCCTGTGAGCTTCACTGTCTCGAGATAATCAACTAGCCAATCCTCTGGATCTTGAAGGCCGTCGAACTTCTTGAAGTTGTCGGGTAACTTGAATCCTGAAGGGACTCGAGTTTTTCGGACTCTCCTCGTGAAACACGGCAAGCCACACATATCTTCGTCGTTAAGCTCTGGGGATTGCCGCTGTTCCCTTCTGGTTTGCCGCGCTCTGTCGACCCTTGCCTGTGTTGTCGTGTCTCTTGCTCCACTTGGTCCTTCAGGTGCTGCCGCTATTGCTGCTGCAGGTCGTGGACTATTTTGCCTTGCTGCTCCTTCGGGAGGCGTTGATACAAACGCTGTCCCCATGGCTCCAACTCCTGCTACCGCCATATTGTATAGTGTTTCCCTTGGATCACCTGGAGGTGGTTTAGATGCCAGGATAAAAGCATGTGTCGCCATATACCCAGCCTCTGGTGTCTTAGGGATGATGTTTCCTCTTGTATCTATCGACATAAAGGACATGTCGAGGTTTTGTACCAAGTGCTCTCTTTCTGCCTCGGGTATATGTTGCAACCTTGATCTTGCTCTGTTCCGCGCCTCCCTGTGGCTATCACCCGAAGTTCTAGATTGTCGACTTAGATCTGCCCTTCTCCTGCTAGATGCAGAAGCTGCCTCTTTTCTTCTGTTTAACTCAGCTGTCTGTTTTTCCAATTCTCTTGCAGCTCGTGCGAGCCTATATTGATATGCTTGCAATTCCTCTGGTGTGGCTGTGGTGGCCATTGGTTCTGAACCATTCATAGCTCTCGCGGCTCTATCCCACGCTGCTTGCGAAAGTTGAACTCTGTCTCGCGGCTGCGGCCCGACGTATTTATTGCCCAGGCCTTGTCGCAGATTGGAGGGATCGACGTATGGATTTCCCAGATCGTCGAAAGCCTCCAACGTTTCCTCTTGATCTTCAATGGCATAAATCTGATGATATTTTGTATTCAGATCTATGTTGGGTTTGGTGACATCATCATTGAGATTGATGAAGACCTTGCCCACTGTGATAGATTTGTCGATGAAGTCATAACTGTCGACATCGCTTGAGCCATCGCTTATATATGAGTCCGCAGATGACTCAAACGACATGTCGCTGAAGATCTTGGCGAGTTTCTCTCTTGCTCTGGTGCTGACGTAGCGTGTCGACGAAGTTTCTTCTTCTCCTGACTCGGTTGACGATGTATAGCTTGAAAAATCGGAATCGACCGCCGACGATCCCGACGAAATCGGAATTTCGACACGATACGATCCTTCCTTCTCGACGCGAAAGTGAAACCTTCCGAACGTCATCTCCATGGGCTCCGCCAGATATGCATATGCATCCAAACGGGAGGGTGGGTGAGGAACAAAATCGACAGGACCAGCAGCGATCTGTTTACCTCGATCCATTGCGTTGCTTGCGGTTGATGATGTCGAAGATCCTGAACGTGCCATCGAGATCAGATCCTTACGCCTCTAATTCCCACAGACGGCGCCAATTGACAAGGTATCAACTTGTCAATGCCTATGGATTGTAGGCTAGGGTTTAGTTGGAAGTAGAGGGCAAGTAGATCTCGAAGGTTTCAGCCGAAAAGTACTCGACGATTATGAAAACTAGGGTTTGTAACAATGATTCGATTTCCTCTGCGTCCCTCGACTCCCCCTTATATAGGAGGCGGAGCCGAGGGATTCGTGTAGTACAAGTTACATAGTCCGGGAAGGTTTCTAACTCATCCCGCAAGATTACAAATAACACTTCCTATTACAACTCTATCTTTCCTTAAATACATCTTGGGCTCCCTAATCTTCTTATTCTTCGGGTAATGGGCCTTCAGTAAACCTCGGGTACTATCTTCGGCAGGCCCATTTGGGATGCCTATGTCAACAGTCTTTCTGCAGATGTCCTGACTGTCTTTTTCCGTTGCTGTCGAGGAAAAAGTGCATCTGACACGGCCCATTCATCATCTCTTCAGGAGACACGAAAGGCCTCGGGAACCTAGGCCCGCTATTTTGCCTGTTGTTTCGAGAATCATCTCTATTATCGCCTCGCTGCTCATTGCTTCTCTGATAATCATCTCTGTTGTTTCCTCCTGTGTTTGCCCGAAAGCCTGCCGAAATTTGTCCTGGGGCATCATAGTTCGGGTACTGCCGAGGAAATCGTCGCTTCGGTTGATAATTTCGACCACGGTCCTCCTCTGGCGACCTGTGCCATTTGTTGTGAACAACATCTTCTCCATCTGCCCATCTGTTTGCTATATCCATTAACGCGGATACTGTCTTTGGGTTGGTCCTCCCCAAGTCCTCGACAAAATCTCCACGCCTGATTCCTGCAACAAACGCATCTATCGCTCTCTCGTCAGATATATTTTCTGCCGAGTTTTTGATGATGTTCCACCTTTGGATATATTTTCTCATTGGCTCGTCTGGCTTTTGTCGACATGCTCTCAACTCCTCTAATGACGCAGGTTTTTTGCACGTGGACCTGAAGTTCTTGACGAACACGTCCTCGAAGCTTTCCCAACTGTCGATAGATCCTGGGGGGAGTTTCTTTATCCAAGACCGTGCGGCTCCACTCAAATGCACCTGGATGCTTTGCATAGCTGTTGCTCTAGTTCCTCCTGTGAGTTTCACCGTCTCGAGATAATCCACTAGCCAATCCTCTGGATCTTGAAGGCCGTCGAATTTTTTGAAATTATCAGGCAACTTGAACCCCGAAGGTACTCGAGTTTTCCGCACTCTCCTCGTGAAGCACGGCAAACCACACATATCCTCGTCGTTTAACTCTGGGGACTGCCGATGTTCTCTTCTGCTTTGTCGCGCTCTGTCGACCCTTGCTTGTGCTGCCGTATCTCTTGCTCCACTTGGTCCTTCAGGAGCTGCTGCTGCTGCCGCAGGTCGTGGACTATTTTGCCTTGTTGTTCCTTCGGGAGGTGTTGATACAAACGCCGTCCCCATGGCTCCAACTCCTGCTATTGCCATGTTGTACAGTGTTTCCCTTGGATCTCCTGGAGGTGGTTTAGATGCGAGGATAAAAGCATGTGTCGCCATATACCCAGCCTCTGGTGTCTTAGGGATGATGTTTCCTCTTGTGTCTATCGACATAAAGGACATGTCGAGGTTTTGGACCAGGTGCTCTCTTTCTGCTTCGGGTATGTGTTGTAACCTTGATCTTGCTCTGTTCCGAGCCTCCCTGTGGCTATCACCCGAAGTTCTAGATTGTCGACTCAGCTCTGCCCTTCTCCTGCTGGACGCAGAAGCTGCCTCCTTTCTTCTGTTTAACTCAGCTGTCTGTTTTTCCAATTCCCTTGCAGCTCGTGCGAGCCTGTAGTGATATGCTTGTAATTACTCTGGTGTGGCTATGGTGGCCATTGGTTCTGAGCCATCCATAGCTCTCGCGGCTCTATCCCATGCTGCTTGCAGGAGTCGAACTCTGTGTCGCGGCTGTGGCCCGACGTATTTATTGCCCAGGCCTCGCCGCAGATCAGAGGGATCGACGTATGGATTTCCCAGATCGTCGAAAGCCTCAGATGTTTCCTCTTGGTCGTGGCTTGGCTCTCCGATGACATAAATCTGATGATATTTTATATTCAGATCTATGTTGGGTTTGGTGACACCATCGTTGAGATTGGTGAAGACCTTGCCCACTGTAGTAGATTTGTCGATGAAGTCGTAATTGTCGACACTGCTTGAGCCATCGCTTATATATGAGTCCGCAGATGACTCAAACGATATGTCGCTGAAGATCTTGGCGAGTTTTTCTCTTGCCCTGGTGCTGATGTAGCGTGATGACGAAGTTTCTTCTTCTCCTGATTCTGTTGACGATGTATAGCTTGAAAAATCGGAATCGACCGCCGACGATCCCGATGAAATCGGAATTTCGACATGATACGATCCTTCCTTCTCGACGCGAAAGCAAAACCTTCCGAACGTCATCTCCATAGGCTCCGCCAGATACGCATATGCATCCAAACGGGAGGGTGGGTGAGGAACAAAATCGACAGGACCAGCAGCGATCTGTTTACCTCGATCCATTGCGTTGCTTGCGGTTGACGATGTCGAAGATCTTGAACGTGCCATCGAGATCAGATCCTTACGCCTCTAGTCCCCACAGACGGCGCCAATTGACAAGGTATTAACTTGTCAATGCCTACGGATAGTAGACTAGGGTTTAGTTGGAAGTAGAGGGCAAGTAGATCTCTAAGGTTTCAGCCGAAAAGTACTCAACGATTACAAAACTAGGGTATGAGAACAATGATTCGATGATTTTTGAGTCCCTCGACTCCCCCTTATATAGGAGGCGGAGACGAGGGATTCGTGCCGTACAAGTTACAGAGTCCGGGGGGTTTCTAACTCTTCCCGTAAGATTACAAATAACACTTCCTATTACAACTCTAGTCTTTCCTTAATAATATCTTGGGCTCCCGAATCTTCTTATTCTTCGGGTAATGGGCCTTCAGTAAACCCCGGGTACTATCTTCGGCAGGCCCATTTGGGATGCCTATGTCAACGGCCCGCAAAGCTCCTGGTACGCACGTCCCGATGCTGGTGCAAGGGCGTGCCACCTGACCTATACCTGGTCAGGAAGGTGATGGATTTGCTTCGCTTAGTTTCCTGCATGGCATACACGTAAACATTAAATACGAGCCTCGATCAGCTCTCAGGTTGCCCTGTGAATCGGCTCAAGGAGCCGATCCGCCCATGGTTCGTATGAGGTCTACGATCACATGGTGGTCCTGCTTGATCGATATAGAGCTAAAGCGACCTACGACGATTTAGGGTTTTCACCACATAATCGGAACATCCTACGCGTGATTGAGCCTGGCAGCCACGCACGGTGATAATAAACCAACCCTAGACAAGGCCTAAAAACCAACATGAAGTTGATCCCCGGAACATCTTATCTAGGGCTAGCAAACTACACCCTACGTGCTACTGGATCCTTCAACCCGTTTGCAAGGCCTAACTATGTAGATATTAAACTAATCCTTGAAGAACAAGGAGCAATCATAACAGATCGGATCTACTAAACATGGATCAAGCAAGGTGCCGCCATTATACCTATGATAGGTGTAAAGGCGGCCAGATGTATAGGGATAGCATGGAGCAAAGCATGTATCGTGGTAAAACAATGCTAACCCTAACACATCTATGATAACTACGTTGCTCGCCATCAACAAGGCTTCAGCACGAGCAACGCATGAAGAACGAATAAACGTATACTGCCTAGATCGCAAGATGCGATCTAGGCAGCATGATGCTTACCCGGAAGAAACCCTCGAAACAAGGGGTTGGCGATGCGCCTAGATTGGTTTGTGATGAACGTGATTGTTGTTTTTCTCAATAACCCTAGATACATATTTATAGTCCGCAGACTTTCTAACGTGGGAATAATCCCAACCGTGCACGAGCCAGATTCTACCTAACCGACACGTATCCTACTATATTTACAGATACACGGGCAAACTAGCCCAAACTTTCTTGTACAAGGCCGCTTCATGTATATCTTCCATGTATATTCTTCAAGCCCAATCTTGATCGCGGCCCACCTCTAATCCAGTCAAATTCTGGTGATAACACATGCCCCCCTGGTTTTGGAATTGATAATTCCAAAATCACTCTGCTTTTTCTTCGTCGGGTCATGTCGTGGCAGAGCAAAACCGTCGCAGTATCCTTCATCATGATGCCTTGCCTTCTCAACTTCTCCGCGTGATTTGACCGTTGTTTTTTTTTTCTTTGGGCACCACTTCCTCGGAAACTGCTGTGGCATTGAATCTCCACTATATCCCCTTTTATTTAACCGCGCTGAACAGTTCGCCTCTTCATCCCCTTGCTCTGTTCTGGCCATCGGCACCCAAAAAATTCCCCATCTCCTGTAGCCATGTCTTCCTCTTCTTCCTCCTCCGCCTCGTCGGATCTTTCTTCCCAGTCCTTTTCCTCTTCGTCCTCCTCCACCTCGTCAGATCTCTCCTCCAATTCTTCCTCATCTCGTGAGCCGACGCCGGAGTGGGGCTCGCTGGTGGCGCACGACATCCTCGCCGCAACGGAGTGGGACAACAAGGACCACGAGCCCTACGTCTGGTCCGAGGACGACAAGTCCTTGACCAGTGGCGACGACGACCTTCAGTTCCTCGCCGATGGGGAGCTGGAAGCGACGAGCGAGGACGACTCGTTCTCCTGGGATGGCTACACTTCCTCCGAGGAGGAGGAAGAAGAAGACGACGACGACTCCCTCGAGGACTATCCGCCGGCGAAACGCTTCCGCGCCGGATCGGATGATGACGACGACGACGACGACGATGACGAGGAGGAGGAGGCTCCCATAGAGGGCTATGGGAGCAGCGACGAGGAGCTCGCCGGCAGCAGCACCGACGAGAGCTCCGACGACGAGGGCAGCGACGGCCCGTAGAGTAGGGTCTACTAGTATAGGTCTAGTAGTAGTAGCAGATTGGCCAATAGGCCTTCCTTTTGTTCTTCCTCTCTTGAGCAATCGGCTCTTTCTTTGTAAGAAATCCTCTTATTAATGAAGAAAATATTCCCCCATTAACTTTGCTTTCTTGTTAACTTTGCCGATTGTCAAACGAAGTCAACGCTCAAAGAGCCGATGGCAGAGCATCGTCTCCTACCATAACACGCATTTTAAGGCCAAATCGGTCGCCTATTCATGCAGTCAAACAGATCTTATCCGTGTCTACGCCATCCTCCAATCTCAAACGCGCAGATTCAACTCCTCACCAGATTCAATGGGAGAATCACCTCAAAAGCTATGGATTCTGGCCTGAAACTGATCTGTTAACCTGCTCGACTGAGCTTGTCCTCCAGAATCGATGGCTATGCATCGGCTTTTCATTATTCTAAAGTCGATATCCGTGCATCGGCTGTGATTTGTATATAAATTTTTTTTACTGGCCGATTTTATGAATCGGCCCCCATGTTTCACTGTCCATCGTCCCACATGCTTGGGAAATATTTCTTGAGGTGCTGACCATTGACAGCTGCTGGGAACTTAGCACCGTCCAACTGCTCTAGCATGTATGCATTACCCTTCAAAACCTGGACGACTTTGTACGGACCGTGCCAATTAGGAGACCATTTGCCATATGCTTTATCCTTGGTTCCTAATGGCAACACTGCTTCCCATACTAGATCACCAACTTGAAACTCCTTTGGTCTCACCTTCTTATTGTATGCACGAGCTACCCTGGCTTTGTTCTCTTTAATCTTTTCCAACGACCAGAGTCTAAGTTCCGTTGCATCTTCAATAGTATCACTCATCAGAGCTGCATATTCTTTAGCTGTCAGGTCATTCTGAAACGTGACACGTCTCGATCCAGCCGTAATTTCCCAAGGCAATACGGCTTCCTGCCCATAGACGAGCTGGTATGGCGAAGTTTTTATAGCTCCATGGCATGACATGCGATAGGCCCACAAAGCTTCTGACAATGTTTCATGCCAAACCCTAGGGTTCTCATCAATTTTCCTCTTAATCAGCTTGATCAGGCTCTGATTGGACGCTTCAGCTTGCCCGTTGGCTTGAGCATAGTATGGAGATGATCGGATCAGCTTAATTCCCATCTCATCACAGAATTTTCTGAATTCTTTAGAGATGAAGACCGAACTTCCATCGGTCGTGATGGTTTGAGGAATCCCGAACCTATGAATGACGTGTTCTTTCACAAATTTGATAACATCTTCTGATTTTACCTTCTTCATAGGGACGGCCTCCACCCATTTGGTGAAGTAATTTGTAATGGCCAGGATCCACTCGTGGCCTTTGCTCGACGCAGGATGGATTTTGCCGATCATATCCATGCCCCAACCTCGGAATGGCCAAGGCTTGATGATGGGATTCATTGCTGATGCGGGTACCATCTGAATCTTCCCGAACATCTGACACGCTTGGCATCCCTTGTAGTACTTGAAGCAATCCTCAAGCATGGTGGGCCAATAAAACCCTGATCGCCTGATCAGCCACTTCATCTTATGAGCCGATTGGTGAGTTCCACAGGCGCCTTCATGCACCTCATGTAGGAGCCGATTAGACTCAGTTGGTCCCAGGCACTTGAGCAGTAACCCTTCCAACGTCCTGTAGAACATGTCATCTCCTATGAGGACATATTTCATGGCTTTGTATCTTATCCGTTTAGGTGCCCCCCGAGCCGAATCCTTCAAGTAATTGAAGATATAGGCTCTCCAGTCATCCTGTTCTAGGAACTGCACCTGAACTTCTGACCCGTCTGGTATGTCCTTGTAGCCTGACGCCATCTGTGCGAGATCGTTGGCCTCGGTATTTTGAGATCTTGGGACCCAATTGAAGTTGATGTACCGAAATTTTGTCATCAGCTCGCGGCATTCCATCCAATATGGGAAGAGTGACTCACTCTCGCACTTGTATTCATCCGTGTGCTGGGAGATCACCAACTTCGAGTCTCCAAAAAGTTCCACTGCTTCTGCCCCGGCTTCCAAAAGCAACTCCATTCCCTTGCGTACTGCCTCATACTCAGCGACATTGTTAGTGCAAGGGGTAGATAGCCTGATGGAGAAGGAATAATTTGCCCCCCGAGGTGACATGAGCAAAATGCCGATGCCACAACCGTCGTCACAAGCCGATCCATCGAAGAACATAGCCCATGCACGTATAGATAGTGCTGCTATATTAGTATTAATCCGCTCAGCTATGAGATCGGCCAACGCTTGTCCTTTGACTGCTTTCGCAGGCTGATACCGGAGATCGAATTCCGATAACGTAAACATCCACTTACCAAGTCGGCCTTTCAAAACAGGAGCCGACAGCATGTGCTTGACAACGTCTGACTTGCATATGACGATGATTTCTGCCGTCAAAAGGATGTGATGAAGCTTGGTGCAGGTGAAGAACAGGCAGAGGCATAACTTCTCGACCTCAGGATACCTTGTCTCTGCATCCAACATCCTCCGGCTGAGGTAGAATACGACCTTTTCAACACCCTCGTAGAGTTGCACCACCACTGAAGCGATGGACGTGTCAGCTACTGATAAGTAGATATAGAACGGCCTGTCTTGCTGAGGTGGAACTAGCACAGGCGGCGTTGTCAGATACCGCTTAATCTCGTCAAACGCCTGCTGCTGTTCTGCCCCCAGTGAAACTCGTCATCAGATTTGATCTTTACCAACGCCATGAACGGCTCAATTCGTCCTGACAGATTAGAGATGAACCGTCGGACGAAGTTGATCTTGCCGATGAGACGTTGGAGCTCCTTCTTCGTGGTAGGCGGCTGCATGGTACGTACTGCCTCTTGACTTTTCAGGCCGATCTCAATTCCTCGTTCATGAACCAGAAAACCTAGGAACTGACCGGCCGTCACACCAAAGGCACACTTCTTTGGATTCATTCTCAGTCCGAATTTCCGAGTTCGGTCTAGGATGCGTCGCAGATCATCCAAGTGTCCCTCCATGGAGACAGACTTGACCACCACGTCATCGATGTAGATTTCCACCAACTTGCCGATCAGATCATGAAAAATATAATTCATGGCTCGTTGGTACGTTGCACCGGCATTCTTCAGCCCAAAAGTCATGACCACATATTCAAACAAGCCCACTGATCCTGGTACTCTGAATGCGGTCTTGTGTATATCTTCTGGAGCCATGAAGATTTGGTTGTAGCCGGCATTGCCATCCATGAAGCTTAACACCTTGTGGCCAGCAGCTGCATTGATCAATGTTTCTGCCACATGCATTGGATATTCATCCTTTGGAGTGGCTCTGTTGAGATCTCGGAAATCTATTGCCACACGCCATCGGCCGTCCTTTTTCTCTGCAGGTACGATACTGGAGATCCATTCAGCATACCTACATGGCCTGATGAACCCAGCGGTCAACATTTTCTCGATCTCTTTCTTGACTTCTTCGAGAATTTCGGCCTTCATCTGACGTGCTCGTTGTTGGAATGGCCGAAATCCTTTCTTGAGAGGGAGCCGATGCTCAATGATGCTCCTGCCTAACCCAGGCATCTCTGTGTAATCCCATGCAAAGCAATCTGGGTACTCTTTTAACAGAGCTATCATCTGGCTCCTGAGATGTGGATCTAACTTTTTGCTGATGAAAGTTGGTCATGGCTTATCCCCAGGACCAATGTCGACTTCTTCTAGCTCATCAGCCGATGTAAACCCATACCCTAGCTTTCCGTCACCTGTTAGATCGACACTGAACACAGGGAAAACATGTGGTAAGGATAATATGGGTCGATTGCTGGAATCGGCCCCCACTTTGATTGCATTGCTCAAAAGAGGTTTACATCTCGTTCGTGCTTTACTACAACTACGTGACATGCTTGAGACAAGATCATCACTTTTTATTTTTTGGGGCCGATCGCAGGGATCGGCCTTGCCACGTATGTTCATAGCCTTTGCTCTTGTTACACGGTCAGGCCGGTGGATAAGACCAGCCTCACCCCATTTTTGTCACGTCGATGCGCTCGCAGTCGTCCAAAGTGATGCCTGAGAGTGGCTCTTGGCCTGCCGTCTCCCAAACGTTCATGCCAGCCGTTGAGATCTCGACTGAGTCATCTGCGTGGACGACCTCGACTTCATCTCCATCCCACTGTATCAAGCATTGGTGCATCGTGGATGGAATGCAGCAGTTGGCGTGGATCCAATCTCTCCCTAGCAGGACAGCATAGGTGCTCTTGCTATCGATGATGAAGAATGTCGTAGGGATGGTTTTCCTCCCTACGGTCAGATCCACGTTCAGAACACCTTGTGCTTCAGATGCTTGGCCGTTGAAATCGCTCAGTGTAACATTGGTCTTGATCAGATCCGAGCTAGAGCGTCCCAACCGACGTAGCATGGAGTATGACATGATGTTGACTGCCGCTCCGGTGTCCACCAGCATCTTGTTGACAGGCTGCCCATTGATATAACCTCGTAAGTACAGGGCCTTCAGGTGCCTGTAGCTTCTTTCTCGTGGCTTCTCGAAGATAACTGGCCGTGGGCCGCAGTCAAGTTGTGCCACAGATGCCTCTTCTGTTCCAGGAGCACAAAACTCTGCTGGAAGAATGAACACCATGTTTGTACCAGCCGATGTCTCATCAAAGGCTCTCTTTTGCTTGGGGCGCCACTCCATCTTTTGTGGTCGACCCTCCTCGTCCAGAGTTCGCTGAATTTTCGCGGCCAGATCAGGCCACGTTTTCCTCAACGTATGCAGGTATAACCTTTCGGCTTCCTCCAAGCCACGAAGTCGCTGAACCCTACGTTTTTGGGAACGGCTGAGTCCATCAGGGCACCACCTTGGCCGGTGGTACTTATCTTCTTCTTCTTCATCATCATCTTCTAACTCCTCGAGATCTTCCACCCGAGAGGACTCAGCTTGCTTGTTTCGAGATGGGAGAGGTCCCAGACGCTTGAACACTGACACGTCTCCTGTGCTCTTCTTCTTCTGTCTACATTCTGGGCAGTTGCCGATTGTAGGCAATCGGCTCATTCCTGAATCCCAGCAGTGTTTGAAGAAGGGACAGTCCCAGTGCTTGTCCACGTCGTCTTGCTCTCTCGACTTGTCCTTGGCATGGCGCTCATATCTTTCCTCATCTCGATCGTGCCGACGATGTCTCCTGGCGTCCCTGCTAGCCAGACGATCTCTTTCGTCACCGTCGTCATATCGTCGGCGTTGATCGTACTGACTCACATATTTGTTGAGGAGATGATCAGAGAGAGGTCGTTGATATCGCACATTCTTCACTTCTCCCTCTGTGATGTAGCGCTTGCCATCGTGTCGAAGCCGATCGCGCGGAACGGCTTCCTCCTTGTCCTCGCTACGAGAGCGGCTGCCCTCGTCTCTGTCCTTACCAGAGTGGTGCCCAGGCCCTACCATGTTAATGCTGAACGAGAAACCTGGCTGGCACCTCCCAGGGTAAGTACACTCCACCATGTTAATGGCGGGGAAGGGGTGCGTGTCAACTTTCATGGCGTACTGGCTAAAGATTAGACGCCCTTGCTCTATCGCCATTTGGATCTGCTGACGCCACACCCTGCAGTCGTTGGTGGTATGGGTGAACGTGTTATGCCATTTGCAGTATGGCTTTATGTTCAACTCCTGTGCCGTGGGGGTTTTGAGGCCTTCGGATAACTTTAGCTGCTTTTCCTTGAGTAAGAGGTCGAAAATTTGCTCAGCTTTGGTCACGTCGAAGTCAAACCCTCTTGGAGGACCTTGTGGCTTAACCCACTTGCAGGACACGGGGCTTGCCCCCCGAGTCCATTCAGCCACTGCTACCTCTTGATCTCCCGCAGAGCCTTCATCTTCTTCTGTCTCAACCAGGACTACCGCACGCTTGAATTTGTCCTGGTACAACTCTGGGTGGCGCTGTTCATATAATGACAGTTTCTGAACCATATGCGCCAGTGAAGGGTAATCTGCTTGGGAAGCCATGTCCTTGATCGGCGATGCGAGACCCACCACCGCCAACTCGACTGCTTCTTTTTCAGTCAAACGAGCCGAATAGCATCGGTTCCTGATGGCCCTGAAGCGCTGGATGTATTCTGACACTGTTTCTCCGCGCTTCTGCCGTACTTGTGCTAGATCGGCAATGCCAGCCTCGGAAGCCTCTGAGTGATACTGCATGTGGAACTGCTCTTCCATCTGCTTCCAAGTCCGGATTGAATCTGGTGGCAGCGAGGTGTACCACCTGAAAGCCGATCCTGTGAGGGACTGTGCGAAGAACCTCACACGTAGTTCATCTGATGCTGAGATCGTGCCCAGCTGCGCCAAATATCGGCTCACATGCTCGATTGAACTGGAGCCATCTGACCCACTAAACTTGGAGAATTCAGGGAGCTGATATTTGGGTGGTAGTGGGATCAAATCGTACTCGTTGGGGTACGGCTTGGAATAGCCGATTGCCCTCCTTTTCGGCACCATGCCGAACTGGTCTCTCAAGATTGTACTGATCTGATCCGCGGTGCTGGCTGCAGGAGTCGAGCTCTGAAGATTAGCTGGAGTGGCGTACTTAGCCAGCCACGCTTGCTTCTCAAGCTCTGAGCTAGCTGCAGGAGTTGAGCCTTGGAGGTTTGTTGGAGTGGCATACTTAGCTAGCCACGTCTGCTTCTCACGATCTACGCCAGCTGCAGGAGTTGAGTTCTGGAGGTTCGTCGGAGTGGCGTACTTAGCTAGCCACGTCTGCTTCTCAAGATCTGATCCAGAAGCTCCCACTGTTGTTCCAGAAGTCCCTGCTGTTGTAGTCTGGTTCGTGAGTGCCCAGTTACTGCAGTCTGGCACGTATGTGCACGTGTATCCGTGAGGGATCTCCTTAGGCGCCTCATACAAGAACTGGTAATCACTAGGGTCACCACCAATCTTGTGGATGACGAATGCCGGTGAACTCGGCACCTCTGGTGCTACCAACGCGAACGGCAGCGGTGGTTGGGACTGGAGTGGTATCTCTCCTTGGTGAGTCCCTAGAGCAGGTCCTGACGGAGAGTACTGATGCCTCATGATTTCCTGGATCACCCGAAGGGCGACACGCTCCAAATTGTTCACCAGGTTCTCAGAATGGCGGTGTAGCGAATGCGCTACCATGAAATTAATCTCCTGACGGAGAGACCTGGTGCGTTCTTCTGAAGGGGTAGACAGGTCCACTCCATCGAGCGCGCCTTCAGGCGAGAACCCTTTCCACCTGATGCCGTGTGAGCGGGTCCTCTGGAAAGAGCCGATGAGGTCGGCTTCGAGGATAGCTTTGACCTCGTCATACTTCTTCTTGAGCTCCTCAGTCAGATCCTCGTACGTGACTGGAGTACCTTCCGCCATCTCAGATGTAGATGGCGATGCAGTTGATGTCGAAGACGGTCCCACCGGGCATGCCAGAATGTGTTGGCGTCCGAAACCCACCGGCGAGCTACGGCTGGCAACACGAAGAGCCGGGAGGCTCCCAGAACTGCGGCTGGCCCTGGTCCCTCCGAGCGACGGCCCGCAAAGCTCCTGGTACGCACGTCCCGATGCTGGTGCAAGGGCGTGCCACCTGACCTATACCTGGTCAGGAAGGTGATGGATTTGCTTCGCTTAGTTTCCTGCATGGCATACACGTAAACATTAAATACGAGCCTCGATCGGCTCTCAGGTTGCCCTGTGAATCGGCTCAAGGAGCCGATCCGCCCATGGTTCATATGAGGTCTACGATCACATGGTGGTCCTGCTTGATCGATATAGAGCTAAAGCGACCTACGACGATTTAGGGTTTTCACCACATAATCGGAACATCCTACGCGTGATTGAGCCTGGCAGCCACGCACGGTGATAATAAACCAACCCTAGACAAGGCCTAAAAACCAACATGAAGTTGATCCCCGGAACATCTTATCTAGGGTTAGCAAACTACACCCTACGTGCTACTGGATCCTTCAACCCGTTTGCAAGGCCTAACTATGTAGATATTAAACTAATCCTTGAAGAACAAGGAGCAATCATAACAGATCGGATCTACTAAACATGGATCAAGCAAGGTGCCGCCCTTATACCTATGATAGGTGTAAAGGCGGCCAGATGTATAGGGATAGCATGGAGCAAAGCATGTATCGTGGTAAAACAATGCTAACCCTAACACATCTATGATAACTACGTTGCTCGCCATCAACAAGGCTTCAGCACGAGCAACGCATGAAGAACGAATAAACGTATACTGCCTAGATCGCAAGATGCGATCTAGGCAGCATGATGCTTACCCGGAAGAAACCCTCGAAACAAGGGGTTGGCGATGCGCCTAGATTGGTTTGTGATGAACGTGATTGTTGTTTTTCTCAATAACCCTAGATACATATTTATAGTCCGCAGACTTTCTAACGTGGGAATAATCCCAACCGTGCACAAGCCAGATTCTACCTAACCGACACGTATCCTACTATATTTACAGATACACGGGCAAACTAGCCCAAACTTTCTTGTACAAGGCCGCTTCATGTATATCTTCCATGTATATTCTTCAAGCCCAATCTTGATCGCGGCCCACCTCTAATCCAGTCAAATTCTGGTGATAACACTTACATGCAACACAAACACTACAAACACGGTTTTTTTCAAAGACAACATTGGTTAGTCCAACAACATGCTTATCCTTTAGGAGACGTTTAAGATTTCTCATATTGACATGAGCTAGTCGACCATTCCATAGCCAACCTATGTCAACCTTGTTAGCCATTAGACATGTTGGGATGGAGGGGCTCTCTTTCGATAAATGAGCCACATAAAGGTCGTTCTCAACATATCCAATGAAAACCAAGTTAAGATTATCACTCCTAAAAACTTTCACATGAGGCAAAGTAAAGTACGAATTGTAATCCATGCAACAAAATTGATGAATGGGAAGAAAATTATAACCTAGGGATTCAACAAGCATGATATTCTCAAGAGATAGATCCTGTGAGATTACCAACTTGCCTCGTCCCAGTACCTTTCCCTTTGAAGTATTGATACGTCCAAAACGTATCTACTTTCCCGAACACTTTTGTTGTTGTTTGCCTCTATTTTGTGTATTTTGAATACAACTAACACGGACTAACGTTGTTTTCAGCAGAATTGCTCTAGTGTCTCGTTTTTGTGCAGAAATCCAACTTTCAGGAAAATTGCTGGAAAATATCGCAAAATCCATAATTCACCCGAAGACTCACGAAGCCAGAAGATGAGATGGAGGGGGCCACGAGGGGGCCCACACCTACCCTAGGCGCGGGCCAGGCCTTGGTCACGCCTAGGGGTGATCTGGCCGCCTCGGCCACCCCCTTGACCTCTCCTTCGCACTATAAGAAGCCCCTGACCTGAAAACCGAGGGGGTTCGACGTTTGTCCAGAAAGAATTCCGCTGCTCCGCCGCCACCAGAAACCCCAATCTGGGGACCAAAAAATCCGTTCCGGCACCCTGCAGGGACGGGGATTTGGAGGAGATCATCGACATCGCCATCACCGACGCCTCTCCATCAACCATCCATGATTCCTCCATCCATGTGTGAGTAATTTCCTGCTGTAGGCCGTAGGAGATGGTAGGTATTGGATGAGATTGGTCATGTAATAGCTATAAGATTGTTATGGGCATAGTGCCTAGTATCCGTTGTTAGTATTTTTGACATTGTTACAACTTGTTGTGCTTAATGCTTGTCACTTTGGGCCCGAGTGCCATGATCTCAGATCTGAACATGTTATTGTTTCATGAGGATAATTGCTGTTTTTGATCATACCTGCAAGTTGTATACACATATTGTTGTCCGGAACCCGAGGCCCCAAATTGACAATAATTGGGATAATCGGAGGAGATGGCTATGATGTGAGGATCATGTGTGTTCACGGAGTGTTAATGCTTTGCCCCGGTACTCTATTAAAAGGAGTACCTTAATTACCAGTAGTTTCCCTTGAGGCCCCTCCGCAATGGGCTGGTAGGACAAAAGATGTCGTGCAAGTTTCTCATTGCGAGCACGCACGACTAAATAGGAACACACGTATTACTTGCAATGTCTATGTCTTGCTATTATATGGACTCTCTCATTCATGCAACGCCCGTTCATCCATCCATGTGCCTACAGTATTTTAATCCTTCTGTCTACTACAATCATCGTTACTGTTGTTTTTATTTCATTACTGCGGTTACTTCACTACTACCACTGCTATAAAAATGTTACTACCAATAAACTGTTGCGAGCAAGTCTATTTTCAGGTACAGGTGAATTGACAACTCATCTGTTTAAGCTTATAAATATTCTTTGGCTCCCCTTTTGTCGAATCAATACATTTGAGTTTTACTACCCTCGAAGACTGTTGCGATCCCCTATACTTGTGGGTCATCAAGACTATTTTCTGGCGCCGTTGCCGGGGAGCATAGCTTTATTTACAAGCCCACTTGAAGGTGATATTGTTGGCTGCAATTTATTCATTATGGGGAAAGCTCCTGGATCGAAGTTCCCTATATTGCCATCTACTACGAGAAGAGCTACAACTCTGAACACCTCTGTTGCTCTTGATTCACCATCCGTTATGAGTAAGCTTCTTACTCCACCACATGCTACTGTTACTTCTGCTGAATCTGATAATGCGCTTGATGATTTTGATGATGCTTCTAATGTGCTTGATAAGAGTGGTTCGTTAGGTCCTTTACTAGATACTACAATTTCTAGAGCTAAACAAATTCAAAATGCTGAAAATACTATTACACCTGTTAGTTCACCTCAATCTAGGGGAAATCCTAGTGATGATCTTGATGAAACTTATATTGAACTTGATGATGACTTCATTGAAGAATGTCATGCTACTAGAGATGCAAGTGCTATGAAAAGTCTTCTTGCAAGACGGGTTGTTAGATATAATTTGTCTCCTGAATCTAAATTTGCCACATCTCCCATAAATATTAGAGATAAGGATTATGATTTCTCTCTGGATTTATCTTACATATTGTAGCGACCCAGGATAATCCCCATAATAGAATTGCTTGTTCTTTTTCTTTTATGCATCATCATGGCATATGCATCATATCATCCATGTTTTTATAAAATAAAATTATTTTATAAACCCTATCAATTTTATTTTAACCTCTCATATGCTTTTAAATAAATAAACCTCCTCTTTGTATTCATTTAACAGAACCATCAAATGAAATTTACAAAACAAATTAAATTGTTTCAAAATGTTTCTTTCTCAAAATCAAGTTTGGATTTTTGGTTTGGAAAAATGTCAACCTTGTTTTCCCATCTTTCTTTTGCCTCAACCCATGCTATCTGTCTCGCTGGTGCTTCTCCTATGCAAATACGTAAGGAACTCCAGGAAATACTTTGGTTTATCTCCAACCAGCTAAAGGGCAATCCCACGATTGACTCTGTTGTTGTCTTCCACAAACACGCGAGGTGCGTGTGCACTGCGGCATGGATGCCGTGGCCGAGCATCCACTCTCCTCCTCCCCTTTTTAGCCAGCGGAGACCCCATCGAACCCTAGACCTCCTCCACATTGGCGCCGCCGCCCTCTGCTCCAACTCCTCTGCGCCTCCTCCTGCTCGAGCTGCGGCAGCCCGGCCGCCGCTCGTCCCCCGCTCGTCTTTCTCCGCCCTGGCCGACGCCTCACCGAGTTGCGTGCGCCTCTGCCCCGACCTCATCCATGCGGAGTGCCTCGCCGCTGGCTCCTTGCGCGCCACCCTCTCCCAGCTCGTCCTCAACCGCTGCGTCCCCGCGCCGCCAAGTCCGTCCTGCACCACCTCAAGCCCCGCCGCCGGCCTCGCCATCCGCCGCCACAAGTTCTGCACGACGCCGAGCCAGCACCCGCCTCCTGTGTAGCGCCTTGATCACCACCACATCGCTCCTAGGCTGCCTGCCTCGCTCCTCCAGCCGAATGTCTTTCTTCTGCGTGTGCGCGCGTGCCGGCAAGCTGTTCGACAGCAGCTGCAGTCCAAGTCCACGCGCGCCTGGCCGCCTTGTACCTCTCGCGTTCTGTGCAATCAGCAGCGCAGCTACCATCGACAGCTAGCTAGCTTAGACACGCTCCTAATCATCCATCCACCTGCATCCTTGCTTGCTTAGCTCCACACGCATATACACTCCATCCAGCTCTCTGCCTGCTTGTTTAGCTTATGCAGTTCTTCCGTCTCGTGCACCAGAGTGCAGCGAGCCTATCTGTTTTCATGGTCGTCCCGTCTCGCTCACCAGTACTTCGCTTTTTAGCCAGCTCGTTTTCAGTTTAGCAAACAGCGCCCAGGGCGCGCAGGCAGCAGCATGCTCATGCATCCATCGATGGTGACATTCAGCTAATATGCCAATCTTTTGATCCACATTTTAGCTAGCACGCACCTGCCTTTTTCCTTGATCTGTGAGCCATCAAGCAATCTGCTTGGTAGCTTAGCTAAGCTAGCTCTTCGTGCATGTGTGTCTACCCGGCTGTTCACTGCCGTTTCATGGGTCATCTGTTCAGCTGAGTTCGACACGTCTCTGTCACGCCACAACGGGGCCCATCGTCTGTGTTGCCGCTCAAGTTCTTCCGACGTCCGCTACTATGGCTACATCCACCGCTTCCTCTCCGACACGGAGATGATGGATTGACGTGAAGCCTCCGGCTTCGACTACTTCCTCGACTTTGGCGATTTTCGCCACTTCCTTTCCGATTCGATGTGAGACCTCAACCCTAAGCCCTATTTTATGAAATGAGCTATTTCGATTTTGTTGCATCATATATACATGTGCGCATCACATATCATCTTGTTGCATCGCATCGCATATGTGGGTGTCCGGGTTAATAGCGATTCACCTAATACTTAAATATGGAATTGTGCGGGATTGTTATCTTATCCCGGTTCCATTTAATTTTGCGTAGCGTACCCATGCTATGTTTATGCCATGCTAATCCACATTTAATATGCGGGGTAGATAAACAACTTGAACCTAATAATTGTTTGTCGGAATTCCGATTCCGTTTAATATGGATAAGTTTCATCGCATCATAATTGCCATGTCATTGCATATCATCTTGATCATGCTGGATCTTCTTTATCCATAGTAGTAAGACTTGTATGTGTTGTTTGTTCCAGTATTTGCTTCTTCCCGGATAGGATCACGAAGTGGTGTGGTGAGATACGACGAGTTCTCCGGATGTTCCTCGGCAAGCTTTAACAGGCAAACATTTTCCTCTATACTTCTGCCCCTGCAGAAGTCGCTCACCTATTTTATTTTGCCTTCTCCCTCGTGCTATCCTTAAGTTGCGTTCTTGTCACGTGTCCCTTCCACTTGTTACCTCAAGCAGCCCATATTGCCACCACCAACCACCAACCTCCTACAACTGTTGTTTGGTTATCGGGTCTGCCTTGCGAGTCGTAGTGCATGCTAGTGCTTTTATATCTCGTTACCGTTACTGCTATCTTATCGGGTTATCTGTTGGGGATCATGACACATGCTACATGTTCATATCTGTTGAGGGTATCATGGTTACTTGTTGATAATTGTTAAGCGGAGGCATCGGTGGGTCAGCTGATCGTTTTGTGATGGCTCACTTGTGTTTCTTTAAAGCTTAGGACCCCGAGTTCTTGTTATCTGTTCCGAGACTGAGCGCTCTAACCACACGTGGGTATGTTTCTGGGTCTACCCTCGACCACTGCCGGAATCTACAGCTTTGTCCAGTGGCCACAACTAGTTTATATGTTTTACCATTTGTTGTTGCGTGCATGCCAGCTTGTTACTTATTTACTTTGGGAAGCCCCTGGGTGCCTTGTATCCCTTGTTTCTGGTATGCACGTATAGGTTCGCGGCCTGCGCGTTTATCGCATGCTGAAGCGGGTCATTCGCCCCAGTGTGTGTTCTGACCCTCGGAAGCCGTTCTCGCAAACAGCTAGGTCCGTCTCGGAGATTCGGCCGGACTTCGATTCGGGTTCAACTTGGTTAGGTGGCTTCCTGGACAATGTTGTCTTGAAGGAGAGTGCGGGTCGTGATATCCTTCCTTTGCTCGGTTGGGTTGATCGTGCGTGTGGGCACATTTGGGCACCCCTGCAGGGTTAAATCTTATCGATAAGCCGTGTCCGCGGTTATGGACGACTTGGAGCTGTATGACTCGACCATAGACAACTTACACCTGTTGTTTATTAATAATAACTTGCGTAGTAAGTTAGTACAACTTCAATAATAAATGGTTAAAACTTGACAACCGTGTGAGTGCCCTTGTAAGTACTTCCTTGCGAGGGGGGAACGCTTCGGCTGTGTTTTGTTTGCAGAGTATAGAACTGTTAGTTATGCGCTCTCTCACCTTCTCTGATAGACGACTGTTGTAGAGTGTCTCTATAGGTTTTTAGTGCTTGCGCGCTGCCGCTTAACCCCACCATATTGCCTATGACGTTCCTCTTGCGTCCTCTAAGTCCCCTGCGTGCCTCAAGTACAAAGGACGACTGGTTGACGAATGCTTATACGTCTTGAAGTCTTGTTAAGTACGAACCCGTACTTATTGCTGCTTCTACGGGATATAACCGGGCAGGTATGAAGACCGGTACGATGAAGGCGACGTTAGCAAGGTTACCCTTCCGGCTTGGCCTGGGCAGGGTTATGGACGCCACTGGTTATCTTCAGGACTCTTAGTCCAAATTCGTATCTTGTCCGTACTCGGATGTATTTGATCTTCTGTATGATTTGGATCTTTGTATTGTATATTTGTATCTTGACTCGTTGGAGTCGTTGTTGTAATATATCTGTATCTTGTGGGCTCTATTGTAATCCTGTTGTAATGTTACCTCTCGTGATTGATTCCACCCGCATCGCGTGCATGCTTCGGCGTGTACGAGGCGCTTGGTGGTGCGTCTCCTAGAATCGATATCGTGCGGATTTCGGCGGATTCGCTGGGATCCTCATGGTACCGGTTTTGGGGCGTCACATATATCTATTGTTGAGAAAGAACCTTTCTGCGGTACTGAAAATGAAAGTGCTATGAAACATATGAATGAACTCTCTACTTTGAGAAATTTATTCTCCGATGATATTAAGATACACACTTACTTTGTCACTAAAATTTTCCCTTTCTCTCTGAAAGGAGCAGCTAAAATTTGGTATGATAATTTGTCTCCTGGATCTATTGATAATCCTATTGGTTTGGTTAATGCCTTCTTTCAGAAATATTTCCCTACTAGTGCTCAACATGCTGCTTTGCAGAAAATCTTTGACTTTGTGCAGGTAGAAGGAGAGAAATTTCCTGAATCTTGGGCAATATTTTGTTCTTTAATTAGAGCACTACCTAAACATCCATTGGCTAAAAATGAACTCCTTGATATATTCTATAATGGACTAACATTTGAATCTAGGACATACCTGGATAGTTGTGCTGGTTGTGTTTTTAGGAAAAGAACTCCCGCTGAAGCTGAGGAATTATTGGCTAAAAGCAAGAATTATGATGATTGGACTACACCGGAGCCGACACCAACACGGAAGAAAAGGGGAATGATTGAATTAAATGATGAAGTGATGAGGGAAGCCAAGAAATCTCTTAAGGAGAAGGGTATTAAATCTGAATATGTGAAGAATCTGCCACCTATAGAAGAATTATGTAAGCCAATCCCTCGGTCTTCCACTATTGGGGTACACTCTCACCAATGCTTTGATAGTAGAGATATTCCCTGTTCCAAACCTCCTAATCAATGCTAGATAAATTTGATAATTATATTGTTAAGCAAGATAATTTTAATAAGAGAGTGGAACATCACCTAATGGAAAATTCTAGAGCTATCAATAATTTGCATGATATTGTGGAAATAACTTCTAATGATGTTAAAATTCTTGTTAAACACTTCCATATGGTTCAAACTCAAATTGATCAGCTCACTAAAGTGCAAAAAGATTTGCTAGCAAATGCTTCTAGGGAAAACATGCTCATGAAATAAGAACTAGAAGCGGTGTTTCTACTCAGGATCCTTTATATCATGAAGGACATCCAAAGAGAATTGAACAAGATTCTCAACGGGTTGATGATACTAGGGCTAAGTCTAAGAAAAAGAAGAAGAAACATAAAACTGTTGTAGAATCCTCTGAACCTGCTAAGGATCCTAATAGTATATCTATTTTTTATGCTGAAACTGAAAGTGGTAATGATAAAAATGATGCTTCCGATAAAGAAGAAATTGAAGAGGAGCCTTAAAAGCATACTAAGAATACAAAATACACTAAGGAAGATTTTATTGCTACTAAACATGGTAGTGAGAGAGAACCTTGGGTGCCAAAACCAATGCCTTTTCCTAATAAGAAACATAAATCGAAGGAGGAAGAACATTATAATAAGTTTTGTGAATGGATGAAACCTTTGTTTTTGCAAATTCCTTTGACTGATGCTATTAAAATGCCTCCTTATTCAAATTGTATGAAAGATATTGTCTCTAATAAGAGGAATATTCCAAATGAGAAAATTTCCACTATGCTCGCTAATTACTCCTTTAATGGTAAGGTTCCAAAGAAGCTTGGTGATCCAGGTATACCCACTATTCCATGCTCCATCAAAAATAATTATGTTATAACTGCTTTATGTGATTTGGGAGCAGGAGTTAGTGTTATGCCTTTTTCTCTCTATAGAAGACTTGATCTAGAAAAATTAATACCGACTTGATATATCCAGGTCTACTACTATTCCTGTTGGTATATGTGAAGATGTTCCCGTTCAAGTTGCTCATCATTGTATGATATTAACTAACTTTGTTGTGCTAGAAATGCCTGAAGATGATAATATGTCTATTATTATTGGGAGACCTTTTATTAACATTGCAGGGGCTGTTATTGATTGCAACCAAGAAAAAGTAACTTTCAATGTTTATGACAAAGAGCATACGGTTTATTTTCCCAAGAAGATTGAAGGGAATTATGGTCTAAACTCAATTATTAATGTTGATACCATCCAAATTGGGAAATTTCATTTGCCTTTACCTAAGACAAAGAAAGAGGATGATATTTTCATGGTTGGAACTATTCCTACCAAGATTGAGGTAATGATACGTCTCCAACGTATCGATAATTTCTTATGTTCCATGCTACTTTTATGATGATACTCACATGTTTTATACATACTTTATGTCATATTTATGCATTTTCCGGCACTAACCTATTAACGAGATGCCGAAGAGCCGATTCTTTGTTTCTGCTGTTTTTGGTTTCAGAAATCCTAGTAAGGAAATATTCTCGGAATTGGACGAAATCAACGCCCAGGATCTTATTTTTCCACGAAGCTTCCAGAAGTACGAAAGGGAAACGAAGTGGGGCGACGAGGCGGCCACACAACAGGGCGGCGCGGCCCAGGCCTTAGCCGCGCGGCCCAGGCCTTAGCCGCGCGGCCCTGGCGTGTGGGGCCCTCGTGGCGCCCCCTGACCTACCCTTCCGCCTACATAAGCCTTCGTCGATAATAGTTCCGATGCGAGAGCCACGATACGGAAAACCTTCCAAAGACGCCGCCGCCGCCAATCCCATCTCGGGGGATTCGGGAGATCGCCTGCGGCACCACTGCCGAGAGGGGAATCATCTCCCGGAGGACTCTTCACCGCCATGGTCGCCTCCGGAGTGATGTGTTAGTAGTTCACCCCTGGACTATGGGTCCATAGCAGTAGCTAGATGGTCGTCTTCTCCTAATTGTGCTATCATTGTTGGATCTTGTGAGCTGCCTAACATGATCAAGATCATCTATCTGTAATGCTACATGTTGTGTTTGTTGGGATCCGATGAATATGGAATACTATGCTATGTTGATTATCAATCTATCAATGTGTTGTTTATGATCTTGCATGCTCTCCGTTATTAGTAGAGGCTCTGGCCAAGTTGATACTTGTAACTCCAAGAGGGAGTATTTATGCTCGATAGTGGGTTCATGTCTCCATTAAATCTGGGAGTGACAAAGAACCCCTAAGGTTGTGGATGTGCTGTTGCCACTAGGGATAAAACATCAATGCTATGTCTAAGGATGTATTTGTTGATTACATTACGCACCATACTTAATGCAATTGTCTGTTGTTTGCAACTTAATACTGGAGGGGGTTCGGATGATAACCTGAAGGTGGACTTTTTAGGCATAGATGCATGCTGGATAGCGGTCTATGTACTTTGTCGTAATGCCCAATTGAATTTCACAATACTCATCATAACATGTATGTGCATGGCCATGCCCTCTTTATTTGTCAATTGCCCAACTGTAATTTGTTCACCCAACATGCTATTTCTTATGGGAGAGACACCACTAGTGAACTGTGGACCCCGGTCCATTCTTTTACATTGAATACAATCTACTGCAATACTCGTTCTACTGTTCTCTGCAAACATCATCATCCACACTATACATCTAATCCTTTGTTACAGCAAGCCGGTGAGATTGACAACCTCACTGTCACGTTGGGGCAAAGTAATTTGGTTGTGTTGTGCAGGTTCCACGTTGGCGCCGGAATCCCTGGTGTTGCGCCGCACTACACTCCGACGCCATCAACCTTCAACGTGCTTCTTGGCTCCTAATGGTTCGATAAACCTTGGTTTCTTACTGAGGGAAAACTTGCCGCTGTACGCATCACACCTTCCTCTTGGGGTTCCCAACGGACGCGTGCTGTACGCGTATCAAGCTCTTTTTCTGGCACCGTTGCCGGGGAGATCAAGACACGCTGCAAGGGGAGTCTCCACCTCCAATCTCTTTACTTTGTTTTGTCTTGCTTTACTTTTATTTACTACTTTGTTTGCTGCACTAAAACAAAACACAAAAAAATCTAGTTTTACTTTATTTACTATCTTGTTCTCCATATTAAAAACACAAAAAAATTAGTTACTTGCATTTACTTTATCTAGTTTGCTTTATTTACTATTGCTAAAATGGGAACTCCTGAAAATACTAAGTTGTGTGACTTCACAAACACAAATAATAATGATTTCTTATGCGCACCTATTGCTCCACCTGCTACTACAGCAGAATTCTTTGAAATTAAACCTGCTTTACTGAATCTTGTTATGAGAGAGCAATTTTCTGGTGTTAGTTCTGATGATGCTGCTGCCCATCTTAATAATTTTGTTGAACTATGTGAAATGCAAAAGTATAAGGATGTAGATGGTGACATTATAAATTTAAAATTGTTTCCTTTCTCACTAAGAGGAAGAGCTAAAGATTGGTTGCTATCTCTGCGTAAGAATAGTATTGATTCATGGACTAAATGTAAGGATGCTTTCATTGGTAGATATTATCCTCCTGCTAAAATTATATCTTTGAGAAGTAGCATAATGAATTTTAAGCAATTGGATACTGAGCATGTTGCACAAGCATGGGAAAGAATGAAATCTTTGGTTAAAAATTGCCCAGCCCATGGACTGACTACTTGGATGATCATCCAAACCTTTTATGCAGGACTGAATTTTTCTTCACGGAACCTATTGGATTCAGCTGCTGGAGGTACCTTTATGTACATCACTCTAGGCGCCGCAACAAAGCTTCTTGATAATATGATGATTAATTACTCTGAATGGCACACAGAAAGAGCTCCACAAGGTAAGAAGGTAAATTCTGTTGAAGAAACCTCTTCCTTGAGTGATAAGATTGATGCTATTATGTCTATGCTTTTGAATGGTAGGACTAATGTTGATCCTAATAATGTTCCGTTAGCTTCATTGGTTGCTCAAGAAGAACATGTTGATGTGAACTTCATTAAAAATAATAATTTCAACAACAATGCTTATCGGAACAATTCTAGTAACAACTATAGGCCATATCCTTATAATAATGGTAACGGTTATGGTAATTCTTACGGGAATTCTTACAACAATAATAGGAATACACCCCCTGGACTTGAAGCCATGCTTAAAGAATTTATTAGTACACAAACTGCTTTTAACAAATCTATTGAAGAAAAGCTTGGGAAAATTGATATACTTGCTTCTAAAGTCGATAGTCTTGCTGCTGATGTTGATCTTTTGAAATCGAAAGTTATGCCTAATGAAAATAATGATATTAAGTCATTTGCTACAGCAAACGCCATCCAAGTTAGAATTAATGAGAATATAAGATTGATGGCCGAATTGCGAGCTAGGTGGGAAAAACAAGAATATGCTAAAGAAGATAATATAGCTAAAGTTTGGACTATTACCACCACTAGTAATGCTAATGCTCCACATGTTGCTGCACCTCCTACTATCAATGGTAAATTAATTAGTGTTGGCAATGTTTCTACTTCTAATGCAAAGCACAAAAGCTCAGGAGGAAACTGCTAAAACTGCTGAAACTCCCTGTGATAAAACTGCTGAATTTTTTTCCAACATTGGGGACAATGATCCCATTGCTTTAGATTATAATGGTTTAGATTTTGATGATTGCCACATCTCTGAAGTTATAAAGTTCTTACAAAAACTTGCTAAGAGTCCTAATGCTAGTGCTATAAATTTGGCCTTTACAAAACATATTACAAATGCTCTCATAAAAGCTAGAGAAGAGAAATTAGAACGCGAAGCTTCTATTCCTAGGAAGTTAGACGATGGTTGGGAGCCCATTATTAATATGAAGGTCAATGACTTTGATTGTAATGCTTTATGTGATCTTGGTGCAAGTATTTCCGTTATGCCTAGGAAAATCTATAATATGCTTGACTTGCCACCATTGAAAAATTGTTATTTGGATGTTAATCTTGCTGATAACTCTACAAAGAAACCTTTGGGGAGAGTTGATAATGTTCGCATTACGGTTAACAATAACCTTATCCCCGTTGATTTTGTTGTCTTGGATATTGAATGCAATGCATCTTGTCCCATTATATTGGGAAGACCTTTTCTTCGAACTGTTGGTGCTATTATTGATATGAAGGAAGGTAATATTAAATATCAATTTCCTCTCAAGAAAGGTATGGAACACTTCCCTAGAAAGAGAATGAAGTTACCTTTTGATTCTATCATTAGAACAAATTATGATGTTGATGCTTCGTCTCTTGATGTTACTTGATACACACTTTCTGCGCCTAGCTGAAAGGCGTTAAAGAAAAGCGCTTATGGGAGACAACCCATGATTTTACTACAGTACTTTTGTTTTATATTTGAGTCTTGGAAGTTGTTGCTACTGTAGCAACCGCTCCTTATCTTAATTTTGTTGCATTGTTATGCCAAGTAAAGTCTTTGATAGTAAGGTTCATACTAGATTTGGATTGCTGCGCAGAAACAGATTTCTTGCTGTCACGAATTTGAGAAATAGTTTCTGTAGGTAACTCAGAAAATTCTGCCAATTTACGTGAGTGATCCTCAGATATGTACGCAACTTTCATTCAATTTGAGCATTTTCATCTGAGCAAGTCTGGTGCACCTATAAAATTCATCTTTACGGACTGTTCTGTTTTGATAGATTCTGCCTTTTATTTCGCATTGCCTGTTTTGCTATGCTTGATGGATTTTTCTATTCCATTAACTTTCAGTAGCTTTGTCCAATGTCCAGAAGTGTTAAGAATGATTATGTCACCTCTGAACATGTGAATTTTGATTATGCACTAACCCTCTAATGAGTTGTTTTGAGTTTGATGTGGAGGAAGTTTTCAAGGATCAAGAGAGGAGGATGATACAATATGATCAAGGAGAGTGAAAGCTCTAAGCTTGGGGATGCCCCGGTGGTTCACCCCTGCATATTTCAAGAAGACTCAAGCGTCTAAGCTTGGGGATGCCCAAGGCATCCCCTTCTTCATCGACAACATTATCAGGTTCCTCTAGTGAAACTATATTTTTATTCCATCACATCTTATGTGCTTTACTTGGAGCGTCTGTATGTTTTTATTTTTGTTTTGTTTGAATAAAGTTGGATCCTAGCATTCATTGTGTGGGAGAGAGACACGCTCCGCTGTTGCATATGGACAAATATGTCCTTAGGCTTTACGCATAATATTCATGGCGAAGGTTGAACTGCTTCGTTAAATTGTTATATGGTTGGAAACGGGAAATGCTACATGTGGTAATTGGTATAATAACTTGAATAATGTGATACTTGGCAATTGTTGTGCTCATGTTTAAGCTCTTGCATCATATACTTTGCACCTATTAATGAAGAAATACATAGAGCTTGCTAAAATTTGGTTTGCATGATTGGTCTCTCTAAGGTCTAGATATTTTCTAGTAAGGGTCGAACAACAAGGAAGACGGTATAGAGTCTTATAAAGCTTACAATATGTCTTTTATGTGAGTTTTGCTGTACCGGTTCATACTTGTGTTTGCTTTAAACAACCTTGCTATCCTAAACCTTGTATCGAGAGGGAATACTTCTCATGCATCCAAAATCCTTGAGCCAAATACTATGCCACTTGTGTCCACCATACCTACCTACTACATGGTATTTCTCCGCCATTCCAAAGTAAATTGCTTGAGTGCTACCTTTAAAATTTCCATTCTTTACCTTTGCAATATATAGCTCATGGGACAAATAGCCTAAAAACTATTGTGATATTGAATATGTACTTATGCATCTTATCTCTTATTAAGTTGCTTGTTGAGCGATAACCATGTTCCTGGGGACGCCATCAACTACACTTTGTTGAATATCATGTGAGTTGCTATGCATGTTCGTCTTGTCTGAAGTAAGGGCGATTTACCATGAGTTGAATGGTTTGAGTATGCATATTGTTAGAGAAGAACATTGGGCCGCTAACTAAAGCCATGATCCATGGTGGAAGTTTCAGTTTTGGACAACTATCCTCAACCTCATATGAAAATATTATTTGTTGCTAAATGCTTATGCATTAAAGAGGAGTCCATTAGCTGTTGTCTATGTTGTCCCGGTATGGATGTCTAAGTTGAGAATAATCAAAAGCGAGAAATCCAATGCGAGCTTTCTCCTTAGACCTTTGTACATGCGGCATAGAGGTACCCCTTTGTGACACTTGGTTAAAACATATGTATTGCGATGATAATCCAGGTAATCCGAGCTAATTAGGACAAGGTGCGGGCACTATTGGTATACTATGCATGAGGCTTGCAACTTGTAGGATATAATTTACATGAGACATATGCTTTATTACTACCGTTGACAAAATTGTTTCTTGTTTTCAAAATAAAAGCTCTAGCACAAACATAGCAATCAATGCTTCCCTCTGCGAAGGGCCTTTCTTCTACTTTTATGTTGAGTCAGTTTACCCATCTCCTTCTATCTCAAGAAGCAAACACTTGTGTGAACTGTGCATTGATTCGTACATACTTGCATATTAAACTCATTATATTACTTTATGTTGACAATATCCATGAGATATACATGTTATAAGTTGAAAGCAACCGCTGAAACTTAATCTTCCTTTGTGTTTCTTCAATGCCTCTACTATGAATTTATTGCTTTATGAGTTAACTCTTATGCAAGACTTATTGATGCTTGTCTTGAAAGTACTATTCATGAAAAGTCTTTGCTATATGATTCGATTGTTTACTCATTGCATTTACATTGCTTCGAATCGCTGCATTCATTACATGTGCTTACAATAGTATTGATCAAGATTATGATGGCATGTCACTTCAGAAATTATCTTTGTTATCATTTACCTACTCGGGACGAGTAGGAACTAAGCTTGGGGATGCTGATACGTCTCCAACGTATCGATAATTTCTTATGTTCCATGCTACTTTTATGATGATACTCACATGTTTTATACATACTTTATGTCATATTTATGCATTTTCCGGCACTAACCTATTAACGAGATGCCGAAGAGCCGATTCTTTGTTTTCTGCTGTTTTTGGTTTCAGAAATCCTAGTAAGGAAATATTCTCGGAATTGGACGAAATCAACGCCCAGGATCTTATTTTTCCACGAAGCTTCCAGAAGTCCGAAAGGGAAATGAAGTGGGGCGACGAGGCGGCCACACAACAGGGCGGCGCGGCCCAGGCCTTGGCCGCGCGGCCCTGGCATGTGGGGCCCTCGTGGCGCCCCCTGACCTACCCTTCCGCCTACATAAGCCTTCGTCGATAATAGTTCCAGTACCGAGAGCCACGATACGGAAAACCTTCCAGAGACGCCGCCGCCGCCAATCCCATCTCGGGGGATTCAGGAGATCGCCTCCAGCACCCTGCCGGAGAGGGGAATCATCTCCAGGAGGACTCTTCACCGCCATGGTCGCCTCCGGAGTGATGTGTGAGTAGTTCACCCCTGGACTATGGGTCCATAGCAGTAGCTAGATGGTCGTCTTCTCCTAATTGTGCTATCATTGTTGGATCTTGTGAGCTGCCTAACATGATCAAGATCATCTATCTGTAATGCTACATGTTGCGTTTGTTGGGATCCGATGAATATGGAATACTATGCTATGTTGATTATCAATCTATCTATGTGTTGTTTATGATCTTGCATGCTCTCCGTTATTAGTAGAGGCTCTGGCCAAGTTGATACTTGTAACTCCAAGAGGGATTATTTATGCTCGATAGTGGGTTCATGTCTCCATTAAATCTGGGGGAGTGACAGCAACACCTAAGGTTGTGGATGTGCTGTTGCCACTAGGGATAAAACATCAATGCTATGTCTAAGGATGTATTTGTTGATTACATTACGCACCATACTTAATGCAATTGTCTGTTGTTTGTAACTTAATACTGGAGGGGGTTCGGATGATAACTCGAAGGTGGACTTTTTAGGCATAGATGCATGCTGGATAGCGGTCTATGTACTTTGTCGTAATGCCCAATTGAATTTCACAATACTCATCATAACATGTATGTGCATGGTCATGCCCGCTTTATTTGTCAATTGCCCAACTGTAATTTGTTCACCAAACATGCTATTTCTTATGGGAGAGACACCACTAGTGAACTGTGGACCCGGTCCATTCTTTTACATCGAATACAATCTACTGAAATACTCGTTCTACTGTTCTCTGCAAACATCATCATCCACACTATACATCTAATCCTTTGTTACAGCAAGCCGGTGAGATTGACAACCTCGCTGTCACGTTGGGGCAAAGTAATTTGGTTGTGTTGTGCAGGTTCCACGTTGGCGCCGGAATCCCTGGTGTTGCGCCGCACTACACTTGGCTCCTACTGGTTCGATAAACCTTGGTTTCTTACTGAGGGAAAACTTGCCGCTATACGCATCACACCTTCCTCTTGGGGTTCCCAACGGACGCGTGCTGTACGCGTATCAGGTAACATAATCATTGTGTGAAATGCAAAGTTTTGCTTCATATAATATTGTTTCTATAACAAGAGTTGATCAACCTTGTTAACAAAGTAATTTTGAATGAATGAAACTATGTTTTCACCTATGTACTATTGATTGACTTTATATTAGAATGTCTTAGAGTTGTTGTAGATTTGGTTTTGATTTGGTTTTTCATCTTTCCATAATTGTTTTCCTGCAATAGAATCATTATTCAAATTCTGAAAATTGCCAAAAAATAAAGTTTCTCAAAAAATTCCAGAAAATATATAGAAACTTTTTACGCATGAAAAGGGGTAGAGTGGCACCTAGGGCAGCCCAGGGGGACCCACCAGCTGACCACACCATGTGGTGGCGCGACTGGCCCCCTGGCCGCGCCAAGGGCTGGTGTGGGACCCCTGGCCCTCCACTTGCTCCCTCCTCTGTCATTCCATTCTCTCTCCCAAAAAACACCCCACCATTGCTCAAATCCGTGCTCTTGCTGTTCTTCATCACGGATTTTCGATCTCCTTCCTCAGCCCATATTTCCTGCTGAAATTTGAAGCATTTGCTCTCCGGCATGTGACTCCTTCGATTATCCAAGTAGAATTTTGATTGGTGGAGTATCTTGAATATTTTGCTGCTGTAGATGACATGTTAAGTGAGCTTGCATGCTTGTATTATGATGTAATAAGTTGTTTTGATGCATGTTTAGTCCTCTTATAAGTCTCCATAGTGTTCTTCTTCATTTAATTGTCTTAAAATCATTTTTATGAGATTTGTTAAAAAAATCAGAGATGGGAGGCAATGCATATCAACTCAATCAACATGAATTGGAGTTAAATGAAGTCATGAAGGTTCACCATGAGGAAGTAGTTTTTCCTTCTCTTTATTCATGTGTGGAATTCATGAGTGCTACAAGAATTCCGCAGAATTTCCGGAATTTGGTTTCCAATGCAGGGTTAGAAAGTTTTGTTGATGGTGAACCATACCAACATGTTAAGCTAACTATGTCTATGGTGCAGGATTTCAGATTTAGTTGGAAATTTCCTAACCCCATGGTTCATTACAAAATATATAATATAGTTGTCGATTTGCCTCTCGATGATTTATGTGCAGCTATCAGAGTGCCACAATGGGGATCATGCGGAAAAATCAAGGAGCGACCCAAGCCATTGCTGGAACTCTACAAAGAAATTTGTTAGGGGAGGAGCTTCTCAGAGGAGGATGGTAAAATCCGAAGCATTCAACTTCCCTCTATTCGGTATTTTGCTTATTTTATTACTAAGTGAGTTCTACCTAGAAAGGTTGCAAGTAAGTTATCCTCTCATGATTTAGCCTTCCTAGCTGCTACCTTGAAACAAGATAGAGAATACAATTTGAGTGCTTTGATAGCCTCCTGTCTTACTATTAACCGTGAGAAAGGGGAGTTTGTGGAGGCCTCACTGCCTCTCGTTTATTAGCCTTTCACGGTCTAGTTCCACATGCTTTGGACTTTCAATTTCCATTGGAGAGGATTGATCTTAATTCAATGGTGCAATATCAATTTGTTTCTTATCAAGTTAACATTGGCTATCTACCTTATGAAATTATCTTTTTCAAGAGAAAATCATTATCTCGGTGGGTAACTAAGACCGACCGTCTAGTCAATTTGCCTGCGCCCCTTTTGCTTAACCTTGATGCTAGGGAAGGATGTTCACTCACGGAACAAGAGCTTGACACATACATAGAGGATCAGGGGCGACATGTACATGACGATGGAGGGGAGGCTGAAGATAACTTCATCCAGCCCTCCAACACTGCTGGGTTCCATATCAGCAACCTTACTATCACTATGGGCCTTCAACTTCTTCTTCCTCACGAGGGTCGGGCTATGATCATGCTAGGGATGACACACATCCTGAAGCCACTACTCACCCTGCGGTTGATCTCCACTTATGCGAAAATCCTAAGCTTGAGGGGAGGTATACCGACATCTCACTCATCTATATATCATATTCTATCGGAACTTTCTATATCCATGTTTCTCTTTCTTTTTGTTCTTGCTAGTTTATTTCTGTAATTTATTTTTATTTGAATCTTGGAATTTTTTAATACTGTAATAACCTCTCTTTATCTTATTTATTTCGTTTTTATACCAAGGATAGCCTCTAATAGGAAGGAGGTAAGAATTTGGGGAGTTGCTGTCTAAAAACATATTCTATGTTGTCACCGTAAAAATTAATATAAATGGCCAGAATGGAATTTTGAGCTGCAAATTTGTGAGTATATTCCCTAGGTTGTTATCTAACTTTCATTAGTTTAGAACTTTTGTAGATGAGCTCCATAACATCTTCATAAAAATCGATCTTTTTCTGCTGTTCTGGGTTGGCAAATTTCTGCCACTTATTGCATTTGCGTGTTTATGTTAGTTTTCTTAGTTTTTGTTGTTCTTGCTTTTGTTTCTACTTTCCAAAACAAAAAAAGACAAAAAATATTTCTATTTTTTCTCTTCATCTGCTTCTTAGTTTGCTTCATCTTCTCATTATGGTTTGCTATGCAAAAATCCAAAAAGATTTTGCTTTGTGTGATGATTAAAAATCGAAAACCCAAAAATATTTGTTGTTCTTCTTTGGTTTTGTAAAGTTGCTGCAGGGTTCAACGGTCTTCCGTAACTTCATTGGAGCTTGGTTATCATTTCATATCATTCAAGTCACACAAGTGAAGAGCAGTAATGACGGTCACGATAATTCGAGTTGTGTTGAGAGGCTGGTATGAACTCTATTTGTTTTCACTTTTGTACATATACTCATTTATGTGGACATGTTTAGTTTGTTTGTGTAAGGTGTATGCTACTTAATGATGCTCTGTAGTTTATGCTCTCTCATGATTAGTTTCAATTTACTAATATTAGGTAACATGTCATATAGATGTTTGCTTGCATTGCTCTATTCATATAACGGTATGACATTGTGGTATCCTCCTCTGAATGCTTCATTTGAATCGACTTGGCACACATGCTCAAGCATGCATAAGACTAAAACAAAAGTCATTTAAGCCTCAATGATTTATCTTGCCTCGGAGTTCTTGTATTACTTTTATGCTTCCGTTAATTTTATCCGTCGCAAGCATGATTATGACATCTACTACTTTCTTGATTTTCGCTTCCTAGTCCATTGCTAGCCTTCGCTTGCACTAAGATCTACTCGTGCATCCAACCACTAAAAACCAAAGTGCCAATTGTGTCAACCATACATACCTATATGTTGTATTTCGCTGCCACTCCAAAGTGAATTGCTTGTGTGCTACCTTTAAAACCTTCAAAAAATTATCATTTGTTTTGTGTAATTTATAGCTCATGGGAAAGTAGTCTAAAAAACTATTGTGGTAAGGATTATGTTACTTATGCATTTTTAGTTCTTATAAGTTGCTTGTTGTGTGATAACCATGTTGTCATGGGGAACACCATCAATGTGCCCTTGTTGAATATCGTGTGAATTACTATGCATGTTCATCTTGTTTGAAGTAAGGGAGATTTACCATGAGTTGAAAAGATTGGAGTATGCATATTGTTAGAGAGGAACATTAATTGAGCCGCCAACTAAAGCTATGTTCACATGCATGGTGGAAGTTTCAGCTGGACGAAAGTCCAAATATCTGTTGTCCTTGTTTTCTCGGTATGGATGTCCAAAAAGTTGAGATTCATCAAAATTGAGAAATCAAATGAGATTCATCTCCTAGGACCTTTGTACAGGAGGCAAGGAGGTACCCCTTTGTGACACTTGGTTGAAACATATGTATGTGATGAAAATCCATGGAAGTCCAAGCTAATTAAGACAAGGTATGAGCACTATTAGTATATTATGCATGAGGCAAGCAAATTTATAGGAAGTTTTATGCATGAGCCATATTATTTATCACTATTATTGACATGAGTTGCACTTCTCAAAATATATCAACACTCCTATTGCATTCAAAATGAAAAGCTCTAGCACATAAGCAATCTTACTTCCCTCTGCGCATGGCCAATCTCTTACTTTTATGTTGAGTCACCATCCGTTCTTCGAGCACTTTCTTGAAAGTATAGCTGTCATTCTTAGTTTAATATGCTTGTTCTAGAATAAGATTAATTGTGGTATAACTGTGATGCTTGAATCTTTCGATATTTTTACTTCTAGTCTTCTCTTGAACTTCAGAGGTGCCCCGGCATTTATGTTTTGCTCCACAAATAGGGAAAGCGAGATATCACTTTATCATATCATATTATGAACATTGCAATCCTGCAGATACTTATGTTTCATGTTGCTTATTATTGTGTTGGTATCCTTTCATGACTTGCATAACTATTGAGTATTCTAGTTGCATGCTTCTTATTGAATTCCCTGAGCATTTGATCATGTAATGAGAATATATACATCATATGAAGCAAATAGGTTCGTGAAAGTTTCTTTTATCTCACTCAGTTGTCACTGAATTGCTTGAGGACAAACAATAAGCTAAGCTTGGGGGAGTTGATACGTCCAAAACGTATCTACTTTACTGAACATTTTTGCTATTGTTTTCCCTCTATCTTGTGTGTTTTGAATACAACTAACACAGACTAACACATTGTTTTCTGCACAATTGCTCTGGTGTCTCGTTTTTGTGCAGAAATCCAACTTTCAGGAAAATTCCCGGAAAATATCGCAAAATCCATATTTCACCAGAAGACTCACGGAGCCAGAAGACGAGACGGAGGGAGGCCACGAGGGTCCCACACCTACCCTAGGCGTGGGCCAGGCCGTCTGGCCGCCTCGGCCACCCCCTCGAGCTCTCCTTCGCACTATAAGAAGCCCCTGACCTGAAAACCGAGGGGGTTCAATGTTTTTCTAGAAAGAATTCCGCTCCTCCGCCGCCACCAGAAACCCCAATCCGGAGACCAGAAACTCCGTTCTGGCACCCTGCCGGGACAGGGATTTGGAGGAGATCATCACCATCGCCATCACCGACGCCTCTCCATCAACTATCCATGATTCTTCCATCCATGTGTGCGTAATTCCCCGCTGTAGGCTGTAGGGGATGGTAGGGATTGGATGAGATTGGTCATGTAATAGCTATCAGATTGTTATGGGCATAGTGCCTAGTATCCCTTGTTAGTATTTTTTACATTGTTGCAACTTGTTGTGCTTAATGCTTGTCACTTTGGGCCCGAGTGCCATGATCTCAGATCTGAATATGTTATTGGTTCATGAGGATAATTGTTGTTTTTGATCATACCTGGAAGTTGTATACACATACTGTTGTCCGGAACCCGAGGCCCAAAGTGACAATAATTGGGATAACCGGAGGGCATGGCTATGTTGTGAGGATCACGTGTGTTCACGGAGTGTTAATGCTTTGCTCCGGTACTCTCTTAAAGGGAGTACCTTAATTACCAGTAATTTTCCTTGAGGCCCCGCTGCAACGGGCTGGTAGGACAAAAGATGTCGTGCAAATTTCTCATTGCGAGCACGCACGACTAAATAGGAACACACGTCTATGGTTATCTTATACTAGGATGCTTATATCATTATTATTTGCAATGCCTATGTCTTGCTATTATATGGACTCTCTCATTCATGCAACGCCCGTTCATCCATCCCCGTGCCTACAATATTTTAATCATGTTGTCTACTGCAATCATCGTTACTGTATTTTTATTTCATTACTGTTGTTACTTCACTGCTACCACTGCTATTGATGAGGACATCCCTACTACATTACTACCTCCATCATTGTAAGATAAAGACGATGCTACTGTGAAGCTCAAGTCCAATGAAGTCAGGATTGGACCAATGACACGAGCTCGTGCGAAGCTACTCAAACAACAGGTGAACTTGTTCCTAAGTGATACTTTGATCGATGAGAACTTTATAATGCCTAAGTCCTATTACTTATGTATGATCAAATATGAGGAGGGAGCAAGCATCACATGAGGAGGAGAGGAGCAGCTGGACAAGAAGCTGGACGTGAAGCTGGACATGGAGTTGTCCATGAAGCTGGACATGAAGAGATCCCATGGAAGCGCGAGGGAGGAGAGGAAGGCATGCGCAAGGGAAGAAGAAGTCCAGGCCGGCGCCTGGCCCGGTCAGACCGGCCGCCACGTCGGCGCGCCCGGTCCCAGGCCCGGTCCAACCGGGCGCCCGACCGGCCCATCCCGGTGCTAACCGGATCCCCAGCTTGAGCCCGACCGGCCGACTCCGAGTCTGTCTCGACCAGATCCGATCTGGGTCGGTTTTCTATGTATCTTTTCGACCTGAGGTCGTCCTGAACCCCTATATAAGTACCTAGGACAGCCCCATAATAGCTTCAGACTACGTTTAAGATAAACCCTAGTCCATAGTTGTTTTCTACGTAAAACTATTGATACCCAACTCTCCAATTCGTTTCGATCTGAAGTTTTATAGTACCGAAAGTTTGTGTGATCTGCTGTTCCATTGGGGATTAGAAGATTGCAATTTACCGCTTCGTGGTCGGCGGCTACGTGTGCAGGTGTGTGGAGTTGCGAATATCTTGCAGGGTTGAGAGTTGTTGCACTGGCGATAGGAATCAATCGAGAGACTTCGTTGGCGTCATACAAGTTATCTTCCACATATCATCGATTCCATCCGCTGTGTTCATCGCGTGTTCATCACCACCCCATCACTTACTGAGAAGATCGGGCAACCCCATATATTATCTATAAAACTGTTACTACTGATAAACTGTTGCGAGCAAGTCTATTTTCAGGTGCAGGTGAATTGACAACTCATATGTTAAAGCTTATAAATATTCTTTGGCTCCTCTTGTGTCGAATAAATAAATTTGGATTTTACTTCCCTCGAAGACTTTGCGATCCCCTATACTTGTGTGTCATCAAGTATCTACGAATGTGATGCTTGAGTTTGAGTTGATATCTTCAATGAATTTCTCAAGCATCTCCTTTCTTCCGGTCATATGATTTGTGCATCCACTATCGAGCACCCATTTTGGTCTATCAGAGAAATATCCCTACATAATCAAGTCTTAGATTTAGGAACCCATTTTGCAATGGGTTCCTTAACATTAGTAACAAGTACTTTAGGTACCCAAATGGAATACAAATTGTAAGCATATTCATTATAGGGATTAATATATTTAGCATACATATTTTCATGCGTGCCCTTACATAGAACATAGGATGGATTATAATCTCCAACAAAGTAGTGATTGGGATTGGCTCTATTGGCCTTCCCAACCCCCACATTTTGCTTGCCATTCACCTTTTTTCTGTGCTCTTCTTGTGCAACATTGACCTTTTTAGGTGGAATGACATTCGTCTTGTTCGTTCTTGGATTATATCCAAGTCCTTGCTTTGGTGTTCTTACCTTTTGCTGAGCGAGAAAACTATCAAGTTCTTTCTTATTCCAAGAGTTAGTAGCACAAGCAATATCATTAACTAGAACAAGATTATTTATGGTTCCAAGAACTTCATTGTGAGTTACTTCAAGTTGATCATGATCCTCCGTAAGTTTCAAGAGCTCAACCTTGACTAACTTGCTAGTAACTGCTTTAGGACTTGGCCCACCATAACACAACTCATGATCTCACCATAACCTCATCATGAAACAATATTTTTTACTACTTTCTTGAATATTTCTCATTCTCTTGATCTTCACAGCTCGACTCGTAAGCCCAGTCACGCTAACTTTTGAGTTCCTCTAGTGATATTTTTCATATTTGTTCCACTCATTAAACTCAGTATTGTTGTATATCTTGATTTTGATAGTATTTTCCTTAAATTCCTCAAATATGCTCCGTGCATGATCTATGGAACATCCCCACATATATAACTAGATGAACTCCGTAGAGTTTCACATTCATTATTAAAAATTAATGAATATGTTTTATCTTGATGCATGCATCCTCAAATCCATCCAATAATATTCATTCATAAATCACGTTTAGAACATTCATTCATGCATAATACAAATACCTCATTGGTTCATAGAAATTATCATTAATTACCAAAACTACACAATATAATTTAATTCTCCTTTACATAGATATTAACAAAAGCTTGTAGAAATATATTTAACATCATAATTAATTGACAATCTATATGCTCAATACTTCCATTTTGCCGGGAACTCGTCCCTTTCGAGCTTCTCCCTAGCGATCCCAAAGAGTCTCCCAAAAGAATTTGGGGCGCACCGGACACTTAACCTCCCCCCTCGCGCGCACCAAAGGCCTCTTTGGTCCAGACATGCCCCAAATATGGTCCGGCGTGCCTAGCCCGTCCCCCGTGCCTAGGGCTCTATTAGAGACGCCAAACACCACTTTTACACTTGAGTTTTGTTTGGAGATTCCATTTAGGAGACTCGGCGGAGAATGGGCATGTTGGGGGGATGACCCCCGGTATGCCAAAGGCATGCCAAACCGGATGGTTTAGGCCATCAAAGTACCGGTTTAAAGGTTATTCCGGATAGCGAAGGTTGATTCAGAGAATCATACCGGTATCCCAAGAAGGGGGATACCGGAACTGACTAAGAGCGTACCGGAATACCGGAATAGGCTACACTGTAGCACGTCGGCAAAGACCAGTCAAAGATGCTCTCCAGAGCTAGAAGATAAAGATGAGCGAAGCACTTCAGCTTTAATCGAAGCCATGACGCCAAAGGCGAAACATGACGTAAAAGGTGCCGGAGGATGTCACAGCTCTTGATTAAAGGTATACCGGCATCACCGGTAGCTAAAGTAGCTTTGTAAAGTAGTTTGTCTAGTCAAAGATCCCATTAGGGTTTCTTCCCCTGTAAGCCACCCTCTCCCCTATATAAGGAGAGGGGGCACCGCCCTTCACGGGCACGTTGTTCTAGATTACCAAAAACTTGTACACAAAAACTTTTAAGCACTCTAGATGAGGAAATAGAGAGATCTAGTGCCATACTTGTTCTTGAGTTCATCATCTTCTACCTTCGGCCAAGGCCAAGTTCTTGAGGAATCCATCCGGAATCCTCTCCATTCATACCAAAAACCCTCCCCCGAATCCTCTAGCATCCATTCGGCTCCAAGATAAGCCATCCCATGGCATCTGTCTGTTCACCACGGCGACAGTTGGCGCCCACCGTGGGGCCAGCAGCGACGCTTGCTGGAGTTCATATTCGGGCGGGCCTCCTCACCGTCGGCGGCGAGCGTGTCGTCACCGCGCTCGTCAACCGCATCCGCGACATGCGCTTCATCAACGACAACACTGGCTGCTTCTCCAATGGAGGTAAGTTTCCCAAGAACGGCCGCGTCATCGAGTTCAGGAGCATCCTCGTCTACTACAGCACCGTCCCCGAGCGCCAGTGCCTCTCGCCGGTGCTGGTGGCTCCGGATCCACCAAGATCTGCGCTTTGCAGCGACCATGCCGCCGGCAGCGTCGAGGTGCTGGTCGTTGGTGCGGGCGATGCCGGCAAGGGAGCCGCGGCGGAAGGCGCTGGCCGGACGAAGTCCGCGCGCACGGCCAAGCCACCAACCGAGCGCGATCAGGAGGTTGCAGGAGCTTCCGCACCACCACCAGAGACTCCGCTCCAGGCGGCCATGAGCATCCTGGCTACGCCCATCGCGCAGAACATCGACCCGGCAGTAGCTCAGGCGGAGCTGGAGGCGCAACGCCAGAAGCTGCTCGCGAACGGCGCCGACATCGTCCGGGCGCAGCACGAGCTGAACCTAACCCTACGTGAGTATAACACTGCCCATGGCTTTGCTTCTGTTAGCACTCAGGCTGCAAGGATACCGGAAAACCGGCTTAGAGCTTGCAACTTAGATCAGGATCTGCGTAAGGAGATTCTTACCGGAAAAAAGCACTTCTGCATCATTGAGCATGGTAGAGAAACCTAAGTATAGCAGTCCGGATAAAACCATAAAAGTTGCTAAGGCTGCAGTAGAGCTATGTGAATCGCTTCCCGAAGATGCTTTGGCAAAACAGCAAGAGCGTGTCAGGGAGTTGCTTGATACCATCGAGCAGCAAAATGCTGAGCAGCTAGCCAAGTTGAACAAGGCTGCGGCTTCAAAATCTGTGCGTTCAACAAAGAATGCCGGAAGCAAGTCCCATGGGCAGGCATCGTCCCCCCATCCAGACAAGAGAAAAGAAAAGGAGGTGAATGCACAGCAGATGACTGTGTACGATCCGGTTCTTGCCGGAAAACAACAAGCCGGGCGACATGAGGCTGGTAGAAAAAGCCTAGGGGCAGATCGTGGCTACTCCAGATACGGCTATGCCAGAGATGAGTATGCTGGAAAAGGTGAAACCGGGCAAAATTATCGTGCACCAAGAGCTGCTTATGCAGAGGAGGAAATGCCTCGCCAAGGTACCGACAGGCAAGGGCAGCGGTACCGAAAAGATACGATGAAGCTGATTCAGCAACCGAAAGAGTCGGAGCCTACCGAAACCCTTTGGGGGAAAGGTTAGGAGAAAGGTGCCTACCAGACCGGGATGCGAGGCACATGCTGGATAGGATGTATTTGTCTGAGATGGTTGAAGCAGAGGGTCCTCCGGGTCCCAAGTGTTTTGGCCCGCGGATCATGAAAGAGGAACCACCGGTTCGCAATTTCACGTTGCCCCGCGATACAAAAACGTACGATGGTAGCACTAAACCGGAAGACTGGCTTGCGGATTACGTGACCGCAGTTTACGTTGCTGGTGGCGGAGGAACTGTCGCTGGTGGAGGAAACCGGCGTTGGGCCGTGAGAATCGTACCGTCCTTCCTGGTAGGGCCAGTGCGCATTTGGCTGAACAACTTGCCGGCAGGAAGCATAAACGGCTGGTTGGACTTTGAGGAAGCTTTTGTGAGCAACTTCAGCAGTACCTACCGGAGGCCAAACAGGCCGCAACTGCTTGCTCTATGCACGCAACATTCGAACGAAACAGACCGGGATTACCTGACCCGGTGGAACTCCACAAGGAACTCCTGTGAAGGGGTAATAGAAGCGCAAGCCATAGCTTGGTTTTGCAACGGGTGCAGAAGAGGTTCACCTCTGTGGAAAAAGCTACAGAGGAACATGCCGGGAACTTTGTCGGAAATGATACGTGTGGCGGATAGCTACGCATTGGGAGACCCAATGCAACCGGCAGTGCAGGCAGAGCTAGCACAAACAAGCCAACCACGCCAAGATCAGTACCGGGATAACCGGCACAACAAAAGAAGGGAAGAATTCCCGGATCGGAGGTACGGTCCGCAGCAAGTTGCTGCTGTGCAAGAAAATTCTGGTGCCAGCGGCAGCCAGAGGCAAAAAACCAGATCGCAGCCATGGGCGGGTCCTAAAAAACAATGGGTTGAAAAGAAACCCTGGGGCTAGAAAAAGAATTGGCAAGAACATGCAAAATATACCATGGAAGCGGCTATGGACCAACCTTGCCGGTGGCACACACCAAATCCGGCAAATCCGTCTAACTATTTCACGAAGGATTGTTCTTGGACTAAGTACCTGATGTTAAAAGGTGCGGTAAAAGATGCGCAAGCACAAGGCTGTACCGCGATACTACCACCATCGCAAGATATGCTGCATCAGCATCCCTTACCACCACCACCACCGCTTACCGGAGCAAATGCTCGACCGGTACAGCCTCAGCCAAACCGGCAGCAGCACCAGCAAGTTCATCAGGTGGGTGATGGCAATGGCCAACTGCCACCGCCGGCACCTCTGGGCCGGAATGTTTACCAGGATCCGGATTTGTGCTGTGTTGTGTTCGTTACAGAGCCAACTGATAAACAAAGCTTATATCGCCGCTCCATGGAAGTGAATGCAGTGATGCCGGCAGTGCCAAGGTACATGCTGTGGTCAGATCAGGAAATCACCTGGTCGTTCAAGGATCATCCGAAAATCAGTCCCAATCCGGGTGGTTATGCTCTTGTTGTGGACCCTATCATGCATGGGCCAACGGCTCGAGTACGGTTCAACAAGGTGCTGATTGACAACGGAAGCAGCATAAACATTATGTACCGGAACACCATGCCTACGCCGGGAATCACTGAAAACATGCTGCAACCAACTCACACCACTTTCCACGGAATCGTTCCGGGTTTTTCCTGCTCGCCCATGGGAATGGTCCGGGTGGATGTATCGTTTGGTGGACGTGACAACTACCGGGTGGAAAATGTTCTGTTCGAGGTGGTGGACCTAGACAGTCCTTACCATGCGCTGCTGGGGAGACCAGCGTTGGCATCGTTTATGGCCTCAACTCATACGACATATCTCAAGATGAAGATGCCGGCACCATCTGGACCCTTGACCGTGGTAGGAAACTACAAGATCTCGCTAGAAACCGCTTTCGCCGGATCAAATCTGGCCAAATCGCTGGAGATCGCAGAAGAAAAAAGAAGAATGCAGACTGCGGTTGCGCTAGCTCAGTCCTCACAGTTGAGTTTAGCTGCAATGAGTGGCAACCTTGGCACACCGGCGTTCAAGCCAACCAAGGAAACAAAAGACATCGTGCTGGACCCAGCTTACCCTGAGCGCACCATTCGTATCGGTGCCGGTGTTAGTGAGGCATAGGAAAGCACGCTCGTCAACTTCCTCCGTGAGAATCGGAATATCTTTGCCTGGTCTACTGATGACTTGGTAGGTGTTCCGAGGGAGTTGGCTGAGCACTCTCTGAACGTCCGGAAGGATGCGAAGCCGGTAAGGCAGCCGTTGAGCCGGTTAGTTGAAGACAGGAGAAAGATTATCGGAGAAGAGGTGACAAAGTTGTTAGTTGCCGGTTTCATTGTGGAAGTACTGCATACTGAGTGGCTAGCCAATCCGGTGCTGGTCAAGAAGAAAAAAGAGGAGAACCTTGAAGCAAAAGCTCCAAAGGTGTGGCGCATGTGCATCGATGATGACCCACAAGTATAGGGGGTGTATCGTAGTATTTTCGATAAGTAAGAATATCGATCCCAACGAGGAGCAGAAGGTGTTGACAAGCAATTTTGATGAAGGATTCACTGTAAATGCTCACAGACAAGTATTCAGGGGGTTTCGATGTAGCAGATGAATAAAGTACTAGTAAGTAAAGTGCGAGAGTAACAATTGCAGCGAGTGGCCCAATCCTTTTTAGCACAAAGGACAAGCCGGTTTGTTTACTTATAATGACCAAACGTTCTTGAGGACACACGGGATTTTAGTCTAGCGCTTTCGCTACATATGGCTAATTAATCTTCATTGTTTTGATAAGTGTTGTGTGGGTGAACCTATGCTAATGCACCGCCCTTCCTAGGACTAATACATACTTGTGATTATACCCCTTGCAAGCATCCGCAACTACAAGAAAGTAATTAAGATAAATCTAACCACAACCTTAAACTCTGAGATCTTGCTATCCCTCCTGCATCGATATACCAACGGCGGTTCAGGTTTCTGTCACTCCGGCAACCCCGCAATTGGCAACCGAATACAAGATGTATTCCCCTAGGCCCATAAAGGTGAAGTATCATGTAGTCGACGTTCACATGACACCACTAGAAGAATAACACCACAACTTAAATATCATAACATTGAATATTACTCAACCATAATTCACTACTAACATTTAGACTTCACCCATGTCCTCAAGAACTAAACGAACTACTCAGGAGACATCATATGGAACATGATCAGAGGTGATATGATGATGAATAACAATATGAACATAAACCTTGGTTCAATGGTTTCACTCAATAGCATCAATAACAAGTAGAAATCAATACCGGGAGAGTTTCCCCTATCAAACAATCAAGATCCAACCCAAATTGTTACAGCGGTGACGATGTGCAGTGATGGGGACGGCGGTGATGATGATGGAGATGATGACGATGGTGATGGAGATGATGTCCAGCTCGATGACGGTGATGATGGCGTCGATTTCCCCCTCCGGGAGGGAATTTCCCCGGCGGATCTCAGCCTGCCGGAGAGCTCTTTTCTCTCTGGTGTTCTCCGCCCTGCAGAGGCGGCTGTGACTCTTCGCGACTATCCCCCTGGAGCTTAGGTTTTCGGGACGAAGAAATACGCGAAGAAGAGGAGGCCAGAGGGGGCTGTGGGCCCCCTCCCCACAAGGCGGCGCGGCCAGGCCTTGGCCCGCGCTGGCCTGTGAGGTGGGCCCACGGCGGCCCTCCTCGGCTCCTCCTTCTGGCTCCCTTCGTCTTCTGGAAAATAGGATTTTTCATATAAATTCCGTCAATTGTTGATCTTCCAAAATATTGCATTCTGACGGCGCTTTTTCCAGCAGAATCCTGACTCCGGTGCGCGATCCTCCAATAATCATGAAACATGCAAAATAGATGAAATAACATAAGTATCATCTCCAAATATGAAATATATCAATGAATAACAGCAAATTATGATATAAAATAGTGATGCAAAATGGACGTATCAACTCCCCCCAAGCTTAGACTTCGCTTGTCCCCAAGCGAAACTGAACTCGGTAAACAGGACCACATGTTTATGGAGTGAAGAGTCGATAAATAAAATACGGACAAGAAGCATCATATCATTTCACACAAGACATTCTAGTAAACAACTTCCTCATATGATTCAACTTGAAACAAGTAGAAGGTAATCACAAATAAAGGTGCATAAGAAATCATAATTGGTGATGGCAAACTTCGTTCTTGGTCAGAGAACAATTAACATATTATGCTTATCTATCGAGCAGCGCTCTCATGTTAAAGTTTATATGGCACAACTTACATAATCAATCAAAATAATCTCCTCATAATCATTGATAACTTTCAAAGCTATATTCATTCGGATAAAACTTGTACTAAACAACGAAGAGTAAAAGACATGATGAAGTAAATCACAATGTAGATGGTTTGATCACAACAACTCAAATGCTTGCTTAAGATGGAGGGAAATAGGTTTACTGACTCAACATAAAGTAAAAGACATGCCCTTCGCAGAGGGAAGCAGGGATTAAATCATGTGCTAGAGCTTTTTCAGTTTTGAAATCATATAAAGAGAGTAAAAGTAGCATTTTGAGAGGTGTTTGTTGTTGTCAACGACTGGTAGCGGGTACTCTAACCCCCTTGCCAGACAAACTCTCGAAGAGCGGCTCCCATAAAGTTTTATTTTTAGTTGACACTCCTTCCAACCTTTGCTTTCACAAACCATGGCTAACCGAATCCTCGGGTGCCTGCCAACAATCTCATACCATGAAGGAGTGCCTTTTTATTTAGTTTTATTTAGATGACACTCCTCCCCTCCTTTGCTTTCTCAAGCCATGGCTAACCGAATCCTCGGGTGCCTTCCAACAATCACATACCATGGAGGAGTGTCTATTTGTAAAATTATGAAGGTTAATTAATTTGGGACTGGGAACCCCATTGCCAGCTCTTTTTGCAAAATTATTGGATAAGTGGATGAAGCCACTAGTCCATTGGTGAAAGTTGCCCAACAATATTGAAAGATAAAACACCACATACTTCCTCATGAGCTATAAAACATTGACACAAATAAGAGATAGTAAATTTTGAATTGTTTAAAGGTAGCACACGAAGTATTTACTTGGAATGGCAGGAAATACCATGTAGTAGGTAGGTGTGGTGGACACAAATGGCATAGGTTTGGGTTAAGGTTTGGATGCACGAGAAGCATTCCCTCTCGGTACAGGTTTTTGTCTAGCAAGGTTAATTAGCAAGCACAAGAGTTGAGGGAAACAAACAAATATACATGTGATAGAAACAAACATGCATCTTCGTTGTAAGCACAAACAATTTTAACTTCAGAATAATAAGCTAAGGAGCTAACAAGAAAGAAAGACAATGAAACAACATATCTACATGTATTTCTCTTTTCTACTTAAACCTCAAAGTGTTGTTGCTATTGACCAATGCTAAGTTTGCCAAAACCAAATAGATTTATTCAATGCTCCCAAAGTGATACCAATACTAATAACAAGATCAATCATATAATAGAGATTGCATACTAAAATAAGATGTGCAATATGTAAGTGATAAGACTTCTCATTAATATTCCATAACGATAACTCACACCAAGGGATACATAGACAACCAACTAAACGAGAGATACTTCCACACTGCAACCCATCTTATATGATAACTTCCCTACTCATGATATGACACTACTTGATAGTAAAAAGTAAAAGATAGTGATGATGTGATACCACGGCACTCCCCCAAGCTTGGAACAAACCAAGGGGATGCCAATACCGATGATGAATTACTCCTTCGGCGGTGGTGGTGATGAATTCTTGACAAGCTTCTCAACAAGCTCCTGAAGCTCATCAATCTTGTACATGAGGTTGCGGATCATCTCCGAATTGTGCTCGACGCGATTAAGAAGTATGTCCGACGGCGAGTCCCAACTCTTGGAGTTATTTCCCCACTCTTCAGCTTCAGGCTTCATCCTTCCTGTAGTGTTAGAACGATCTATATCCCAATTGCTAGGCAATGCTGCCTTGGGAGTCCTTTCAATTTGACTATTGTAAATTAGATTGCGGAAGGGGTGGTAAGTGCCTGGAAAAGATGTCTTTGGAGCTAGGTAGTGACGTGGAACCCTTCCTCCGGTGCGAATCCTTGCGCTCCTCTTTGCACTAAGAGGGTTCTCCACCACCTCGATGCTTGCGATGGTAGCGCGCGGATATGCGCGCGAGCCTTCCTCCACTTCTTCTTCATCTTCTTCCTTGACGCTCTCGTCCACCTCTTTCCGCTCGGGATCTTGAATATCTTCATCCGAAAGCCTCTTGCCCTTGTTGTTGGATACCATGGTGCTTCTATATTGAAAACAGATCCTGGCAGAAATAGCTCGAAACAAAACACGTCGAGAAAACGATATACGGACCTCCAGGGGTCCGGGGGATTATATAGCAGGAATTTTTACGACATAAGGAAAGTACCAGGTCGAACCAGAGTCGGAGAGGGGCAACGAGGTGGCCACCTCATAGGGCGGTGCGGCCAGGCTGGGGCCCGCGCCGGCCTATGGGGGCACGCCCTCGTGCGTCTCCTCCACTCCGTTTCGATCTCGTAGTTTTTCATATTTTCCAAAAACAGCAAAAACTTTGTTCGGAAAGTAAATCGTGAACTTTTTATTACCAGTACTGTTACCTATTCAAAGTCGAACTCTGGCGGACTGTCAATGTGACCTTTGATAAAAGCCTCCGGTGTTTCCACTCGAATAACATCAACATCTTCATTATAAGAATCACCTGAGATATAATGCTTGAGTCTTTGTCCATTCACCACTTGTGTGGCATTGCCTTGGAGAGAGCTAATTTTAATTGCTCCTAAACGATACACCTCCTCGATGACATATGGTCCTTCCCATTTTGAGAGTAATTTCCCTGCAAAGAATCTAAGACGAGACCGATACAATAGGACTTTATCCCCAATATTAAATTCTCTTTTGATAATTCTTCTATCGTGCCATTTCTTAACTTTCTCTTTAAAGAGTTTAGCATTCTCATAAGCTTCGCTTCTCCATTCATCTAGAGAACTCAATTGTAGCAATCTCTTCTTACCGGCTAGTTTAGGATCTTTATTTAGTTCTCTTACCGCCCAATAAGCTTTATGCTCTAGTTCTAAAGGTAAATGACAAGCTTTTCCATAAACCATTTTATACGGTGACATACCCATGGGATTTTTATAAGCAGTTCTATAAGCCCAAAGTGCTTCCTTCAATTTACTAGCCCAATTCTTTCTAGTTTTATTAACAGTCTTTTCCAAGATAGATTTAATCTCTCTATTTGATAATTCTACTTGCCCACTAGTTTGAGGATGATAAGCGGAAGCAATTCTATGATTAATACCATATTTAGCAAGAGTTTTCCTAAAACCACCATGAATAAAATGAGAACCTCCATCAGTCATAATATATCTAGGAACTCCAAATCGAGGAAAAATAATATCTAAAAGCATTCTTAAAGAGGTCTCACCATCAGCACTTTTTGTAGGTATGGCTTCCACCCATTTAGTAACATAATCAACAGCAACAAGTATATGAGTGTTACCTTCTGAAGAGGGGAAAGGTCCCATGAAGTCAAATCCCCAACAATCGGACAGTTCAATAACAAGAATATAATTCATAGGCATTTCATTGCGTCTGGAGATATTACCAACCCTTTGACATTCATCACAAGACAAAATAAACTTCCTTGCATCTTTGAAGAGAGTTGGCTAATAAAAACCTGATTGTAGAACCTTTTTGCGCAGTTCTATCTCCGGCGTGATGTCCTCCATAAGCACTACCAAGACATTTACTCAATATCTCTTGTTGTTCATATTCGGGAACACATCTTCGCAGAATACCATCCACTCCTTCTTTATATAAGTGTGGGTCATCCCAAAAATAATGCCTCAAGTCATAAAAGAATTTCCTCCTTTGCTGAGCTGAAAAGGTTGGAGGCAAGTACTTGGAAACAATAAAGTTAGCATAATCAGCATACCAAGGGCTATCTCGCGAGCTCACCTTTATTACAGCCAATTGTTCATTTGGAAAACTATCATTAACAGGAACAGGATCATAAGCAATATTTTCCAATCTAGACAAATTATCAGCAACAGGATTATCAGCACCTTTCCTATCTATAATATGCAAATCAAATTCTTGCAACAGAAGTACCCATTTAATAAGCCTTGGCTTAGCATCCTTCTTTTACATAAGGTATCTAATTGCAGCATGATCAGTATGAATTGTAACTTTTGAATCAACAATATAAGATCTAAACTTATCACAAGCAAAGACTACAGCTAACAATTCTTTCTCAGTAGTAGCATAATTTCTCTGAGCAGCATCAAGAGTTTTACTAGCATAATGAATAACATTCAATTTTTTATCTACTCGCTGTCCAAGAACAGTGCCTACAACAAAATCACTAGCATCACACATAATTTCAAATGGTAAGTTCCAATCAGGAGGTTCAACTATAGGAGCAGTTGTTAAGGCTTTCTTTAGAGTTTCAAAAGCTTCCTTACAATCATCATCAAAAACAAAAGGTACATCTTTTTGAAGAAGATTAGTAAGAGGTTTTGAAATCTTGGAAAAGTCTTTAATAAACCTCCTATAAAACCCAGCATGACCAAGAACACTACGAATACCTTTAACATCCCTGGGATAGGGCATCTTCTCAATTGCTTCAACTTTAGCTCTATCAACTTCAATACCTCTCTCAGAAATTTTATGTCCCAATACAATTCCTTCATTAACCATAAAGTGGCATTTCTCCCAATTAAGAACAAGGTTAGTTTCTTCACATCTCTGCAAAACTTTATCAAGGTTCCGCAAGCAATTATCAAAAGAATTCCCATAGACAGAAAAATCATCCATGAATACCTCTACAATACTCTCGCAAAAGCCATGAAAAATAGCAGACATGCATCTTTTAAAAGTAGCAGGAGCATTACATAAACCAAAAGGCATACGTCTATAAGCATAAGTTCCATAGGGACAAGTGAAAGTGGTTTTCTCTTGATCCTTAGTTTTAACAGCAATTTGTGAAAACCCAGAATAACCATCAAGAAAGCAAAATTGAGTATTTTTAGACAACCTTTCTAACATTTGATCAATAAAAGGTAAAGGGTAATGATCTTTCTTAGTAACCTTATTAACTTTTCGATAATCAATGCACATTCTATACCCTACAACTACTCTTTGAGGTATGAGCTCATCATTATCATTAGGCACAACAGTCATTCCTCCTTTCTTAGGAACACAATGCACAGGACTAACCCATCTACTATCAGCAATAGGATATATAATACCAGCTTCAAGAAGTCTTAATACCTCATTTCTTACCACATCCTTCATCTTAGGAATTAGACGACGCTGATGTTCAACAACAGGCTTTGCATCATCTTCCATATTAATGGCATGTTGGCAAATAGAGGGAGAAATCCCCTTCAAGTCATCAAGAGTATAGCCAATAGCTCCTCGGTGTTTCTTCAGTATTTCCAATAACCTTTCTTCTTCAAACTCTGAAAGCTTAGAGCTAATAATAACAGGATATATTTTCTTATCATCAATATGAGCATATTTAAGATTATCAGGCAATGGTTTTAAATCAAAAACAGGATCTTCCTTTGGTGGTGGTGTTGTACCCAGATCTTCTACTGGTAAATCATGCTTAAGAATAGGTTGACGAAGGAAAATTTCATCAAGCTCATTTCTTTCTTCCCTAAAAACTTCACTCTCACTATTCTCCAAATGTTGCTGCAAAGGATTATTAGGAGCAAGAGCAATAGATGCACATTGTTCAACTCTAAAATCATTATTAGGCGAATCAGCTTTATAAGGAGTTTTGGCAAATTTAGAGAAATTAAACTCATAAGATTCACAAGCAAATTTAGTCGAAATTTTCTCTTTCTTGCAATCTATAACAGCTCCACAAGTATTTAGAAAAGGTCTACCAAAAATGATAGGACAATACTTACTAGCAGCAGAACCAAGTACCAAAAAGTCAGCAGGATATTTTATCTTACCACATAGAACTTCCACATCTCGAACAATACCAATTGGAGAGATAGTTTCTCTATTAGCCAGCCGAATAACCACATCAATATCTTCAAGTTCACAAGAACCAATTTCGTGCATAATCTCCGTGTAAAGCTCATAAGGAATAGCACTAATACTTGCACCAATATCGCATAAACCATAATAACAATGATCTCCAATTCTAACAGATAGCATAGGAACACTAGCTTTCCTAGACTTATTTGAAGCATCTTCACAGAAAATAATATGACCATCTTCCACATTTTCAGTCACAAGATCTTTAACTATTGCAACAGCAGGTTCAACTTTTATTTGCTCTTCAGGTTCTATAGGTTTCTTTTCACTTTTATGAACCGCACTATTTATAACAGAGTACTCCTTCATTTTAGCAGGGAAAGGAGTTTTTTCAATATAAGCTTCAGGAATAACATGATCAACAGTTTCAACTACAACACATTTATTTATAGATGAATCAATTTTATCTTTATACGGTTCATGATACTTATCAAAATTCTTCTTAGGCAATTCATAATGAGAGGCAAAAGCTTTATAAAGATTTGCAGCAACTTGAGAATCAAGACCATAAGTAGCACTCATATTACGAAATTTATCAGTATCCATAAAAGCTTCAATGCATTTATAATCATAATTTATACCTGATTCTCTATCCTTGTCGTTCTCCCATCCTTCAGTATTCTCCTGGATCCGATTAAGAAGGTCCCTTTTAAACTCTTCTTTGTTGCGTGTAAATGATCCAGAACAAGAACTATCCAGCAAGGTCTTGTCTTGAAAAGAAAGTCTTGCATAGAAATTATCAATAATAATATTACCAGGAAGCTCATGAATGGGGCATTTGAGCATTAAAGACTTCAATCTCCCCCACGCTTGGGCAATACTCTCTCCATCATGAGGCCAAAAATTATATATGCGGTTCCGGTCTTTGTGAATTTCACTTGGAGGATAGAACTTAGAATAAAACCGGGGCACAATATCATTCCATTCAAGAGAATCCCCATTATCCAGTAATTTATACCAATGCGCCGCTTTACCAGACAGCGATATAGAGAATAGTTTCTTCCTCACTTCATCCATAGCAATACCTGCACACTTGAATAAACCGCATAATTCATGTAAGAACAGTAAATGATCTCCAGGATGGACAGTTCCATCCCCTGTATAACGGTTATCCACAACACGTTCAATAATTTTCATAGGTATTTTGTATGGAACCTCTTCCTCACATGGCGCCTCATCCACTACCTTTGCAGTAGTAGTAGATTTTCCAAATAAAAATTCAAGAGAAGATCTCTCCATAATGAATTATAGCAGCAGGCAGGAATAAAATCAGCACAAACAGTAAAAGTTTCCCTTACCAATTCCACTTACCAATAGCGCTTCACTCCCCGGCAACGGCGCCAGAAAATAGTCTTGATGACCCACAAGTATAGGGGGTGTATCGTAGTATTTTCGATAAGTAAGAATGTCGATCCCAACGAGGAGCAGAGGGTGTTGACAAGCAGTTTCGATGAAGGATTCACTGTAAATGCTCACAGACAAGTATTCAGGGGGTTTCGATGTAGCAGATGAATAAAGTACTAGTAAGTAAAGTGCGAGAGTAACAATTGCAGCGAGTGGTCCAATCCTTTTTAGCACAAAGGACAAGCCGGTTTGTTTACTTATAATGACCAAACGTTCTTGAGGACACACGGGATTTTAGTCTAGCGCTTTCGCTACATATGGCTAATTAATCTTCATTGTTTTGATAAGTGTTGTGTGGGTGAACCTATGCCAATGCACCGCCCTTCCTAGGACTAATACATACTTGTGATTATACCCCTTGCAAGCATCCGCAACTACAAGATAGTAATTAAGATAAATCTAACCACAGCCTTAAACTCTGAGATCTTGCTATCCCTCATGCATCGATATACCAACGGGGGTTCAGGTTTCTGTCACTCCAGCAACCCCGCAATTGGCAACTGAATACAAGATGTATTCCCCTAGGCCCATAAAGGTGAAGTATCATGTAGTCGACGTTTGACATAGGCATCCCAGATGGGCCTGCCGAAGATAGTACCCGGGGTTTACTGAAGGCCCACTACCCGAAGAATAAGAAGATTCGGAAGCCCAAGATATTATTAAGGAAAGCTAGAGTTGTAATAGAAAGTCTTATTTGTAATTTTACGGGATGAGTTAGAAACCTTCCCAGACTTTGTAACTTGTACAGCACGAATCCCTCGGCTCTGCCTCCTATATAAGGGGGAGTCGAGGGACGCGGAAATCATCGAATTATTGTTTACAAACCCTAGTTTTCATAATCATCGAGTACTTTTCGGCTAAAACCTTCGAGATCTACTTGCCCTCTACTTCCAACTAAACCCTAGCCTACAATCCATAGGCATTGACAAGTTGATACCTTGTCAATTGGCGCCGTCTGTGGGAACTAGAGGCATAAGGATCTGATCTCGATGGCACATTCAAGATCTTCGACATCATCAACTGCAAGCAACGCAATGGATCGAGGTAAACAGATCGCTGCTGGTCCTGTCGATTTTGTTCCTCACCCACCCTCCCGTTTGGATGCATATGCGTATCTGGCGGAGCCTATGGAGATGACGTTCGGAAGGTTTCGCTTTCGCATCGAGAAGGAAGGATCGTATCGTGTCGAAATTCTGATTTCGTCGGGATCGTCGGCGGTCGATTCCGATTTTTCAAGCTATACATCGTCAACCGAATCAGGAGAAGAAGAAAATTTGTCGTCACGCTACATCAGCATAAGGGCAGGAGAGAAACTCGCCAAGATCTTCAGCGACATGTCGTTTGAGTCATCTGCGGACTCATATATAAGCGATGGCTCAAGCAGTGTCCACAGTTACGACTTCATCGACATATCTACTACAGTGGGCAAGGTCTTCACCAATCTCAACGATGGTGTCACCAAACCCAACATAGATCTGAACACAAAATATCATCAGATTTATGTTATTGGAGAGCCAAGCAATGACCAAGAGGAAACATCTGAGGCTTTCGACGATCTGGGAAATCCATACGTCGATCCCTCCGATCTGCGACGAGGCCTGGGCAATAAATACGTCGGGCCACAGCCGCGACACAGAGTTCGACTCCCGCAAGCAGCGTGGGATAGAGCCGCGAGAGCTATGGATGGATCAGAACCAATGGCCACCACAGCCACGCCAGAGGAATTACAAGCATATCAATATAGGCTCGCACGAGCTGCAAGAGAATTGGAAAAACAGGCAGCTGAGTTAAACAGAAGAAAGGAGGCAGCTTCGCATCCGAGCGGGGAGAAGGGCAGAGTTGAGTCGACAATCTAGAACTTCGGGTGATAGCCACAGGGAAGCTCGGAACAGAGCAAGATCAAGGTTACAACACATACCCGAAGCAGAAAGAGAGCACCTGGTCCAAAACCTCGACATGTCCTTTATGTCGATAGATACAAGAGGAAACATCATCCCTAAGACACCAGAGGCTGGGTATATGGCGACACATGCTTTTATCCTCGCATCTAAACCACCTCCAGGGGATCCAAGGGAAACACTTTACAACATGGCGATAGCAGGAGTTGGAGCCATGGGGACGGCGTTTGTATCAACACCTCCCGAAGGAACAGCAAGGCAAAATAGTCCACGACCTGCGGCAGGCGCAGACAGCAGCTCTGAAGGACCAAGTGGAGCAAGAGATACGGCAGCACAAGCAAGGGTCGACAGAGCGCGACAAAGCAGAAGAGAACATCGGCAGTCCCCAGAGTTAAACGACGAGGATATGTGCGGTTTGCCGTGCTTCACGAGGAGAGTGCGAAAAACTCGAGTACCTTCGGGATTCAAGTTGCCTGATAATTTCAAAAAATTCGACGGCCTTCAAGATCCAGAAGATTGGCTAGTTGATTATCTCGAGACGGTGAAACTTGCCACCTCCTCCCGCGATTACAGAAGACAATCGACATCAGCTCAGAATAGCGGCAGCACCTCCACCACCACCTTACGTTGATCCTAACTCCAACGGAGCGGTGTCGATGATTCAGAAGGGAAGGCCATCCAATAGAGCTCAGAAAGTAATCTCACGACAGGTGTTCATGGCAGAAAAAATGCCTCCACCAACAGTCGAGTATCTTAATTGGTCAGGGCAAGATATTGGCTTCACCATAGCAGATCATCCGCAGCAAGTTCCTCAACCAGGGCAGTCAGCACTTATCTTACCAGCAGTTATTGCGGGATTTGATGTCTCTCGAGTGTTCATAGATGGCGGCAGCAGCTTAAACCTTATGTATGCAGATACATTGAGGAAGATGAACATATCCCTAGCAAACTTGAAGCCAACAGACACGAGGTTCCATGGTATCACACCAGAGAAACCAAGTTATCCATTGGGGAAGATCAATCTCGACGTTCAGTTTGGAACCCGAGAGAATTATAGAATCGAGAAGCTGGAATTTGAAGTTGTGGATTTTCCGTCGCAGTACCACGCTCTGTTGGGACGACCAGCATATGCTAGATTTATGGCGGTACCACACTATACATACCTATTGTGGAGGATGCCTGGACCGAAGGGACGAATCACAGTCAAAGGAAGCTTCGCCTTAGCCGATAAGTGCGATAAGGATTTTCATCGGATATCAGAAACTTTCGGGATGCAAGCTGAGTATTTGGCGTCAAGGAGTATGACTGACTACGACGTGCTGCCAGACGTTGGAAGGCCAAATAAAGAATCAACTTTCAATACCGAGAAAAATTCTAAGGAGGTACAGATTCGCCCGACAGACCCGAAAAAGACGACGTCCATCGCAAACGACATGGACCTCGCATAGGAAAGCGCGCTCGTCGAGTTCCTCCGTGAGAACTGGAAAATCTTCGCATGGTGTCCAGCTGACATGCCAGGAGTACCCAGGGAACTTGCCGAGCACCACCTAAACTTGGATCCACTAGCGAGACCAATCAAACAACCCTTGCGGCTTTTTTCGGAACCAAACCGCAAGGCCATGCTGTCAGAAATCGATCGACTACGAGAAGCTGGTTTTATCAAGGAGTTGCACACAGAAGCCACATGGGTAGCAAATCCTGTGTTGATGCCGAAGAAAAACACTAAGGTCCTTCGCATGTGCGTCGACTTTACGTGTCTCAATAAACATTGTCCAAAGGATCACTTTCCCCTCCCGAGGATCGATCAAATTATCGACTCCACGGCTGGATGTGAACGTCTTTCCTTCCTGGACGTATATTCTGGTTACAACCAGATCAGATTGAAAGAAGAAGATGAAGTAAAGACAGCGTTCATCACACCTTATGGCGTGTTTTGCTACTAAACAATGCCCTTTGGTCTGAAAAACGCGGGAGCAACATATCAGAGGATGATGCAGAAGTGTTTGGCGACACAGATTGGGACAAACGTGCAAGTATACATCGACGATGTCGTCATAACGTCAAAAAAGGGGGCAACGCTGATCGAGGATCTCAAGGAAACCTTTGACAACCTCGACAAATTCTGCCTCAAGCTGAACCCGACGAAGTGTTCTTTTGGCGTTCCAGCAGGAGAACTTCTGGGGTTTCTAGTTTCAGCAAGAGGGATTGAAGCAAATCCCGACAAAATACAAGCTATCGTAACAATGAGGAAGCCAACAAAGTTGAAAGAAATACAGCAGCTAACTGGGCGAGTCGCAGCTTTGAGCAGATTCGTCGCCAGGCTGGGAGAAAAAGCGTTACCATTTTATGCTCTGATAAAGCAAGGAGAGAAATTCCAGTGGAACGAAGAGGCCGACAGAGCTTTCGAGGGTTTGAAGCGCACAATCTCGACACCACCAATCTTGGTGGCGCCGAAGGAAAAGGAACCTCTCCTGCTGTATATTGCAGCCACGCCCCAAGTGGTTAGCACGGTGCTAGTTGTTGAAAGAGAAGAAGAAGGAAAACTCCATGGAGTGCAAAGGCCAGTATATTTCATCAGTGAAGTTTTATCGCCTTCCAAACAGCGGTACCCGCAGTACCAGAAACTAGCATATGGAGTAATTGCAACGGCAAGGAAGTTGCGCCACTATTTTTCGGCACACCCGATAATAGTAGTCAACGAAGCACCTCTTTCAAATATACTGAACAATCCAGAAGCTACAGGGCGTGTCTCCCTTTGGGGAATAGAACTTTCCCCTCGGGACATCACGTATGAAAAAACAAAGGCAATCAAGTCGCAAGTTCTGCCAGATTTCATTGCAGAGTGGATGGAGCTACAAAACACGGGACCCCCAGATTTGTCGAGAACTTGGACCATGAACTTCGATGGGTCCAAGAGAGTAGAAGGAGCTGGCGCAGGAGTAGTACTTATATCACCTGAAGGCGACAAGTTGAAATACGTCCTTCGGATGACGTTCCCTAACGCATCCAACAATGAAGCAGAATATGAAGCCCTCATACACGGGATGAAGATGGCGAAAGCTTGCGGTGCAACTCGACTAAAAATCTTTGGCGACTCACAATTGGTGGCTCAGCAAGTTATGAACCAATGTGACGCAATCAATGATAGCATGATGGCATACAAGGAGGTGTACAATGAGCTTGAGAAGCTGTTTGATGGGTGTGAGGTAAATCACATCAGTAGATTGAGCAATGATGAAGCCGACGTTCTCGCAAACATCGGATCGCAGTGCCTCCCAATCCCGCCAGGAGTATTTTGGGAAGAAATAGCGGAGAGATCCACGAAGCCGAAAAAGGTGCAGAAAAAAGCAAAGGAAGGAAAAACTTCGGCGCCCCTCAAAGAAACCACGGAGGATGAAGAGGACCAAGAACTTGTGATGATGGTAGAAGTTCCTTGGATGCAAGCGTATATATCATATATCCTCAGGAAAGAAATACCCGACGATCCGATTGAGGCCAGGCGAATTATTCGACGATCCAAAGCTTTCCACGGTGATCAAAGGGGAGTTATACAAGCGAAGTATTTCAGGCGTTCTGCAAAGGTGTGTCACACCCGAGGAAGGAAGAATAATTCTGAAGGATGTACACGAAGGAATATGTGGCCACCACGCAAGTAGTCGAGCTATTGCAGCCAAAGTTTTTCGGGCAGGATTCTATTGGTTGACAGCAATCGAGGATGCCAAGGAAATAGTAAGAACTTGCGACGCGTGTCAAAGATTTGCTGCAAAACCTCACTCTCCAGCGGCGGAATTAACACCAATACCATTGTCGTGGCCCTTTGCCCAATGGGGACTTGATATGGTGGGCAAGTTGCACAAAGCTTCGCCAGGAGGATATGAGTACTTGCTGGTCGCTGTCGACAAATTCACCAAGTGGGTAGAAGCAAAGCCAATAAATTCACCAGATGCAGCGTCGGCAATAAAGTTTGTGAAAGGCCTCATTTTTCGGTTTGGGGTGCCTCATAGCATTGTTACAGATAATGGTTCAAACTTCACATCCAAGGAATTCAAGGAATACTGCGCAGAAGTAGGCATTAAATTGCACTTTGCGTCAGTTGGGCACCCGCAAACTAACGGACAAGTCGAGAAAGCCAATGGTATCATCTGCAACGGCCGCAAAAAGCGCCTGCTAGGACCGCTTGAAAAAGCTCGACATACTTGGCCAGAGGAATTGCCAAGTGTTTTGTGGAGCATCCGAACAACACCAAATACGGAATACCAGCAAGACCTCAAAAACTACCACAGTCGACGGTTAAGACCAAGATCTTTTCAAGTTGGGGATTTGGTCTTGCGGTTAAATCAAAAAAGTACTGAGAAGCTCGAATCACCATGGTTGGGGCCTTACGTTGTCACGGAAGTCATCGACGGAGGCGCATACAGGATCAAGGACAAGAAGACAGGGGCTCCCGAGAAAAACCCCTGGAACGTAGCGCAGCTCAGGCGGTTCTACGCCTAGAGTTGAAATATAGTCCTTCTCTGTAAAAATACAATGTACTGAAACGCCCGCGAGTTTTCAGACGCACTCTTTTCCTTTTCGGGGCACCGAGTGGGGCCGGAAAGGTTTTTAATGAGGCGGGCTCGCGGTGCTGCAATATAATAAAGATAGTGGAGATATACTTCTTATTCTTCGACACTAAGATACTCGGGGGGCTTGCAACCTATTTGATGAAAAAATAAAGATATCTTCTTACGGCAAGAGGAAAAATCTTCGAGATGGAAAAAATAGTACAAACTCTAGCCAGAAGGCTCGGGGGCTCCAACAATATAGAGCACTTTACAATATACAACAAATTTCTTCGGAAATAAAAAAGAAATCAAAAAAGATACAGACACAATGTTTTGCAATATGGTACAAATCAGTCAAAGCCTAAAATACTATCTATGGACAAGCCTCTGGTTGTTTTATGTTCAGCATAGGACCCCTTGACGAAGAATCCTGAGTCCATCCGAAGAAGCTCATTTATCATCGACTCGGCCACAGGAGTTACCATCTCATTGATTGTGTCAATATCATTTTTTCGCCGCGATTTCTTGGCCAGGCAATCAGCAACAATCTTCGTCAGGTCTAATTTTGGATGGCAAATATTTATCATAATCATGGCGAACCTTGCTCCAGCAGTCAATTGAGCTCGCACAAAATTATGAATGCGGGGAGCATCTCTGAATATCTCCAGCAATTCAGGAAGAGTTTTGGGAACTTCATTTCGAGGAAACAAAGTCTTGTAAACAAGGGTTAATGTTGTCGTGCAAAAATTGAGAAATTCGCGCACTTGGCAAGCACGATCTTGGAACCTGACAATTTGCTGGGTTCGTTCAGGGGTGGCCCAGAATAAACAGCCATGGTTAAGGGAAAGATTGACAAGAAGATTTGTTCTCTCGTTTACTCTTCGATCTTCGGCGGCAGCATCAAGAACCGAGCCTATTAAGCGACAAGGCAAGAAATTTGAAGGGGGGCACAGCAAAATAAAGAGGAGGCATTGTGAGGTTGGAAAAACATACCTAACATATCTGTGCTAGCTTCCAACATTAGCTCGAGCATGCTATTTTCTCGGGTAGTGGCTTCCTTTGCTTCCAATACAGCAGTATCCTTGGCAGCCATAGCCTCTTTGGCTTGTTGGAGAGCAAGTTTTTCTTGTTCGGATGCTTTCCGAGATTGTTCCATCATTGCCAGAGTTTGTTTCTTCATGGATTGAAGTTGTTGTCGAAGTTCTTGCAAATCTTCCGACAAATGTTTGCTCGAAGAACCTTCAAGGGGGTCATCATCAACTAGCATTTTCTTCGAGAAGGAAGAAGCAGGTGAAGCATCGGCAGAGCAAGGATTGGTCGAATAGTTATCAAATATTAACTGGAAAAGAAAGCGCCGGGATCAATGATAGTGCCAGAAGGAATTTCATTAATTTCTAGAAAAATTTACATAGACATTACAAAAGAAGTTTCTCCAAAAGGACTACCAGGATAATTGTCGCCACAGCTAAATTGGCGACAAGGGCAAAAGAGACAGAGAAAGCAAAAAACAAAGAGGCATGCAACTAGACCTCCGGCCTCGATGAGCTAGGAGTTGAAGATGGCTTGATCCCGAGATAGGCCAGAATTTTCTTCGTATTGGGCTTGGCTGCCTGGATCAAAGACCGCCATTTTGTTTGCTCTATCTGCTCGGTGTCGCCAACCTTCATCCAGTCAACAGTTTGTTGGCTGTCAGCGACCAAGGCAATAGTGCTCTCGACAGCAATCTTCATGTTCTCCTGGCGCATTTTCAGCCCAAGGTCCTCTGATGGATTGAAGCTCTGGGCAAGGGCAAGGAAAGTCTTGGGCTCCTCTTTCTTCGGGAAGAAGTAGGGGAATAGCTTCGACAATCCTGCGTCAGCATTCACCACGCCTTCATGAATTTCGGATCCATGAAACTCCAAATAAGAAAGTGCGTCAAGGAGAGGATCATTGTCGGGATTCTCCAGATCAAACTCTTGGTTTGTTTGGCCTGCCACAGGAAATAAACGTTGGTCAAAAGCAAGAAAAAGCAGGTCCTATAAAAAATAGAAGGGATCGATAAAATTACCTTGGAAGCGCCGATTTTGCGAATTCAGGCGCTTGAGGATCCCCTTTTCACGAGTAGCCTGTGCGGCTTTGTGCTCGTTTAAAGCAGTTTCAGTATCCTCAAGTCTCTTCTGCAGTTCCTCGAGACTAGCAGCTTTTGCCTTGGCTTCATTAGCCTCTGCTTTGGCTTCGCTAGCAACAAGTCCGGCTTTCTTGCGGGCCGCTTCACTTTGCTCCAGTTTTTGAGCAAGAGTGTCGGCAAGCTTGTTGGCCTCTGCAAGTTTCTCTGTCGAAATAGAAAAGAAAGGTCAAAATTGCGACAAAAAACAGGAGCAAGAAGTCAGAAACAACGACAGCAAAAAAGTTATTACCTTGATTCTGGCATACTCACGGTACCCAATGAATTGGGATCCGATGCGAATAAGCTCTTTGATCATGGGCTGTCAAAGAAGAACAAAGAAAGAGAAACATCGGTATGGAAAAAGAATGAAGGCGTAAAAAAGCAAATAGAGGAAATATAGATACTGGCAAGAAAATTAAAAAACTTACATCATCCAAGAGCGGAGTAGAAGAGCTACCCAATTGAGGGGCAGGCTCAATGATCGTTTCAATCCTTGTCCTTTTTGGTGAAGGAGCAAAGGGGCTTGAAGGCGGAGTAGTGGTGACGACGTTTTGTTGAGGAGGCGAGGATTCTTCTCCTTCAACTGGCGTATCCGAGACAAGTAAAGTATGTGACGTGCTCGTCCGAGGAGCCACGTCAAAAGTTGGTACTTCTTCCTCATCATCGCTGTGATTAAAAATCGACAGCATAAAAAGCAAGATAAGACAAAAATTTTGAGTACAGAAATAAGGAGAAATAAAAATGACTTACGAGCTGACGAGGGATTCAAGATAAGGATCATAAGTTGCCTTCTGACGTGAAGGATCAACTTCTTCGGCTTTGGAAGTGCCGGAATCTTCGACGTCATTCCTCTTCCTTTTGCCTTTTGGAGAAACGGCGGGAGGAGGAGATAGTGCCGACGAGTGCCTTCGGAAGATCCCGCATGATTTTCGAGAATCCACGGGTTCATTCACAACAGACGGAGCTTCTTGATTGTCATCAGTGACAATGGCCCTTTCTTCGACTTCTCCACCTTCAGGAAGAGGAGGAAGCGAGACAAGGTCTGGATGATTCTGTGCAAAATAAAACAGGGAGAGATGTCAGAAAAGAAGTTACAAAAAAGATAGCAAAGCAACAACAAGACAATAGACAAAGATTACCTTGGGAAGTGGATTGGCGGCGCTGAATGGTGTCACACGGCAAGAAGAAGGGATAGCATCTTTTTTGCTGAGAGATGAAATTTTTCGGACAAGTTTTTCTAAATCCTTGACCTCCAAATTCACCGACAGCCGATCTACGTCCTTGTCGCCGGCATATTTCCAGAGAGGATATTTGCGAGCCTGAAGCGGCTGCACTCTAGTCCTAAGAAAGTATGCAGTGATTTGGACACCCGATAACTCTTTGCCGCGAGTATTTTGCAACTCGTGGATACGAGCCATCAAGGTTTCTGTCGACGCCCTTTCTTCTTCGGTGGCCTCCGCGTCCCAGGAGCGGCGGCGAAAGATTTTCTCGGCGCCATCAAAAGGAGGGATGTTGTCCTCCGCACATCCATGGTTCTCCTCCTGAATGTACAACCACTTCTTGCGCCATCCTTGAACTGAGTCAGGAAGCTTGACGTCGAAGTAGTCGATAGTGGGCCGAACAGAAATTACAACGCCGCCTATATTATAGGCGACATTGGGCGAGCCATTACGGCGGCAGAAGAAAATGCGCTTCCATAGCGCCCAGTTAGGCTGGACACCAAGGAAGGCCTCGCACAAAGTGATGAAAATGGAGATATGGAGGATTGAATTTGGCGTGAGGTGGTGGAGTTGCAGACCGTAGATAAAAAGAAGTCCACGGAGAAAAGGATGAATGGGGGCGGAAAGACCGCGGATGAGGTGGTCGACAAAACTTACCCGGTACCCCATTGGAGGGGTTGGGTAGCTTTCCTCACTGGGGAAGCACAGTGCCTTGGGTTTCTTGCTGATCCCCAGCTTCTTGAGCATGTTGATGTCTTGAGTGGAAATCTTCGATCTTTCCCACTCCGCCGCCCCAAGATCCACGGCGGCCATGGAGGACTCCGGCGTACTGTGCCTTGTCAATCGACGAGGTGGCATCAACAATGGCGCAGGGTTTGCAGCTTGGAGGCGAGGAGCTTAGGTGGCTGTGGATCGCAGGAGGAAATTTGCAGATGGGAGCAGGAGGACGGCGCGAGCGGAGGTGCTCGAGGAGGACGAAGAAGACCTTATATAGAGGTGCGCTGAAGCGGCGGACCGTTGGATAAGGAAAATGTGTGACAGATGATAGCCACGTAACAACAAGGGTAAAAAAGTAATTCAACATTGGGGAAGTTACGGTGCGTGCGCCAGAAAAAGCGGAGGACGTGTGTCCCCCACTTGCACGACGTGTCAAGATAGTGGATCAATTGGGCCCGCATGGCAGCGAGAAAAGACTTGTCGCAAATTTCTGACTAGCAATCGTGGCTATCGTCAGCAACAACGTCACCTTGGCAGAAGAAAAAATTCGACTCAACAGCTTCATAAAAGGCGACACGGAAAAATAATGCTGAGCCTTTGATCAAATACAAGTTTTTGATCAAATGCTCGGGGGCTACTTTGGAAAAAAGGAAAAGATCCAGAAGGACAAGATAGAAATGGCGTGAGCCTATGAACAAATACAAATATTTGTTCATAGCCTCGGGGGCTACTCCCATTGGGAGCGCTGTTCGCGCACCCGAGAAATTATAAAACTTCGAGAGATAAAAGAAAATATAGCGGCATAAGGCGTGGAGCCTACACCCAAGTACAAGTCCTTGGCTGTAGCCTCGGGGGCTACTCCCATCGGGAACGCTGCTCGCGTGCCCGATGAAATTATAAAAAAGAAAGAAAGAAAGAGAAAAAGAAAGATAGAAGAGCAAAAGAGTATATTTCGAGTTATAATCAACTCTACATATACTCCCATCGGGAGGGCAATATAAGTCATCTTTGACTCGATAAAATGTGCCATTCCAACAGCCGAAAAAGCACTCGACAATATATTCTCAGAACGCCAAAGTTGCGATCAATTTCTGAATGCCGCAAATTTGCGAAGGTAAGACCAGTATCCGTTCGCTTCGCGTGGCATCGCCGAAGACTGCGCTCTGCTACTTTTATCCGTATCAACAGATATGAAGAAAAATCCTAACGGACGCGTTAGGTACTCGATAAATTTTACTGGGACTCGACAGAATGGTAAGACCTTAAGCGGCACCTGTCGAAGTTTACACCGGTATCCCGAGGTCATGTCCAGGGACGTGATCTTGAAGTAGGTTTTTGCGGATTGCCACTAGAGCAGTTAACTAGTACCTGATCCGTCAGATGAACTAGCCCCAACTACCATTATCCCTGTACAATATAGATGTTTATGAGAAGAAATATAGAAAAGTCGAAGCTGTCGAATAAAAATAAACGGTCGAGATTTTCCTTGACCGTACGATTCAAGCAAAATCTCGGGGGCTACTGACATAGGCATCCCAGATGGGCCTGCCGAAGATAGTACCCGGGGTTTACTGAAGGCCCACTACCCGAAGAATAAGAAGATTCGGAAGCCCAAGATATTATTAAGGAAAACTAGAGTTGTAATAGAAAGTCTTATTTGTAATTTTACGGGATGAGTTAGAAACCTTCCCGGACTTTGTAACTTGTACAGCACGAATCCCTCGGCTCCGCCTCCTATATAAGGGGGAGTCGAGGGACGTGGAAATCATCGAATTATTGTTTACAAACCCTAGTTTTCATAATCATCGAGTACTTTTCGGCTAAAACCTTCGAGATCTACTTGCCCTCTACTTCCAACGAAACCCTAGCCTACAATCCATAGGCATTGACAAGTTGATACCTTGTCAACGTTCACATGACACCACTAGAAGAATAACACCACAACTTAAATATCATAACATTGAATATTACTCAACCATAATTCACTACTAACATTTAGACTTCACCCATGTCCTCAAGAACTAAACGAACTACTCAGGAGACATAATATGGAACATGATCAGAGGTGATATGATGATGAATAACAATCTGAACATAAACCTTGGTTCAATGGTTTCACTCAATAGCATCAATAACAAGTAGAAATCAATACCGGGAGAGTTTCCCCTATCAAACAATCAAGATCCAACCCAAATTGTTACAGCGGTGACGATGTGCAGCGGTGGGGATGGCGGTGATGATGATGGAGATGATGACGATGGTGATGGAGATGATGTCCAGCTCGATGACGGTGATGATGGCGTCGATTTCCCCCTCCGGGAGGGAATTTCCCCGGCGGATCTCAGCCTGCCGGAGAGCTCTTTTCTCTCTGGTGTTCTCTGCCCTGCAGAGGCGGCTGTGACTCTTCGCGACTATCCCCCTGGAGCTTAGGTTTTCGGGACGAAGAAATACGCGAAGAAGAGGAGGCCAGAGGGGGCTGTGGGCTCCCTCCCCACAAGGCGGCGCGGCCAGGCCTTGGCCCGCGCCGGCCTGTGAGGTGGGCCCACGGCGGCCCTCCTCGGCTCCTCCTTCTGGCTCCCTTCGTCTTCTGGAAAAATAGGATTTTTCATATAAATTCCGTCAATTGTTGATCTTCCGAAATATTGCATTCTGACGGCGCTTTTTCCAGCAGAATCCTGACTCCGGTGCGCGATCCTCCAATAATCATGAAACATGCAAAATAGATGAAATACCATAAGTATCATCTCCAAATATGAAATATATCAATGAATAACAGCAAATTATGATATAAAATAGTGATGCAAAATGGACGTATCAATCGACTACACCAACCTGAACAAAGCTTGCCCGAAAGATCCTTTCCCTTTACCCCGGATCGATCAAGTGATTGATTCCACTGGTGGATGTGAACTGCTCTCGTTCCTGGATGCCTATTCCGGTTTCCACCAGATTCCCTTGAAAAAGGAAGATCAAATAAAAACTGCGTTTATCACCCCGCACGGGGCTTATTGCTATGTTACTATGCCTTTCGGTTTGCGCAACGCTGGTGCAACGTACCAGCGCTGCATGCAAAAGTGTTTGTTTGATCAAATCGGTAAGAATGTGCAAGTCTATGTGGATGACATTGTGATAAAAACGAAGGTCAAGAAAACCTTGATCGATGATTTGAGGCAAACGTTTGATAACCTAAGAAGGTTCCGGATGAAACTCAATCCGGCAAAATGCACCTTCGGTGTACCAGCCGGCAAATTGCTTGGCTTTCTCGTGTCTAGCCGGGGCATTGAGGTTAATCCGGTAAAGATCCGGGCCATAGAAAGAATGGCAATACCGCAAGAGCTCAAAGATGTGCAAAAGTTTACCGGAAGCTTGGCATCGCTAAGCCAGTTCATAAGCAGGTTGGGGGAAAAGGCCCTACCTCTCTATGCTTTGATGAAAAAATCCGATACCTTTGTCTGGACCCTTCAGGTAGACGCAGCGTTCAAAGAGCTGAAAACAATGCTAGCCACTGTGCCGATATTGGCTTCGCCTCTAGAAAGAGAGCCCATGCTGTTGTACATAGCAGCAACCAACCGGGTTGTGAGTGTGGTAGTTGTGGTTGAAAGAGAAGAGGAAGGAAAAACCGTGCAGAGACCGGTATACTACCTGAGCGAGGTGCTCTCCCTCTCAAAACAAAACTACCCTCACTTCCAGAAAATGAACTATGGCGTGTTCATGGCCGCCACAAAGCTCAAGCACTACTTTGAAGAACATCCCATGAAAGTAGTGAGCGAGGCACCAATTTCTGATATCATGGGAAACAAGGATGCTAGCGGCACGATTGCCAAGTGGGCAATTCAGGTATCACCATACGTGCCGGAGTACGAAAGAAGGGACGCCATAAAATCACAAGCTTTAGCTGATTTCTTGGTTGATTGGGCGGGGATGCAATACAAACCTCCGGAACACAAGATAGAGTATTGGAAGATGCATTTCGATGGATCCAAACTCAAGGAGGGTCTGGGCGCTGGTGTGGTGCTTACCTTGCCTAAGGGAGATCATCTCCGGTACGTTTTACAAGTGCACTTCAGAGCATCAAACAATGTTGCTGAGTACGAGGCTCTGTTCCACGGGCTCAAGGTCGCAAAAGAAATCGGTGCGCACCGGATCATTTGCTATGGAGATTCAGATCTTGTGGTGCAACAGTGTTCCGGAGATTGGGACGCGAAAGATGCCAACATGGCTTCATACCGGTTTCATGTGCAAAAGATTGCGGGCTTCTTTGAAGGATGTGAGTTGCACCATGTGCCGCTGATACGTCTCCAACATATCTATAATTTCTGATGTTCCATGCTTGTTTTATGACAATACCTACATGTTTTGTTCACACTTTATGATGATTTTATGCATTTTCTGGAACTAACGGATTGACGAGACACCAGAAAACCTTCCAGAGCCGCCGCCATCGCGAAACTCCATTCGGGGGACAGAAGTCTCTGTTCCGGCACCCTGCCGGGACGGGGAATTGCCCCCGGAAGGCATCTCCACCGCCATCTCCACCGCCATCTTCACCGCCATCGCTGTCTCCATGATGAGGAGGGAGTATTCTCCCCCGAGGCTGAGGGCTCTACCGTAGCTATGTGGTTCATCTCTCTCTTTGTGATCTAGTTGAATATTATCTATGTGCTACTCTAGTGATGTTATTAAAGTATTCTATTCCTCCTCCATGATGTAATGTTGACAGTGTGTGCATCATGAAGTACTTGGTATAAGCTATGATTGTGATCTCTTGTAGATTATGAAGTTAACTATTACTATGATAGTATTGATGTGATCTATTCCCCCTTTCATAGCTGATGTTGACAGTGTGCATGCTATGTTAGTACTCGGTATAATTGCGTTGGTCTATCATGCACTCTAAGGTTACTTAAATATGAACATCGAATATTGTGGAGCTTGTTAACTCCGGCATTGAGGTGCTCTTGTAGCCCTACACAATGAATGGTGTTTGTCATCCAGCAAGAGAGTGTAGAGTAGTTTCAGTTATGTGATCAATGTTGAGAGTGTCCACTAGTGAAAGTATGATCCCTAGGCCTTGTTTCCACACATCGAATCTCAGTTTGTTTACTGTTCTGTTGCATGTTTACTCGCTGCCATATTTTATTCAGATTGCTATTACCGCTCATATACACCCATATTACTTGTATTTCACTATCTCTTCACCTAACTAGTGCACCTATACATCTGATAAGTGTATTAGGTGTGTTGGGGACACAAGAGACTTCTTGTATCGTGATTGCAGGGTTGCTTGAGAGGGATATCTTTGACCTCTTCCTCCCTGAGTTCGATAAACCTTGGGTGATTCACTTAAGGGAAACTTGCTGCTGTTCTACAAACCTCTGCTCTTGGAGGCCCAACACTGTCTACAGGAATAGAAGCGTGCATAGACATCAAGCTATTTTCTGGCGCCGTTGCCGGGGAGGAAAGGTAAAAGGCACTCACACTCTGGTCCCAGGTAACTAAGTTATTTTCTGGCGCCGTTGTAAGTGCTCGAAGCTATTTCCTCGAGATCCTGCAATTGCATCTTTTTGTTTCTTGTTTTACACTAGTAAGGCATAATGGAAAACAACTGTGAGCTTTTTAATTTATTTCCTAAGTTAAGACATGAATTGTGTGATGCGAAAATTAAAAAACCTATGGAACCTTATTTGCATGCTAGTAGCAATGTTATTAGTATGAACACAATCACTGCTAATGCTATGGAGAAGTCTAAGCTTGGGGAAGCTAGTTTTTATGATCTTTTTAGCTTCCCATCTTTAGGGGAGAAAATTTGCTCTGATAATACTTTATCTCCCATATGCGATAACTTTAATGATGCTTGTGATATTTTAAATCCACCTACTGCAATTACTGCTTTCAAGATACCCATGAAAATTATTGAACGTGTTATGGATAACCGCTATGAAGGAGATAGAAATGTTCATCCTGGAGATCATTTACTGTTTTTGCATGAATTATGCGGGTTATTCAAGTGTGCAGGTATCTCTATGGATGAAGTGAGGAAGAAACTATTCTCTATTCCGCTGTCTGGTAAAGTGGCGCATTGGTATAAATTGCTGAAGAATAGTCATTCTCTTGGTTGGGAGGAAATTGTATCTCTCTTTTATTCTAAATTTTATCCTCCTCATGAAGTGCATATTGTTAGGAATTACATTTATAACTTTTATCCTCGTGATGAAGAGAGTATTTCCCAAGCATGGGGGAGATTGAAGTCACTAATGCTCAAATGTCCCATTCATGAGCTCCCTCGTAATGTTATTATTAGTAATTTTTATGCAAGGCTTTCAGGACATCACAAGGACTATGTAGATGCCTGTTTGGAGGGATCTTTCACAAGCAAGGAGGTTGAAGCTAGGTGGGATCTTCTTGATCGGATTGAGAAGAACGCCGAAGATTGGGAGAACGACAAAGGTAGAGAGTCAGGTATAAATTATGATTATGAATGCATTGAAACTTTTATGGATACTGGTAAATTTCGAAATATGAGTGCTACCTATGGTCTTGACTCTCAAGTTGCTGCAAATCTTTATAAAGCTTTTGCCTCTCATTTTGAATTGCCTAGGAAGAAAAGTATCATGAACCTTTTAAAGAGGCTTGTATGAAGGATGAAATTGTTGTTAATGATTGCAATAAACATGCTCAAACTCCTAAGAATGCTATTTCCTATAAGCATGTTAATTTTTGTGGAATGCATAGACCTTGTGGAATTAATCAAATCGAAGATGAATATTGTATCCACCATATTAATGAAAAAACTAGAAAGTGGTCTAGGGCGCTAGATGATCTTGGTAAAAAAGTTTGTGCCCTCTATCCTTTTATTTGTGAACTTTGCCATAGAGCGGGTCACTTTAATTTTCAATGCTCCTCCAATGATAATTCGAACCCCATGAGTGCTGAAAATTTGTATTGTGATGATGAAATTACTCCTAATCAGCATGATGAACTTACTTTATTTTTGTGGTGTGAAGAGTTATCAAGAAAAATCTCTTTGTTACATATGAGTGATCTTGATATTGATGATGTCCTGCATGGGTGTTTTTCTTATTGCATTAATAATTGCCATACAAATACTTACATACAAAATATTTTAGGAGATGACACTTTGCCAAAATATGATAGGACCGCTGTGTGTTTTGAACTTATTAATGAAAAGGAGGAATCCTCCCAAGTTTCTTCTATTGTTTCTGGAAATAAATCAGGTTATGTGGAGAAGCCTCCCTTCAAGCCTCTTCCTCCTAAAGAAGGGAACGAGGAGAAGGAAGAGAAGAAGGAGAAGAAGGGAACGAAGAAGAAGAAGAAGAAGAAGAAGAAGAAGGGGGATAAAGAGAAAGAGGTAACGTCATATCCCCGCGTGAATGAGATAACGATAGGTAACCGTAAGTATGTTGCTCCTAATGACTATTATGATAATGAATCTGAATACAATGATCTTCCTATGCCCTTTACATACATTAGTGATCATGATTTAGAAGAGCACACTACTTTTGATATTAAAAATCTCTGGGAAACTAATTCCGAAAATGATGATGATAATAATTGCCATAGGATCAGTACTATCCATGCTTCCTCCCATAATGATATAGAAAGCTCTAATCTTGGGGATGAGGTGTTTGAAAATCCTTTTGCTACTGATCATTATATGTTTGATACATCTCCTTCTAGTAACAAGGATGGTATGGTCACAGATGAACCTACTGTGAAAGATAACTATTCTATTTCTTATGATGACACTATGCCTCCGACCTTTGATGATTATTATAAAGAATGCTATGATATAAGTTATAACTATCCTTATGAAACTTGTCATAGTTATGATTGGATTGCCAAAAAAATTCCCTTAATATGCAACTTGTTTACCATGTTCAAATTCTTGATAATAATCTTGCTCCAATTACTATTAATGAGAAGAACTCTTCTTATGCCAAAATTAATGATACTTCTATGCATATGAACCATGATAAGAATGTTTTAAGTGATGGGTATATTGTGGATTTCATCAATGATGCTACTGAAAGTTATTATGAGAGAGGGAAACATGGTTATATGCATGTTAATAATATTAAGTTTCCCCTCTTTATGTTGAGAATCTTGAAGTTACTCGTGTTTTATCTTCCTATGCTTGTCACTTTGTTCTTCATGAATTCATTTGTGCACAAGATTCCTTTGCATAGGAAGTGGGTTAGACTTAAATGTGTTTTGAATTTCCTTCTTGATGCTCTCTTTTGCTTCAACTCTTATTTCTTGGGAGTGCATCATTAAAATTACTGAGCCCATCTTAATGGCTATAAAGAAAGCACTTCTTGGGAGATAACCCATGTTTTTATTTTACTACAACACTTTTGTTTTATATTTGAGTCTTGGAAGTTGTTACTACTGTAGCAACCTCTCCTTATCTTTGTTTTATTGCATTATTGTGCCAAGTAAAGTCTTTGATAGTAAGGTTGATACTAGATTTGGATTACTGCACAGAAACAGATTTATGTCTGTCACGAATTTGAGTAGTATTCTCTGTAGGTAACTCAGAAAAATCTTCCAATTTACGTGCGTGATCCTCAGATATGTACGCAACTTTCATTCAATTTGAGCATTTTCATCTGAGCAAGTCCAGTGCCTATAAAAAATTCGTCTTTATGGACTGTTCTGTTTTGACAGATTCTGCCTTTTATTTCGCATTGCCCCTTTTGCTGTGTTGAATGGATTTCTTTATTCCATTAACTTCCAGTAGCTTTGGGCAATGTACAGAAGTGTTAAGAATGATTGTGTCACCTCTGAACATGTGAATTTTTATTATGTACTAACCCTCTAATGAGTATGTTTTGAGTTTGGTGTGGAGGAAGTTTTCAAGGGTGAAGAGAAGAGGATGATATATGATTAAGAAGAGTGAAAGCTCTAAGCTTGGGGATGCCCCCGTGGTTCATCCCTGCATATTTCAAGAAGACTCAAGCATCTAAGCTTGGGGATGCCCAAGGCATCCCCTTCTTCATCAACAATTTATCAGGTTTCTTCTCTTGAAACTATATTTTTATTCGGTCACATCTTATGAACTTTACTTGGAGCGTCTGTGTGCTTTTATTTTTGTTTTTGTTATTTTCATTCTCTGAATAAATGCTTGTGTGGGAGAGAGACACGCTCCGCTGGTTCATATGAACACATGTGTTCTTAGCTTTTAATTTTCATGCCGAAGGTTGAAACTGCTTCGTTAATTGTTATATGGTTGGAAACAGAAAATGCTACATGTGGTAATTGGTATAGTGTCTTGAATAATTTGATACTTGGAAATTGTTGTGCTCATATAGATCATGTTTAAGCTCTTGCATCATGTAGTTTGCACCTATTAATGAAGAACTACATAGAGCTTGTTAAAATTTGGTTTGCATGATTGGTCTCTCTAAAGTCTAGATATTTTCTAGTAAGGGTTTGAGCAACAAGGAAGACAGTGTAGAGTCTTATAATGCTTGCAATATGTTCTTATGTGAGTTTTGCTGTACAGGTTCATACTTGTGTTTGCTTCAAACAACCTTGCTAGCCTAAGCCTTGTATTGAGAGGGATTACTTCTCATGCATCCAAAATCCTTGAGCCAAAAACTATGCCACTTGTGTCCACCATACCTACCTACTACATGGTATTTCTCTGCCATTCCAAAGTAAATTGCTTGAGTGCTACCTTTAAAATTCCATTCTTTGTCTTTGCAATATATAGCTCATGGGAAAAATAGCTTAAAAACTATCGTGGTATTGAATATGTACTTATGTATCTTATTTCCTAATAAGTTGCTTGTTGAGCGATAACCATGTTCCTGGGGACGCCATCAACACTTTGTTGAATATCCTGTGAGTTGCTATGCATGTTCGTCTTGTCTGAAGTAAGGGTGATTTATCATGAGTTGAATGGTTTGAGTATGCATATTGTTAGAGAAGAACATTGGGCCGCTAACTAAAGCCATGATCCATGGTGGAAGTTTCAGTTTTGGACAACAATCCTCAATCTCTTATGAGAATATTATCTGTTGTTGAATGCTTATGCATTAAAGAGGAGTCCATTATCTGTTGTCTATGTTGTCCCGGTATGGATGTCTAAGTTGAGAATAATCAAAAGCGAGAAATCCAATGCGAGCTTTCTCCTTAGACCTTTGTACAGGCGGCATAGAGGTACCCCTTTGTGACACTTGGTTAAAACATATGTTATGTGATGATAACCCATGTAAATCCGAGCTAATTAGGACAAGGTGCGGGCACTATTGGTAATCTATGCATGAGGCTTATAACTTGTAGGATATCTTATACATAATACATATGCTTTATTACTACCGTTGACAAAATTGTTTCTTGTTTTCAAAATAAAAGCTCTAGCACAAATATAGCAATCCATGCTTCCCTCTTCGAAGGGCCATTCTTTTACTTTAATGTTGAGCCAGTTTACCTACTTCCTTCCATCTTAGAAGCAAACACTTGTGTCAACTGTGCATTGATTCTTACATGCTTACTTATTGTACTTATTATTTTACTTTATGTTGACAATTATCCATGAGACATGCATGTTGAAAGTTGAAAGCAACCGCTGAAACTTAATCTTCCTTTGTGTTGCTTCAATGCCTTTACTTTGAATCTATTGCTTTATGAGTTAACTCTTATGCAAGACTTATTGATGCTTGTCTGGAAAGTACTATTCATGAAAAGTCTTTGCTATATGGTTCAGTTGTTTACTCATTGTCTTTACCATTGCTTTGAATCACTTCATTCATCTCATATGCTTTACAATAGTATGATCAAGATTATGTAAGTAGCATGTCACTTCAGAAATTATTCTTTTATCGTTTACCTACTCGAGGACGAGTAGGAACTAAGCTTGGGGATGCTGATACGTCTCCAACGTATCTATAATTTCTGATGTTCCATGCTTGTTTTATGATAATACCTACATGTTTTGTTCACACTTTATGATGATTTTATGCGTTTTCCAGAACTAACGGATTGACGAGACACCAGAAAACCTTTCAGAGCCGCCGCCATCACGAAACTCCAATTCGGGGGACAGAAGTCTCTGTTCCGGCACCCTGCCGGGACGGCGAATTGCCCCCGGAAGGCATCTCCACCGCCATCTCCACCGCCATCTCCACCGCCATCACTGTCTCCATGATGAGGAGGGAGTAATTCTCCCCGAGGCTGAGGGCTCTACCGTAGCTATGTGGTTCATCTCTCTCTTTGTGATCTAGTTGAATATTATCTATGTGCTACTCTAGTGATGTTATTAAAGTAGTCTATTCCTCCTCCATGATGTAATGTTGACAGTGTGTGCATCATGAAGTACTTGGTATAAGCTATGATTGTGATCTCTTGTAGATTATGAAGTTAACTATTACTATGATAGTATTGATGTGATCTATTCCCCCTTTCATAGCTGATGTTGACAGTGTGCATGCTATGTTAGTACTCGGTATAATTGCGTTGGTCTATCATGCACTCTAAGGTTACTTAAATATGAACATCGAATATTGTGGAGCTTGTTAACTCCGGCATTGAGGTGCTCTTGTAGCCCTACACAATGAATGGTACGGTGTTTGTCATCCAACAAGAGAGTGTAGAGTAGTTTCAGTTATGTGATCAATGTTGAGAGTGTCCACTAGTGAAAGTATGATCCCTAGGCCTTGTTTCCACACATCGAGTCTCAGTTTGTTTACTGTTCTGTTGCATGTTTACTCGCTGCCATATTTTATTCAGATTGCTATTACCGCTCATATACATCCATATTACTTGTATTTCACTATCTCTTCGCCGAATTAGTGCACCTATACATCTGACAAGTGTATTAGGTGTGTTGGGGACACAAGAGACTTCTTGTATCGTGATTGCAGGGTTGCTTGAGAGGGATATCTTTGACCTCTTCCTCCCTGAGTTCGATAAACCTTGGGTGATTCACTTAAGGGAAACTTGCTGTTGTTCTACAAACCTCTGCTCTTGGAGGCCCAACACTGTCTACAGGAATAGAAGCGTGCGTAGACATCAGCCGCACGCGGAAAACGAAGCCGCGGATACTCTCTCTAAGCTAGGTTCCTCCCGGCAGGAAATTCCTCCCGGAGTGGCTTTGGCTCACCTAAGGACTCCATCGATCAAACCGAGTCCGGAATCAGAGTCAATTTTTGTACCGGAGTCACACGTTGTGCCAATGGACATTGATGAAGGAAACCCGGGGACTGTTCCGATAAACCCGGGGACTGCAGTGTCAAAGCCGGAAGAAGCTATGCTGGTGGACAGTATGGAGGAAGACGTACCGGTATTCCTAGTCCGGGAAGCACCAACTTGGGTTGAACCTATTAAGGAATTCCTGATCAACGGCACCTTGCCGGTTGACGAAAACGAGTCGAGAAGGATCCAAAGAAGGTCCAAGGCCTACACTATCATCAATGGAGAAGTATACAAAAGAAGTGTTACCGGTGTCCTCCAGAGATGCGTGGAACCGGAAGAGGGAAAAGAAATGCTGGTAGAGATTCACAAAGGAGAGTGTGGACACCATGCCTCATCAAGGGCCCTGGTGGCAAAAGTCTTCCGGCATGGGTTCTATTGGCCCACAGCTTTGGAAAACGCTGAGGACTTGGTACGAAAATGCAATGGGTGCCAGCGGTACGCCAAGCAAAATTATACCCCAGCGTCCGGTCTCAAGACTATACCATTGACTTGGCCATTTGCTATTTGGTGCCTTGATATGGTAGGTCCGTTTAAAACCGCAAGGGGCAACATGACACATGTACTGGTGATGGTGGATAAGTTCACCAAATGGTTGGAAGTGAAGCCTATCGCAAAGTGTGATGGGCATACGGCTGTAAAATTCTTAAAAGATCTGATCTTGCGGTATGGATACCCGCATAGCATCATCACTGACAATGGCACAAACTTTGCTCAAGGTGAGTTCAAAAGATTTTGTGAGGTTAACAATATCCGGTTGGATTTGTGCTCCGTCGCACACCCGCAAGGCAATGGCCAGGTTGAAAGGACAAATGCTCTGGTGCTTTCCGGTATCAAGCCAAGGCTGATCGAACCGCTTGAAAAGTCACCAGGATGTTGGCTGGATGAGCTACTATCCGTATTGTGGAGCATCCGAACAACACCAAACCGGTCTACTGGATACACTCCGTTCTTCATGGTTTATGGGGCGGAAGCCGTAATTCCAACCGATATCATACATGATTCACCAAGGGTTCAACTCTATACCGAAGAAGAGGTAAAAGATGCCCGAGAAAACGATGTGGACTTGCTAGAAGAAGCAAGAGAGCTGGCTTTGGCAAGAACAACCATATACCAGCAGAACCTCAGACGCTATCATAGCCGGAAGGTTAATCCGAGGGTTTTCCGGGAAGGAGATCTGGTGTTACGCCTAGTGCAGCGCACTGATACGCGTACAGCACGCGTCCGTTGGGAACCCCAAGAGGAAGGTGTCATGCGTACATCGGCAAGTTTTCCCTCAGTAAGAAACCAAGGTTTATCGAACCAGTAGGAGCCAAGAAGCACGTTGAAGGTTGATGGCGGCGGAGTGTAGTGCGGCGCAACACCAGGGATTCCGGCGCCAACGTGGAACCTGCACAACACAACCAAATTACTTTGCCCCAACGTGACAGTGAGGTTGTCAATCTCACCGGCTTGCTGTAACACAGGATTAGATGTATAGTGTGGATGATGATGTTTGCAGAGAACAGTAGAACGAGTATTTCAGTAGATTGTATTCGATGTAAAAGAATGGACCGGGGTCCACAGTTCACTAGTGGTGTCTCTCCCATAAGAAATAGCATGTTGGGTGAACAAATTACAGTTGGGCAATTGACAAATAAAGAGGGCATGACCATGCACATACATGTTATGATGAGTATTGTGAAATTCAATTGGGCATTACGACAAAGTACATAGACCGCTATCCAGCATGCATCTATGCCTAAAAAGTCCACCTTCAGGTTATCATCCGAACCCCCTCCAGTATTAAGTTGCAAACAACAGACAATTGCATTAAGTATGGTGCGTAATGTAATCAACAAATACATCCTTAGACATAGCATTGATGTTTTATCCCTAGTGGCAACAGCACATCCACAACCTTAGGGGTTGCTGTCACTCCCCCAGATTTAATGGAGACATGAACCCACTATCGAGCATAAATACTCCCTCTTGGAGTTACAAGTATCAACTTGGCCAGAGCCTCTACTAATAACGGAGAGCATGCAAGATCATAAACAACACATAGATAGATTGATAATCAACATAGCATAGTATTCCATATTCATCGGATCCCAACAAACGCAACATGTAGCATTATAGATAGATGATCTTGATCATGTTAGGCAGCTCACAAGATCCAACAATGATAGCACAATTAGGAGAAGACGACCATCTAGCTACTGCTATGGACCCATAGTCCAGGGGTGAACTACTCACACATCACTCCGGAGGCGACCATGGCGGTGAAGAGTCCTCCGGGAGATGATTCCCCTCTCTGGCAGGGTGCCGGAGGTGATCTCCTGAATCCCCCGAGATGGGATTGGCGGCGGCGGCGTCTCTGGAAGGTTTTCCGTATCGTGGCTCTCGGTACTGGAACTATTATCGACGAAGGCTTATGTAGGCGGAAGGGTAGGTCAGGGGGCGCCACGAGGGCCCCACACGCCAGGGCCACGCGGCCAGCACCTGGGCCGCGCCGCCCTGTTGTGTGGGCGCCTCGTCGCCCCACTTCGTTTCCTCTCCGGACTTCTGGAAGCTTCGTGGAAAAATAAGATCCTGGGCGTTGATTTCGTCCAATTCCGAGAATATTTCCTTACTAGGATTTCTGAAACCAAAAACAGCAGAAAACAGCAACTGGCTCTTCGGCAGCTCGTTAATAGGTTAGTGCCGGAAAATGTATAAATATGACATAAAGTATGTATAAAACATGTGAGTATCATCATAAAAGTAGCATGGAACATAAGAAATTATCGATACGTTGGAGACGTATCACGCACTGAGGGACGTCACAAGCTCTCATCTCCGTGGGAAGGACCTTTCATTGTGAGCAAGGCTCTGCACAATGATGCCTACTACCTAATCGATGCACAGGAATCAAAGAAAGGCAAGGCGGAAATGTCCGGAGAAGAAACTAAGCGCCCATGGAACATAGCACTACTGCGTCCTTTCTATTCCTGAAGTTGTGCTGTAAGGAGTTCTTTTTTGTACCTTAAATGCTATGAATAAAGATGCCGGCACCTCGAATGAATCTCGGGGACTGCCTCTACCGAAAATTGCATGTAATGTCTTTATTTTTTCAGTTTACCGGTTGCTTGGTGAACATTTTTTCTTTCCGGTTTAGTAACGTGCTAAACCTACCGGAGTCTTCGACTATGCTGTTGTCCGTAGACCGGCTTCATGGCAAGCAAGATAAACCGGTAGGAACTAAGCACGTGAAACACGAAGAGGATGAATGGGAACAATCAATCCGAAAAAGTTTAACTAACCCCGGTTATACCGGTTTTTTGTGAAAAATTTCAAATTTTTTCTAAGTTCAAGAAAGTGCTTGCTTGGCAAAAGAACTTTGTGACTCGTACGCCAAAAAACCCAGAGAGGTAGGCAGAGGCAAAGCAAAAGAACCAAGTGTGCATTGGATTGGATGCCGAAACAATTCCGGAATCTTCACAGTGCAGGATCAAAGCAAACGGTACGCAAAATGCTAAGTTAGCACATAAAACTTAACTTAATTAGTTACCGGCAAAGAGATACCGTCATAATTGTTGTAGCACAACCAAAAGGCATGATTGTTTTATCTTACATCTCAAACCCCGGCATTCCGGGGTAGAATTTGATAAGCTTGAAAGTTTTGAGGCAACAGGTAAGGACCACAGGATACAAGGTTCAGGCATTGGGAGGCTGCGCGCTGGCCGCAGGAGCTTCCGGAGGAGCATCGCCTTCTTCCGGAGGAGCATCCTCTCCGGCATCTTCATCCTCCTCGTCCTCGAGGTCTTCTCCTTCGTCGTCAAAGATAGCATCTTTGACGTCGGGGGGAGGAGGGATGAAGGTCCGCACGTGAGCAAACTCGGCGATGTGGTAGGCGCGGTCCTGGCGCTTGGCGACGCGAACCAGATCCTTGTCGGCAGGCGAGTCGCAACGAAGGGAGTGGAAGGCATCCAGGTCCAGGTCGTCGTACCAAGAGCAGGTGATGCGCAGCGCCGCATCCGCTCCGACACGAGCCGCAGAGCACCTCCATTCGTGGATCCACCGGCCTGCGTCCTTCAGGCGGTCGGCGACAAGCGAGATGTTGTCCAGAACCGGATCCCCAGGCCAGAGCACCTTCAGGACCTGGATCGCAGCATCCGGAAGGTCAGCAAGATGCCGGTCCACGGAGCACATGTGCGTGGCCCTGTGCTCCGTGACCTTGGCGACAGCATGCGTCTGGGAGTCCGGGAAGATCCCTACAAAAGGGAAAGCAACCGGTGTAAGAACATACCGGTATGAACTAAAAGCTTTTAAGCAAGAGAAAAAAAGGAGGAATCACTTACTGCATGCGAGGGCGTCGATCTGCATCACCATCCGATCATAGTCGGCTTGATCAGTGGTGAGCTGGGCGATCTTGTCCTGCGCAGCCTTCCGCGTGGCCGTCTCCTCCTCCAGCTCTTTCCGCAGCCCAGCAGTGGAGTCTGTATACTCCTTCAGAGTTTCGTCCAGTTTGGCCTCTGCTGCGGCTTTGGCCTCCTTGAGCTCACGCGCGTGCCGGAGCTCAGCCTGCATGGCCTGCTCCTTCATCTCGCGATGCGCGCTGGTGAGCTGCTCCTTTTCGGCTGAAATCCGGAAGAGTTTTGTTAGCAAAGCGAAGTCCGGTATGATGAAACATGCAAAACAAGTAAAAACAAGGAATGGTACCTTTGAGGGCGGCGAGCTCGGCGGAAAGATCCTCGAAGGAGACTTCCGGAAGCGCTGAAATGCAAAAAGTTAAGCAAGTGCTGGAAAGCAAAAGCAACCGGTAAAAAGAAGCCGGAGGAGCAAGGACTAACCTTGACACTTGCTGTGCGCCTCGGACAGCTCCCGGTGCTCCCACATCAGCTCCTCAAAGAGCTGCTTCCAGGTCCCCAGCGTGCTCTGTTCAAGTTGAGAAGGTCTTCGGTAAAAAAGATGCCGGCAAGAAGAACAAAGTTTCGCGCTAAGTGCTGCGCTCTCAACCCGAAAATCGGGGACTGGCTATGCCGGTTTTTTATGTTTCTAACAAAGTTTCGCGCTAAGTGTTGCGCTCTCAACCCGAAACTCGGGGACTGGCTATGCCGGTTTCTTATGTTTCTAACAAAGTTTCGCGCTAAGAACTACGTTCTCAACCCGAAACTCGAGGACTGGGGAGATATACATAAACTTCAAAACTTTGAAAGAAAATCGGCAAGGATGTAAAAAAGATTGAGGTTGTGTGGCTTACCGTCACGTTGCTGCTGGCATCGTGCCAAGCATTGTCAAACTCCTTGGCCGCACGCCGCAGCCGGCCGAAGTGTTGGACGGTGCTGCGAGGGCCGGAGGGGTCGACCACCAGAAGCTTGTCCTTGCCAAGGCCCCGCGTCGCCGGTGTTAGATCCGCCTGATTCCACTTCTCAGCGTAATCGAGAAGATGGCCTAGCTCGGCTCCTTGGCGTTGGAACTCCGTAATCCGGCCAATCTGGGCGGAGGCCGCCTCGGAGGCCACCACGGCGGCACGACCGGTATGCAGAACCATCGTCCGCAAACCGGAAGAGGGATCCGTGGCCGCAGTCACCACCGCAGCAAGTTGCTGGGCGGTGAGCGTACCGCTCTCTGGCGGCGTGGGCTTGGCAGAAGCCGGCTTCCCGATGGAGGTTGCCGGAGGAGGAGTTGGCGTAGCCTTGGCAGGCTCAGGGGCTTCCGGAGCATACTTCGCCGGAGCGGAGCTGGCCGGCCCGGAAGACTCCGGCACGGCTTTGGAGGGGGAGGAAGAGGTCTTCTTCTTCTTCTTCTTCGGGACAGGAGGAACCAGAGGTTCCGCCTGCCCGGCTTCTTCGGTGCCGGCGCCGGTGTTGCTGGCGCCGGTGTCTTGGATTTCTGGAGGGGAGACAAAGTCCCCCTCCGCGCGGTGATCGGAAGGTTTTGGGGCCGCGCGCCCCGAACTTGTGTTGCCCCCCAGAGGGGGGGCAGAAAGGTTGCCGGCACCAGATGGTGCCGGGCTTGGCTGAGGATGAGGGGATCCCCTGGCGGCGTCCCCAGAAGTCTCCGGCCTCATGCCAAAGGCGCTCATGGAGATCTTCAAAGGAGGCCTGGAAAGATGAAAAAAGAAGAAAGTTCAGAAAGGCAACCGGTAAAAGAGAATCCGGAGAAAAAAGAGAATCCGGAAGCAGAAAAAGTCAAGAGACAAAAGAGTAAAAGCGGAAACTCACCCGGTAGCCACCGACATCTCCCGTTTCCGGTAGCGCTTGGTGGTCACCGTCTTCCCGGTGATTTCAATCCGGGAGCGCTTGGCCGGAGGAATCTCGCTGGAGCCGGCCTCGGGCGTGGGCGCCTTCTTCTTGCGGCCTTCGGAGGCGAGCTTCTCCAGAAACTCGGCCCCGCATTCGGCCTGAAGCGGGGTGGCGCGCTCCACAACCCGTGGGTTGGCGTTGGCTAAAGGAACGGCTACAGAAAGATGTGATACATGAGAAAACGGAAAGAGAAAGATACCTCAAGTACAATAACCTCATCACCTGAACCGGAGTCCTTGCCAGAAAAATTACCGGGACGCGGAGTGTGGGTGCGGCCCATCATCTGCTCTCCCCTTACGTAGGGATCAGCGTCGAAGTCGTCCTGGAAGATCCGATCCGGCGCGTAGGAAGCCGGATGCTCCTGGCCGATCTGGCGGAAGTTCTGAAACAAAAACAGCATGTTAGAGCGAAATACACGCGGTTATATCGGGAGAAGCTTCCCGAAGATCTCAAGGCTTACTCGCCGCGGAGGAGAGTTGCGGCGGCTGTAGGGGGCCAGCCCGTATCTCCCGCTAGAACTCAGCGGGTTCTAGCAAATCTGCTTGGCCTTAAGGACCAAGTCGGTAGGGCTAAGCCGGTGGGTTGTGATCCTTGTCGGGTCCATTGGCCCCGACATCTCGCTGATCTTGTGGGCGTGCCGCTGAAGGGGCAGCACCCGGCGCGCGAGGAAGGCGCGGACCAGATCCTCCACGCAGAGGTTGGTCTCCTCCTTGTTGGTGTCGATGAAGCCGGCGATGCGGATGGACTCCTTGTCGTCCTTGGGATTGTGGAGCCAGTTCTTCATGGAAGGCGGCCCGGGAACATATGCCGGAAGATTGATGAAGTCTTCTGGACCGCCGTTCCGGATGTAGAAAAAAGTCCTCTGCCAGGTCCGGATAGAGTCCAGACCGGAGAGTTTGTAGAAGTTGCTCCCGGAGCGGGGAGACAAGATGCAGCCCCCACACCGGACGAAGGGTTTGGGCTAAGGAAGCTTCTTATCCTGGATAGAATTTTTCCGAAGGTAGTAAAAGAAAGAGAAATTATCGACAGAAGGAGTGATACCGCAGTATCCCTCCATGAAAGCAGTGAAGGAAGAACGGTAAAAGATAGCGTTGCCCGGAAGATGGTGGGGCTGAAGTTCATAGAAGTCTAGGAAGCACCGAAAGAAATCCGACGCTGGAAGGCCTAGGCAGCGCTCAAAATGAGCGGCAAAGACCACAACTTCACCCGGCTTAGGCTCTAGCTGACGCTCCTCGCCGGGGATTCGGCACCAAACCTCTTCCGGAATCCTCCGGGAGCGGTAGAGCCAGTCGATTTCCGCCTGGGTCACATCGGAGCCCATCCAGGCTCCTCGCGTGTAGGAGTCCAGATCTACTCCAGCGCCCTGGCTGGAGCTGCCGGCTTCTCCTTGGTTACCGGTAGCAGGAGCTGAGCTACCGGTACCAGTCTCGCTCTGGGCGAGATCTGCCTCGAGCCCATCAGAGTTCGCTTCAACCGAAGTCCCTCCGGAAGAAGATGTGGGGATTACAGTGTGGCGGCTACCGGAAGAAAAGTCCGAAGGGAGGTCCTCGGAAGACATTTTCCGGAAGGTTTCGAGATCTACCTAGAAACAAGTTTCCCAAGATCAAGCCCCGCGCGAAGATCTACGAGTAAGAGGAAAAGCAAAAGAAAAGAGGAAGTAAATACCCTACCGGCCCAAGAACTGAAAAGCAAAGGAAAGAGGGGTAAACGTGCATTGGGTCTAACCTGAGGCGGCGGAGAAGCTGAGGAAGAAGGTCGCCGGAGACGTAGCGGGCTTGCGGTCGTCGAGGAAGGACAGCGGCGAAGAAGAGCAGAGGGCGCCTGTGGGAACCCGATGCAGCGACGGAGGAAGAGCTTCGAGGACTCTGTGCGCAGCGGAAAGTCCCAGCGCAGCGCGAAGAACGGCTGAAGTTCGTCGGAGCAGAGCTTCGGCGGCGGCCGGCGGTGACGGGAGCGCAGAGGGCGAGAAGCTCTGTGCGCGAGAGAAGGGGGCAAATGCGGAGAGAAGATGAAGAGGAACCGCTCCCCCATTATATAGAAGGAGGAAAAGTGGGCCGGAAACCGCTGGGCCGCGGCGGTTCGGATCGTGGGCCGCCACGTGGCGCGCAAATACACGCGCCGAAAATACAAAGACACAGGGAGGCCACACGGATCCGGAACGGCAGCGTGGATCTGGTGTGGTGCCATAAATGCTGGCACAGAAGACGAACCGAAGTGACCACTGACACTGTCGCGCGCCAGGCATAGTGCGCATGTCACTGACAGGCACAGTACTCGAGATATTCTCGACTTCGTCGAGGAGAGGTTTAATGACAAGAGATGCCGGAGAAAACCGGTACAGAGACATAAGTTCGGCAAGGACGCCGAAGAGTTTGATCCGGATTCCGGAAGGCATAAACCGGTACCTTGAGAAAGGAAAACCTGGCATGGTCCGTTGGATAGGATCCACCAGACTATACCAGCTTCGGGGACTAATGTTGGGGGGATGACCCCCGGTATGCCAAAGGCATGCCAAACCGGATGGTTTAGGCCATCAAAGTACCGGTTTAAAGGTTGTTCCAGATAGCGAAGGTTGATTCAGAGAATCATACCGGTATCCCAAGAAGGGGGATACCGGAACTGGCTAAGAGCGTACCGGAATACCGGAATAGGCTACACTGTAGCATGTCGGCAAAGACCAGTCAAAGATGCTCTCCAGAGCTAGAAGACAAAGATGAGCAAAGCACTTCAGCTTTAATCGAAGCCATGACGCCAAAGGCGAAGCATGACGTAAAAGGTGCCGGAGGATGTCACAGCTCTTGATTAAAGGTATACCGGCATCACCGGTAGCTAAAGTGGCTTTGTAAAGTAGTTTGTCTAGTCAAAGATCCCATTAGGGTTTCTTCCCCTGTAAGCCACCCTCTCCCCTATATAAGGAGAGGGGGCACAGCCCTTCGCGGGCACGTTGTTCTACATTGCAAAACTTGTACACAAAAACTTGTAAGCGCTTGAGATAAGGAAATAGAGAGATCTAGTGTTGTACTTGTTCTTGGGTTCATCATCTTCTACCTTCGGCCAAGGCCAAGTTCTTGAGGAATCCATCCGGAAACCTCTCCATCTACACCAAAAACCCTCCCCCGAATCCTCTAGTGTCCATTCGGCCCCAAGATAAGCCATCCCATGGCATCTGTCTGTTCACCACGATGACAGGGCACGTCCCAAACGCAGCACCACACCACGACGTCCCCAAAACAACCAATTCAACGCTTTTGCCAAACGGTGTTTGGAGGATGCGAATTAAGAGCATCTCCAGCCGCGTCCCCCAAAACGTCCCCAAACGGCGCCGGATTTATCGTTTGGGGTACGTGTTTCCTTCGTGCCACATTTGGGGGACGTCGCTCCCCAGCCGCGTCCCCCAAAAAAATTTTAGATATTTAAAACTTAAGAGAATTCATTCAAACATGCTATATATTACATAGATTCGAACCAACTTTGATGAAATTGAAACTAAACCCTAATCGAGTAGTACTTGTGGTGGCTATAGGCGTCGTAGTACTGGTGGAAGTTGTACATGTCATTGGCGACGTCCTACTTGCCACGCTCGTCGGGCTCGTCGACGGGCTCGTCCTTCACCGCGCCGCTTGGTTAAGCCTCGCCATCGTCGGTGAGGTCCACGAGCGGCTTCCCAGAGTCGTGGATGGACATGCTGATTGCTGCGTCGAGGTCGCCCCCCAGGCGTCCTTGTCGTTCAACAAAGCCAAGCACACTGCTCGCAAGCTAGGGCAGTCCTCAGGGGTTGTCGCTGCTGGCGATGAGACGCTGCTGCCACTCGTACTCCGCCAGCAGCGCCGCCTTCCCGGCTGCCTCGTCGTCCTGCTCCTACTTCACCTCCGGCTTTGGGATGATGAGGGTGCCGCCAGTGCACCTCTGCTATTGTTGGCTAACGCTGTTGTCGTCGCGCCTCGAATTTACGGGCGGCATCGCGAACTCCGGCCCCTCCTTCACCTCGCGCTTAGGCACGGTGTAGGGCAATGCGCGGTGCGACGAAGAAGGTGTCGATCACGCCGGCCCTGACGAGGAAGAGTGCGGTGCGACGAAGAAGCTGCCAGTGCGCTGCGGGCGTAGGGGATGGTGGCGGCGACGATGACATCTCCAACCTGGGTGCGCCATTCTTGATGCCGTCGACGACGTGCTCTAGGGTGCGCCCCGGAACGCCCAAGAAGAGGAGGCGCCCCTCCTTGTTCCAGCTGTTCCGCCGGCTGATGAGGCTAGTGGTGATGTTCATCTCGGCGTCGTGCTGCGCCTGGAAGTAGTCGACCCACCAGGCGTCGTTGACGGTGGCCGCCCAGGTTGGATCGACCCGCTCCTTGGCGGTGAGGCGAGCCCATCGGGCCCTGATCGGGCCCTGATCGTGCCCCTCCAGTGCTTTGTGCCCTCCTGCGGCGGTGGCGGGACTCCGACGCCGTTGACGGCCATCTTCCACCCGCCGCTCGTCAGACGCATGTCCGGCGTATATCAAGAAGCTGGTGAAAGGATCGTATGCCGCACCTAGAGGGGGGGGGGTGAATAGGTGCTAACCAATTTTTAGTTCCTTTTCAATTTAGGCTTGACACAAAGGTAAATTTTCTAGATATGCAACTAAGTGAATTTACCTATATGAAAAGGTTAACAACTAAGCAAGATATAGCTACGCAATACATAGGAGATAGAATAGGATAGAGGTAACCGAGAGTGGAGCACGCGGAGACACAGAGATGATTCCCGTAGTTCCCTTCCTTTGCAAGAAGGTACGTCTACGTTTGGAGGAGTGTGGTTGCTACGAAAGCCAAACCAACAGCCACGAAGGCTTCACTCAGATCTCCTGTGAGCAACGCCACGAAGGCCTAGCCCACTTCCACTAAGGGATTTCCTCGAGGCAGAAACCGGGCCTTTACAAGGTTCTTGGGGCACACATCCACAACCAAATTGGAGGCTCCCAAATCTGTAACAACACAACAATCAACAACAATACATCAACAACAATCAACTAGGGATCGAAAGAGGAACACTAGCAAGAGGGCCCTCAAGCATATGAGGGGGAAATGTAAATCGCTTCGGTGAGGATGTAGATCGGTGTCTTCTCCTTCAAATCTCTAAAGATCAAGAGCTTTGGTTGGCTGAGGGAGGAGATCTTGCAAATCTTGAGTTCTTGAGGTGGCTCTAATGGTGGTGAAGCTTGGCAGAATATTTCCAATGATTGAGCAAGGAGGAAGGTAGAAGAATGGGATATAAATACCCCCTCTCAAAAACCAGCCGTTGGAGACATTCGAGGGCCGGATAATCCGGCCTGAGTTGGGGCCGGATAATCCCCCCCCCCCCCCCCGGAAAAATCCGGTCCTGGAGAAAAAACGGGCCAATTGTCTGGCCAAAAGTCCGGCCCCATGCCAGGGAAGTAATGAGCCGCGTCGCCTCTGGTCCTTAGCCAAATTTTGGGGGCCGGATATTTTGCAAATATCCGGCCCGGATTATCCGGTGCAAAAAGTCCGGCCTGGGGAATTTCCGGTCAAAAATCCGGCCAAATGTCCGGGGCAGTACTGAGCCGAAGTGTCTTGAGTCCTTAGACAAATTTTGGGGGCCGGATATTTTGCAAATATCCGGCCCGGATTATCCGGCATGGTGATTCTGTTACATCTTCCTTTTGACTCGTTTTTCCACACGAGTCACTCATATACATGTATCTATATAATCCCTGCACCACTTCATCAAACATTAGTGTATCACATACATTGACATCAAACACACAAAACATTATGAGAGATGTTCTTTCAATCCCCCCTTTTTGGTGTTTGATGACAATATACGGATTTGCAAGAAAACCATTATAGAGAGCAAGCATGTTGACAAAACATAGAGGCACTCCCCCTACATGTGTGCATACAAGTAATTTGCATTTGAATACAAATACACAACATATAGGTGCGAGGTGCCTCAACACAATAGGTATCCAACATGAGCTCGAACAAGAGACATAGACATATATGAAGTTGAGACAAGGTGATAGAAATCATACCCATATGGAGATATATAATACCGGATATATAACATCACACACCTTATAATAAACCTTGATCTCAACATATAGAAATCCGATAACCTTAACAATGTCTCACAATCCACACATATAACATAGTTTTGAACAAACAAACCAACAAGCCAAATAGTTTAAATAAATGACATAAAGGAGGACACAAGCAATAAAGGAATGATAAACGCATATGCTTGTGCCCTAACCATGCAAATCCCCGAGATAAGACCTAATAGAACACTTCTCCCCCTTTGGCATCGAGACGCCAAAAAGGGAAAAAGCGCGATGCTACTCGCCCCATGGAGATCACTCGGATTCCTCTTCGGACTGGTACTCATCTTTGGTGTCAGAGGCAGGAGGAGAGTCACGAGTGAAGACGGCCTGCTGAATGCACTGCTCAAGATCATTCCAAGGAACCTGAGAAGAATGCCACCCACTGTAACCTGGGTGAACTGGAGGCTGAGGCGGAGGTCCTTGCTCACCACTGAGCTTGTGAAGAATTACCGCCTGAGTATGCTGAATTTCAGAACGCTGATGGCTGGCCTCAAAGTTCTCCTTGTGGATCTCAATGTTCATGCACAGAATGTTGCGTTGGAACCAACTGAGCTTCTTCACATGCTTCTTCATCACAGGAATATCAACATGGCGAGCAGGGGCAAAGTCACTAGAGCGGGCATCTCCCATAAAGGAGTCAGGAGCAGGTGCAGCATGTGGAACATGCTTCTTCTTGTAAGCCTTCTTGACAATGTGGCTCTCCTTTGGGAATCTACCCAGGTCTTCAGTAAGACTAGCAGTGTTGTTGATGAGCAGCTGGATATATGGAGCGTAGGGCATGGTGGTCCGGGAGACCATGGCATCATGAATCTCATTGAAGATGAAGTCCATAATATCAAGGGAGAAGTCTAATTCCTCATCACTATCACGAGCACACTGAAGGCTGAGGTGCATAAGATCCACAAGAGCTCCACAGATTGCATCATTGTTTCCACCACTTGGAGCAATGGTGGCTCGAAAGAAACAGAGCAGCTGGCTGTAGATAGGAAGAAGCCCCATGGTAGAACCAACAGCTCCAGATGAGTTGTAGAGATCATAGAGAACCATCTTGTCAGTCTTTTGGGGGCCATGGAGGCGGTGACTGCCTCCCTCGGGAACACCAAGAATCGAAGCAAAGCGGCGGATGGTCGCCTGACAATGGGTAGAGCCAGTCATCCACTCGATAGTGCACTCAGTATCTTTCTTGAAGGCAAGAGTAGCAAAGAATTGCTTAATCAAGTCAGGGCTATAGTCACACTGTATCTTCATCAGATCTTGCAATCCCATCCTGCCAGTGACCCATATGGCATCCTCAAAGTAATTATTGACAGCCAGAAGATCCACATTGATTGCTTGCATGGGTCTTACTTTCCTCATGGGTTCATATATATCACTGAAAATGAAATCCCGCTCCATACACCAGAAGCGCTTGTCCTCAAGCCCATCATCTCTCTCAGTGTCTTCATACCAGTTTTTCTGACGAAGAGCTGCATAAGAGACACTATCCATTGCCTTGTAGTTCTCCCTAGATGACTTTCCCTTTCGCCTGAGAGTGGCGGACTTGCGAGGAACTTCTTGAGTAAATTCATCACTTGACCGGTTATGCCTTGGACGCCTCCGAGTACCACTACCTGTGAGGAGCAAAGACGGATATCAAAGAGAAGATAATGCTCATAAGTCATGCATTGATACAGTAATGTACTCTAGAAACATACTATGAGTCGATAAAAGTTTAGACATGAAAGATTGAATCAAAACTGCAGCAGCAACATAGTTCCAGGCCGAATAATCCGGGGTCCCCGAGGGGCGGATAATCCGGCCTGGCCGGATAATCCGGCTGGCGCGGGGGCCGGATAATCCGGCCCTGCGAATCTGCAGAAATCTCAAGCAAAACTTGTCTAAAAACCAAATCGGCCTCATAGCATGCTAATGGAGTATACTACACACGATTTGGAACAACTAAACACCATCTCCACCAAGAAAATGGCACATACAAATCACAACACCTAGGGTTAGGGATTGTGAGCCATACCCTCTTCCATTGGAGGAGCCGCTTGGAGGAGATGAGAGCTAGGGAGGAGGGGCACCCGATCCACTCAAAAACTCCGAGAGGGAGCGGACGGGGCGGCTCCGGCGAGGAGGAGGAGCTCCGATGGCCTTGAGGGGAGAGAGAGGAGAGAGAGGCGCGTGGGGGCTGGTTGTGAACCGTTTACCTCCGCGGCCTTGTCCTTAAGCCCTTCAAGAACTTCCTAGGCCGGATAATCTGGCCCTAGGTTAGGGCGGATAATCCGGCCGGGCCGGATTTTCCGGGGTGCCCTAGGGCCGGATTATCCGGTTTTCTGGAAAATTCCAGAACACCGGAAATCCTGCCTATCTTTTGTTGGTTATTTGCATAAACCCATATGTGATGCAATAATGTATCACGTCACATATAAGATGCATATTTACCGATAAGATGGGGCAACCTAGATCATCTGACCGAAAATCCTCAAACTCCAATTTTTTTACCAAAACATGACATATGAGCAAGATGGAAATGGCTTATAGATGAGTGTAGGCTTGGGTTTAGAAAGCTCAAACTGTTAATGGTACATGATCACTCAAGTTTGCAAGATGCGAGCGAATAAGGCCAAACTAGAGTGATTTCCCATAAGAACAAGGAGTATGTCAAATAAAATCATTAAGATCCAAATAACTCCAACTCTTCACAAATAAGAGTGTGGTGGCCTATGCCACCATATATGAGTGTTATGGCATGGCACCGCGAAGATATATCTTGGGCCTAAACCACTACTCATCATTGACGCTCACATATCAACATATGATATAAAGAGAATGATATCTTAATGTTGGCATTATGGGGGGAGGGATAGCTTAATAATTTAAACCGCACTCCCCCTATTTCCATGCCCACATCTAAAGGAAATAAAGTTTTGAGATAAAGGTGTGTTTGCAAGATGGTCAAGCTATACTCCTTGAATCAATGATATTTAGCTCATTCCTCAAATAGCAAAACCTTGATTCATCAAGAGGCTTCGTGAATATATCAGCAAGTTGATCTTTGGTAGGAACATAGATAAGCTCAATATCACCATGGGCAACATGATCCCTAATGAAATGATTCCGGATCTCAATATGCTTCGTCCTTGAATGTTGCACCGGATTATAGGAAATCTTGATGGCACTTTCTGTAGGATAACGTTGCATAGAAAACAAAAAAAAATTCTACCACGAACACGCAATCCAAGCCAAGATGCAATCTAGAAGACGGTAGCAACGAGGGGTATCGAGTCTCACCCTTGAAGAGATTTCAAAGCCTACAAGATGAGGCTCTTGTTGCTGCGGTAGACGTTCACTTGCCGCTTGCAAAAGCGCGTAGAAGATCTTGATCACGATCGCTTCCGGCGCCACGAACGGGCAGCACCTCCGTACTCGGTCACACGTTCGGTTGTTGATGAAGACGACGTCCACCTCCCGTTCCAGCGGGCAGCGGAAGTAGTAGCTCCTCTTGAATCCGACAGCACAACGGTGTGGTGTCGGTGGTGGTGGAGAAATCCGGCGGAGCTTCGCTTAAGCGTGCGGGATGTGGTGGAGGAGAGAGACCGCTGGGGTTTGGGGAGAGGGGGGCCGGCTAGGGCACCCATGAGGGGTGCGGCCATGGTGGAGGCTTGAGTGGCTGGCCAGCCCCTCTCTCCCCCTCTTTATATAGGTGGAGGCCCCAAGGTTTAGGTCAAAGAGTCCGAATAAGACCCCAACAAAACCTTCCAAGTGTCCAAACCTAGGGGGAGTGGGACTCCCCCCTTTCCTTGGTGGGGTGGCCGGCCACCATGGTGGGGAGTCCACTTGGGACTCCTCCTCCCTTAGGTTGGCCGGCCAAGGTGGGTATGGACTCCTTCCATCCTTATTTCTTCCGGACTTTTCTAGAACCTTCTAGAACATTCATATATATGGACTCCTTCCATCCTTATTTCTTCCGGACTTTTCTAGAACCTTCTAGAACATTCCGTAGAACCTTCCGGATCATTTTAATTCACATAAAATGACATCCTATATATGAATCTTATTCTCCGGACCATTCCGGAACTCCTCGTGATGTCCGGGATCTCATCCAGGACTCCGAACAAATATTCGAACTCCATTCCATATTCAAGTTCTACCATTTCAACATCCAACTTTAAGTGTGTCACCCTACGGTTCGTGAACTATGCGGACATGGTTGAGTACTCACTCCGACCAATAACCAATAGCGGGATCTGGAGATCCATAATGGCTCCCACATATTCAACGATGACTTTAGTGATCGAATGAACCATTCACATACGATACCAATTCCCTTTGTCACGCGATATATTACTTGTCCGAGGTTTGATCTTCGGTATCACTCTATACCTTGTTCAACCTCGTCTCCTGACAAGTACTGTTTACTCGTACCGTGGTATGTGGTCTCTTATGAACTCATTCATATGCTTGCAAGACATTAGACGACATTCCACCGAGAGGGCCCAGAGTATATCTATCCGTCATCGGGATGGACAAATCCCACTGTTGATCCATATGCCTCAACTCATACTTTCCGGATACTTAATCCCACCTTTATAACCACCCATTTACGCAGTGGCGTTTGGTGTAATCAAGGTATCTTTCCGGTATAAGTGATTTATATGATCTCATGGTCATACGGACTAGGTAACTATGTATCGAAAGCTTATAGCAAATAACTTAATGACGAGATCTTATGCTACGTTTAATTGGGTGTGTCCATTACATCATTCATACAATGATATAACCTTGTTATTAATAACATCCAATGTTCATGATTATGAAACTAATCATCCATTAATCAACAAGCTAGTTAAGAGGCATACTAGGGACTTCTTTGTTGTCTACATATCACACATGTAGTAATGTTTCGGTTAATACAATTATAGCATGATATATAAACATTTATCATAAACATAAAGATATAAATAATAACCACTTTATTATTGCCTCTAGGGCATATCTCCTTCAGTCTCCCACTTGCACTAGAGTCAATAATCTAGTTTACATTTGTAAAGATATAACACCTTGGCCTTCTGGTGCTTTATCATGTTTTACTCACGGAGAGGTTTTAGTCAACGGATCTGACACGCTCAGAAACATATGTATTTTGTAATTCATTTGCGTCTCAACGCATCACTCATTTCCAAATGAGTCGGCATTTAAATATGTTTGGTCTTCTGGTGGAACCTTAATTCTGCGGTCTGAAATATGTCACTAATATTGTCACACACAATACAGCTTCAAAGTTCTGACTCTGTCGGAACTACACCAAGTTCTCAAAGAACCTCTTGACTTAACATCCTTTGTCATTGTCAAAACAATGACATACTCTGCCTTCTTTTGTAGAATCCGTCACAATATTTAGAACTCTTCTAAATCTAGCATAGACAACTTCTAGCTCATTGTGCTACCTTTTTAAACAACACTTAGTCTAATTTGAGATTTGAAATTTTATTTTCATATGTGACAAAACTAATATCGGTGCAACACCTTACAGCGATTTGTTTTGTCATTTCTCCATATAAAACTATATATATACTTGGTTCTTCTTAAGTACTCAAGAATATTCTTACTGTTTTTCAGTGATCATCACATGAATCATTCTGGTACATGCTCATAACACTTTTAGAGCACAGGACATCTGATTGTGTACATATTATTCGTGATCTATAATCACTCATGTGTTTTTACTCATTGAGTGTCAGATACACTCAAATCTTGTTAAAACTTCACATGACAAGAACATCTTCTTAATATTTCTATATTGAACTATTACAATATCCATTCTATGTACTTTGACTTAAACTTATTTTGTGTTTCAATCTATCTTCATAGATCTTGACACTAAATTTGTTTCAGTCCATATCTTTTCATTGAAGTTAATTTCTCAATGAAACCTTTTTAATCAAGTATATAATTACATCATTTATAACCAACTATATGTCATCTACATAAAGTATTATAAATATGTCTCAGCGCTCCCACTTAATTTCTTGCAAATGCAAGCCTCTTCATCGTCTCTTGATGAAATCAAAAAGCTCTTTGACTATTTCATCTGGTGAAGATTCCAACTCCGCGATACTCACTTCATCCAATTTGAAGTTTGTATACTTATCTAGTATTCCATGGATCAGCAAAACTCTTGGTTGTATCTTGTATACACCTTTAGTACACACTTCTAATAAGTAATGTATTTTGCCATCCTACTAACATATCTCATAAAAGAAATATGTAGTGATTACTAGAATAATCCACATAGACTATAAGCATTGCTACGGAAGATCTAATCTTATCATAGTCAACTCTTTGAACTTTGTCGTAAACAACTTTTCGACAAGTCAAGCTTCTTCAAGGATATTCCATCCAAGTCCATCAATTTTATAGATCCATTTACTTTCAAAAAGTAATTATCTATCTTGGATTTCATGGCATATAGCCATTTTAACAGAGTCAGGGCCCATCATAACTTCTTTGTTTGTAGTTGGTTTATCATTGTTTCAAAATCAATCCTTTGTCCACAAATCATTTATATGATCACAAAGTAAACCATACCTACAAGGTTCAATATGTACTTCGATCTCCATGGCTAAAACACTTTGTAGTCATGGGAGCCATGATCGTCGTGGCCGCTTCCGAAACCAATTCCGATGTTGCGCTACTCTGATCATTATGCTCAGGTTCATAAACCTTATCAAATTATATTGTCCTCCCACTCAAATACTTCACTAGAAACAATTTCTCGAAATAAGAAACATTGACAAACACTTTTGTCTTTGTCTTGTGGGAAGAATTCCCAATTAAATCTCTGGGATAACCAACAAAGACATTCATCCAATTTTGGTTGTAAACTCTTAGACCAAAATTTAAAGAAAAGACTATTAGGGTTTATACCCATGCCATAACTTGTATGGTGTCATTTCATCGGATCATGATGATGCTCTATTCTGTGTAAAAGTGGTAGTCATTAAAGCATAATCCACAAAAATATAATGGCATCAATATTTTATCTCATCATTGATCCAACAAGGTTTGGATACATATCTCGGATACTATATCATCATTATGATACTCCAAGAAATGTGAGTTGTAGAACAATTTCATAACTCTCTTAGATGTTCGCTAAAACTCGTAATTCAAATATTTCCACCATGATCCAATCATAGATATTTGACTTTTCTATTACGATGATTTCCACTTCATGTTGAAATTTATTTGAACCCATTCAAATGTTTCAAACTTCTTCCTTATCGAATATATCCACATATATATACTCAATTCATTGTTGAAAGTTTTCATGAAGTAGAAGAATCTCCCGCACACAACTATGCTCAGTGAACCATATACATCATTATGTATTTTTTCACTAAGTTTATTGCCCGTTCAACTCTTGGCCTATGAACGGTATTTTAATCATTCTCTTTAGAAAAGATTTGCAAGCGCCAAATGATTCAAAAATCAAATGACTCCAAAAATCCATTTGCATGGAGTTCCTTCATGCGTTCCTTTCTAACATGACCTAAATGGCGGTTCCACAAATAAGTGGAATTCAAATCATTTGCCTTATGGCATTTTAGCGTCAGTTTTATGTATGTGTGTTTCACCATTAAGATTTATAATAACTTATCCATCGTACATGGAGTAATGTCATAATTTGAACAACTCATTGTTTTCATTTGACCAGAGCAAAATAACAATTATTAAGTTCTTTATTATAAATTCTAAGGGCTAGATAGAATGCCAACGACGAACACAATAACACTTTATTTTGTTCCAGACGTGCATTCCGATCATATTCCTTGTCAGTCAATTAAGCCATTGTATTCTTGTATTGCGTTGTTTTGTATGACACTTCATACCAACCAATATGGTACTAATACCCAAGAATTTCATAGTGTGACCTAACTAGAAATACAACCATAACATGTATATCATTTATATACACCTGAGCTAGACTTTCTAGTCTTTTCTTTCTTTCTGCCAAAATATCTTTTGCAGTTTCTCTTTTAGCTTTCCTCATTATTCAGAAAAACACTTCAACGTCAATAACTTCTAGGTTTGTTGGTCAAATACCAATAACCTTGAGGTTCTTACTTTGAAGTTGATCATCATATGACAAGAGTTCCGGATTTCTCTATTAATAACCTTTTAATATGATGAACAATTTCACTCATAATTTTATCCATCATATCATGACGAATTTTCGAGACCATGTCTGTACATGCTAGGCTCGTAAAGTTTAACCTTAGTATTCGCATGTGCAAATCTGGCTTGTACCCGTTGTAAGCACACGTAGAATCTATAACACCCGATCATCACGTGATGCTTCGAAACGACGAGTCTTAGCAACGGTGCATACTAAGGACAATCACTTCATGGATATGCGAATATCGTTAGTGCCCCAATAGTTGGAGGATTGTGACGCCTGGCGTCTTCAACCTTCATACATTCCCATAAAACTTATGAGTTTATGTAGTCTCACCAAAATATATTCTATCATCTTGCAATAAGGTCTTAGATATCACATATATCTCATACCTTGATTATTTATGAAAACTAAATTTTCAGCTCCTTACTTTTCAAACAAATTTGAAATTCAAGTTTGACGGAGACAAGATAACTTTAGGTACTAATTGAAACCTTAACTCTTTGAATCAACAATGTGAGGTTTACTAAAAGTTTGCAATAGGACTTAACCATTTCTTGATTCTTTAACAATACGGTACCAGTCCGTAAAGTTTCTTATCAGACTTAACAGTATTTCTATCTCAATACAAGACTAGCGCATGGTAGAAAACGGATGCCAATACTACAAAATTAATTCAAAATACTACTCAGACTATGTTTATGATAATTAGTTCATGTTTTAATCTAATTACTAATGAACTCCCACTTAATACAACATCCCTCATAGTTTTTAAGTGGTACACGATCCAAATCCACTACACCAAAACCGATCATCACGTGAGATGATGTAGCTTCAATGGTGAACATCAACATGTTGATCATATCATCCATATGACTCGTGTTCAACCTTTCGGTTTCCGTTGTCCCGAGGTCATGTCTGTACATGCTAGGCTCGTCAAGCAAACCCAAGTATTCCGCGTGTGCAACATGGCTTACACCCGTTGTATGTGAATCGTTGAATCTATCACATCCGATCATCACGAGATGCTTCGAAACGAAGAACTGTTACAACGGTGCATACAAGGGGGGAACACTTTATTATCTTGATATTAATGTGAGGGATCATCTTATAATGCTACCGTCGTGTTCTAAGCAAAATAAGATGCATAAAGGATTAACATCACATGCAGTTCATATGTGATATGATATGGCCCTTTTGTCTTTGCGCCTTTGATCTTCATCTCCAAAGCACGGACACGATCTCCATCATCTTCGGGCATGATCTCCATCATCGTCGGCGTAGCGTCAAGGTTCATGGCGCCGTCTTCATGGTTGTTCACCTCATGTAGCAACTATTACAACTACTTTGAAATACTACTCAACATGAAATATAAAGACAACCATAAGGCTCCTGCCGGTTGCCACAATACAATAATGATCATCTCATATATATTCATCATCACATTATGGCCATATCACATCACCAAACCCTGCAAAAACAAGTTAGACATCTCTAATTTGGTTTGCATATTTTACGTGGTTTAGGGTTTTCGAGAGAGATCTAATCTACCTACAAACATGAACCACAACGGTGATACTAATGTTGTCAATAGAAGAGTAAATTGAATCTTCACTATAGTAGGAGAGACAGACACCCGCGAAGCCTCTTATGCAATACAAGTTGCATGTCGAACGAGGAACAAGTCTCATGAACGCGGTCATGTAAAGTTAGTCCGGGCCGCTTCATCCCACTATGCCACAAAGATGCAAAGTACTCAAACTAAAGATAACAAGAGCATCAACGCCCACAAAACCATTGTGTTCTACTCGTGCAACCATCTATGCATAGACACGGCTCTGATACCACTGTAGGATAACGTTGCATAGAAAACAAAAAAAATTCTACCGCGAACACGCAATCCAAGCCAAGATGCAATCTAGAAGACGGTAGCAACGAGGGGTATCGAGTCTCACCCTTTAAGAGATTCCAAAGCCTACAAGATGAGGCTCTTGTTGCTGCGGTAGACGTTCACTTGCCGCTTGCAAAAGCGCGTAGAAGATCTTGATCACGATCGCTTCCGGCGCCACGAACGGGCAGCACCTCCGTACTCGGTCACACGTTCGGTTGTTGATGAAGACGACGTCCACCTCCCGTTCCAACGGGCAGCGGAAGTAGTAGCTCCTCTTGAATCCGACAGCACGACGGCGTGGTGTCGGTGGTGGTGGAGAAATCCGGCGGAGCTTCGCTTAAGCGTGCGGGATGTGGTGGAGGAGAGAGACCGCTAGGGTTTGGGGAGAGGGGTGCCGGCTAGGGCACCCATGAGGGGTGCGGCCATGGTGGAGGCTTGAGTGGCCGGCCAGCCCCTCTCTCCCCCTCTTTATATAGGTGGAGGCCCCAAGGTTTAGATCAAAGAGTCCGAATAAGACCCCAACAAAACCTTCCAAGTGTCCAAACCTAGGGGGAGTGGGACTCCCCCCTTTCCTTGGTGGGGTGGCCGGCCACCATGGTGGGGAGTCCACTTGGGACTCCTCCTCCCTTAGGTTGGCCGGCCAAGGTGGGTGGAGTCCCTCTGGGACTCCACCTTCCATCCTTATTTCTTCCGGACTTTTCTAGAACCTTCTAGAACCTTCCGTAGAACCTTCCGGATCATTTTAATTCACATAAAATGACATCCTATATATGAATCTTATTCTCCGGACCATTCCGGAACTCCTCGTGATGTCCGGGATCTCATCCGGGACTCCGAACAAATATTCGAACTCCATTCCATATTCAAGTTCTACCATTTCAACATCCAACTTTAAGTGTGTCACCCTACGGTTCGTGAACTATGCGGACATGGTTGAGTACTCACTCCGACCAATAACCAATAGCGGGATCTGGAGATCCATAATGGCTCCCACATATTCAACGATGACTTTAGTGATCGAATGAACCATTCACATACGATACCAATTCCCTTTGTCACGCGATATATTACTTGTCCGAGGTTTGATCTTCGGTATCACTCTATACCTTGTTCAACCTCGTCTCCTGACAAGTACTCTTTACTCGTACCGTGGTATGTGGTCTCTTATGAACTCATTCATATGCTTGCAAGACATTAGACGACATTCCACCGAGAGGGCCCAGAGTATATCTATCCGTCATCGGGATGGACAAATCCCACTGTTGATCCATATGCCTCAACTCATACTTTCCGGATACTTAATCCCACCTTTATAACCACCCATTTACGCAGTGGCGTTTGGTGTAATCAAAGTATCTTTCCGGTATAAGTGATTTATATGATCTCATGGTCATAAGGACTAGGTAACTATGTATCGAAAGCTTATAGCAAATAACTTAATGACGAGATCTTATGCTACGCTTAATTGGGTGTATCCATTACATCATTCATACAATGATATAACCTTGTTATTAATAACATCCAATGTTCATGATTATGAAACTAATCATCCATTAATCAACAAGCTAGTTAAGAGGCATACTAGGGACTTCTTTGTTGTCTACATATCACACATGTAGTAATGTTTCGGTTAATACAATTATAGCATGATATATAAACATTTATCATAAACATAAAGATATAAGTAATAACCACTTTATTATTGCCTCTAGGGTATATCTCCTTCACTTTCATTGTCACATAATAGAGGCACTTTGTCACAAATGACACCGTATTCCTTTAAAGTTTGCCTCATCCATAACAATTGAGTGCATCCACTTGCGGCGGCAACATATTTGGCTTAGGCGGTGGAGAGAGATATACAATTTTGCTTCTTAGAAGACCAACACACCAAGGACCTACCAAGGAATTGGCAAGCCCCGGAAGTTGATTTCCTATCATCCTTGTCTCCCGCCCAATCCGCATCGGTGTATCCATTGAGAATAAAACTTGAGCCTTTAGGGTACCAAATACCATATCTTGGGGTATCAACCAAATATCGAAAGATTCTTTTGAGAGCCATCATGTGGCTCTCCTTAGGAGAAGCTTGATACCTTGCACACACACCAACACTCAACACTATGTCCGGTCTAGATGTACAAAGGTAAAGCAAGGATCCAATCATGGAGCGATGTACCTTTTGATCCACCTCTTTACCATTGGGATCAAGTGCAAGATGACATTTAGTAACCATAGGAGTGGCTACACCCTTCAACTCGGTCATCTTGAACCTCTTGAGCATGTCTTGGAGATATTTATCTTGATTGATGAAGGTTCCTTCCCTCAATTGCTTGATCTCAAAACCAAGGAAGAACTTCATCTCTCCCATCATAGACATCTCAAACATCGGTCATAAGCTTTGAAAATTCATCATGGAAAGCTTTGTTAGTAGATCCAAAGATAATATCATCAACATATAATTGGCAAACGAAAAGCTCCCCATTGACCCTCTTAGTAAAAAGAGTGGGATCGATTAGCCCAACATCAAACCCACGGTCTACCAACAATTCTTTAAGGTGCTCGTACCAAGCTCTAGGAGCTTGTTTGAGACCATAAAGTGCTTTATCAAGCTTATAGACATGGTTAGGGAAGTTGAGATCCTCAAACCCCGGGGGTTGCTTGACATAAACCTCTTCATGCAAAGGACCATTAAGAAATGCACTTTTCACATCCATTTGTTGTAACTTAAAGTTATGATGTGATGCATAAGCAAGAAGGATACAGATGGACTCAAGGTGAGCCACGGGAGCATAAGTTTCTCCAAAGTCAATTCCTTCAACTTGAGAGAAACCTTGGGCCACCAATCTTGCCTTGTTCCTCACAACATTTCCAAACTCATCTTGCTTGTTCTTGAAAATCCATTTGGTGCCTATAACATTGCGGCACCCCTTTGGCTTCTCAACTAAGGTCCACACTTTGTTGCGCTTGAAGTTGTTGAGTTCCTCATGCATAGCTTCCAACCAATCCGAATCTTCAAGGGCTTCAAATACTTTCTTGGGTTCCACTAAGGAGATATAAGCATGATGATTGCTAAAATTAGCCAATTGCCTTCTTGTGGAAACACTTGCCCTTACATCACCAAGGACCTTGTCATGTGTGTGTTCACGAATTTCAAGGTTCCTTTCTCTTCTTGCTAGACGACGGGCCTCGATCTCCTCCTTGGTTCTTCTTGGCCTTGGAGGTATCACTTGATCAACTTGATCATTTGGGTCCCCGTCTTGACCTTCAACTTGAGCTTCCTCAATTTCTTGAGAGTGCTCAACATCATGTGCTTGATCTTGGACATTATGAGGTGAATGACACAAATTGAATGGATCCTCATTGGAGCCATCATGAATGCTTGGTTGATCTTGTCCTTGATCTTGCACACAAGAGGGAGGGTCTTGTTCTTGTTCTTGGGCTGGTGCATCATTTGCTTCACTAGATGGGGTTTGTTGATGTTGAGAAGATGAGGGCTCTACCGTGGTAGAGCATAGTCCTTCCCGAGACGCCACACCGCGTCCCTCAACGGGGCGGAAAAATCCCACACCCATTCTTACTATGACATCTTGAGGTATTTCATCACCTGCACATACATCAACTTGCCCCACTTGGGAGCCATCATTTTCTTCGAACTTCATACTACAAGATTCGATGATAATCCTGGAGGATACATCAAAGACTCTATAAGTGTGAGATTCGGCACCGTAACAAACAAATATACCCTCCAAAGCTTTAGAAGAAAATTTAGATAAACGAACTCCTTTGATTTTGTAGAAGCACTTACAACCAAACACCTTGAAGTATGAGATATTAGGCTTGTTCCCGGTGAGTATTTCATATGGAGTCTTGTTCAAGCCCTTGCGGAGATAAAGCCGATTAGAGGAGTGGCAAGCGGTGGAGATGGCTTAGGCCCAAAAGTTATGGCGGGATTTATACTCCGCCAACATAGATCTTGCCTTATCCATAAGAGTCCGGTTCTTCCTCTCCGCAACACCATTTTGTTGAGGGGTGTATGCAACAGAATATTGATGACGAATCCCCTCATCACTAAGAAAATCATTGAGTGTATAGTTCTTGAACTCAGAGCCGTTGTCACTTCTTATTGCCATAATGAGGAGATTGTGTTGGCGTTGCACCTCGGTAGCAAAGTCAATGAAGATTTGTTGAGTCTCATCTTTCTTCTTGAGAAAGTAGACCCAAGTGTATCTTGAATATTCATCAACAATTACCAAGCAATATTTCTTCGCACCAAGACTTGCATGAGAGGTAGGACCAAAGAGATCCACATGACGGAGCTCCAAGATCCTTCCTCTTGGAAGAGATAATAGTCTTGCTTGGGTGCGGAGAGTCATGCATTTTGCCTTCAACACAAGCCCTACAAACACGATCTTTGGCAAAAGACACATTTTCCATTAGTCCCACAATATGGTTCCCCTTGTGAAGACTTTGCAAAGTTCTCATGTTGACATGGGCCAAGGGGCGATGCGACAACCAACCCACATCCGCCTTTCCGAATAGGCACATCGCACTTGTCGTGGTGGTCCCCGAAAAGTCCACCACATACAAGTTGAGTTCGCGATACCCAACGAAACCGACTTTTAGAGTCTTGCTCCACAAGAGGACCACAATATCATTATCAATAAAGACAGCGAAACCCATCTTGCCAAGGGCGGAAACGGAAAGTAAATTGTAACCAAGGGTTTTGACGAGCATGACATCCACAAGAGTAATGTTGTGTGCAACCATGATGTCTACTTCCCCCTCCTTTTCCTGTAGACAGTGTTGGGCCTCCAAGAGCAGAGGTTTGTAGAACAGCAGCAAGTTTTCCCTTAAGTGGATCACCCAAGGTTTATCGAACTCAGGGAGGAAGAGGTCAAAGATATCCCTCTCATGCAACCCTGCAACCACAAAGCAAGAAGTCTCTTGTGTCCCCAACACACCTAATAGGTGCACTAGTTCGGCGAAGAGATAGTGAAATACAGGTGGTATGAATATATATGAGCAGTAGCAACGGTGCCAGAAAATAGCTTGCTGGCGTGTAGTTGATGGTGGTAGTATTGCAGCAGTAGTAACACAGTAAAACAGTAAACAAGCAGTAGTAACTCAGCAGTATTTAGGAACAAGGCCTAGGGATTACACTTTCACTAGTGGACACTCTCAACATTGATCACATAACAGAATAGATAAATGCATACTCTACACTCTTGTTGGATGATGAACGCATTGCGTAGGATTACACGAACCCTCAATGCCGGAGTTAACAAGCTCCACAATTTGTTCATATTTAAGTAACCTTATAGTGTAAGATAGATCAAAAGACTAAACCAAGTACTAACATAGCATGCACACTGTCACCTTCATGCATATGTAGGAGGAATAGATCACATCAATATTATCATAGCAATAGTTAACTTCATAATCTACAGGAGATCATGATCATAGCATAAACCAAGTACTAACACGGTGCACGCACTGTCACCTTTACACACGTGCAGGAGGAATAGAACTACTTTAATAACATTGCTAGAGTAGCACATAGATAAATTGTGATACAAACTCATATGAATCTCAATCATGTAAAGCAGCTCATGAGATTATTGTATTGAGGTACATGGGAGAGAGATGAACCACATAGCTACCGGTACAGCCCCGAGCCTCGATGGAGAACTACTCCCTCCTCATGGGAGCAGCAGCGGTGATGAAGATGGCGGTGGAGATGGCAGCGGTGTCGATGGAGAAGCCTTCCGGGGGCACTTCCCTGCTCCGGCAGCGTGCCGGAACAGAGACTCTGTCCCCCGGATCTTGGCCTCGCGATGGCGGCGGCTACGGAAGGTTTCGTGGTTTTCGTCGAACTTATCAGGGTTTTCGATCCAGGGGCTTTATATAGGCGAAGAGGCGGCGCAGGAGGGTCGAAGGGCGACGACACCATAGGGCGGCGCAGCCGGGGCCTGGCCGCGCCGGCCTATGGTCTGGGGGCCCAGTGCCCCCCCTCTGGTCCTTCCCGGGTGTTCTGGATGCTTCCGGTGAAAATAGGAACTTGGGCGTTGATTTCGTCCGATTCCGAGAATATTTCGTTACTAGGATTTCTGAAACCAAAAACAGCAGAAAACAGGAACTGGAACTTCGGCATCTTGTTAATAGGTTAGTTCCAGAAAATGCACGAATATGACATAAAGTGTGCATAAAACATGTAGATAACATCAATAATGTGGCATGGAACATAAGAAATTATCGATACGTCGGAGACGTATCAGCATCCCCAAGCTTAGTTCTGCTCGTCCCGAGTAGGTAAAACGATAACACAGATAATTTCTGGAGTGACATGCCATCATAATCTTGATCATACTATTTGTAAAGCATATGTAGTGAATGCAGCGATCAAAACAATGGTAATGACATGAGTAAACAACTGAATCATAAAGCAAAGACTTTTCATGAATTGCACTTCAAGACAAGCATCAATAAGTCTTGCATAAGAGTTAACTCATAAAGCAATAATTCATAGTAAAGGCATTGAAGCAACACAAAAGAAGATTAAGTTTCAGCGGTTGCTTTCAACTCATAACATGTATATCTCATGGATATTGTCAACATAGAGTAATATAATAAGTGCAATATGCAAGTATGTAGGAATCAATGCACAGTTCACACAAGTGTTTGCTTCTTGAGGTGGAGAGAAATAGGTGAACTGACTCAACATTAAAAGTAAAAGAATGGTCCTTCAAAGAGGAAAAGCATCGATTGCTATATTTGTGCTAGAGCTTTTATTTTGAAAACATAAAGAGAGCATAAAAATAAAGTTTTGAGAGGTGTATGTTGTTGTCAACGAATGGTAGCGGGTACTCTAACCCCCTTGCCAGACAAACCTTCAAAGAGCGGCTCCCATTTTATTTTATTTTGGGTGGCACTCCTTCCAACCTTTCTTTCACAAACGCTAACCGAATCCTCGGGTGCCTGCCAACAATCTCATACCATGAAGGAGTGCCTTTTTATTTTAGTTTTATTATGATGACACTCCTCCCAACCTTTGCTTACACAAGCCATGGCTAACCGAATCTTCGGGTGCCATCCAACAATCACATACCATGGAGGAGTGTCTATTTTTGTTAATTAATTTGGGACTGGGAATCCCATTGCCAGCTCTTTTTGCAAAATTATTGGATAAGCGGATGAAGCCACTAGTCCATTGGTGAAAGTTGCCCAACAAGATTGAAAGATAAACACCACATACTTCCTCATGAGCTATAAAACATTGACACAAATCAGAGGTGATAAATTTTGAATTGTTTAAAGGTAGCACTCAAGCAATTTACTTTGGAATGGCAGGAAATACCATGTAGTAGGTAGGTATGGTGGACACAAATGGCATAGTGTTGTTTGGCTCAAGGATTTGGATGCATGAGAAGTATTCCCTCTCGATACAAGGTTTAGGCTAGCAAGGTTGTTTGAAGCAAACACAAGCACGAACTAGTACAGCAAAACTCACATAAAAGACATATTACAAGCATTATAAGACTATACATCGTCTTCCTTGTTGTTCAAACACCTCACTAGAAAATATCTAGACTCTAGAGAAACCACTCATGCAAACCAAATTTTAACAAGCTCTATGTATTTCTTCACTAATAGGTGCAAGGTATATGATGCAAGAGCTTAAACATGAGCACAACAATTGCCAAGTATCAAGTTATTCAAGACATCATACCAATTACTACATGTAGCATTTTCCGTTTCCAACCATATAACAATTAACGAAGCAGTTTCAACCTTCGCCATGAAAATTAAAAGCTAAGAACACATGTGTTCATACGAACCAGCGGAGCGTGTCTCTCTCCCACACAAGCATTTATTCAACAAAAACAAAAACAAGAAACATACTGACGCTCCAAGAAAAGCACATAAGATGTGACCGAATAAAAATATAGTTTCAAGAGAAGGAACCTGATAATTTGTCGATGAAGAAGGGGATGCCTTGGGCATCCCCAAGCTTAGACGCTTGAGTCTTCTTAGTATATGCAGGGATGAACCACTGGGGCATCCCCAAGCTTAGAGCTTTCACTCTTCTTGATCATAGTATATCATCCTCCTCTCTTGACCCTTGAAAACTTCCTTCACACCAAACTTCTCATAAACTTCATTAGAGGGGTTAGTACATAATCAAAAACTCACATGTTCAGAGGTGACACAATCATTCTTAACACTTCTGGACATTGCTCAAAGCTACTGGAAGGTAATGGAACAAAGAAATCCACCCAACACAGCGAAAGAAGCAATGCGAAATAAAAGGCAGAATCTGTCAAAACAGAACAGTCCGTAAAGACGAATTTCTAATAAATACTTCCGTTGCTCAGATCAGAAAACTCAAAACTAATGAAAGTTGCGTACATATCTGAGGAACACGCACGTAAATTGGCATATTTTTCTGATTTTTCTACAGGGAAAACAGCCCAGATTCGTTACAGATAGAAATCTGTTTCTGCGCAGAAATCCAAATCTAGTATCAACCTTCGATTAGAGGCTTCACTTGGCACAACAAAACACAAAACTAAGATAAGGAGAGGTTGCTACAGTAGTAAACAACTTCCAAGACACAAAATAAAAACAAATTACTGTAGCAAAATAACACATGGGTTATCTCCCAAGAAGTTGCTTTCTTTATAGCCATTAAGATGGGCTCAGCAGTTTTAATGATGCACTCGCAGAAAATAATATTCGAAGCAAAAGAGAGCATCAAGAGGCAAATTCAAAACACGTTTAAGTCTAACATGCTTCCTATGCAAAGGAATCTTGTAAATAAACAAGTTCAAGAAGCATAATGCAACAAGCATAGAAAGATAAAACAAGTATAGCTTCAAAAATTTCAGCACATAGAGAGGTGTTTTAGTAACATGAAAATTTCTACAACCATATTTTCCTCTCTCATAATAACTTTCAGTAGCAACATGAGTAAACTCAACAATATAACTATCACATAAAGCATTCTTATCATGAGTCTCATGCATAAAATTATTACTCTCCACATAAGCATAATCAATTTTATTAGTAGTTGTAGTGGGAGCAAATTCAACAAAGTAGCTATCATCAAATATAGGAGGCATATTGTAATCATAATCAAATTCACTCTCCATAGTAGGTGGAACCAAAAGACTACTATCATTATAATCATCATAAATAGGAGGCAAAGTATCATCAAAGAAAATTTTCTCCTCAATGCTTGGGGGACTAAAAAGATCATGCTCATCAAAACCAGCTTCCCCAAGCTTAGAATTTTCCATATCATTAGCAACAATGGTATTCAAAGTGTTCATACTAACATGTTCCATGGGTTTTTTCATTTTCGGATCAAACCATCCATGTCTTAACTCAGGAAATAGAATAAAAAGCTCATTGTTGTCCATTATGCCAAACTAGTGTAAACAAGAAACAAAAAGATGCAATTGCAGGATCTAAAGGAAATAGCTTCGAGTACTTACAACAACGGAAAATAGCTTGGTAGCCGAGGTCCAGAGTGTGAGTACCTTTTACCTTTCCTCCCCGGCAACGGCGCCAGAAAATAGCTTGATGTCTACTTCCCCCTCCTTTTCCTGTAGACAGTGTTGGGCCTCCAAGAGCAGAGGTTTGTAGAACAGCAGCAAGTTTTCCCTTAAGTGGATCACCCAAGGTTTATCGAACTCAGGGAGGAAGAGGTCAAAGATATCCCTCTCATGCAACCCTGCAACCACAAAGCAAGAAGTCTCTTGTGTCCCCAACACACCTAATAGGTGCACTAGTTCGGCGAAGAGATAGTGAAATACAGGTGGTATGAATATATATGAGCAGTAGCAACGGTGCCAGAAAATAGCTTGCTGGCGTGTAGTTGATGGTGGTAGTATTGCAGTAGTAGTAACACAGTAAAACAGTAAACAAGCAGTAGTAACTCAGCAGTATTTAGGAACAAGGCCTAGGGATTACACTTTCACTAGTGGACACTCTCAACATTGATCACATAACAGAATAGATAAATGCATACTCTACACTCTTGTTGGATGATGAACGCATTGCGTAGGATTACACGAACCCTCAATGCCGGAGTTAACAAGCTCCACAATTTGTTCATATTTAAGTAACCTTATAGTGTAAGATAGATCAAAAGACTAAACCAAGTACTAACATAGCATGCACACTGTCACCTTCATGCATATGTAGGAGGAATAGATCACATCAATATTATCATAGCAATAGTTAACTTCATAATCTACAGGAGATCATGATCATAGCATAAACCAAGTACTAACACGGTGCACGCACTGTCACCTTTACACACGTGCAGGAGGAATAGAACTACTTTAATAACATTGCTAGAGTAGCACATAGATAAATTGTGATACAAACTCATATGAATCTCAATCATGTAAAGCAGCTCATGAGATTATTGTATTGAGGTACATGGGAGAGAGATGAACCACATAGCTACCGGTACAGCCCCGAGCCTCGATGGAGAACTACTCCCTCCTCATGGGAGCAGCAGCGGTGATGAAGATGGCGGTGGAGATGGCAGCGGTGTCGATGGAGAAGCCTTCCGGGGGCACTTCCCCGCTCCGGCAGCGTGCCGGAACAGAGACTCCTGTCCCCCAGATCTTGGCCTCGCGATGGCGGCGGCTCTGGAAGGTTTCTGTGGTTTTCGTCGAACTTATCAGGGTTTTCGATCCAGGGGCTTTATATAGGCGAAGAGGCGGCGCAGGAGGGTCGAAGGGGCGACGACACCATAGGGCGGCGCAGCCAGGGCCTGGGCCGCGCCGGCCTATGGTCTGGGGGCCCAGTGCCCCCCCTCTGGTCCTTCCCGGGTGTTCTGGATGCTTCCGGTGAAAATAGGAACTTGGGCATTGATTTCGTCCGATTCCGAGAATATTTCGTTACTAGGATTTCTGAAACCAAAAACAGCAGAAAACAGGAACTGGCACTTCGACATCTTGTTAATAGGTTAGTTCCAGAAAATGAACGAATATGACATAAAGTGTGCATAAAACATGTAGATAACATCAATAATGTGGCATGGAACATAAGAAATTATCGATACGTCGGAGACGTATCAAACCACAACCTTGACAAAATCCAATACCTTGTATGTTGAATTATCGCCAAAGGAGACGGTGATATTATTTATATTGGGCCTCAACTCCTTGACGAGGTTCTTGCCGCCGGTCATATGACTTGTACATCCACTATAAAGTACTATTTTGAACCTCCGGCGGCATAGTCCTACATGAGATAAATTCTTGGATTTAGGTACCCATTTCTCAATGGGTCCTCTTTTGTTAGCAACAAGGGTCTTTGGGACCCAAATAGACCAAGCAACATAACCATCATATGGGCCAACATATTTAGCATAAACATCACCATAATAATCTTTAAATAGAACATAGTGAGGGTTATCAATTCCCGCATCATCATCATTGATGGTTTTGCCCTTAGGGGCTTCACCATTAGTGATGGCTTTCTTCTTCTCTTGTGCGGGCTTGGCCTTTTGCTTGTTTGCCTTCTTTGCCTTGGCATTATAACAAAGGCCCTCCTTCCCATTGTTTGACCTTTGCTTACTCAAAAGATCATCCAAGGAAAGTTTACTTTGGGGAGAGGAGGCCTTAGCAAGTTCATCCTTCAACCTAGCATTTTCCTCAATAATATCTGCATGATCACATGAACGAGTAGAGGTACTAGGTAAGTCATATGAAGCAAGCCTAATTTGAAGTTGCTCATTGGACTTGGAGAGGAGAGAGTATTCACTCTTCAAGGCTTTGTGAGCCTTGTCTAGTTCATCTAGATACTTCACAAGTTTCTCATGATCAACACCAAATTTGGCATTTTCTTTTATAAGCACTTTAGTCTTAGCTCTAGCAAGATCTCTAGCTTTAGTGAGCTTGTTAATTTTATCTTGAGGCTCTTCAAGATTTTCTAGCCTCTCTTCAAGAGAAGCTATGGTTTCTTGACTTTCCTCAAGAGCATTTTTAAGAGCATGTATTTCAAGAGAGTCTTCTCTCTCTATTTGACATTTTTTCTCAAGAGTATCAATTAGTTGTGCTAGACGAATCATGAGATTGGAAACATGCTTTCTAGTGTCACCTTGTAAGTTAAGAATGAACTCATCAAAATCTAGCATTTCTTGTTTCACTTTTAGACTAGCAAGATCAACCCCTAAATCATTTGATATGTTAGGCATAGAGAAGTTAGGAGATGATACCTCGGAAGATTTAGCCATGAGGCAACTTTCTTTCTCCACATGAATGACCTCATTGGGGGATTCACTTGGTGATGAAGATTTAGTGGAGAGGGAGGCAAGAGCAACCAATCCATTTGAGGTTGCATCTTCTTCATCATCAACATCATCATCTCCGGAGGTATATTCTTCTTGAGTTGATAGCACAATAGATGTGTCCAAGGTGGGCCTTGTCATGAAGCAATGTGCATTCTTGATATGAGGATTCTCATTGGGGGATTCAAAGAGAGATGAAGAGGGAATGTTGGTAGTGACAATGGCGGCCACTTCCTTTGAGTTTTCTTCTTCTTCATCATCACTAGAACTTTCAACTTCATCGGAAGAATATTATTCCTTAGTCACTAGCACAATCCATGAGGGCCTCTTGCCCTTCTTGCTCTTGTTATAGAATTTCTTGTTGGGGGCCTTTGAATCTTTGCCCTTTGAATCTTTGCTCTTGTCCTTGGGAATGAGCCTTCCACCATTAGTTTCCCTATGCCCCTATGCCCATAGGGGCATTGAGCGATGAAATGGCGCTTGTCACCACAATTGTAGCAAGATCTTGTTTTTGGGCCCGAGCTTGTGAAACCACTTGAGTTGTTTCTCTTGATGTTGTCTTCCTTGGCCTTGGACGGGTCAACCCAAAAGGTTTTTGCATGGAATGCCATGTGATCATTGTAGTGGAGTTCCAAGTCTTCCAGGTTGGACATACTCCAAGATGTCCTATATGGTTCTTGAGGGTTCACTTCTTCTACGGAGTTTACCGTCAAAGCAAGATTGTTCCCTCTTGACATTCCGATGGCACGATTGCGAGAATCATGCGAGTTTTGCTCGAGCACTTTGAGGGCTTGCATCTCGTGCACGCCTTGTTGAGAAGTGACAGAGGAAAAGCATCCTCTCCCAACAAGAGTCTTGAAATCAATGGGTTCAAACGGCATCATGCAATCAATGTACTTATCTTTGATCCAAGAGTCATTGATGTGGGTGGCACCCACATTCCGGAAAGCATCGGCAACGGTGAGAAGTCTTCCATACATGACTTCATGATCTTCATCTGGTAGCCTCAAGAATCCTTCGGCTTGATTCCGAAGAGAATTGTACTTGTTCCTTCTCATGCTATCACTTCCAATGCAACTAGTGGCCAAACCATCCCAAGCTTCCTTGGCGATGGTGAAATTCCGAACACAAGACAATTCCTTTGTCCCCACCCTAGTTTGAATCATGTGCAAAGCGGTGTCATTGAGTTGACTATCAACCGCTTCTCTTCTAGTCAACTTGTCGGGGTTGTAGGGCTTGAAGACTTCCACGATGATTCTCCAAAGTTCATTGGAGGCACTGCGTACATGAGAACGAAACTCAAATTGCCAAGTATCGAAATCTTTAACATTAAACTTAGGTGGGTCGCCCTGAATGTTTATATGAGGATGGGGAACCGGTATATCGGGAGATAGGAAAGGCGGAGCCACTCGACTGTAGGTCTCACCTCCACTAGTTCCCCTAGGAGATGCAATGGGAGTTTTAATAGTGGTTAAGTTATCACCATTCAAGGGATTGGTAGAGGAGGGTAATGCCGAAGCATCTCCCTCTTCTAACTCACCCTTGTCCTTTACCTCTACGGTGGGAGCCATGGGAGGGACCAAAGTCAAAAGCTCGGAAATCATTTTTCTCATGCTTTCCATTTGAGCTTCCATGGAGGACCTCAAGGATGTTTCCAACGACTTGAGATCATACATGGAGACCATCTTAGCGGCCCTTCCACAGGCTCGTCGTCCGGCATACTCTTAGGCGGTTAAGCCCGAAATAAGAGCTGAGGCTCTGATACCAATTGAAAGGATCGTATGCCGCACCTAGAGGGGGGGGGGGGGTGAATAGGTGCTAACCAATTTTTAGTTCTTTTTCAATTTAGACTTGACACAAAGGTAAATTCTCTAGATATGCAACTAAGTGAATTACCTATATGACAAGGTTAACAACTAAGCAAGATATAGCTACGCAATATATAGGAGATAGAATAGGATAGAGGTAACCGAGATTGGAGCACGCGGAGACACGAAGATGATTCCCGTAGTTCCCTTCCTTTGCAAGAAGGTACATCTATGTTTGGAGGAGTGTGGTTGCTACGAAAGTCAAACCAACAGCCACGAAGGCTTCACTCAGATCTCCTGTGAGCAACGCCACGAAGGCCTAGCCCACTTCCACTAAGAGATTTCCTCGAGGCGGAAATCGGGCCTTTACAAGGTTCTTGGGGCACACATCCACAACCAAATTGGAGGCTCCCAAATCTGTAACAACATAACAATCAACAACAATACATCAACAACAATCAACTAGGGATCCAAAGAGGAACACTAGCAAGAGGGCCCTCAAGCATATGAGGGGGAAATGTAAATCGCTTCGGTGAGGATGTAGATCGGTGTCTTCTCCTTCAAATCTCCAAAGACCAAGAGCTTTGGTTGGGTGAGGGAGGAGAGCTTGCAAATCTTGAGTTCTTGAGGTGGCTCTAATGGTGATGAAGCTTGGCAGAATATTTCCAATGATTGAGCGAGGAGGAAGGTAGAAGAAGAGGGGTATAAATACCCCCTCTCAAAAACCAGCCGTTGGAGACATTCGAGGGCCGGATAATCCGGCCTGAGTTGGGACCGGATAATCCGGCCCACCGAAAAAATCCGGTCCTGGAGAAAAACCGGCCAATTGTCCGGCCAAAAGTCTGGCCCCATGCCAGGGAAGTACTGAGCCGCGTCGCCTCTGGTCCTTAGCCAAATTTTGGGGGCCGGATATTTTGCAAATATCCGGCCAGGATTATCCGGTGCGAAAAGTCCGAATTTCCGGTCAAAAATCCGGCCAAATGTCCGGGGCAGTACTGAGCCGAAGTGTCTTGAGTCCTTAGACAAATTTTGGGGGCCGGATATTTTGCAAATATCCGGCCCGGATTATCCGGCCTGGTGATTCTGCTACAGCTTCCTTTTGACTCGTTTTTCCACACAAGTCACTCATATACATGTATCTATATAATCCCTGCACCACTTCATCAAACATTAGTGTATCACATACATTGACATCAAACACACAAAACATTATGAGAGATGTTCTTTCAGCTGGCTCCATTAATTTCACCCAATCTAGCTCTAACGATCGAAGCGAGTCCGTGCCGTAGGAACTTGGGCTGCAAGCCCATTTATATCGGATGGAGTGCGGTAGAAATGTGAGTCTTGCTGAGCTGAAAAAGGCTTGGTCGGGTTTGCCTTTTTTCGTCAGACAAAGCGAATAGAGGTTGGGTCGTATCAGAACACCACGATTGTGGAGGTCGGACTTGGCAGCGGAGACCTCGTGGCTCACGACGAGAGGCTCTTAGATACGACGTCAAGCTGCTAGTGGCCAAGACGAGCTTGCTGCTTCGGTTGCGAGCATGGTGGGGCCAGGGTCGATTCCCGCAACTGCTAGCTATGACTGTGGAGGGCTGGTCAATTTGTACGTCCGAGAGCAAGTTTAGGCGGTGACAAACTCCTAGCGGCGGCAGCGAGCTAAAGCTCGATTTGCATGGCGGCGAAAATGAATAGAACAAGTTCGATGCCTGCAGAAGGTACGTCGATTCGTTCACCAACAGCCCCAATTCGGTGACAGCATATATGAATCGTGCTACGATAAAATCAAATCAGGGAAGAGTTTGGGCACTGAAAAAACGTGCCCGAGAGAGGAGGAGGGGAGAGATAAAATGTGCATAATGTTTCAGTCAGTTATCGGTGGCAATGGGATGTAAATTGTAGCCGCTCCCCACTTTTCTATTCTACGAAATCAACTTCATGTATTTATACCAAAAGCTGGAGCAGCTCTAACTTTTCAGAATGGGGGAGACACCGGAGCAAAAAAAAAAAGATTAAAGAGATGAGAGATGGTGGATGACACTTTTTAATAAAAAGTTCTTAATATGCTTTGAAAAACTCACACATACACTCTTTTGGAGATAGAAGGAGTAACAGGGACCAGGGAGACACTCGGCGCAGGTGGGCACGCGTGCATCCATCGGCGTTGTACCACGAAGCATGACTTGCGCTTAGGAAGCAGATCAAGGGTGGACGCACACCTAGACGCAAACGGAAACTCGGATAAAATATATCCGCGAGACGATGCAAACGGACGCTCACGATTATTTTTGACGTTTGAAATGCGTCGCGCCCGCTGAAGCAGATCAAGGCCAGAAAGTGCTGGACGGTAGCGTCAGTCGTATCCCAATCAGCTCGCCTCGGTGATAGACTTTTCATTTTTGACAAGCATCGTTTCGGCGATTCCAAGGACGGGTTTCCTCGTGGTTTCGCGGCACCGCGCAAGGCGCTTCCCCTCTCATATTCCCCGCCACTACAAAATCCCAGGTGGAGAGAAAAGCCACGAGCATAGCATCTACCAAAGCCTGGAACTCGTCTTCCCCGGCCGTTCCCAATCCCACATGCCGTAGCCCGCAGCCCGCAGCCGGTATCGTTTCCAGTTCCAGGAGAGGGGAGGGAAACCCACCCAAGGAGGCCATGCTTCCGGGCGTGGAGCTCGCGCGGCGGCGCCGCGTGCACTACCACGGCGACGTCGTGGGCCTGGGTGGCGGCGACCACCACCCAAAGCTGGGGCCCTCGACGTCGCACGCGGCCACCGGCATGGTCGGACCGGCGCTGGCGGCCCGTAATCGGCTCCAGGAGAAGCTCCGCGGCGCCGCCTCGCGCTCCTCTTCCACCTCATCCTCCTCGAGGTTCGTTCCTCCCCCGACCTTATTACGTTCCTCTCATAAAGAACAGGGAGAATTCTGGATATTATCAACTCATAGGAAAAGGGGCATCGCGTGGTTCTAACCAAATACCGTAGATGGATGGTGTTCCAGAGATTTTTGTCAGGTTTTATTCACGGGCTCATTATATATAGACTTGAATTGGCGAGGCAACCCGTTGTGTTGAATCCGACTGCCAGCGATATGGTATACCCGACTTAGCCGAGCTGTTAGGTTCTTGCACCTCTACGTGTCGCCGGTGCTAAATTCGTTTTTAATTGCACCGTATAGGTACTACGGAGTAGTTCAATCACGTCCCGGCCTTGAGAGAATGCTACTACCAAAAGTAGTTTAGTTACCTGGCCTTGAGAGAGAATGCTAAATTAAGTAAAACGTATTCGTGAATCCTTGCAGGAATTACATCAGTTCACTGAAAATGACATCTGCTTCATGACACGCGCACAGGGCTTTTCTAAAACAGAGAACCCCTGAAGGCTTGTTTGCGTCTACTACTCGTAGCATAAAACACTGGCTGGTTGGATGGCAGCATCTGACGTTCCAGCTTTCTGATACACGACATATGTGGAGAATTATGCTAATCTGCATTCCGATCTTTATTTTGGTTCGATTCGCATGATTCCCAGAATGTACGGCAACAGCATCCACACAAGGATGTTGTGACCCCTACTTTCCAGGTTTTGTGTCCTACGCATCACCGGCATTTGGATTTTGGAGGCGCTGCTATAATTTATTTTTTCTCAGTAGTTTTTAGAGGCGATGCGTCATAGGTGTAGTGTTGTCTAGACTCTAGACATGGATGGAGTGTTGTAATCTCCATCTGCAGTTCATGATGGGGTTCTGATCATGTCAATCGATTGTGAAGAGAGTAACCTTAAACTTGAAGTAATCAAAAGTAGTATACAGGTTTCTGACGGTTCAGTATGCACAGTGCCTTTATGCATCATTTTGTATTGTATTTTACGCCATTCTGAATTGTTTCTAAAAAATAGGCTAAAGCTGCAGACCAGTTTTCAGCCACACTAAGAATTGGCTCCATTCTAATTGCTGAATCAACACAGGTGGGGCTGGAGAACGCGAGAGCGAGATAATGGAGCAAGCTCCAGACAGCACAGCATCCAGCAAGAGCAGCAGCAGCAGGACCTTGCAGTCGCAGCTAGCACGTTCAGGTCCCCCTGTCCGGTTCCAGCGATGACGGCAACTACTAGCCGCCGTGCTGAGATGAGGAGGACGCTGTCCAAAGCCGATGTCTGCGCGGTGTGCCTCGATGAGGTCCGGGAGAGGCATCAGCGGGTGACGAGGCTGCCGTGCTCCCACAGGTACCACTCCGACTGCGTCCTCCCTTGGCTGGCCATCCAACCGGACTGCCCCTGCTGCAGGACCCTCGTGCCTTCAGTGGAAACCCTCTCCTGAAACAGCATGCTGTTTTTTGAAGTGCCATCTTTCTTGGGCTAACATAGCAGGTAGCAGCATGTACTAACTTAACTGAGGACGGAACAGAGTTTTTCCTTTGACCTTTTCTGATCATATTGGAAGTACAGATGATTTGCTAATTAGTAATCAGATGGTTTGCAAAAACTTTGATATGTTGGGATGTTTCTGCCCATGGGAAAATTAGTATGATACCTCTGAGAGTGATATATTTCTGAAAAATGCCGTCAGTTAAGGGACTTAGCATGCTCGAGAGACTTGTCAGTTTCAGCAAAATAAAGTCGGGTTTTAGTTTCAATTTTAAATGCATAAAGATCAAACTCGTCTCCAGCACTTTACTTCGTTGTGTGAATTCTGATTTCTGTATTTGAGCGAACTGTGTTCTGAATAGTTCTGATATTTCGCGGATATAAGAAAACCAGGAAAATCCCTGAAAAAGGAAGTGTACATGCTGCATTAAATATTATGTATTTTCAACTTAAAAAGTTCCATTTTAAATGTTCTCACCAGTTTTTCACTTAACCCTGAATGTGGTACATCTATATAGAAAGTGAAAATTGGTTTTGCACGAAGCGAGCACATGACTGAATTACCAAACCATAGCCTATTATACAACACATTCATAACCATGTCTTTTTTTTTTTGTTGTTGAAACAAGCTTTTCCTACGCTGCAACAACAAGAGATCAACCCACAACTGAAGAGAAATGTTTTGCACATAAGTACTAAGCAATCTCTCATCACTTTTATTGCAGCAACCAAAGCGACTTTGCTAATCGCTTGCACCTGAGCGGGACTACAGACTTGGCTTCCTGAAATCGCATAAACAGTTATATATAAAGGGGCTAGCGGTTCTGGAATTTCTACTGGCACGTCACAAAATGTATATCACTGGACTGCTCTCTGAAAGCGATAACACCCTCCAATTTGGAAAATGCTATTGCTATGCTGTAACTCTAATGAAATCCATTGAAACAGACATTTGGAAGATCAGACTTTAACAAACAAGCAATGTCCTAATGGGTGATCAGGTAGCATAAGATAACCAAAACGGAAAATACAACTTCAGTTTAAAGCACCAAACAAAAATTTGCCCACGGTACTGGCTTGACTTCTTTACCTGTTTGTTATCATGTGTCAGGTTCTCCCCAGATAATTTGAGCATTCTCTAGAAGTGGTCAGAGAGAGATAAAATTATCTGATTACGAGTTGGGTCTTGAGGACATATGCCTTGTTTGGTGACATTTCAGCACTCGAGGGCGCAACGTACAACAGTAACAGCCACAGCTCTTCTACATGCTGCTGCAAAATTTGTGCAGCGGTATGGCTCAAATACTTCTAGACACCATTTGTCATCATCGTTGTTGTCATATCATCATGTTGTGGTTCTATTAGTCCTAACATCATTGAATCATACCACTGCCTAAGCTACCCCAATAGACAAGCTTAGAAAGGGAACCACAAAATAGACTTCCTTTGCTGTTTGCATTACATTTACCTCGTACTAAAAACACATAAAAATAGTGTAACTTTTATTTCTCTGGAACTATGGGCGAAGGAAACAATATTAAGTTATATGACTTCACTAATGTGCCAAATGCAAAATTTATTTGCAACCTCATTACCTTCCCTGAAATCAAATTTGATTCCACTAAAGTTAGTCCTTGGTTACTAAATTTAATATGTAAGGGTCATTTGCAGGTGGTGCTGGTGATGTTGCTATGCACTTGCATGATTTATACGAAATTTGTGATATACAAAATTTCAAGAATGTTGAAAATGATATTACAGAACTTAAGTTATTCTCCTGTGAAGATGTTGCTATGCACTTGCATGATTTATGTGAAATTAGTGATATAAAAAATTTCAAGAATGTTGAAAATGATATTACAGTACTTAAGATATTCTCATTTTTTCTTTACGTGGTAGAGCAAAAGAATGGTTATTATCTTCACCCGCTGGTAGTATCAACTCTTAGGATAACATGAAAGAAGCCTTTATTCAAAAAGATACTATCCAGTTGTCAAGAATTTACAACATAGGAATAAGAGCATCTCTAGCCGCGTCCCTCAAAGCCTTCTCCAAAGGGATTTGGGCGCGCCGGACAAAAAAACGTTCCCAACCACGCGTCTCAAAGCCTCTTTTTGTCCGGCACGGCCCGATAGGTGTCCGGTGTCCCGATCCCGTCCCCGCCCCACAGGGGACGCTCCGGGCACGCCAGACACAACGAAAAGCGAGGCGATGCATGGCGGGACCGACGCGTTAGCGGCTCGGAAGTCTAAAACCCCGTCGCCTACCTTTGGTCAAGCGACGTTAATGACGTCCCAGATTTTCCAGGTGACGCAGGGACGCGTCTCGTCGTGCATGGCCGCGTGGCCGTCCGCGCCAATGTTTATTGCGTCCAACGACCCGCTGCCGCTTTGCCTGCCGCCGCTGGACTTTAAGAGTGCCCTGCGGTTCTTGTTCATCCTAATCTCTCGTCCCAAATCTTCTCCTCGCCGCTCCCAAATCTTCTCCTCGCCGCTCCAAACTCTACCCAATGTCGTCGTCCTCTCGCAAGATCGCCACGACGAACAACTTCGGCCGCGGTAGCCTCACCGTGGTGGAGGCGTGTGCGTTGTACCGCGCGGAATTTATCCCATCCCACCGGACATGCGCCTGCCAAGCAGCGGCGGTTGGAGGATGGCCTTCAATGGCATAGGGATCCCGCCGCCGCCAGGCTCAGAGCGTTGGAGGGACTCCATCAGGGCCCGACGGTCTGCACTCGACGCCGACGAGCGGGCCGATCCGACCTGGGCGGCCACCGGCAACGATGCCTGGTGGGTCGCCTACTTCCAGGCGCAGTACGACATGGAGATGAACATCACCACCGGCCTCGTCGGCCGGCCGAACAGCTGGAACAAGGATGGGCGTGTCCTCTTCTGGGGCGTTCCGGGGCGCACCCTGGAGAACGTCATCGACGGCATCCACAACGGCGCTCCAAGGTTGGAGACGCCGTCCTCACCGCTACCATCTCCCGCAGCGCGCTGGCAGCCGAGGAGGAAGTACTCGTCCTCCTCCAAGTCTTCCTCATCAGGGCTGGCCCGATCGACGCCGTCCTCGTCGCACCGCGCCGCGCCCTACACCGTCCCCAAGCGCGAGGTGAAGGAGGAGCCAGATGTCAATCCGAGGGGCGGCGGCAGCGGCAGCCGGCAGCAGCAAAGGCGCAGTGCCACCCTCCTCATCCCAAAGCCGGAGGTGAAGGAGGAGCAGGACGACGAGGCAGCGGGGAAGGCGGCGCTGCTGGCACAGTACGAGCGGCAGCAGGGACTCATCGCGAGCAGCGACGACCCCGAGGACTGCCCAGGGCTGCGAGCGGGGTTCTTGGCGTCGCTGAACGACAAGGACGCCTGGAGGGGCGACCGCGACACGGCGATCGCCATTTCCATCCGCGACATCGGCAAGCCGCTCGCGGACCTCACCGACGACGGCGAGGCTGGACCAAGCGGCCTGGTGAAGGATGAGCCCATCGACGAGCCCGACGAGCGCGTCAAGCAGGAGGTCGTCACTGACGACATGTACAACTTCCACCAGTACTACGACGCTTCGGCCGCCACAAGTACTTCTAGATTAGGGTTTAGTTTAAATTTAATCAAACTTCGTTTGAATCTATGTAATATAGCAAGTTTGAATGAATTCGCTTAAGTTTAAAATTTCTAAAATTTTGTTTGGGGGACGTGGCTGGGAACGACGTCCCCCAAACGCGGCTCTAATATTCTCTCTTTCAAACAAAATGAAAATGAACATGTAGGCTCATCTTGGGTTTGAATTTAAGTGATGCTAAGAAATTACCCATCACATGGTGTGAATGGCTGAAACAATGCTACATTCATTCTATAATGGTTTACACTATATGTCTTGTATTTTTTTTTAACACAGGGGCGGTCCCAGAGGGACCTAGAAGCTCTCATTAAGCGGTGGCAGATACAAGTACATGAAGGACCAAAAGAGAAAGGAAAATACAAACAGGTCCCTAATTTTTGCACCACAGACCTGCAAGAAAAACTAAAAAAGCCATCGGGTCCAGCTCCACCTTCACCACCGCATCGCTTCATCCAGAGCAGTCAAGCGCAACGCCGTCGGGGACGGAACCACTTGGGGCGAGGCGCCGGGAGCCAACTGTACTGGGGTTAAGGGGCCTCCTTCTTGGCCTGGAGGCCTGGAGGTTGCTTTTCTCCTTCAATCGTCGACCGGAGAGAACCAAAGTCGACAAAGAGGGTTGGAGCGGCCGCCCTTCGGCCATCTTGGACGGCAGCTGCGGAAGTGTCAACACCCGGATTTTTAAGTCCGGATGCCTATTATGTCATACATCGTAATCCCAGGAATATTGTTGTTGCGAGGCATAATAGTTAAGTATCACAGTCATCATTCATTACAAACCATATTGTCTTACAATTGGAATCACATCATCCATATTACACGAATAGTTGATCTATTGATCAACGAACAATCACAAGTTCATAGCGGAAGCGTAAGATACAAGGACTCTCTAGTCCACAGGCCAACGCTTGACGTCGGAAGACTCCTAGTTGTCGTAGGCGTCCTGCTGGTCATCTCCTTGTTCATCTTCATACTCTGGCCATTTGAATAGCCAGGGACAAAGCCGTGAGTACTTCAAGTACTCGCAAACTAATACTAGTGTAAGTGCTAACTAACTCAAGTGGGAACATTAGTGTCATTCCCACCATTCAAGTGGTGATTTCAATTCAATTCACCACTTCACAAGTCATTTCACCCATTTCATTTCAACATCATTTTCAAGAATTTGACATTGGAAACTGTATGGCCTTTCCAACCGTCCGTATCCGTGGACACGGCTATTCGAATAGATTGACACTCTGCAGAGGTTGCACACTTGTGCCACAACATTTGATTTCATCCATCGGGATTACCCCGAATCATCGTAACACAGTACACGGATCATCAACCATAACCTTTCACTTACAAATCCTAGTATGAGCACCTCTCCCCATGAGCTTGGCCTCCCAGTGAAGACCAACTGTCAACCTGGGAACTGCACAGGGCTTGGCCGTACAATTCACCTCAATTCACATCCTTTCTCAACAACGGAGGCAGCCTCAAGCATAACCCCTATGATGTGTGTTCAGAGGGAACCCATACTAAGATGCATAAACTTCCAGTTAAGCCCTACCCATAATCAGGTATTGTGGGGGTACTCAATATTGGAAAGGTATCGCATTCAAACCAATATCATTTTTATCAAAAATCACCATCTTCTCTTTTCACATTCACCTTCAAAATTCATTCAATGGAATGGCTCATCATCCCAAGGTTTCAAAATTCAGTTCAATTCACATTGTTCCCATCTAGAGTAGTTAAGTTTTAAATAATTAGCACTAGCTCTAATCATGAGGGGTGCTATCTTGCTTTGCTAGTTTGATACTCATTTTACTACTCTAGTAACCATCTTTCACTTAGACCAAAGTTAACTATAAAAGTAACTCTTGGAGAAAACAAGTAAAAACTTGTAATGTAGAAACTTGGGATAGGCTTAAGATAAGAAAGGTAAGACTATGGTGCCTTGCCCCAAAGGGCTTTGCACTTTGCAAGAATATTAGCTTGCCTTGGTAGTTCTCAAAATTCTCCTCCTCTTCTTGGTAGCAACCTTCTTCTTCCGGGTATTCTCCGGTGCTAGCGTCTAAATTTGAAATACGAGTATAATCACTCAACTAATTCAATGGCTATTCCAAACATCACACATATTCACACAAACTATTCTAAGCACACAATTAATACAATTTGGGTGCATTGGTGGTGTTGCTTGGGGAGAAATAATTTCCTCTTATTTAATATGTAAATGATAGTTTCCATAGGGTTCTTGAGAAATAATTTCCTCTCATTGAAATCTTCTTAAGATTTAATTTCTCAACCAATCATGCATGAATTTATGTTGACCTAAGTCAACCATTCATTATCATCAATTTAGAAAATGATTTAAATGAGGTATACCACCTCATACTATTTAATAATTCTATAATTGAATTTAAATCTCCAAGTATTTCATATAAGAGTGTTTGACCAGGGGTTCAAACAACACATGAATTCATTTGGGACAATATTTAAATGAAGTAAAATACTTCATATGATTTCCATAATAGTTTTGGACAATATCACTTAAACAAACTAGCCATATTGTCCATTAATTAAACTAGGGCATGATCATGCAAAGTGACCACACAATTTTCTTGCAGAAACAATTAGTGTAAGTCAAATGTGAGCTATTGGAGTTGGAATTAACTTAATATATATTTTGGTTGATTTTTAATAATTATTTGAATAGGGAAAAGTCCCTGCCTTCATCTTTTTATCAGATTATTTCTACAACTGATCTTGAAGTGGGGCCAGTGGCATGTTGTAGAAATTTTAACTAGCTTTCCAACAATATGCAATTTGTTAAATTTGGCCAAGCCAAACAGATTCTATGAATTTTCAAAGTGTGGGTTCAGTATTGAATTTGAATTGAATTAATTAAACTGGATTTGAACTAAACGGGCTGGCGGGAAAAGGAACTGGGCCGAAACGGTTTGAAAAAGAGAGAAACGGCCCAGCAACGCAGCTCGTGCGAGTGGGCCGCCTGACAGAGTGGGGGCCACTCGTCAGCATCTATTCATCACCGAAACGGTACGAGCGACGTGGCGCGTTGGATTAGAAGGCGATCCAACGGCGCACAGTCGTCGTCTTCTCCGAAGAGAGGGAGCGACTGGCGCGGCGAGGGTAGGGGGTCGGAGAGCTAACAAGGGCTCCCGCGGTGGCTGGCAGTATGCTCGGGGAAGGTGTAGTCGACGGCGAAGCTCCTGGTACAGGCGGCGGCTCCTGGAACGGCTCCAATCGACGGCGAGCTTCCGCGGCGTCTAGCGGTAGTGAGGCTTCGATTGGGCGGCGTCAGTGGCTAATGTCGATGGTGGAGTGGCTCTGGCGGTCGAGTGAGAAGAGGGGAAGGTGTTGGTGTGCTCAGATCGACGAGGGGTGGTCTCCTTTTATAGGCGAGAGAGGGTGCTGCGGGGCAGTGGCAAGGTCGACCATGGCGCGGCGATTCCGGTAGGCTAGCGAGCTAGGCGAGGGCGCAGGATCGTTCCGCGTATCCAGGCGATGCTAATGGCAGCGACAGCACGGTCGGGCGGCGTTGGATGGCGACGCATTGCTTCCATGTCTGGCGGCGGCGTCTACGGGATCTGCTTCGTCGTCTCCGGCGGCGGCGGTCCAGGGGCTGGTCGAGAGCGTGTCTGGCGGGGTTGAGGTGTCACGTCGGTGCTCAACTCGTCGCTGGAGGGGCCAGAGCGATGGCATGCTGGTGGGGTGGCGCGTGGCCAGTGCGCGTCCGCGACGTGCATGGTCGCGACGCGAGCGGCATGCTGGCGCATTCTGGGCGCGCGTTCTCCAGCGTGGCTACGGCGTCTACGTCGATGCTGTCGGTGCTAGACGAGGTAGATGAGCGAGGTGGCGAGCTAGGGCACGGTGGCCAGGGGTGGAGAGGAAGGAGAGGAGGGGTGGCTCGGCATGGTGGCGACATGGCCGGCATGGCCATGCACATGTGGGCTAGCCTCTCCTCTTAGGGTTGCTATGCAGCATTGAGTGTGAGAGGGGACAAGGGGACCAGAAGGGTAGTTTAGGGCAGGTTAGGGTTAAATAGGACACTATTTGAAATAGTGTCAAATAGTTCCATATTTGTAATTTACAAATTTGTCCAAATTTGAATGTGTTCAAAAGGTGGCAAGAATTGAATTGTGTGTGTTTGGTTAAGTTGTAAATGACCAGAGAAGATGAGAGGTGGTGGTGGAATTGTCAAATTCAAAGAAATGCAAAAATTGGCTAAGTGTGAGATTTTCCACTTAATAAAAAGTTCCAACTTTGGATGAGCATAGTATTTGATCTAGAAAGAATTTGGCATGGTGGTATTTACAAAAAGTGTTCACCTTGATGTGCTCTTGGATGAGGTGCGAAGAGTTGGCAAAGTTTAGTTTGGAAAAATTTAATTGCAAGGGCTCAAAGTAGGGATCAGACTATAAGTGGCAGATTTGACCATTATCATATGTGATCCAAATTTGAGTTCGAAATTCATTTGATTTGTGTTTCTTTGATTCCAAAAGTTGTAATAAGTGTTTAGTAACATTATTCAACTAATGGTGAAGACCAAATTGATCTAGGGTTAGAATTTATAAAAATGGCATAAGCCATATGTGAGGGTTTTAGGGTTTTTCTTTTATTTGATTTCTTTCTCTTTTTGATTTATTTGGTTGGTGATCTTTACATGATCACATTAGGGTTTTAGAGTATAGCACATACACATAATAACAATCATCATGGCATATCAATCAATGCACAAGTCCTATGCATGGCACTATATGCAATTTTAAAAGTTTTTGTTGGTTTGAATTTTTGCTCTCTGGAATTCTTCTAACTTTCTTTTTATTGAAATTTGGGATGTTACAAACCCTTCCCCCTTACAAAAGATCTCGTCCCGAGATCTAAAAGAAAGTTAGGTACTAAAGAGATCTGGGTACTCCTTCTTCATGAAGTCTTCACGGTCCCAGGTGGCTTCTTCTTCGGTATGGTTGCTCCACTGAATCTTCAGGAACTTGATGCTTCGGGTGCGGGTGGTTCGGTAAGCTTCCTCCAGGATGCGAATCGGCACTTCGCGGTATGTCAGGTCCTTGTTGATATCCACCGATCGGTGATCGATGTTCTTGAACACTTCGGTCTTCTTAGGGACTTCAAGGCACTTCCGGAGGAGTGAGATGTGAAACACGTCGTGTACAGCCGACATCTCTTCTGGTAGCTCCAGTTGATAAGATACTTCACCTCGGCGACTCAGAACTTTGAAAGGTCCGACATATCGGGGCGCAAGCTTTCCTTTCAGCTGAAACCTCTGCATTCCTTTCAAGGGGGATACCTTGAGATAGACAAAGTCTCCGATCTCGAAGGTCATCTCCCGGCGTCTCTTGTCGGCGTAGCTCTTCTGTCTTGATTGCGCCGTCTTGAGGTACTCGCGAATCTTGTGCACCTTCTCTTCGGCTTCACGAAGAACATCTGGGCCAAAGACTTGGCTTTCTCCGACTTCCGACCAGTTCAGGGGGGGTACGGCACTTCCTTCCGTACAAGGATTCAAAGGGGGCCATCTGTAGGCTGGCTTGATAGCTGTTGTTGTAAGAGAATTCTGCATAAGGTAAGCAGTCTTCCCACTTGGATCCATATTCCAGTACACATGCTCTCAGCATGTCCTCCAGTATCTGGTTGACTCTCTCAGTCTGTCCGTCGGTCTGAGGGTGATAGGCGGTGCTGAAATTCAGACGGGTTCCTAGTCCTTCGTGCACTTTCTGCCAGAATCTTGAGGTGAACTGTGATCCTCTATCTGACACTATCGACTTCGGGGTTCCGTGCAGGGCGACTATTCTGGAGATGTACAGTTCAGCTAACTTTGGGCCTTGGTATGTGGTCTTGACGGCAATGAAATGGGCTACCTTGGTCAGTCTATCAACAACTACCCATATTGAATCATTGCCTTTGCTGGATTTGGGCAGACCGGTGATAAAGTTCATTCCTACGGAGTCCCACTTCCATTCTGGAATCTGCAGTGGTTGTAGCAGTCCTGCGGGTCGTTGATGTTCTGCCTTGACTCTCTGACAGATGTCACACTTGGCGATGTAGCTGCCGATTTCTCTCTTCATTCCATGCCACCAGAATTGCTCCTTCAGGTCTTGGTACATCTTGGTACCTCCGGGGTGGATTGAGTAAAGGGTGTCATGGGCTTCTTGCAGGATGACTTGCTTCAAGTCTGAGTCCGATGGTACGGAGAGGCGTTCTTTGTACCAAAGAACTCCGGCTTCATCTACGGTGAATCCAGGGGTTTTCCTGCGGCTATCTGTTTCTTGATTCCGTCGACGCTAGCGTTTCCCTTCTGGGCTTCCTTGATCTGTCTAACCAAGGTGGGTTGGAGTTCTATGCTGGCTAGGAATCATTCACTAACAAGTTCAAGTCTGAACTGTTCAAACTCTTGGTACAGGCTGGGCTGCTCGGTTGCGATCATGGAGTTCAACTGACACGGCAGTCGACTCAAAGCATCCGCTACCACATTGGCCTTGCCGGGATGGTAGTGAATCTCCATGTCGTAATCCTTGATCAATTCGATCCATCGGCGTTGTCTCATGTTCAGCTCCTTCTGGGTGAAGATATATTTCAGGCTCTTGTGGTCGGAGTAGATCTCGCATCGATTACCCATGAGGTAATGACGCCAAACTTTCAAGGCTAGGACCACGGCTGCAAGCTCGAGGTCATGGGTTGAGTAGTTCTGTTCATGTTGCTTCAGCTGTCTTGAAAGGTAGGATACAACTTTGCCTTCTTGCATAAGCACACATCCAAGACCAGTCTTGGAGGCGTCGCAATATACGTCAAAGGGCTTAGTGATGTCTGGCATGATCAGGATTGGGGCTGATGTCAGTCTACTCTTGAGCTGTTGAAAGCTCTCTTCACATTTGTCGGTCCACTCAAACTTCTTGTCCTTTTTCAGCAGTTGGGTCATTGGTCGAGCGATGCTCGAAAAGCCTTCTACAAATCTGCGGTAATATCCGGCTAATCCAAGAAAAGCGCGGACCTCGGTTTGGGTGGTTGGGGCTTGCCATTCCATAACGGTTTTGATCTTGGCGGGATCTACGGCAATTCCTCCTGCAGACAAGATATGTCCCAGGAATCCTACTTCCTCCAACCAAAACTCACACTTGCTGAACTTTGCACACAACTTGTGGTATCTAAAGGTTTCGAGGACAGTCTCCAAATGCTGTTCATGTTCCTCTTCGGACTTGGAGTATACAAGGATGTCATCGATGAAGACAACGACAAACTTGTCCAAAAAGTTCATGAAGATCTTATTCATGAGATTCATGAAGTAAGCGGGGGCATTGGTTAATCCAAACGACATGACGTTGTACTCATACAACCCATATCTGGTGGTGAAGGCAGTCTTTGGAATGTCGGTGGCTCGGATCTTCAGCTGATGATATCCAGTTCTAAGGTCTATCTTGGAGAAAACTTTGGCTCCGGTTAGTTGATCAAACAAATCTTCTATCTTGGGTAGGGGGTATTTTTTTTGATGGTGACATCGTTAAGCTTACGATAGTCCGTACATAAACGATTGGCACCATCATTCTTGTCCACAAACAAAACTGGGGATCTACAGGGGGATGCACTAGGTCTAATCAGACCTTTGGCTAACATATCATCTATCTGTTTCTTCAGCTCCACAAGCTCTGTTGGGTTCATGCTGTAGGCTCTTTGGGCTATAGGTCCAGTTCCGGGGATTAACTCGATGATGAACTCGATATCCCGATCCGGGGGCATACCGGGTAGATCATCTGGAAACACATCAGGGTAGCGACAAACGACCCTGATTTGATCCAGAGTTGGCTTGGATACACTTTGGTTGCAGGTGAATTTTCTGGGTAGTCTTTCAGAGACATGTTCTACTAGGATACCGGTGCTGCTAGTCATGGTGATGGCTTTCTTTGCACAGTCAATCAATCCATGGTGTTTTGACATCCAGTCCATTCCTAGTACGACTTCCAAACCTTTGGTTCCCAGAATGATTAGATTGGCATAGAAATCTACATCATGGATTTTGATGGGTACATTTTTGCAAAATTTTCTGGCTTTGGTGGTTGATCCGGGAATTTGAACTATCATAACATGCTTCAAACTGATGGGTTGAATTTTACTTGTTGATGCAAACTCTTCAGTGACAAAAGAATGAGATGCTCCGGAATCAAACAACACTCTGGCAGGGATGTGGTTGACAGAAAACATACGCAGTACAACATCTGGTGCTTCCTGGGCTTCTTCGGCGTTCATGTGGTAGAGACGGCCGTTGCGGTTATTGGGGTTGTTGGGGGCGAACTTCTTGCCGGTGGAGACACGGCGTTGCTGCTGAGCAGGTGCAGCGGTGTTGCCGGCGAGCTTGGCGAGCCTCTTGGGACACTCGTTGGAGTAGTGCCCCACTACACCACACTCATAACAAGTGATGGTGGCCTTGTCCTTGGTCGCAACGGGGATGGCGTTGCTTCCGGTTCTGGGTGCGGTATTGTTGTTGTTGTTGTTGTTGGGGGCTCTGGGCGGAGCACGGTTGAAGTTGTTGTTGTTGTAGTTGTTGTTGTTGTAGCCTCCTGGCTTGGAGTTTCCTCCACTCCGGTTCTGATAACCGGGGCGCGAGTTCTGCATCGGGGGCTTGTTGTTGTTTCTCGGAGTGAAACCTCCGCTTGAGCTGGGGCGATACTTCTGGGCATTGCTAGACCCACTCTGGTGCATCATACGATGCTTGCGGTTCTCATTGGCTTGGTTCAGCTTGCCCTCCATCTGGATGGCGGAGTCAACAAGGGCTTCAAGGTCGGCGAAGGGGATGTTGACGAGGACAGTCTGCATCTCATCATGCAGTCCGTTCAGGAATCTCTCCTGCCTCTTCTCGGTGGTGTCGGTCTCGTCGAGGGCGTACCTTGACAGGGTAAGGAACCTGTCGCGGTATTCTACCACCGTCAAGCAACCTTGCTTCAGTTCACGGAACTCATCCCTCATCTTTTTGATAAGACCCGGGGGTACATGGTACTTGCTGAACTTGAGCTTGAAATCCTCCCAAGTCATGAAGTGACCTCCGTTCATGGAACGGGTGCTAGTCCACCAGGCTCGGGCTGGTCTGGCGAGATAGTGGGTTGCAAACAAAATCTTCTCATTGGCTTCCACTCCGGCTACTTCCAAGTTATTCCCCATAGTCTGGAGCCAGTCGTCGGCGTCGAGGGGTTCTTCAGTCTTGCTAAACACCGGAGGATTGGTGTTCTGAAAGTTCTTGAGCTTGGATCCGGGGTGGTCATGATTTCCATGGCCTTGATTGGCAAGGTTCTGCAAAGCTGCGATGTTGGCTTGGCGTTCAGCTCTTTCTGTTTCCCTGTCGGCGAGCAGGGTTTGCAGCAGTTGCATCATTGCATCGTTGGTGCGATTGGGAGGGGCCATCTGAAGATAGAGGAGATCATGAGATAAGAGGGAAAAATTCTATGGTTTATTTTGAGTAAGTTTGAAAACATTTGAAACTTGTAATCTTTTCATGACAAACATAACATTCATTCATTCATTCATCACATAGTACAAACTAACACACACACAATACCATGATTTTAAGAACCATTCTCATGCTACGATACAAAGGACGGGATAAAACTCACACCTACATATGTGAAACTAGTGCAACTACTCCTCATCCTCGACGTCGATCGGGACGTAGTCGTCAGGTCCTGCCTCCAGGAACTCGTAGTCCTCCTCCTCGGTGAACTCGTCCTCCTCAAAGTCGTCGTCGTCGCTCAGGAAGGCTCCTCCTCCCTGAAGGTCGATACCTCCGTCGTCGTCCTCCAGCTCTCTAATCTGATCCTCCTGGGCCTTGACAGTGGCCTCAAGAGACGCGATCTTGGCGCGAAGGCGCACAATCGTAGCGTCCTTCTTGGCACGCTGCTGGCGAAGGCTCTTGCGGTCGTTGTTGAGTACCTTGATCGCCTCACCCTGCTCGATGATGTGAGCATGGGTCTGGTTCGCGTAAGCGCGAGTGGCATCGAGGTCCTTCTGAGTCTGGTAGAGCATGAAGTCCAGGTGCTCAGCATGGTGCCTCAACTCCGGGTGCGGCTGCAGCTCCATGGGCACTCCCATGGCATCACGCCTCACGAGATGCGCGAAGCGCGAAGCGAGGATGCGCACCACGTTCTGTCCACAGAGGCGCGCAAGTGCCTCCTGAAGGCCACGTGCAAGTCCGTCGAGCCAGTTGCTCTCGCGGAAGGAGAAGAGGATCCTCTCCGAGGTGGGAGGCTCCATCTTGCCCCTCAAGTCGGCAGTGATGATCCACTGCAACTCTCCTCCAGGAGTGTCGTCCACCTGAATCCCGTGGAACTCAGGGTGCGAGCGCTCGAGGAAGTCCGAAAGGGCGTTGAGGTCGTGCTCAAAGATCAAGCTCCCTCCGTTCCCAAGCTGGTAAAACTTGGTGTTGATGGGTTCATTCGGCTCCATCTGAAAGAGAATTGGATGAGTAAGTTAGAGAGTGAAAAGTGTGGCAAAATCTTAAGTAGATTCAAATAAGATAGAACATGATTCATCAAATTTTGGAAAAGTCTCAAACAATGGCTCATTCTCTTCATTTGATTTCAAAGTTAAGTTTTTCAGAACGCCCATTCTAACTAAGGTCTTCTAAGGTCAAACAATGGCTCTGATACCAACTTGTCAACACCCGGATTTTTAAGTCCGGATGCCTATTATGTCATACATCGCAATCCCAGGAATATTGTTGTTGCGAGGCATAATAGTTAAGTATCACAGTCATCATTCATTACAAACCATATTGTCTTACAATTGGAATCACATCATCCATATTACACGAATAGTTGATCTATTGATCAACGAACAATCACAAGTTCATAACGGAAGCGTAAGATACAAGGACTCTCTAGTCCACAGGCCAACGCTTGACGTCGGAAGACTCCTAGTTGTCGTAGGCGTCCTGCTGGTCATCTCCTTGTTCATCTTCATACTCTGGCCATTTGAATAGCCAGGGACAAAGCCGTGAGTACTTCAAGTACTCGCAAACTAATACTAGTGTAAGTGCTAGACATTTCTAGTAAGGTTTGCTAAGCTCTAGTTTATTTGCATAAAAGCCAATTTTAGTTCGCAAGTATTTGAGGAAAACCTTATTCATGTGCTAACTAACTCAAGTGGGAACATTAGTGTCATTCCCACCATTCAAGTGGTGATTTCAATTCAATTCACCACTTCACAAGTCATTTCGCCCATTTCATTTCAACATCATTTTCAAGAATTTGACATTGGAAACTGTATGGCCTTTCCAACCGTCCGTATCCGTGGACACGGCTATTCGAATAGATTGACACTCTGCAGAGGTTGCACACTTGTGCCACAACATTTGACTTCATCCATCGGGATTACCCCGAATCATCGTAACACAGTACGCGGATCATCAACCATAACCTTTCACTTACAAATCCTAGTATGAGCACCTCTCCCCATGAGCTTGGCCTCCCAGTGAAGACCAACTGTCAACCTGGGAACTGCACAGGGCTTGGCCGTACAATTCACCTCAATTCACATCCTTTCTCAACAACGGAGGCAGCCTCAAGCATAACCCCTATGATGTGTGTTCAGAGGGAACCCATACTAAGATGCATAAAATTCCAGTTAAGCCCTACCCATAATCAGGTATTGTGGGGGTACTCAATATTGGAAAGGTATCGCATTCAAACCAATATCATTTTTATCAAAAATCACCATCTTCTCTTGTCACATTCACCTTCAAAATTCATTCAATGGAATGGCTCATCATCCCAAGGTTTCAAAATTCAGTTCAATTCACATTGTTCCCATCTAGAGTAGTCAAGTTTTAAATAATTAGCACTAGCTCTAATCATGAGGGGTGCTATCTTGCTTTGCTAGTTTGATACTCATTTTACTACTCTAGTAACCATCTTTCACTTAGACCAAAGTTAACTATAAAAGTAACTCTTGGAGAAAACAAGTAAAAACTTGTAATGTAGAAACTTGGGATAGGCTTAAGATAAGGAAGGTAAGACTATGGTGCCTTTCCCCAAATGGCTTTGCACTTTGCAAGAATATTAGCTTGCCTTGGTAGTTCTCAAAATTCTCCTCCTCCTCTTCTTGGTAGCAACCTTCTTCTTCCGGGTATTCTCCGGTGCTAGCGTCTAAATTTGAAATACGAGTATAATCACTCAACTAATTCAATGGCTATTCCAAACATCACACATATTCACACAAACTATTCTAAGCACACAATTAATACAATTTGGGTGCATTGGTGGTGTTGCTTGGGGAGAAATAATTTCATCTTATTTAATATGTAAATGGTAGTTTCCATAGGGTTCTTGAGAAATAATTTCCTCTCATTGAAATCTTCTTAAGATTTAATTTCTCAACCAATAATGCATGAATTTATGTTGACCTAAGTCAACCATTCATTATCATCAATTTAGAAAATGATTTAAATGAGGTATACCACCTCATACTATTTAATAATTCTATAATTGAATTTAAATCTCCAAGTATTTCATATAAGAGTGTTTGACCAGGGGTTCAAACAACACATGAATTCATTTGGGACAAGATTTAAATGAAGTAAAATACTTCATATGATTTGCATAATAGTTTTGGACAATATCACTTAAATAAACTAGCCATATTGTCCATTAATTAAACTAGGGCATGATCATGCAAAGTGACCACACCATTTTCTTGCAGAAACAATTAGTGTAAGTCAAATGTGAGCTATTGGAGTTGGAATTAACTTAATATCTATTTTGGTTGATTTTTAATAATTATTTGAATAGGGAAAAGTCCCTGCCTTCATCTTTTTATCAGATTATTTCTACAACTGATCTTGAAGTGGGACCAGTGGAATGTTGTAGAACTTTTAACTATCTTCCCAACAATATGCAATTTGTTAAATTTGGCCAAGCCAAACAGATTCTATGAATTTTCAAAGTGGGGTTCAGTATTGAATTTGAATTGAATTAATTAAACTGGATTTGAACTAAACGGGCTGGCGGGAAAAGGAACTGGGCCGAAACGGTTTGAAAAAGAGAGAAACGGCCCAGCAACGCAGCTCGTGCGAGTGGGCCGCCTGACAGAGTGGGGGCCACTCGTCAGCGTCTATTCATCACCGAAACGGTACGAGCGACGTGGCGCGTTGGATTAGAAGGCGATCCAACGGCGCACAGTCGTCGTCTTCTCCAACGAGAGGGAGCTACTGGCGCGGCGAGGGTAGGGGGTCGGAGAGCTAACCAGGGCTCCTGCGGTGGCTGGCAGTATGCTCAGGGAAGGTGTAGTCGACGGCGAAGCTCCTGGTACCGGCGGCGGCTCCTGGAACGGCTCCAATCGACGGCGAGCTTCCGCGGTGTCTGGCGGCAGTGAGGCTTCGATCGGGCGGCGTCAGTGGCTAATGTCGACGGTGGAGTGGCTCTGGCGGTCGAGTGAGAAGAGGGGAAGGTGTTGGTGTGCTCAGATCGACGAGGGGTGGTCTCCTTTTATAGGCGAGCGAGGGTGCTGCGGGGCAGTGGCAAGGTCAACCATGGCGCGGCGATTCCGGCGGGCTAGCGAGCTAGGCGAGGGCGCATGATCGTTCCGCGTATCCAGGCGATGCTAATGGCAGCGATAGCTCGGTCGGGCGGCGTTGGATGGCGACGCATTGCTTCCATGTCTGGCGGCGGCGTCTACGGGATCTGCTTCGTCGTCTCCGGCGGCGGCGGTCCAGGGGCTGGTCGAGAGCGTGTCTGGCGGGGTTTAGGTGTCACAGCGGTGCTCAACTCATCGCTGGAGGGGCCAGAGCGATGGCGTGCTGGTGGGGTGGCGCGTGGCCAGTGCGCGTCCGCGACGTGCATGGTCGCGACGCGAGCGGCATGCTGGCGCGTTCTGGGCGCGCGTTCTCTGGCGTGGCTACGGCGTCTACATCGATGCTTTCGGTGCTAGACGAGGCAGATGAGCGAGGTGGCGAGCTAGGGCACGGTGGCCAGGGGTGGAGAGGAAGGAGAGGAGGGGTGGCTCGGCATGGTGGCGACATGGCCGGCATGGCCATGCACATGTGGGCTAGCCTCTCCTCTTAGGGTTGCTATGCAGCATTGAGTGTGAGAGGGGACAAGGGGACCAGATAGGGTAGTTTAGGGCAGGTTAGGGTTAAATAGGACACTATTTGAAATAGTGTCTAATAGTTCCATATTTGTAATTTACAAATTTGTCCAAATTTGAATGTGTTCAAAAGGTGGCAAGAATTGAATTGTGTGTGTTTGGTTAAGTTGTAAATGACCAGAGAAGATGAGAGGTGGTGGTGGAATTGTCAAATTCAAAGAAATGCAAAAATTGGCTAAGTGTGAGATTGTTCCACTTAATAAAAAGTTCCAACTTTGGATGAGCATAGTATTTGATCTAGAAAGAATTTTGCATGGTGGTCTTTACAAAAAGTGTTCACCTTGATGTGCTCTTGGATGAGGTGCAAAGAGTTGGCAAAGTTTAGTTTGGAAAATTTGAATTGCAAGGGCTCAAAGTAGGGATCAGACTATAAGTGGCAGATTTGACCATTATCATATGTGATCCAAATTTGAGTTCGAAATTCATTTGATTTGTGTTTCTTTGATTCCAAAAGTTGTAATAAGTGTTTAGTAACATTATTCAACTAATGATGGGTTAGAATTTATAAAAATGGCATAAGCCATATGTGAGGGTTTTAGGGTTTTTCTTTTATTTGATTTCTTTCTCTTTTTGATTTATTTGGTTGGTGATCTTCACATGATCACATTAGGGTTTTAGAGTATAGCACATACACATAATAACAATCATCATGGCATATCACTCAAATGCACAAGTCCTATGCATGGCACTATATGAAATTTTAAAAGTTTTTGTTGGTTTGAAATTTTGCTCTCTGGAATTCTTCTAACTTTCTTTTTATTGAAATTTGGGATGTTACAGGAAGAGCTGCCGTGGATTCTCTCATGGGAGCAGCTTCAAAGCTCCCCTGCCGCAGATCCCACCACCAGCAAAACGGAAAGTGAAGACCTCTTCCTCCCTCACCACCATGGCGAGCAGAGAAGGAGAACTTCAACCGCCGACCACCAGCAGCTGTTCCACCAAGGACACCAGCCTTATTGATGGAGGCGGCTGCAGCTCCTCTCGTCGGCACATATGTCTCCGTCCATCGGAGCGCCGCGGCAAGCAGCGGGAGCATCAGCCAGCACAGAATCCAGTCGGAGGGATCCCATGCCATCCTCCTGGCAGAACGCCAACAACCAGCATGATGCCGAGACAACCAAAACCTACTTTTATTGAGCCTACTATTTACAGCCCTAGATCTGGCGCCCTTCCTTGTCCATCCCTAGCCAGCTACTCCGGCGAGGAGGACATCGGATTGGCCCGGCCTGCCGAGGCCGACTCTCAAAGCGGTGGGAGAGAGGAGAGCTTTCGAGAGAGGTGGGGAAAAACTGAAAGTTGGTGGCTCACTATATGTCTTGTAGTGCGCTTGATATTTAACTGTTGTTGTTGCCTTTATGACTAAAATTGTGCCAGAATCAAGTCATTCGAAACAACATACTTCAAAACTATAGCCAATTGCACAAGGACAGGCTTGTGTGGTAAATAAGAAAACCACAAAAACGTGATATCAAGTTAAAGACAAAGGAAATAAGGAGAGAGTGGACTTTTGGAGCAGGTGCTCAGCACGCACTTGTATCCGTACCGTCTATTTTGCATTAAGATTCGTGTTAGTTTTTTTTTCTCCCTTTCAAATAACTTCTCATTTTTATATCTCTCACACCAAACAATCTTTGAACTTGGAATTTTGCAGATCACTTAAACAGAAAAACTAGAATTTGGAAAAAATATTTTGATTTTTTTATGTCATTACGTACATATATTTCAAGAATTTAATTTGAATTAAAATTTTAAAATGCAAAAAAATTCTAAACAATTTCCCCCTATTCTATTTGTTATTTTTGACTGACTTGTCGAAAAATTAAATCAAAATATTTTATAATTTATGAAATATAAAAATCAAAAAGGGGAAAGGTGCGCGGTAGTGCACATTTCCGAAGGAAATAAGCATACTTTTGCGCTATCTCTTTTGCCGGCCTCAGCCGGCGGCACAAAAATAACTTTTTTTCTAAAGCAGAGACTAACCCTCTGGCCGAATTATTTCATCCATCTAACCCTTTTGTGTGACTCTTTTTTCATCGGCGTCACACCGTACTGTGTGATGAGGTGTGGCGTCCATGCCATCGGCGCCACACGTCCATGCCGACGTGGCACGATGTGTGACGCCGTTCACATCAGCGCCACACATATCAACTTATATGTCGAAAACATTCAGGGGCTCCGGACGCTTAGTCCTTAGCAGTTTTGGCGACCCTGTTTGTGTGACGCCGACGCCATAGGCGCCATACTTAACAGTGTGGTGCCGATGGCACCGACGCCACACAAACAGGCTCTCCAAAACGGTTAAGTCCCTGGAGAATTGTCTACAGTATGTTTCGGGCCATTATGTTGTTATGTGTGGCGTCCATGGCATCGGCGCCACACTCGCCCATGGCATCGGCGCCACACATTGACTTGGGTATAAAAATCAAGAAAATTGACTTGGCATGGTTGCAAAGTGACTACTCATATCAATAGCAATTTCATACACACATCATACACATAACAACATCATAGCTAACATCATAGCACATAGATTCATAAAATTTAAGATAGAATTCAAACAACACGTAGCAATGAAGACATGGTCCCAAATGACATAGGTAGAGTTCATATATGGTAGAGTTCACACAACATAGAAAATTCATCTAAGATCGACATCCCCTCCTCGCAGGCTGCTTCCCCCGTGGCGGCGGCGGTGCCGCTTCTTCCTCCACCTCTTCCTCTGAGGAGGACAGCTCATCGTTCCTCATCCTCCTCAAAGCTGACCTCTTCAGCGGCTCCTCATCGGACTCAACGACAGCCTTCTTCCCTCGGTTGCGTAGTCTTCCGGAGTGTAACGGTTCGGAACCTTCCCCCTAGGCTTCAACATGTACGTAGACCGTGCGGCCTGCTCCTTGGCTTGACTCAGAATGGTGTCGTTAGGAATCTTGACAAACATGAACACATGTTAGAAAAAGTTGAAATTTCGCACATGTTTGACGGTAACAAAAGAGTCCATACCTCCGAACCGCGACGTTCGTCTTCAGAAGAGGATGTAGGAATTTCACCCTCGCGACAACCTAGCAAGTTGCCTAACCGCCGCAACTTCTGTGCAGTGCGCTGCGTCATGGAACTCATGGTTACAAAGCCGCCAAATGCAATAGCTTACATTCAAAGTTGGTGACCATACCTTAATGAAATACCGCATCGCTCCGATAGGCTTTTCATCTCTATGACCCTGATCCCAAATAACCTCACACTCGTCAGCTGTTTTTTGGATCTCGGACCGCTGTGAAAAACATATTATACACAATTTGAGCGAGCACATGCCAATATAGATGATGTACTAGCTAATGAGAGAATACATTACCACAAAGTTCAGGGAGGAAGCAATAGAAGTCGATCTCCCTGCTCGAGTAATCCTATCGTACTAGCTTTGCGCAACCTCTGGTTGAGTCTCTTCGGCCGCCCAACTGATAGGCGGTCCCGGCTCCATACGGAAAGTAGGAGCAAGCATACACCAATACCGCTGCTCCCAGTCATGCGACAACCTTCGTCCAACTGCGTACATAAGACATTTGGTTAGTCCACGGGTGGCAAGTGTCGCATACTATTATAGAAGAATAGTAAAGATAGCAAATCATCACCTGTTGGTGCAGGTAGGCAAGTGCCGCGCTTCCCCAGCTCCACTGGTGATCCAACACCGTAAGCGCCTTGAGCCAACACCAATGGGCCAACTTCCCACCACTGTCAGCAAAGAGAGTCCTCAAAAGCATATACCACAAGTACACTCGGGTGTATGTCTTGATAGTGTCACGGTTGGCCCCTTCCGGGCTTGTACCAAAGTTAGTCCTGATCCAAAGGAAAGATGCCTTGGCGGGAGATCTATCCTTTTTATCTTCTGGCTCCGGAGGAGCCAGGCCAATAAGGTTCTCCATCTGCTGGCGCCACCCATCAGAAGCTGTGTTCATACACAGTGACTCGCCCTGAATAGGAAGACAAAGGATCATGGAAACATCCTGAAGAGTAGGGGTCATCTCGCCGGCCCTCAAGTGGAAGGTGTGCGTCTCTGGCCTCCACCGGTCGACAAGGGCGGTGAGTGCCGCGGTGTTCATGTTCGCCCCCCCCCCCCCCCCCGGCTTAAAAGCGTGATGAAGGGGAGAAGACCGGTAGGCTGAATGAACTCCGTGTACCGCTCGTCATACGGCATGTCCTTGATGCTACCGTGGTAACGAATCTTCAAGGGCTCAAGAACCTAAGAGCACATCCATACACACAATATTATGCATATCCAATGGAATAAAACAAGAGGTGTTAACCACCTCCTTTATCACTGAGCGGTCATTTAGGGGCCTTAGCTGGTGATCCGGTACCTTCCCCTTTTCTGTCTTATGAAAAGTTCAGTGATCCTTGTCATACTCATGATCTATGAGCCACACCATCCTACATGTTTACACAAATACACCATATTATGAGCCATTCCTAACAAATATGAGTCATTCCTAAGCAAATACTAGGCATATGTAAGACAATATAATGCATTTCCTAAGCAAATACTAGGCATATGTAACACAATTGAATGCATTTGCTAAGCAAATATTAGCCATTTCAACACATACATACATAGGGTTTCAACATATACATGTAAAATTTCATATCTAGGGTTCCAACAAATATATGGTTCAAACACATGCATAAATGAGGCTATGAATTTCAACACATACACTACAATATAGAGTCCACCAACAAAAAAATTCATATCTAGGGTTCATGTCCAAATCTAGCAAGATCTACAAAATTAGTGGATAAATGGAAAGGATTAGAAGGGGATTGCCTTGAGGAATGGATGGGAAAGGATTTGGTCGGTCAGATCTGTCGATTTCTTCAAGGATTTGGTGGGGGCGGAGGAGAGGTGGCCGGCGGCGGCGGTTCGTTCGCTCCAGAGAAGAATAGAAGAGGGAGGAAGAAAAGGGTCGGGCTGGGGGCGGGCGCGAACGCCACACATAAGTGGATGCGTGGCGCCCTTCGGAACGGGCCACACATCTGTGGCGCCGATGTGAATGGCGCCACACATCCTGCCATGTCGGCTGGTCAGCGTCGACCGCACCACGTCGGCATGGACGTGTGGCGCCGATGGCATGGGCGTCACACAGTGAGGTGTGACGCCGATGGGAAGGGCGCCACACAAAAGGGTTAGATGGGTGAAATAGTTCGGCCAGAGGGCCAGTTTGTGCTTTTCTTTCAGAAAAGGGTTATTTTTGTGTAATTCGCCTCAGCTGGCTTGCAATGTTGTTATTCCAACCACCCCATCAAATTTAGCAAAATCAAGTACTCGATCACTTTAGGTCACATGATGGTGTTAAAGTATTCTGGGTATGACCGGTATGTGCAAAGACAATAGGAGGTGGCAGCGGAAAAAGCCACAAAACCTATCTAGGGTTTCATCCTCCTCGTCGGCGACACCGCCGGTCCGCCCCGCCTCCGGTGGCCTTCGGGCCTTGGAGGTGTGGCGGACTGATAGGGCAAAGGTGGCCGATCTTTCGATGAGACGTGGATAGATCGATTTGTTGGTGGAGTTCGTGCTTGACGATCCAACTACACGTGCAAAGCTCGTGGGCCAATGCAATCGCTAGGACAATCTCTGGGAGTTACTGATCTTGCGGATGCGCGATCAGCCTGACCAGCGAGGGTCTTAATTCCTACCTGAAATCGAGAACAAGTAAGAACTAATATTGCAATCAGAATATTGCGGATGAAAGATGAAAGCTTTATTGAAAAAGGTGGGATTCCGAATAGTCGGTCTTGTTCTGGGCGTTCGCCTCAAAAGAAGTACACGAGAGTTGCAGCAATGGCTAACTTTTAGTCTAATCAAAATCCGAGTCTAAACGTGACGGCTATGGGGGTATTTAAAGGAGGAAAAGGTGGGGTTTCGGCCAGCCATACATATGGTGGCCGAACCAAACCCTAGAAGGCCTTTCCCCCTTCAATACAGACTCTAAAAGTGGCTGACTTAATTCCTGCGAAAATAACATGGGACTGGCCCAAAACTAAAGGTGACGCAGCACCATAACATGCTATGGACGAAATTATGAAGTGGGAAACTCTATATTTCGTCCATGTCTTCATCTCTTCTTATGGTGGTTTCAAAGTTCTGAAATCTCCACTTGCGGCGTCATCTTCAATCCTCAAATGCTTGCTGCCATCTCCTCCATGCGTGATCATGCTCCAATGCTTGTCCTCCCCATCCATTCTTGTTCCATCATTCCTAAGAGTAACAAACATATCTGATTTAGGCAGCATCATATTCTCATGTATGCTTGGTCCATCATTCCAAGAAACGAAAGTACCTGATAGTTAAGTTGTTTGGCACGAGCTCGAGTAATTGGTCCTTGTATTTGTGTGGCTGTAGGTACAACGGTTGTATCAAGAGATGGGATGTCCTCATCATGCCCCCCTTCTTGAATTAAAGTTGTCCTCGACGAAAGCTCCTCTTCTTCACCAAAGTAAGGCTTCAAATCTGCAATGTTAAATGTAGGACTAACCTGACCCAATTCTGCAGGAAGCTCAAGTTTATATGCATTATCATTTATTTTCTCTAACACCTTAAAAGGACCAGCAGCGCGTGGCATTAGTTTAGACTTACGCAATTCAGGAAAACGATCTTTGCGCAAATGCAACCAAATAAGATCACCAACATCAAACACAACATGCTTTCTTCCTCTATCCCCAGCAATTTTATACTTAGCATTCATGCGTTCTATGTTGTCTTTAGTAGTCTCATGCAATTTTAGTATCAATTCAGCATGGTCTGTAGCATCCAAATTATTTTGCACCGAAGATGGTAAAGGCAAAAATAAGCAAAAATAGTATTTCTATGTAAAACACCCATAAAGGGTATTTCAATCGAAATCCCCAAACAGGATATTAGTTCTTTCTCTTGTTCTTGATGATATTGTAATGGAATGACGAACCTATTTCTTCGCTTTTTCGCTAACAAATCTGAATTCTCTTTAAAAATAGAAGGATAGATCAAATTCCAATGGCCATTAGGCATGATTCGAACCAACGTTGAATAATCAAAAATTTCCCTATCTTTTTTACCATAAGTATTCATTTGATCTTGATCCTTGTGGAGTGAAAAAGACGCTATACTGGCAGCTTGATAAGAACCTATACCTAGAGCTAACATCATATAACCCAATTGAGACATTGTAGAATAGGCTAAGCTTCTTTTAATATCTCTTTGAGCAATAGCTAAAGTAGCTCCTAAGAAAAGTGTTATTGTACCTACTAAAGAAATTAAAGTCATTATCAAAGGTAGAGATATGAAAAGAGGAAAAAGCCGAGCTAGAAGAAAAATCCCGGCAGCAACCATAGTTGCTGCGTGTATAAGAGCCGAAATGGGAGTGGGTCCTTCCATAGCATCTGGTAACCATACGTGAAGAGGGAATCAATAGGTGCACGTGGTACAAAACCATACACAATCTCAAGAGGGCACATCTTAGTGGTAGAATGCAGCGAACGATTGTAAGCAAATTCAATATGAGGTAAACATTCTTCCCACATTTTTAAGTTCTTCTTCAAAACAGCCCGCAACATAGTAGACAATGTTCTATTTACTACTTCAGTTTGTCCATCAGTTTGGGGATTACATGTAGTACTAAACAACAATTTAGTCCCCAACTTAGCCCATAAACATCTCCAAAAGTGGCTAAGGAACTTAGTATCACGATCAGAAACAATAGTATTTGGCACACCATGTAAACGCACAATTTCGTGAAAGAATAAATCAGAAACATGTGTAGCATCATCAGTTTTGTGACATGGAATAAAGTGTGCCATCTTAGAAAACCTATCCACAACAACAAAGATACTATCCGTCGATCCCCTTCTGTGTACGAGGCAAACCCAAAACGAAATCCATAGAAATATCCTCCCAAGGTACACTAGGAACAGGAAAAGACATATATAAACCATGTGGATTAAGTCGAGACTTAGCTTTTTGACATGTAGTGCAGCGTGCCACAAATTTCTCAACATCTCGATGCATACGTGGCCAAAAGAAGTGTGCAGCAAGTACATCCTCCGTCTTCTTCACACCAAAGTGACCCATCAATCCTCCTCCATGCGCCTCCTGCAACAACAAAAGACAAACGGAACTATTTGGGATGCATAGCTTGTTAGCACGGAACACAAATCCATCATTGATGACCAATTTGTTCCATGTTCTACCATCTTTACAATTCAGCAACACATCGTTAAAATCAGCATCATGCAAATATTGTTCCTTTATGGTTTCTAATCCAAAAATCTTAAAGTCAAGTTGAGATAGCATAGTATATCGGCGCGACAAAGCATCAGCAATAACATTATCTTTATCATTTTTGTGTTTGATAACATAAGGAAAAGACTCAATAAACTCAACCCACTTTGCATGGCGGCGATTCAACTTAGCTTCAACGATTCATGATCTGAATGTATAACAAATTATTTAGGCCATACATAATGTTGCCAAGTTTCTAATGTCCGAACCAGCGCATATAATTATTTATCATAAATATAATAGTTTAGACTAGGCCCACTCAATTTCTCACTAAAATATGCAACAGGTTTGCCCTCTTGTAATAACACACCTCCCAAACCAATTCCACTAGCATCACATTCAAGCTCAAAAGTCTTATTGAAATCAGGAAGTTGGAGTAATGGAGCATGTGTTAACTTATCTTTCAGAATCAAGAAGGCTTCTTGTTGTGCATCGCCCCACACAAAGGGCACATCCTTCTTGGTAAGCTCATTCAGCGGCGTAGCAATGGAGCCAAAATCTTTCACAAAGCGCCTATAAAACCCAGCGAGGCCAAGAAAACTCCTCACTTGTGTGACCGTCTTTGGCTGCGGCCAACTCTCAATTGCCTCAATCTTGGCTGGATCAACTTCAATTCCCTGCGCAGTAACAACATATTACCATACAAACGTGCATCACGTAAAGCATTGAAAATAGCACGTAGATGATCCAAATGTTCCTCCAAAGATTTGCTATAAATAAGAATATCATCAAAGTATACCACCACAAAACGTCCAATAAAAGCACGTAAAACTTCGTTCATCAGTCTCATGAAAGTACTAGGTGCATTAGTTAGACCAAAAGGCATTACTAACCACTCATATAAGCCGAACTTAGTTTTAAACGTTGTTTTCCATTCATCTCCTAATTGCATACGAATCTGGTGGTAACCACTACGCAAATCAACTTTAGAGAACATAATAGAACCACTCAATTCTTCAAGCATATCATCTAAACGAGGTGTAGGATGACGATATCGAATGGTAATATTATTAATAGCTCTACAATCAGTACACATGCGTGAAGAACCATCCTTCTTAGGTACCAAGAAAATAGGAACAACACATGGGTTAAGTGGAAGTTCAGAGATGGTAAACCTAGAGGGGGGGTGAATAGGTTTCTACAGATTTTAATTCTTTCTTTGCAATATTAGGCTTTGTGGAATATAAAGGTGAGCCTAATGCAAACTAGGTGAAACAACCTATATGATGATACAACTAACTCGAGCACGAAGGCTCTCACATGCAGTTAAATCACAAGTAAGGAGTTCGGTTAGAGATAACCGATAGCATGCGGAGATGAGGATGTATTTCCGTGTTCCCTTCCTTTGCAAGAAGGTACGTCACGTTTGGAGGGGTGGAGGTCCCACGAAGGATTCCCCACGCCACGAAGGCTCACCCTATTCTCCGGAGCCTATCCCACGAAGGAATAGCTCACTCACTTGTGGTAGACTTTGAGGTAGCCTCCAAACCTTCACAATCTTGTCAGGAGCAAATCCACAGCCCGGATGCTTCCGGACCACTCTTGCCCACCTAGGGTTTCCAAGGAACCCTAGAGAGCAAGCTTCTTGATGAATACAAGGGGGAATGAGATTTGGCTTGGTAGAACAGTAGATCGGGTCCTCCTCTATCGTTTCCCGGAGGGATTTGAGTTTGGGTGGAGGAGGAAGGAGATCTGAGGCTTTTGGTGTTTCTAGCAATGGAGTATGAGAGAGAGAGCTCAAGAAAAACTTGTAGTGTAGTGCCTACCCCTTCAGAGGTAGGATAAGGGGTATTTATAGTGTCACTTGAAATATGGCCGCTGCTCACTTGACACATCAGCTTTCTACCGAGATTCCCGGTCAACCGGACCAGGGACCGGACCGTCCGGCGCAGGGCCCGGTCAGACCGGACCAGGGACCGGACCCGCTGGTCCAAACCGGGCGGCATACCGGACCCCAACCGGAGCCTCGAAATCCTTCTCAGTACTCCTCCCGGTCGGTGTGAGCGCAGGGGTCGGTTGGCGCCGGGGCGCCCGGTCATGCGCCTGGTCCGACCGGGCCAGGGACCGGACCCACCGGTCCAAACCGGGCGGCTGATCGGACTGGAACCGGAGCGTTCCAGAGGCTTACAGTAGCCCTCCCAGTTGGTGTAAGCGCAGGGGCCGGTTGGCGCCGGGGCGCCCGGCCCAGCGCCCGGTCGACCGGGCGGCAGACCGGAGTCTGCCGGCGCACGGGCCGGTCCAACCGGTCCTATGACCGGCGCCCTGATGTAGACCCCCTTTTTGATTGTTGTCGAAGTGGGGGGGTCTCCTTTAGCCTTCTTGTTCCTTTGATACACCATTTATGCCTCTTTGGCTAATACCTGGGATTATCCTTATAAACATGTATTAGGCCAAATACTCTTAGCACGGTGTCATTGTTACCAAAATAATAGATAAGGGTAAAATACCCTTACAATCTCCCCCTTTTTTGGTATATGATGACAAACCGAGCTAGATTCACATATATATATATTATGATAAGCTCTAAACCTTGATTCCATATAAGATATTACGACAGCTCCCCCATAATGTGTGCACTTGGAGAATTTGTGTTTGAATGCAAAGTGCACCATTTGTGGTATATGAGAAGCTCCCCAATATCTTTAGGAAGCAAGCATGATATGGACATGTATATCAAGATATATAAGCATAAAGCATGATCATCCTAATAGAGTGATTAAGCATACAAATACTCGTCCATACATGAATTATTCAAAGTAGCAGATGGTTCTCGAGAAAGCAAAGCAAATAAGCACAAGCCATATAAGAATCAAATAAAGCAACACCCATGGCTTGTGACAACCAAAGAACCCCGTGATCTAGACTCTACTGTCTTCTCCCCCTTTGGCATCAGAACACCAAAAAGGCGAAGAAAAGAGGAGAGATGCTAACGCACCCATCAGTAGAACTCATGCCTAGTGGAATATGAGCCCTCGCCATCATCATCCTCAGCCTCATCCGCATCACGTTCAACCTCTTCATCATCATCAACAGCAGGGGCACGTGCAGGCCTAGGAGGAAGACCACCATGAGCATACATGGAGAGGTCGAAGTTCTGGAGCATCTCATCAGTAATGGGAGGTATCTCCCAAGCAGGTGCAACCACAGGCTCCAACTCAGGTCCAGAAGGAGGAACAGGGTGATTCCTTGCAGCCATGAACTCATTCTGTCGCCTCCATGTCTCCTGGTTCAAAGCAAGACTCTGATGTGCAACATCATTGGTATTCTTGCACATTTGCCACATGCTAGAGAAGAAGCGAGAAGCACCATGCTTGGGGCGCCTAGAGTAGCTGGAGCTAGCTGCAGGATCATGGTGCTCCTTGGAACGGCGCTCAGATGGCATCATGGTAGGGACTTCCAGACGTGTGTCCTGAGCGGGGAACTCGAATGGTTCCATGATGATCCTTTGATCTAGAAAGTTGTCGGGAGGAGGTACCACCTTGTTGATGAGCCGCTGAATGTACTGAGCATAGTTGGGAGTCATGCGGCCCAAAACAGAACGCTTCAGTTCACAGTGAATGAGATCACAGCCATCAATTTTCCTCATGTTGTCAGGATGGAAATAGTACATCAGATTGAAGTGGTAGTTCCTGACTTCACTGGTGTCGCCTGACTTGCTGATGAGACTCTCCCGGAACATCTTGGCAAGTAGGAGATAAGAGTAATACATCCCAGAGATAGTGGGAGGACCAGCTGTAGGGTTTGGGGGATAGCAAAAGGAGATGTCACCTTTAACGAGCTTAGGTCGAGAATGAATCCTGAACCCTTGAGCACGGCCACCACCAAAACCCATGGCTTCACATAACTCAGTATAGATGCATGAGTACTTCTCCTTGCCAGTCATCCAAGTCATAGTGCGATCCTCATCATCATGGAAGAATACGGTGCAATGGAATTAACGGACAAGAAGGGGACAATAGGTGCCTTCTCTTTGGTCATCATTAGGATTCATGCACACAAGCTCATACAGTCCCAAACCCTTCAAGGTATCCACCACAAAGCGGTATTTGGTGGCTTCATGCAAGGCAAGCTCTTCAGTATTGATGGTCTTGGGCATCACAACAGCACCGTTCTTCATACACTCTCTAGTGTTGTAGAAATCTTCTCATATGCTTGCTTGAGTCTTGGTCCAGAAGAACTTGTCCCCACCAGTCTAAGTCCGTTGCACAAAGCGATACGGATTTTCCTTCCTCAGACTTTGCCAATCACCAAGATGTGCTGTGCCCACATTGTAGTCTGGCACAATTTCATCACCATCTTGGGCTGCGTGTTTGTCTTTCCTCTTAGCGCCAACTGTCTTGGTCGAGGTTCTGCCAGATGAGCTACCTGTGCCAGGAGCTGCTTTAGGAGGCACGCGACCGCTACTACGGCGTCCCGGAGGCACCATAGCCTTTCCTCTCTTGGCAAGATTGCCACGGTCTTCACCACTCCAACTATCTGTGAATTAGCAAATAGAGCAAGGATAGCAGTGGGGTAAGTGTACATGTCATCGATCAGTAAATAGGGAAGCCAAAAAGCATAGTATATATTCAAGTGTTTTGACGGAATTGTGCGGAAACTGGGCGACCCGGCGTATGATCCGGTCAAACCGGACGAGAGACCGGGCTAGCCGGTTGCCCATCCGGTTGACCGGGCCACGCGCCGGACCGGCCAGTTGAGAGGCCGGTTGACCGGGCCTATGACTGACATAGGCATCCCCAATGGGCCTGCCGAAGATAGTACCCGGGGTTTACTGAAGGCCCACGACTCGAAGAATTAGAAGAATCGGAAGCCCAAATTGCTATTAAGGAAAGCTAGAGTTGTATTAGGAGATAATGTTTGTAATCTTGCGGGATGAGTTGGAAACCCTCCCGGACTCTGTAACTTGTACAATACGAATCCCTCGGCTCCACCTCCTATATAAAGGGGAGCCGAGGGACAAAGAAAGTATCGAATCATTGTCTCAGAAACCCTAGTTTTCATATCGTCGAGTACTTTTCGGCTGAAACCTTCGAGATCTACTTGCCCTCTACTTCCAACTAAACCCTAGTCTACAACCCGTAGGCATTGATAAGTTAATACTTTGTCAATTGGCGCCGTCTATGGGGACTAGAGGCGTCAAGGATCTGATCTCGATGGCACGTTCAAGATCGTCGACTTCATCAATAGCAAGCAACGCGATGGATCGAGGTAAACAGATCGCAACTGGTCTTGTCGATTTTGTTCCTCACCCGCCCTCCCGTTTGGATGCATATGCGTATTTGGAGGAGCCTATGGAGATGACGTTCGGAAGATTCCACTTTCGCGTCGAGGAGGAGGGAGCGTATCGTCTCGAAATTCCGATCTCGTCGGGATTATCGGCGGTCGATTCCGATTTTTCGAACTCAACATCGTCAATCGAGTCAGGAGAAGAGGAGACTTCATCGCCACGCTTCATCAGCACCAGGGAAAGCGAAAAGCTCGCCAAGATCTTCAGCGACATGTCCTTCGAGTCATCCGCGGACTCCTATATAAGCGATGACTCAAGCAGTGTCGACAGCTTCAACTTCATCGACAAATCCACCACAGTGGGCAAGGTCTTCACCAATCTTTACGATGGTGTCACCAAACCCAGCAGAGATCTGAATACAAAATATCATCAGATTTACGCCATCGGAGAGCCAAGCCGAGATCAGGAGGAAACGTCTGAGGCTTTCGACGATTTGGGAAATCCATACGTTGATCCCTCTGATTTACGACGAGGTCTAGGCAGCAAATATGTTGGGCCTACACCACGTGTTAGGGTTCAACTCCCACAAGCAGCATGGGATAGAGCCGCAAGAGCTATGGATGGCTCAGAACCAATGGCCACAACAGCCACGCCCGAAGAATTGCAAGCATATCAATATAGGCTCGCGCGAGCTGCGAGGGAATTGGAAAAACAGACAGCTGCTCTGAACAGAAGAAAGGAGGCAGCCTCCGCATCAATCAGACGAAGGGCAGAGTTAAGTCGACAATCAGGAACTTCGGGAGATAGCCACAGGGAAGCTCGGAACAGAGCGAGATCAAGGCTACAAAACTTACCTGAAGGAGAAAGAGAGCACTTGGTTCAAAACTTCGACATGTCTTTTATGTCGATAGACACGAGAGGGAACATCATCCCCAAGACACCAGAAGCTGGGTATATGGCGACACAGGCCTTTATCCTTGCATCCAGACCACCTCCAGGAGATCCAAGGGAGGCATTGTACAACATGGCAATGGCAGGAGTCGGAGCCATGGGAACGGCGTTTGCATCAACACCTCCCGAAGGAACAGCAAGGCGAAATAGTCCACGACCTACGGCAGCAGCAGCAGTTCCCGAAGGAACAAGTGGAGCAAGAGACACAGCAGCGCAAGCAAGGGTGGACAGAGCACGGAAAAATAGAAGGGAACATCGGCATTCCCCAGAATTAAACGACGAGGATATGTGCAGTCTGCCATGCTTCACAAGGAGGGTCCGAAAAACTCGAGTCCCTTCGGGGTTTAAGCTGCCTGATAACTTCAAAAAATTCGACGTTCTGCAAGACCCAGACGATTGGCTGGTTGATTACCTCGAGACGGTGAAACTCACAGGAGGAACCAGAGCAACAGCCATGCAAAGCATCCAGGTGCATCTAAGTGGAGCCGCGAGATCTTGGATAAAAAAGCTTCCTCCAGGATCCATCGACAACTGGGATAGTTTCGAGGATGTGTTCGTCAAGAATTTCCGGTCCACTTGCAAAAAACCTGCATCGCTAGAGGAGTTGAGGGCGTGTCGACAAAAGCCAGACGGATCAATGAGGAAATACATCCAAAGATGGAATATCATTAAAAACTCGGCAGAGAATATATCTGACGAGAGAGCGATAGATGCGTTTGTCGCAGGAATCAGGCGAGGAGATTTTGTCGAGGACTTGGGGAGAACCAATCCAAAGATAGTATCCGCATTAATGGAGATAACAAACAGATGGGCAGATGGAGAAGATGTTGTTCACAACAAACGGCATAGGTCACCAGAGGAGGACCGCGGCCGAAATTATCAAAATAGGCGACGATTTCCTCGGCAGTACTCAGGTTATGATGCCCCTGGGAAAATTTCGGCTGGCTTCCGAGCAAGCGCCGGAGGAAACAATAGAGATGATTATCAGAAGAGCAACGAGCAGCGAGGCGACAATAGAGATGACTCTCGAAGCAACAGGCAAAATACTGGACCAAGGTTTCAAAGACCTTTCGTGTCCCCCGAGGAGATGATGAACGGGCCGTGTCAGATGCATTTTTATCTCGACAACAACGGAAAAAGACAGTCAGGACACTTGCAAAAGGATTGCCTAAATTTCCAAGCAATGTTAAGGTGGGCAGGGCACGCCAATGCCCAGGCAGCACACAGAAATCCTCAAGGACCCAGGAGTGAGATCTACTTGCCACCTCCTCCCGCAATTACGGACAAAAATTGACATCAGCTTAGAATAGCGGCAGCACCTGACCACCACCTTATGTTGATCCCAATTCTAATGGAGCGGTCTCGATGATTCAGAAAGGCAGGCCATCCAATAGAGCTCAGAAAGTAATCTCGCGACAGGTGTTCATGGCAGAGAAGATGCCTCCACCAACGGTCGAGTACCTTAACTGGTCAGGGAAAGATATTGGCTTCACAATAGCGGATCATCCACAGCAAGTTCCTCGACCAGGGCAGTCAGCACTCATCTTACCAGCAGTAATCGCAGGATTCGATGTATCTCGAGTGTTCATAGATGGCGGCAGCAGTTTAAACCTTATGTATGCAGATACACTAAGGAAGATGAACATATCCCTAGCAAACCTGAAACCAACCGATACGCGATTTCACGGTATTAAACCGGAAAAGCCGTGTTATCCGCTGGGGAAGATTAATCTCGACGTTCAGTTTGGGACCCGAGAAAACTACAGAATAGAGAGGCTGGAATTTGAAGTTGTGGATTTCCCATCACAGTACCATGCTTTGTTGGGACGACCAACATATGCCAGGTTTATGGCGGTACCACATTACACGTACCTGTTGTGGAGGATGCCTGGACCTAAGGGACCAATCACAGTCAAAGGAAGCTTTGCGCTAGCCGACAAGTGTGATAAGGATTTTCATCGACTGTCAGAAACTTTCGGGATGCAAGCAGAGTACATGGCGTCAAGGCTCACGACTGACTATGATGTGTTGCCAGATGTAGGAAGGCCAAACAAAGAATCAACTTTCAACACTGAGAAAAATTCTAAGGAGGTGCAGATTCACCCGACAGATCCGAAAAAGATGACGTCCATTGCAAAAGACATGGACCTCGCATAGGAAAGCGCGCTCGTCGAGTTCCTCCGTGAGCACTGGAAAATCTTCGCATGGTATCCAGCTGACATGCCAGGAGTATCCAGGGAACTTGCCGAGCACCACCTAAACTTGGATCCATTAGCGAGACCAATCAAACAACCTTTGCGGCGTTTTTCGGAGCCAAACCGCAAAGTTATGCTGTCAGAAATCGATCGACTGAGAGAAGCTGGTTTTATCAAGGAACTGCATACAGAGGCCACATGGGTAGCAAATCCAGTATTGGTGCCGAAGAAAAACACTAAAGTCCTTCGCATGTGTGTCGATTTTACGTGTCTCAATAAACATTGTCCAAAGGATCACTTTCCCCTCCCGAGGATCGATCAAATTATCGACTCCACGGCAGGATGTGAACGTCTTTCCTTCCTGGATGCGTATTCTGGTTATAACCAGATCAGATTAAAAGAAGAAGATGAGGTCAAAACAGCGTTCATCACACCTTATGGCGTGTTTTGCTATAGAACAATGCCTTTTGGTCTGAAAAACGCGGAAGCAACATACCAGAGGATGATGCAGAAGTGCTTAGCGACACAGATTGGGAAAAACGTACAAGTGTACATCGACGATGTCGTCATAACATCAAAAAAGGGGACGACGCTAATCGAGGATCTGAAGGAAACCTTCGACAACCTCGACAAGTTCTGCCTCAAATTGAACCCGACGAAGTGTTCCTTTGGCGTCCCTGCAGGAGAACTTCTTGGGTTTCTAGTTTAAGCAAGAGGGATTGAAGCAAATCCCGAAAAAATCCAAGCTATCGTAACAATGAGGAAGCCAACAAAGTTGAAGGAAATACAGCAGCTAACTGGGCGAGTCGCAGCTTTAAGCAGATTCGTCGCCAGGCTAGGAGAAAAAGCGTTACCGTTCTATGCTTTAATCAAGCAAGGAGAGAAATTCCAGTGGAATGAAGAGGCAGATCGAGCCTTCGAGGATCTAAAGCGCACAATTTTGACACCACCAATCTTGGTGGCGCCGAAAGAGAAGGAACCTCTCCTGTTATATATCGCAGCCACACCTCAAGTGGTCAGCACGGCGCTAGTCGTCGAAAGAGAAGAAGAAGGAAAACTCCATGGAGTGCAAAGGCCGGTATATTTCATTAGTGAAGTTTTATCGCCTTCAAAACAGCGGTACTCGCAGTACCAGAAGTTAGCATATGGAGTGATTAGAACAGCAAGAAAATTGCGCCACTATTTTTCGGCACACCCGATAATAGTGGTCAATGAAGCACCTCTATCAAACATATTGAACAATCCAGAAGCTACAGGGCGTGTCTCCCTTTGGGGAATAGAACTTTCCCCTCGGGACATCACGTATGAAAAAAGAAAGGCAATCAAGTCGCAAATTCTGCCAGATTTCATCGCAGAGTGGATGGAGCTGCAAAATACGGGACCTCCAGATTTATCGAGAATGTGGACCATGAACTTCGACGGGTCCAAAAGGGTAGAAGGAGCTGGTGCAGGCGTGATACTTATATCACCCGAAGGCAACAAACTGAAGTATGTCCTACGGATGACATTCCCAAACGCATCTAACAATGAAGCAGAATACGAAGCTCTCATCCACGGGATGAAGATGGCGAAAGCTTGTGGTGCAACCCGATTAAAAATCATTGGCGACTCACAATTGGTAGCTCAGCAGGTTATGAACCAATGTGATGCAGTCAATGACAGCATGATGGCATACAAGGAAGTGTACAACGAGCTCGAGAAGTTGTTTGATGGATGCGAAGTAAATCACATCAGTAGGCTGAGCAACGATGAAGCCGATGTTCTAGCAAACATCGGGTCACAATGCCTCGCAATTCCGCCAGGTGTGTTTTGGGAAGAGATAACCGAGAGATCCACCAAACCAAAGAAGGTGCAGAAGAAAGAGAAGGAGGAAAAAACTTCGACGACTCTCAAAGAAGCACCAGAAGAAAAAGAGGACCAGGAGCTGGTGATGATGGTAGAAGTCCCATGGATGCAAGCGTACATATCATATATCCTAAGGAAAGAAATACCCGACGATCCAGTTGAAGCAAGGCGAGTTATTCGACGATCCAAAGCCTTTACAGTGGTCAAAGGGGAGTTATACAAGCGAAGTATTTCGGGCGTGCTGCAAAGGTGCGTGACACCCGAAGAAGGAAGGATAATCTTAAAGGAAGTACACGAGGGAATATGTGGTCACCACGCGAGTAGTCGAGCTATTGCGGCCAAGGTTTTTCGGGCTGGATTTTACTGGTTGACAGCAATCGAGGATGCAAAAGAGATAGTACGAACTTGCGACGCGTGCCAGAGATTCGCCGCAAAACCCCACTCCCCGGCAGCAGAACTGATGCCAATACCATTGTCTTGGCCCTTTGCCCAATGGAGTCTCGATATGGTGGGAAAGTTACATAAGGCCTCGCCAGGAGGATACGAGTACATGCTGGTTGCTGTTGATAAATTCACCAAGTGGATAGAAGCAAAGCCGATAAATTCACCAGATGCAGCGTCAGCAATAAAATTCGTGAAGGGCATCGTTTTTCGATTTGGAGTACCTCACAGCATCGTCACAGATAATGGTAGTAACTTCACGTCAAATGAATTCAAGGCATACTGCGCAGAAGTAGGCATCAAATTGCACTTCGCGTCAGTTGGGCACCCGCAAACCAATGGTCAAGTCGAGAAAGCTAATGGTATCATCTGCAATGGTATTAAAAAGCGCCTACTAGGACCGCTTGAGAAGGCTCGACATACCTGGCCAGAAGAATTGCCAAGTGTTCTGTGGAGTATCCGAACAACACCAAATACGGCGACACAAGAAACTCCGTTCTTTTTAGTCCACGGAGCTGAGCCAGTACTACCGATTGAAATATGGCATGACTCCCCAAGAGTCACAGAGTATGACGAAGAAACTTCAAGAAGAGCTTTGGAGGACGATGTGGATGCACTCGACGAAGCTCGAGATGAAGTACTCTCACGAGTCACCAAGTACCAGCAGGACCTAAAAAACTACCACAGTCGACAATTACGGCCAAGATCTTTCTAGGTCGGAGATTTGGTCCTACGGCTCAATCAGCAAAGTACTGAAAAGCTCGAGTCGCCATGGCTGGGCCCTTACGTCATCACAGAAGTAATCGAAGGAGGAGCATACAGGATCAAGGACAAGAAGACAGGGGTTCCCGAGAAAAACCCCTGGAACGTGGCGCAGCTCAGGCGGTTCTACGCTTAGAGTCGAAATATAGTCCTCCTCTGTGAAAATACAATGTACTGAAATGCCCGCGAGTTTTCAGACGCACTCTTTTCCTTTTCAGGGAACCGAGTGGGGCTGGAAAGGTTTTTAATGAGGCGGGCTCGCGGTGCTGCAATATAGTAAAAGATAGAGATGAGATACATCTTTTTCTTCGACAGGCTCGGGGGCTCATAACCTACGACAACACAATACATATATTCTCGCAAAACAGTAAATTCATCGAGACGAAAAAATAGTACAAGCTCCGGCCAAAGGCTCGGGGGCTTCACAATATAGACTATACTTCACAATATAGAAAACTTCATCAAATACAAAGAATTCGACAAAAAATATAGACATCACTTTCCGCAATATAATACGACTCAGTCAAAGCCTAATATACTATCTATGGATAAACCTTTGTTATTTGCAGCAGTTGTCTTGTGCTCAGCATAGCTCCCCTTGACAAAGAATTCAGAATCCATCCGAAGAAGTTCATCCATCATCGCTTCGGCTACAGGAATCACCATGTCATTGATTTCGTCGATGTTATTTTTTCGTCTCGATTTCTTGGCTAGGCACTTAGAGACAATCTTCGTCAGATCTAATTTTGGATGACAGATATGTATCATGATCATGGCGAATCTTGCCACAGCAGTCAGTTGAGCTCGTACGAAGTTGTGAATACGAGGTGCATCCCGAAACTTTTCCATCAAACCAAGAAGAGTCTCGGGCGCCTCGTCTCGAGGAAACATTGTCTTATAAACAAGGGACAATGTTCTGGTGGAGCGATCAAGGAAATCGCGAACTTGACAGGCGCGGTCTTGAAACCTGACAATTTGTTGGGTCCGTTCTGGAGTGGCCCAGAATAAACAACCATGGTCAAGAGAAAGGTTAACGAGAAGAGCGGTCCTCGCGTTTACCCTTTCATCTTCAGCAGCAGCGTCGAGAAAGGAACCTATTTGGCGACAGCGTGGTAAATTCAAGAAAGATATAGCAGAAAGATAGAAAAAAGTTCGGGTTGGAACAAACATACCGGACATATCAGCACTGGCTTCATTCATCAATTCAAACATGGAATTCTCTCGAGTGGTTGCCTTTTCAGCTTCAGAAACTGCGGCTTCCTTGGCAGCCTTGGCCTCTCGAGCTTGTTGCAGAGCAAGTTCCTCTCTTTCGGATGCTTTGCGGGATTGCTCCATCATCGCAAGAGTTTGTTTCTTCATGGATTGAAGTTGTTGGCGAAGTTCGTGCAAATCTTGCGAGAAGTGTTTACTCGAAGAATCTTCGATAAGATTATCATCGACAAGTGTTTTCTTCGAGAAGGAAGAAGCAGGAAAAGTATCATCAGGATGAAGATTTGCGGAGTAGTTGTCAAATATCAACTAGAAAAGAAAATTTCAATATCAATGATCACACAAAATAGAATTCCATTGATCTTCGGAAAATTTACACAGATATTACAGAAGGAGTCTTCAAAAGAACTACTACGACAGTTGTCGCCAAAGCTATTGTGACGACAACATCAAAAGAAATAGTAAGAAAGAAGATAGGGCATTCTACTAGACCTCCGGCTTCGACGAGCTAGGAGCAGGAGTCGGCTTGCATCCAAGATAGGTGAGGATCTTCTTTGAGTTGGGCTTTGCAGCCCTGATCAGTGATTGCCACTTTGTGGTCTCCATCTCCTGTGTGTCGCCGACTTTGGTCCAGTCGACGTTCTGTTGGCTGTCAGCAACCAGGGCGACAGTGCTTTCAACAGCAACCTTCATATTTTCTTGGCGAAGCTTCAGTCCAAGATCTTCTGCGGGATTGAAGCACTTGGCAAGAGCAAGAAAGGTTGCGGGTTCCTTTTTCTTCGGGAAGAAGTAAGGGTAGAGCCGCGACAACCCTTCCCTGGCCTGATCAATGCCTTCGCGTGCTTCATCTCCGTGAAACTCAAGGAAAGCAAGTGCGTCAAGAAGGGGATCATTGTCGGGATCTTCAAGTTCATATTCTTGAGATGTTTTCCCCGTCGAGGCAAAAATTTATTGGTCAACAAACAAGTTAAGAAAAGCAAGTCCTAAGAATGCAAAATAGCTCGGGCACTTACTGACAAAGCGACGGTTTTGTGATTCCAAGCGCTTGGTAGTCGCTTCTTCACGAGCAGATTGTGCGGTTTTATGCTCGTTCAAAGCAGTTTCGGCATCGTGAAGCCTCTTCTGAAGTTCTTAGACACTAGCAGCGTCTGCCTTGGCCTTGTCAGCATCTGCCCTAGCCTTACTAGCATCTGATTCGGCCTTCTTACGAGCCTCCTCACTTTGCTCTAATTTTTGAGCAAGTGTGTCGGCACGTTTGTTGGCCTCTGCAAGTTTTTCTGCCAAAATAGTCAGATTCAGTCAAAAATCACGACAAGAAAGGAATGAGAAGTCATGAGTCAAGAGAAGCAGAAAGACATTACCCTCAGCTTTGCTAGCATACTCACGGTACCCGACAAATTGGGCACCGAAGCGGATGAATTCCTTAATCAAGGGCTGTTAAAGACAGATAGAGAAAGAAAGCATCAGTATAGGAAAAAGCGCGATAGCATAAAGTGAAAAGAAGCAAACAGTGAAAACGTCGATAGCATCAGAAAGTATTCAAGGACTTACATCATCCAAAAGAGGAGTCGAGGAGCTACCCAATTGTAAGGTAGGCTCTGTGATTGATTCAACCCTCGCCCTTTTTGGCGAAGGGACGAGGGGACTTGCAGGAAGAGTAGGTTCGTCGGTGTTTTGTTGAGGAGGCGAAGATTCTTCTCCTTCAACTTGCACTTCAGAAACAACTAAAGTATGTGACGTACTCGTTCGAGCAGTCGCATCCATAGCTGGCGTTTCTTCCTCGTCACCACTACGGTTAAATGGCGACAATATAAGAAGCAAGATAGACAAAAGTCTTTAAGAGTCAAAATAGTAAGAAACAAGGAGTAACTTACGAACTGACGAGGGCGTCAAGGTATGGATCGAAAGCTGCCTTCCGATTTGAAGGAGCAGCTTCTTCGGCTTTGGAGGTGCCGGAATCTTCGACATCAGTCCTTTTCCTCTTGTTCCTTGGAGAAACAGCAGGAGGAGGAGAGTGTGCCGATGTGGTAGCCTCGGAGTCAGCCTCCTTTTCAGAGGATCCCGCAGATTTTCGAGAACCTGCGGGTTCACTCTCAGGGCAAGGAGCACCCTGGTTGTCATCAGTGACAACGGCTCGTTCTTCGACTTCTCCACCTTCAGGAAGGGGAGGAAGAGAGACGAGATCTGGATGGTTCTATAAAAAACAAAGGGGGATGTCAATAAAAGAGTTATGCAAAGGATGTCAAACAAAAATAAACAAAGTCAACAAAAGTTACCTTGGGGAGCGCATTGGTGGCACTATATGGTTTTACGCGACAAGAAGAGGGGACAGCATCTTTCTTGCTGAGGGAGGAGATTTTCCGGACAAGTTTTTCTAAGTCCTTGACCGGCAAATCCACCGACAGGCGATCCATATCATTGTCGCCAGTATACTTCCAAAGGGGATTTTTGCGAGCTTGCAGAGGCTGCACTCTGATCCTAAGGAAGTATGCTGTGATTTGAATACCCGACAATTCTTTGCTGCGGGTACTTTGAAGCTCGTGGATGCGAGTCATCAGTGCCTCCGTCGCCGATTTCTCTTCGTCGGTAGCTTCTGCATCCCAGGATCGACGGCGATAGATTTTTTCTTCACCATCGAAAGGAGGAATGTTGTCTTCGACAGACCCATGATTCTCCTCGTGGATATACAGCCACTTTTTGTGCCACCCTTGAACTGAGTCAGGGAATTTGACATCAAAGTACTCGACATCAGGGCGAACGCAGATAACAATGCCACCTATGTTATATGCGACATTGGGAGAGCCATTACGGCGACAAAAAAAGATGCGTTTCCACAACGCCCAGTTAGGCTGGACGCCGAGGAAGGACTCGCAAAGGGTGATGAAGATGGAAATATGGAGGATAGAGTTGGGAGTGAGATGATGAAGTTGCAATCCATAAACGAAAAGCAACCCTCAAAGAAAATTGTGAATGGGGGCAGAGAGGCCACGGATGAGATGATCAACGAAACTAACCCGATACTCCATTGGAGGGGTTGGGTAGCTCTCTTCGCTGGGGAAGCATAGCGCCTTGGGTTTTTTGCTGATCCCCAGTTTCTTCAGCAGGTTGATGTCTTGGGCGGAGATTTTGGATCTCTCCCATTCAGCGCTCCCTAGATCTGCGGAAGCCATCTTCGATTCAGGAGTGCTGTGCCTGGTCAATCTGCGCGGTGGCATCAACAATGGCGCAGGAGTACAGCGTGAGAGTGGTTGAGCTCAAGGAGTTATGGGGCGCAAGAGGGGATTTTTGCAGAGGAGAGCAGAGGAGCGGCGCGAGCGAAAGTGCTGAAGGAAGAAGATGGAGACCTTAAATAGAGGTGCGGCGAAGCGGCGCACCGTTGGATGGAAAAAGTGTGAGGAAGATGATGTACACGTGGAACAGGGGTAAAAAAGTTATTTCACCCTGCCCGCGTTACAGTGTGTGCGCCAGGAAAAGCGGAGAACGTGTGTCCCCCACTTGCACGACGTGTCAAATTGATGGAGTTTCTGGGCCCGCAAGGCAGTGACAGAGAACTTCTCGCGTTTTCCGGGAAAGGCGGTCGTGGCTATCGTCAGCATTGATGTCACATTAACTAGAGGAAGTTTTCGATTAAGCAGCTTCATAAAAAAAGCGACAGCAGAGGATGATGGACTATTTGGAGAGCTTTTGATCAAATACAAAGTTTTTGATCAAATGCTCGGGGGCTACTTTGGAAAAATGAAAATTCGAGAAAAGACAAAATAGAAATGGCGTGAGCCTATGATCAAATACAAATATTTGCTCATAGCCTCGGGGGCTACTCCCATCGGGAGCGCTGTTCGCGCACCCGAGAGATTTGAAAATATCGAGAGAGAACGAAAATATAGCGGCATAAGGTGTGGAGCCTACACCCAAGCACAAGTCCTTGGCTGTAGCCTCGGGGGCTACTCCCATTGGGAACGCTGTTCGCGTACCCGATGAAATTATAAAAAAGAAAGATAGTATATTTCGAGTTATAAGTAACTCTACATATACTCCCATCGGGAGAGCAATATAAGTCATCCGTTGACTCAATAAAATGTGCTATTCCAGCAGCCGAATAAGCACTCGACAATATATTCTCAGAATGTCAAAGTTGCGAACAATTTCTGAATGCCGCAAAACTTTGCGAAGGTAAGACCCCATATCCGTTCTGTGTGGCGTGGCCCTGTCTCTGACGTCGGTTTGCTACTTTTATCCGTATCAACAGATACGAAGAAAAATCCTAACGGACGCGTTAGGTACCCGATAAATATGACTGGGACTCGACAGAATGGTAAGACCTTAAGCGGCACCTGTCGAAGTTTACACCAGTATCCCGAGATCATGTCCAGGGACTTGATCTTGAAGTAGGTTTTTGCGGATTGCCACTAGAGCAGTTAACTAGTACCTGATCCGTCAGATGAACTAGCCCCAACTACCATTATCCCTGTACAATATAGAAATTCATATGCAAAGAAATATGGAGAAGTTCAAAGCTATCGAGTAAATATAACGGTCGAGATTTTCCCTGACTCTACGATTCAAGCAAAATCTCGGGGGCTACTGACATAGGCATCCCCAATGGGCCTGCCGAAGATAGTACCCGGGGTTTACTGAAGGCCCACGACTCGAAGAATTAGAAGAATCGGAAGCCCAAATTGCTATTAAGGAAAGCTAGAGTTGTATTAGGAGATAATGTTTGTAATCTTGCGGGATGAGTTGGAAACCCTCCCGGACTCTGTAACTTGTACAATACGAATCCCTCGGCTCCACCTCGTATATAAGGGGGAGCCGAGGGACAAAAACAGTATCGAATCATTGTCTCACAAACCCTAGTTTTCATATAGTCGAGTACTTTTCGGCTGAAACCTTCGAGATCTACTTGCCCTCTACTTCCAACTAAACCCTAGTCTACAACCCGTAGGCATTGATAAGTTAATACTTTGTCAATGACCGGGTCTGTCGAATTGTGAGGTGTTGCTTTTGGTGTTTCTAGCAACGGAGTATGAGAGAGAGAGCTCAAGAACAGCTTGTAGTGTAGTGCCTACCCCTTCATAGGTAGGAGAAGGGGTATTTATAGTGTCACTTGAAATATGGCCGTTGATCACTTGACACATCAGCTTTCTCCCGAGATTCTCGGTCAACCGGATCAAGGACCGGACCGTCCGGCGCAGGGCCCGGTCAGACCGGACCAGGGACCGGACCCGCCGGTCCAAACCGAGCGGCAGACCGGACCCCAACCGGAGCCTCGAAATCCTTCTCAGTACTCCTCCCGGTTGGTGTGAGCGCAGGGGCCGGTTGGCGGCGGGGCGCCCGGTCCGACCGGGCCAGGGACTGGACCCGCCGGTCCAAACCGGGCGGCTGACCGGACTGGAACCGGAGCGTTCCAGAGGCTTACAGTAGCCCTCCCGGTTGGTGTAAGCGCAGGGGCCGGTTGGCGCCGGGGAGCCCGGCCCAGCGCCCGGTCGACCGGGCGGCAGACCGGAGTCTGCCGGCGCACGGGCCGGTCCAACCGGTCCTATGACCGACGCCCTGCTGTAGACCCCCTTTTTGATTGTTGTCGAAGTGGGGGGGGGGTCTCCTTTAGCCTTCTTGTTCCTTTGATACACCATTTATGCCTCTTTGGCTAATACCTGGGATTATCCTTATAAATATGTATTAGGCCAAACACTCTTAGCACGGTGTCATTGTTACCAAAATAATGGATAAGGGTAAAATACCCTTACACTAAGAGACTCACGAATGTAACCTTTATCTTGGAGAACCTGAATTTGTCGCTGAATCTCTTTCGTCTCTTCAGGATTGGTACGGTATGGTGCACGGTTGGGCAGCGAAGCTCCTGGAATCAAGTCAATCTGGTGTTCTATCCCACGAATAGGTTGTAAACCAGGTGGTACATCTTGTGGGAACACATCAATGAATTCCTGCAAAAGGTTAGCAACCGCAGGTGGCAAAGAAGGAGGCATATCCTCAAATGAAAACAGAACTTCTTTGCAAATAATAGCATAGCATTGAGTAGTGTTCTCATCAAGTTCATCAATATCAGATTTGCTAGCAAGCAAACAAGGATTCTTCAAATGAATTTCAGTAGCATGGTTCGAATCAGATTTAGTATTAGTCTTATGTGGTACAAAATCTGCAGCAACAATCTGATTTTTACTCTTATGTTTCTCCTCATGTTTTACTCTACTAGCTCTAGCAAGATCATCTTTTACTATTTGTTCAGGAGTCATAGGTTTGAGACCAATTTTCTTTCCATCATGCATAAGAGAATACTTATCAGTTCTACCATTATGAACAGATTCTCTATCAAATTGCCAAGGTCTACCAAGTAACAAAGAACAAGCTTGCATAGGTACAACATCATAATCAACAAAATCAGAATATGTACCAATAGTAAAATGCACACGTGTTGTTCTTGTTACCTTGAGCTTCCGAGAGCTCTCAAACCATTGAATGTAGTATGGATGTGTGCGCTGTCTTGTAGGAAGAAAAAGCTTCTCCACCATGTCAACGCTAGCCAGATTATTGCAACTCCCTCCATCAATGATGATCCTTATAGCTCGCTCTTTTAAAACGCCTCTTGTTTGAAACAGAGTGTGGCGTTGATCATGCTCAGATTTGCTCAATTGCACGCTCAACACACGCTGTGCAACTAAGCTCCTGTACTGATCAGTAGTGTCAGCTTCCATTACCTCCATCTCTCTCTCAGAATCAGAATTGGCTCCATCACGTGCAGCAATAAGGGCCAATGTATCTTCATCAAAGTAACTTGCAGAATCATATTCCCCATCTTCACGCACCAACATCACACGCTTGGTTCTGCATTCTCGCTCTATGTGTCCAAATCCCAAGCATTTGCGACATTGAATGTCGCGCGTCTTCCCCGTGGAGGCCATCGAAGATGAACTCCGAGGAGGACCAGCAGATGGTGGTGGAGAAGCAACCGGTGGTGCTCGTGATGCAGGCGCGGTGTACTTGGAGGTAGTAGGCGCTGGTGCAGCCCCACGAGACGGTGGTGCCGATGGTCGCGGAGACCATGATGATGTACGACCTGCAGAAACATTAGCTCTTCTCCATGGTGGTTGACGATCCTGCACTTCACCTTCAGCTTTGCAAGCAAGATGAAACAAGCGAGTAATATTGTTGTACTCCTTATAATCTAAAATATGCTGAATCTCTTTATTCAAACCACCAAAGAAACGTGCAAGCATAGCCTCATTATCCTCGATAATACCACAGCGAATCATGCCAGTTTGCAATTCTTGATAATAGTCTTCTACAGAATTTTTTCCTTGTTCTAAGCGAGACAAATTTTTCAAAAAATCACGTTGATAATGTGGAGGAAAAAAATGAGTACGCATAGCAAGTTTTAACCCAACCCAAGTAGTAGGAACATTTGTTGGATGTGCTCTACAATATTCAGACCACCAAATAGAAGCAAAATCTTTGAACTCACAAGTAGCAGCACTAACACACAAGTGATCAGGGTATTTTAAACATGCAAAGCGTTGTTCTACTTCCAATTCCCATGTAAGATATGCATCAGGATTATATCTACCCTCAAATGACGGAATATTCAATTTAAGTTTAGCAACATGATCATCATCACGTACCAGCCGTGGAGGTGGGCGAGCGTTGCGGTTCAGTTGTCGTGGACGACCAGGTGCAGGTTGTTCGACTTCCTCGCCGTCCAGCACGTTCTCCTCGACCTGCTCGTCCGCGTCCCCTTCATAGTCTTCGTATCCTTCATCAGAAGGCGCGTCAGGTGCGGCTGCTGCAGCAGGAGCGGTACCCGCAGGCACATCCGCACGAGGAACGCAGCGTGCGCGTTGTCGCACGTTGTCGCGAGGTGGCGGCAACCGAGTCAACAGCTCCTGGAACTTGGCATCGAGCTTGGAGTTGAAAGCTGTCTCGGGGCCATCCAGCTTGTCCAGCGCATTGGTGAGTTTGGCGTCAACATCACCAATGCGCGCATCGACGTCGCGTGCATGCGAGCCCAAAATGTGGGTGAACTAAGCATGCAACTCCTCAGACATCATCTTGGCCGGGTCAACAGCGGCCGGTGTAGGTCCTGACATGGTTAGTACACAAAAAGCACAAATGTATATGCCTACAAACTACGGAATTTGGTGGTTCACGCGCAATTCATCAAGTAAAATACAAAGCTCTTACAAGGTCTTACCAAACAGGAGGAAGGTGATACGACAACCAACAAGGATCAGCGTCTCCAAAGATTGCCAAATCGATTACTAGGTGTCAACACAGTGCACGTGGAGACAATATGTAGAGCTGTAGGAAGGCTAATATGGTAGCAAAACAACAATTGTCAAAACAACAATGCAATATTGAAAGTATGCTCAACAACGGTACTGTGCTGGTTCTAGGCTAGACCGTACTAGAGACGCGAGCCTAGAACACTAGCGAGGTTACGGCGAGGCACACAAGCAACCAGCAGCGATGAGGTGGTGATGATGTGGCGACGCGAGGTGCGAAAAATCACTATGATGGCAAGTGTCTCAAACTGATCCCCAAGGTCTAAAAACAGTATAGCCTCAGAAAAAAAAATTGTCGAAATTTCGGAGATGCTCCGGAAAGCGCGCAGGCACCAAAAAATGTCGCTATAACGGCCAGTGGCGAAAAGTGATCGCCAAGGTGAAAAACCAATGTAGCCAGAATTTTTTTTGGATGCGTCTCCAGACTTTTTTTGCTCCTTCCAATTCTTTACTGGTGGCCGAAACTTATCTCACGAAAATTTTTCTACAGCGCAGGATGAAATTAGAAGGCAACAGCTATTAAGAAAAACAATAAAACCTAATTCTACACGGACTCTGTCGCGGCAGAGAAACAACACGAATCTGTGTCGCGGTAGGAAACGGGGTATATGGCAGATGTATATGTCTGTGGCGGAAACGATCTGGTGGGTGTATATGGTGGGTGTATATGGAAGTGGCGGAAGTATATGGTGGGTGTATATGGCAGTGGCGAAAGTATATGGTGGGTGTATATGGCAGTGGCGGAAGTATATGGTGGTGATCTACGTAAGGTGCGAGCGAGCGCGGCGTGACTAATATGACCAGAACTCGAAACTCTAAAGGAACTAGACGCTAAGACCAGCAACTCGACATGAAGATGTAGACACAAATTCAATTATGCAAAACTGAAAAGACAATGCAAGGCGTGGCAGGGGGTTTATGGGACGATATGATCTAAACCCCAACTGTATTTTTTGGCTTTTTTCGTGGTTTATGGGATGATGGCAGATGCAATCTACACTAGGAAAACAGTAAAATCTCACCGAGCAACCTGAAATCTGATACCACTTGATAGGGCAAAGGTGGCCGATCTTTCGATGAGACGTGGATAGATCGATTTGTTGGTGGAGTTTGTGCTTGACGATCCGACTACACGTGCAAAGCTCGTGCGCCAATGCAATCGCTAGGACAATCTCCGGGAGTTACTGATCTTGCGGATGCGCGATCAGCCTGACCAGCGAGGGTCTTAATTTCAGGTAGGAAATAGAGAACAAGTAAGAACTAATATTGCAATCAGAATATTGCGGATGAAAGATGAAAACTTTATTAAAAAAGGTGGGATTCCGAATAGTCGGTCTTGTTCTGGGCGTTGGCCTCAAAAGAAGTACACGAGAGTTGCAGCAATGGCTAACTTTTTAGTCTAATCAAAATCTGAGTCTAAACGTGATGTCTATGGGGGTATTTAAAGGAGGAAAAGGTGGGGTTTCGGCCAGCCATACATATGGTGGCCGAACCAAACCCTAGAAGGCCTTTCCCCCTTCAATACGGACTCTAAAAAGTGGCTGACTTAATTCCTGCGAAAATAACATGGGCCTAGCCCAAAACTAAAGGTGACGCAGCACCATAACATGCTATGGACGAAATTATGAAGTGGGAAACTCTATATTTCGTCCATGTCTTCATCTCTTCTTATGGTGGCTTCAAAGTTCTGAAATCTCCACTTGTGGCGTCATCTTCAATCCTCAAATGCTTGCTGCCATCTCCTCCATGCGTGATCATGCTCCAATGCTTGTCCTCCTCATCCATGCTTGGTCCATCATTCCTAAGAGTAACAAACATATCTGATTTAGGCAGCATCATATTCTCATGTATGTAAGGAATAGTTCCAAGAAATGAAAGTACCTGATAGTTAAGTTGTTTGGCACGAGCTCGAGTAATTGGTCCTTGTATTTGTGTGGCTGTAGGTACAACGGTTGTATCAAGAGATGGGATGTCCTCATCACGGACCACGGTCCATCGCCGGCGGGGAATTTCCGTTCTTAATTTAGATTGCTTTTCAGTCTCTTCTTTGGGATGGTGAGGCGGCGGCTACATCCTGAAGTCAGAATAAGGTCCTCCCCATCCTATCCTCACTCCGGCGGTGCATCTAGCGCTGATGGAGGACGCGTGGAGTTGTGTGTCTGTCGGATCTCCTGGGATCCGGTCGGTTTTCGTGTTTGTTGGTGTGGTTTCATGTCAGTCTCTTCCGATCTACGGTTGTCATCATTAGCGATGGTTGCTGTCCTGGTGTGTTGTTCCTTTGGGACCTTAGCACGACGACTTCCCGTCTGTCTACTACAACAAGCTCTACTACGACAAGCTTTGCCTGACTCCAGCGATGGAGGGGCGAGTACCAATTTGTAATTTTCTTTACTTTTTGGGCTATTTGTACTACCGTTGATGATTATTAATAGATCGGGTGGATTTCTCGCAAGAAAAGTATTCTAGGTATGGTTTCTGATCATATGGTTCTCCTCCCCCATGGCAATCAGAAACGTACGATTCCGTGGATCGCATCTGACCAAAGGCGACCAAGACTCCTCGCCTCCTGCCGGCGCTGCCGCCGATCTACCCCGCCTCTATGGCCTTCGGGCCATGGGGATGCGGTGGATCGTGGCCCTCGTTGGCGGGAGGGCTCCACCCCCTGTCTTGTGGGTTCCGTTCTCCATTTGTAGGGTCAAAGTTTGTAGGAGCGGCACTCAGGTGGTGGTGGCGTCGCCTCGTGCAATAAGGTCTCCCCGGCTTCAACCCTATCTCGGCGACAACGTCGAGAGGCTTCTGGGAGTGGTGTCGGCTTCGAGGTTTTCATCTAGGTGTGGGGATCTTCAGATCGTCAAGGTGCTTCAGCGGCAGTTCATCCTTCTTCTTCGTCTTCGGAACGGATGTGGTTTTCTTGACTCGTTCGGCGACTTCCCGTCCGCAACCAACAACATCATGCCGACTCATGGAGGAGCGGTAGCGGCGGCGCGCCGTCGACACGGTGAGGTTGAAGTTGTAGGGCTTCTCAAGGATCACGCTGTAATTTTCGGTTTTCTTGTTGTGCTTTGTACTGTTTATTGTTTTTTTAAATGTCAGCGTCCTAATCGCAATTTTTTTGGCACAATTCTAAATATTCATAGACCAATTTGTTGAACCCTTCATGATATTGACATAGGGTTTCGTCTATGGAGAAAATTGCACGTGGTGCATGTATAAGGGTAGTGTGGGAGCACTACCATATGATTCACTTGAGCTGCATGTGTCAAATCTAAGTTCGGTGCCACACGTACATGTACCTACAAGGCACAGTTTTTCTCGGCTAAACTGCCAAGAGAGGCACACTCTGGATAGGGCTAGGAGATGTTGGTGAAACCATGAGCTGGCTGTTTTGGTTAGGGTAAGAGAAAGTGCAATTTACACGGAGTATTTTAACTGTATGCTAACTATGTAGGTTTATTCAAATAAGAAGTACAAAACGGTTGATTATCCCCATGCATTTCTCTAAGCTAGTGGTTTTGAGTGTTGTTGATAACACAAAGTATTTTAACTGTATGCTAACTGTGTAGGTTTATTCAAATAAGAAGCACAAAACGGTTAATATCCCCCGTCCCCACCCACCCCACCCACCCACCCACCCACACACAAAACCCAAAGTAACGAAGACGGCGTTTCTAGTTTTTCTAGTTTGCACTTCCATACTATCAAGTTGGGCTCGACACGGGAAGGTTGTGGGGAATTCAGAACATGTACACAACCATATATACACCCACTAAACCATCCCGTATGTGGAGAAAGAGAGCCCATGATACCTGGTTGTTGTTGACCTTACAGTGGTGGAAACGCCGGTTTGAATAGGCCATAAATTCGGGGGGGGGGGGGGGGGGGGGGTACTGTGTAAATTTCCTCCCCGTATATTTTTGAGAGGCGGTAGGTTGCGCAACTTACATATTGGGGCAGAAAAGGACTGCAAACTTCAGGCCGAAGATTTTTGTTTCCGGCCCGGGCTGAATATCTCGCCTACGAGGCACGTTCATTACCCATGATATTCTAGCCCCCCAAATCTTTGGCTCCTACTTACCCTTGCAAAGGTCCAAAATCATGGGACCCTATAAATAGGGACCCTTCTTCTCCAAGAAGGTTGCTTGTTGTTCCTCTCGTCCATTACCCCAAAGCCAAATCTTGATGGATCTCCTTCTTTAGCCAATAACTTTTGATGCCCTTTTGGAAACCGAGGGAGGAGGGCTAGATCTACCATCTCACCAAATGAACTTTGTGGAACATGTTACTCTTGGGCTCTTTGGAAACCCTAGACTGATGAGGTCGATCTAGAAGCTTCTCTTTGTGTTGTAAGAGCTTTTTGGTGACGTTGGGAGCCTCCAATTGAGTTGTGCCGATGTTAGCAAGGTCAACAAAGATGGGAATGACCACTGGTGCATCTTTGTTGTCTATCGCCTAGCGCCTCTTTGTCGTGTATCGCCTGCCACACCCTTGTCGTGTATCATCTAGCACAACCTTGTGTCCTTGTCACGAACTACCAGTCGCGTGTTGCATGGCAACAACCCTTTGCTAGTACAAAAGGAGGACCATGACCACAAAGAGTGGCTCCATTCTGATCCTGATCCAATCTAGTTAGAGATCCATCTTCCTGAGAAGAGAGAGCAAGAAACAACTCTAGTCTCCTCCTTGCATAGGCACCTTGGCAATCAGAGTTTGCCGAGTTCATCCCTATAAACACTTGTTCATACACCATCGATACAATATAACAAGACATAGGGCTTTTATCTTTCGAGCGGTCTAAACCTGGGTAAAATCTATGTGTGTGTGTTTGACATGAGTTTACATCTACTTGTCGCCCCCTACCAAACCTAAAAGGAGGTGTTCACATCCCCGGTGTCCGTGAACACACACGCGATAAGGAGAAATAGGGACATTAGAGCTAAGGAGTGGAGATTGAGCTGAGAAGCATAGTAGCGAACCAGTGCCTAGCTTAGAGACTAGAACCATGTTATATTTATGATATGACCCTCACGACGCGGTTATCTAGAACCTCGTCATGTGAATGATGTGTCCCTCGAAACTTAAACCCTAGGAATATTGACGAATAGATGATACCCTTTGCATTATTTATTTTAAAATAACTTTTTAAAAATGATAATGTCATTATAAAAGTTAGTTCAGTTTCTAAAGGAAATAGAATACATGTTAGCCTCATCATTTTTTTTTTTTGAAATGGGAGCTAATCCCGAAATCTGCATCGAAACGATGCACACAACCTTGTTTGTTATCGCAAAGTTTAATATAGTATTAGAGTTTACATATGAAGGATCACTCAAAGTGGCAACATGAATCATCCATCTAAAAATATTATACAAAAGAGGCCGATATGCATCTTGAAGGCATTAGAATGCAGCCACCTACCCAGGATGAATATAGCTCGTACAACCGCCATCATTCGATTGAACCCACTATCTATATAGGTCCCTAGTGCTCCACATGAAGGAGGTATGACCACATGTGTATCTACGAAGCAGCCCTATGTATAACCTGCAAATTTTTTGGTTTGACATTTTTGTTAAAAACCACATCATTTCAACAATTCAAAATTTCCCAAACCAAAGCATCTAGGCTTACTAGGTGACCCACCTGCATCTTGGCCTACCAGTATTGGCGTGTTGGGGACCCTTCACCTTGTAAAATTCACAAGATCTCTCTGGTTGAGATGACCTAGGTTTGAATGACGAGGCCCTAAGAAGTTTAGGTGGGCATGGGAAATACTTGAAACGAGGTTGACATTGAACGTTTTTATGCCACCACCACAATCAATATTGGGATTGGAAAAGTTGTGCCTTTTTTGGGACTCCCCTTGGCCCCATGGTGAGAAGCCCAAAGATGTGGCTCCTCTTATATTTATGAAGCATTTACGAGGAACAATTGGGCCATCAAACAAGCTATAGCCAACAATGTTTGGATTTGAAAGGGGATGCCAATTTGACTATCCCACACATTTGTAAACACAATCTCCTGTGGGTCTTCCTCAACAACATCAAGACGATATCGAATACACAATTGTGTGGAACCTCACGGCTAGCAGTGAATACTCGATGCCTCGGCATATACCACCCATATCTTTGGGGCCACGGTTACAAACATGAACAAGTTTGTGGGCTTGGGTGCCTCCAAAAATTTAGTTCCCGTGTGGTTGGTTATCCACAATAGGCTTTGGACGGCCGACCGCCTAGAGCAGAGAGGTTGGAACAATTATTGCCTTTGCCCACTTTGCAAGGATCACCTTTTTTGCTTATTGTTGGTCTAACAAAAGGGGTTATTGTCAAGGAGTGACTTGGCCTTCCTTCAGGGCCGGCTCTAGGATTTGGAGGGCCCTAGGGCAAAATTTATAAATGGGCCCCATTTAAACTGCGTGCATGCTAGATGGGTTAAAAAAAAAATTTCTTCTACCTTTTCCTATATGCACTGTAACAAAAATAATGGGCCCCCGTGGTTGGGCCCCGGGCCGTCGCACTTCTTGCCCTGGGCCAGAGCCGGCCCTGCCTTCCTTTCATTAGAACAAACAAGTGGATGATGGACATCACCACCAAGTCGTGGTGGTTCCAAATGGCGCCGGAATACCGCAAAAACAATTGCGTTCCTCACCATGCTTATTAGTTGGACGGTCTAGAATGAGCGTATTGCAAGAGTTTCCAACAATAAGTCCGCTCCACCGCCTATCCTTCTAGCAATCATTAAGAGTGAAGTTAAGCTTTGGGTCGCCACCGGATCAAAGTCCTTGGGTCATGCGATTTTGGGAGAGCAATCCCTTTTGCCACACTTGCATTTTTGTGTTGTTTTTATCATCGCATGACTATCCTTCTTATTTAATGATGAATAGATGCAAATCTTTTGCGAGGCAGCCCTGCAAAGAAGTCCTTGATGTATGTATCTGTACGACGAAATAGTCAGCCAAACGGTATTCTAAAGGAAAAGATGGTCGGGCAATGCATGCATCGCGCATACAGATTACATGTGACTTGACTGACAAGGAGAAGCATAAAAAGAAAGTAAAACATAGTGTTAGTACATGAACTTGTTACAAACAGGGGACTGGTCACAAATGTTGAGTTCAGTAGGATTACATAAATTTGCAAATAGTTCAGTTTAGTAGAAATTATTGACCGAAGAGGCATTTACTCGCGAACGAAGAAAGTTCAGTCCCTCAAAAAAAAAATGTTCAGGTCCTCTTCTGGACTGGACCAAGTGCGTTATTCAACGCTGAAGAAAGAAATGCCAGGTGTTGGGCTGCAAAACTTAAGATATTTCCATGTTCTGGAATAGATGACAAGGTAGCCAGCCCTGACTGGACCTATCGATTTCCTGGGCATGCCTAAGAAACCGAGGCGCGCGTCTGACGTCCTCTGTATTTTCTAAGCGGCTGCATCCCAGGTCTATATAATCTTCGAAACACACAGGCGCTAGTAGAGAGCTTTAGAGGGCGAAATGGGGCGCACCAGCAAGTCATCGGCCCTCGTGCTGATGTCTCTGCACGTCATCGCCGCCGTGCTGCTACTGCTGCCTTCCGGAGCTCGTGCAGGTTACGATCGACCACATCTAGCTGCCTTCCTCTTCTTTCTCTCCCTCTGCCTCTTCCTCTTCTTCTTCCTCCTCCTCGTACCCGTACGTGCGTGCCAAATCAATCAATGGAAGTGTGTGATGCATATATGCAGAGGGTGAGTGCGGCAAGGTGAAGTGCGGCATGGGAAGCTGCGACGAGTCCAACAACTACGCATTTGGCTTCGCGTGCCAGTGCAACCCCGGGTGGAGCCGCTACCATCTCGGCGACATGCAGTTCCCTTTCCTCCCCTGCGTCATACCTAACTGTAAGTAAACCCGGCGCGGCCACACCATTCTCCGATCTAGAATCAAGTTATTCCCTCTGTTTCGTAATACTTGTCATGCTTTTTAGTTTAAATTTGAACTAAAACCACCGCAAGACTCTGATATGTTGTCAGTTGGAGGTCAGGGTCGATAGTAAGTCCGCCCATGTTTGGCACATTCGCACTTTCAAGCGGTCAAATCCCAAATTGAGAAAGTACCAGATTGTAGACATCGCCATCACATGGGCTGCAATTTCAGTCAGAAAAGGCTAGTAGTCTTGATTCAAGTACATTATTCGATACATGCGCGTCAGTTTTCTCGTGAAGCCCCTAGTTCACTACACGTAGTACTTGTAATTCAAAGTCCAAGTTCTATTCTTCGAGAATACACAAAGCAGGCAGGCAGACACACGGTTTTACCTCTGTAGGAGCAAGTACATAACACTCGAATCTGTCTGCTTTGTTGGCAGGCACCATCAAGTCCTCGTGCCAAGATGAGTCTCCTCCTCCGGCTCCATCACAGCCCCCGCCGGCAGCAATGACAAACCTTTCAGTCTACGACCGTAATTAACAATCCCTTCAGCTTCAACTGACCACGACTCTTCAATATTTGCCCAAGCAATCGTCGCTGAATTCTAACCCTGAACCTCCAAATTGCGCAGCCTGCTTGCTGCAGTACTGCGGGGGTGGCAGCTGCGAGAAGACAGGCTTCACCCACCGGTGCGTCTGCCGCGACGACTTCAAGAACTTCTTCGACAACGATACCTTCCCATGCTACCGCCAGTGTGAGTGACTCAACAGCTAGCCCGACGTTATATTGATGACTAGGCTAACGCTACCTCGCCGGCGGTTTGGTGTTTCCACCGTGCAGGTTCCCTGGGAACTGACTGCTCCGGCCTCGGGATCGGCATACTCAACGGGTCCAACACGAGCACGTCGCCGCCAGCACCAGTGTCTTTCGCCCTCGAGAAGAGCAGCGCCCCAGGTGGTTGGGCGCCAGCAGCACACATGTTGCCGGAGATCATCATGCTGGTTTCCATATTCTTGGTCCAGACACTTCTGTGAATTGGTGATTGCTAAATTATGTGTGTGGTGTTTGATCTGGGCATATATGGTCCCAATTTTCACATTCTAGGATCACTGTAAATAAATTTTGTGTATGTTATTGTATTGAAATAAAAGGGCTAGCAGAAATCAAATTCGACAGAACAGAAAAGCACATCAACAGAACATAACCGAATGGCTACTTCATGTCCATTGCAACGACCCCACGATTAGGACTATATAAGGTGGTAAGATGTGCTTCCAGGTCTCGGTAATATCTAGAGCTAATAGGGCAACGGAATGTACCATAGCACGCTAGAGCTGTGCCTAATTACAAATGGTCTCCAGCTATGTAGACCTATACCACTGTTCAGAACATATAGGTAAGGTGCCATAAGTACATAACCAACTTTGTTCATGAAGCACTGCACTGGAAGAGGGTTGTCATCGGGCACGGAGGTGAGAGCGGCAGATCACTGGATGGCAGCGAAGGAAAGCTGGGCCATGAACAGGTTTATCACGTCGAGGTAGAGCGAGATCGCCGCGACGACGTACTCATTGTAGGTGTGGTGCTTGACCAGCATGTTGGTGTCGAAGACGATGAAGGCAGAGAACAGCACGGTGGCGACGCAGCCATAGATAGTCACACCAACCCTTCCCAGTGGAACGAACATCTGGCCAGCAGATAAAAAGAAATGCACTTTAAGTGTGAGATTTACAAGACAGCGCAAGACAGAAATGTCTGAAAAGTAAAACAGGTTGGAGGACAGAGAACCTGGATGAGGAGGTACACGAGCAGAACAAGGAGGCTCGTGAATAAGAAGGGAAACATGAAGGTGAAATCATAGCCTCTGTTAGCTGCCCAGAATGTGAAGAGGGTGAGGCCAGCGACTGCAACAGCTGTGAGGATTGCAGCCTGAAGCAGTGCTTTCCCTGTTATAGCAATACAAGCAAATAAACTGTTAAATTTTGACAGTATAATAAGAAGAGCTTAGAGAATAAAAGACACCAGAGATAACAGGGTAGTGACTAACAAACTTAAGAAAATCAATGGAACAATTCAATACTATCAGTAAGAAGAAAAATCAGGCTGATAGTGGAATAAAGGTAAGTTTCACACATTAACCTTAACAGGCAGTAAAGGTAGCAAACGGCTCAATAAATAACAGCTAAAGCTAAAGTTTCTGCAATTATCATGGCCATGATTGTTCCATCACAACAAAAACTGCAGAGATCATACAACATGGTATTATCTTCACAACAGATACAGGCTAGTCTTACTGAAACAAACAAAGGCGGTTACCTAGCAATTGGTACATATAATTAACAATACTACACTAACTTTAATGGCCTGAGCTGAATGCAAGGGAGCATATAGACAGAGGACATACAGTATTGAGTAGACTGGACATGATAAGCCAATTGGTGAAGAAAGTATGAGGTTAACTTGAACATCAAGTTGCTCTGTCTAGGAAAATTCGAGAAATAAAAAGAAAGATAGTCCAAAAGTTCTCCAGAAGCCATAAAACAGAAAGCTCTGCAGTCTGCACACACACATAAGTAACTGCTATCCAACATTATGAATGTGGTATCCTCAATTCCTCATACAGGAAAAGATTTATTGATTGAAGCTTGAAAATTGACCTAACATCGTTACAAACCCCAAATCCTCACCTGCCCAAATTTGTTTCGTTTTTTAAAACTCAAGACAATGCATGATAGTCTAAATTAGTTATGTCCAGCTCCTTGGCATTTTAAACTCTGCAACAATTTGAACTAGGTCCAGGGTCAGACATTAATTAGAACAACCAAAACTATCCATAGCGTTGATAAGGCATACAATAGATACAATATTTGTCTGAAACCAAGTTAGTATCATGATCTCCCAGTTAAATGTAACTGGTCCTATTTTAAAGAAGCATATGAAAACAAAATATCTGCTACCATGCATCACACAAACCATCTATCACTAGGCAACAGCAGAACTAGCACGCTCCTTTTTGGCCAAAACATTCATCAGACGCGACCACGAATCTGCTGTGTTGAACAATCTATGGAAAACCAACAACATCCCCAGTTCAGTTGCCCACAACAGGTGAGGATCAGAAATGTTTGCTAATAACTGTCCACAGAAACAACGTACACGTAACAGCACCGTTTCCAAAAAATAATTACTAGCAACACCAAATTAACCACACGGAGATGCGATCGATTGGCCAAAAAAATTTACCAGCTACGGTGGAGGAGGTGACGGCGACGCTGATGCTGATGCAGAGCGTGAATAGCGCGAGCATCCAGAGGTTGACGGGGTGCTTCTGCCTGTACTTGAGCATCGGCCACATCACTGCAGAAAATAAAATTAACGCACCGTCCCGTTGATTGTAGCGGCGTAGATCGAAACCCCAGTTAAGGGAGGGAGGGAGGCGAGCAGGCAGGGGCATACCGAGGAAGGGGGCGAGGATGATGGTGATGAAGACGGACCAGGACGCGACGGAGCCGGCGAGGAAGAAGCGCGGGATGGGGTGGACGAGGCAGGCGACGGCGGCGAGGCCGGCGGTGAAGGCGAACTGCAGGGCGAGGATGGCGTAGACCTTGCGCACGAAGGCCCAGCGCAGGCGCGGGTCCTCCTCCTCCGCCACCTTCTTGGGCGCCGCGGCGACCCGCGCCGCCGCCGCCGGCTTCTCCGCGGCGGCGCCGAGCTCCGGATCGACCTCGACCTTCGACATTGCGGCCGCGGCGGGGGTTAGTTAGGGTTTGCGGGTTTTGGGAGTAGGGGGAGGGAGGAGCCGAGTGGGAGGGGGGCCGGGGGAACGGGAGCGAGGTAGACGAAGCATTTCGACTGTGCCTTAGGGAGCGTTATATACCGCGTGCTTCTCACTGACGTGTGGGGCTGGATAATGGACCCACAGGTCAGGAAGGAGGAGTCACCCACGGGACGATCCTAGTCGTGGCGAGTAGAGATTGGCTGTGGCCACGCGGAGGGAGCAGTTGGGTCCCTCTATTTGTGTGCCCAGGGTGTCAGTAGAACAACATTGCCGTGGCCCCTTCAGCTTAGCATATGTTCTGTGGGATCCAAAGAGGAGACGATGTCATGTCCACCGACCTCTTTCCATGAATCCTGGTAATTTTCCTACCGTGACACTGGTTGTGGACTTTTGGTACTCTACAACTCTAGCCTCTAATGCTAGCATGAGAGGTTTTGTGTTTTTTTTTTCATGCCCCAGAGAGAGAGGTTTCGTGTTGCGAGAAATGGATATCTTCCGAGCGACGATTACTTTACCAAAAGTAACGCACGACATACACGATGTGTTACTTCCTCCAAGCGGCATCCCATGAAATTTGGCCGTGGCCCCCTTCCATTTCCCACACGAAACTTATTCGCTTACCATACTTTCCGTGCCTAGCGTATGTACGACAAGTGATTTGGCGGGATCACTATGCTTTTTGTTACATCCATGCATGAATGGCTGGATGCATGAATGGGGGGAGAGGTTTAATTTGCGTTGTGAGGAATGGATATGTCACTGTTGTGTGTTCACACACTTCAACAACTAAGATGTGCGACATTGTGTTTCGATCACTTTTCACTACATAAAACCTTAAGGAGCCAGAACACTTTAGCCTCACTGGAAGAAACTCGTTCTAGGAAATCTAAAATAACTTTGAGTAAGCAATTTTTTTCCAAAAGTAATGCAGGGCATACTTGATGCGTTACTTCCCCCAAGCGAGACTTCGCACCGAAGTTGGCCGCGAGCCCCCTTCCATTTCCCACACGGAACTTCTTTGCATACGACACTATTTTTTGTCGCATCGATGCACGACAAGTGATCCAGTGGGTAACTATACTTTTTATCACATGCATGAATGGCTAGATGCATGAATGCGAAAAAGAGGCTTTGTGTTATGTGGAATCAATATGTCACTTTTGTGCGTTAGTTAAGGCACTTCAAAACTAAGATGTGCAACCTCTGGTTTTACTTTTCACTATGAAAAATCTTCAAACCAAGACACTTCAGCCTTAGTTGAAGAAACTCGTTCTAGGAAACCTAAAATAATCCTGAGTAAACAGTTCCGTTTCTGAAAGAAATGGATGGCATACGTGATGTGTTTCTTCCTCCCAGTGACATTGCACGAAATTTGGCCGTGAGCACCTTTCATTTCCCACACGGAACTTCTTTGCATGCGACACTACTTTTGTGCTTGGTCGGTGCACGACAAGTGATCCCGTGAGTTTACTATGCATTTTCCAAACAAAACTTCTTTCCTTGCGACATTTTTCGTGCCCAGCCTATGTACGACAAGTGATTTGGTGGGATTTTGTCGCATGCATGAATGGCTGGATCCATGAATGCAGAGAGAGGTTTTGTGTTGTGAGAAATGAATACATCACTATTGTGTGTTCAAACACGTCAAAAATAAGATGTGTGACACGTGGTTTCACTTTTCACTATATAAAACCTTGGAACCAGGACACTTTAGCCTCAATCAAAGAAACTCGTTCTAGGAAATCTAATGATGCGTTACTTCCTCCAAGCGGGACTTCGCAGGAAAGTTGGTCCCGAGCCCCTTCCATTTCCAACACGAAACTTATATTGCATACGACACTACTTTTGGTGGGATTACTATGCTTTTGTCACATGCATGAATGGTTGGATGCATGAATGCAGAGAGAGGTTTTGTGTTTGTGAGAAATGGATATGTCATGGCCGTTCGTACAGATACTTTGAAACTATGATGCGCTATCTATGGTTTCACTTTTCACTATAAAGAAACCTTCGAACCAAGAAACTTTAGCCTCGATCGCAGAAACTCATTCTAGGAAATCTATAATTAACTCTGAGAAAAAATCTTTTTCCCAAAAGAAATTCAAGGCATACATGATGCGTTACTTCCTCCAAGCGACTTCGCACAAAATTGGGTCGCAAGCCCCTTCCGTTTTCCATACAAAACTGATTCGATTATGTTGCCTCTCCCTCGAGATGTTCCGTTCCGCGAGCCCCTTCCATTTTCGCATCCGGTCTATGTACGACGATTGGTCTGGTGGGTTTACTATGCTTTGTCACATGTATATATGAATGCATGGATGTGCGAATCATACATAAAAAATCATATGCATAACAATATGTTGTTCCAATAATTCCAAAAGTGGCCTGCTTGTGTAGATGGTGCATTGCTAGGTGACTACCACTAGGAAAAAAACCATACCTCGAAGTAATGCAAGAGACTTGTTTGCACAATATATATAGTAATTTCAAACTATTTTCGGGCTCAATTTTTTTGCCTCTCCCTGGAGATATCCCCTTCTTGGCCACCATCCTTGGGTTGCACGGCAACGCAAAGCCCACTATGAAAATCTGGTAGAGAGTAAAAGGAGACAATGACAAATGAGACACACACGCACACCCCTACATATAGTGGTTCATAGCTAAAAAAAGATAGAGAACTCCCTAGAGGTACCCTGTGTTCTGGCAACAAAGTGCTTCTCAATTCTCCTTACGGATGAATTAGCAATTAATAGGCAAGCTAGCAACTTTGCGACGGTAGTGCTTGTATATGTACGAAGCATGATTTATGCTTATGGCTTAGCGACACTCTTGAATGGTGCCATGCATTTACTGGGTGTAGCGAACTCCCGGAAACAAATACGGTCGCCATGCCAAACCACGACCCCGGTATTAGACTTGTAGATTGTTGGGTTCGTGCAAGTTCACCTTTTTTGAATTGTAGGAGACAAAAAAAAAGCGATTATGGTTGATGAGTTTCTGGAGATAGAATGTGATGGGCCAGTAGCCTACGAGGCACACATGCAAATGCTACCCCATAAACGGAAACCTGAGTGGGCCGCCTCAGCCCAGCTCTCTCGTTATCCTTTACCTAAAAGCAGCCGCGATAATGTCAATCCCTTTTCCTCTTTGGTGCAGGTATCTTCTCCAACCGCTCGTTTCTTTGACCAAAACCGGGCGCCATTCCCATGCATGTTCCCATCTTTCGCAGGCAGCGCAAGCCCGCTTAATTTCGTCGAAACTTATTCACACAACGTACAGTACTCACCTGGTTTTCAAATTACCGTACGTGCCGTGCCATGAAAATTGTGGAGACGCAAACGTGACAAGGACATGTAACTGCTGCAGCCGACACGTCGTGACCTGATGCTGTGATGCGTGATGAGATTGTACCGGTGTACGGCGGACCGTGCGTGGAGTAGTTACAGGACAGCTTTGATCGATGAGGACCTCGATTCCTAGTGGAGACGAGGCAAGAGTATATGAGGACGTGTTCAGTTCCAAAAAGGAAAAAAAAAGTTGGAAGAGATGGGTGACTTCGTTACTTTGGTCGACCGAAAGAGAGAAGGGTAACTTCGCTGTGATGGGCAAGAAATGCAGTAAGATTATAATTCTAGCTGCAGCCTGCAGCTTGTGCTTTACTGCTTTCTTATTTTGCTTATGATCTCGGCTCAGCCACTGAGAACTCTACGGCCGCCTGCTACGTACCGGAGTCACTATCTGCTCTGCAACTGTCGTTTGTGCAGCCAAGAAGACCTTCATATCATCTCTCTTCTCCTTCTTGTCCATCATGGAGAAACGCTGACCGAATTTCTTCCGTGTTTGCAAGAGAGGGGAAAAAGGATGAAAGGTGTTCGTGAAGCAAAAGGGCTTCGGTTGAGCCTGGCTTTGCAGCATTGGCCCAGCCCACAATAACTAGGCCGTCCCAGATGCTACGACCGAGTATCAATGGGCTTTACCTTTCAGTTCAAGTGTTATCTTTCCATGGATTTTATTTTATCAACTTCGGGATTTCTCACTTAACTTCGCATCCATATGGGACCATCTCTAAAAAAGAAACATATGGAATGACCCGTGGATCCCATCAAGTACTGATCCTAAGGTTATATCTAGCCGAGGGGATGCCGTATATACACGGGTAGAGGATCTTGTAAATCCTGTGATTGAACAATGGGACGAACAGCTGCTTTGAAATCTTCTAAATCGAGTGGATGTAAATAGGATTCTTGAGAAATCTCTGGGCGCCTTTGATAATTTGGCTTGGAATCAGACTAGAACGGGTCAGTTTTCTATAAAATCTGCATATCATGTGGAGTGGAAACACCAATTTGGATCAAGGGGAGACCCAAGCACAAGACAAGGTTCTCCTTCTAGTACTAATCTTGTTTGGAAGAATCTGTGGAAGATGAAAGTTCCAAGTAAGGTGATTTTTTTTGCTGGAATGCTTTACATGGTTCGCTACCTCTAAAATCCATCTTGGTCAATAGACATGTGGGGACGTCGGGTCAATGTCTGATTTGCTTCCAGGGGCTGAGGACGTGAAGCATCTCTTGTTCACCTGTACGGCTGTTGTGGAGGTCTGGACTGAGCTGAAACTCCTGCAGGTGATCAATGACGTCCTACCATAAGACAGAGCGGGATCATCTATTCTCGAGATTTTTGTACAACGCCCTGAATAATCTATGGCAAGCTTGCCCCAGATTAATGATTAATGTACGAGAAATGATAGCGGTTGCATGTTGGTACATTTGGTGGATTAGAAGACGGCGGATCCATGATGAACCGGTGCCACCAGTGAAGTATAGGGCCACATCCATTCTGGGACTAACGGCAAATTTTATCAAATCATGTTATCATTGTGCAGCTCCGAGTGGTGCAAAGTGGGTGCGACCTCTGTCGAACCATTTCAAACTCAATGTGGACGCGACGTTTCTCGCGGATGCGCGTGCAGGTGCAACGGCGGCGGCGATCAGAGATGATAAGGGTTGGTTCCTTGCGGGATCATGCGCCTATTCCTGGAACACGTTGAGTCGGTGGCAACCGCAGAAGCGATGGCCATGCGTAATGGAATGGAGCTGGCAGTGAGTTTGGGTTGCAATAGGGTCGAGGCTGAATGTGATGCACTTGATGTTATTAATGCATGCAATGGCGAGGAGATGTGGTGGAGCTCGGCCGTGTCGGCTGTATTTCTTCTATCTCAATCTTAGGGAAAGTAGAGTTTAGGCACTTTCCTAGGGAGTCAAATGAAGTTGCTTATAATCTTGCTAGGTTTTGCTATGATTCAAAAAATTCTTGTAACTGGGTCGATGAACCCCCTAGCTGCATTTTGAGCAAACTCCTAGCTGATGTAATTATTTTGCGATTTGGAAGCGACAAGTTTCAGACGCACTCTTTTCCTTACCAGGGTACCTAAGGGAACGAAAGGTTTTTAATGAGGCGGCTTGCTGACTTAATATATTATGATTTCAAAAAAAGATGGGACCATCTCTCAAAACCCATTCCCTCGCCCAGCAAACAACTCTCGCGAAAACATAAAGGTTGCACAGCCGCCGCCTCTGGAATAAAACCCCTAGACTCCTTCACGTCAGACTCCTCCATAGATCGGTTCACCCCTCCTCCATGGTATTTATTAGAATCATTTTTCCCCTAAATATTAGGGTTTCGTTTTCCTCTAGCGGCACACCTCCAGAGTACCAAAAGATCATCGACGATCGACGTTGATCCATTAAACATCCCTAGAAGTGTTCCCGGTATCATGATCGGCATCCCAAGGGGCCCTTTGTGACACCTTGCATGGCGCAGATGGCGGCAGGAAAGTCGGTGGACGGGGGTTCGTCGGAAAGAGGCGGGGGCAGTAGATTCCCAATAGCGAAACCATTAGTGCACTGTAATTTTAATAAATACCATGGAATCAATCAAGTTAGTCAGCGGCGCACATGTACCGGCTCATGGCAGTCACACGAACTTCATGTTGATAAGGCACGACTTCTCCTAGATTTTCACTTCATCTAGATAAAGCGATAATTATAAGGTGTATAATGCATTATTATTTTTATTATCATTCCTTATAATTCATGAGAATTAATTAAATTTGAGTATAAAGTTATGTTGCCTAGGAAAAGCATGTGGTACAACCAAGCAAATTGTATTCTTTTTTTCAAGAGGCCATCTCTTTGCCGAGGAAAGACCACCTTTTTTTTCTCTATTCTATCTCCTACAACTCGACAAATATCGTGCGTAAAAGCTCTAAGAGAAAGCTAACGTCACCCCATTGTACATACCCTAACATGTGCTAGCTTTGCGGAAATCGATACATTCGACCCATATGCTCGATCATCTCATGCGATCAGGCTGAGAATGGGGCAAAACCCATCCCTAAAGCAGTGAGCACCGCATGCAGTTAGATTAGTTATCCAGCCAGACCAGACTCCAAAAAAATATTTCTTTTTTTTAGAAAGGGCTCAACCTCGGTTCCATTTCTGAAACCATTCAAACTTACAACGTTTCAATTTTTCAGCCCTCCTCAGTGAAACTTAAGGTAGCTTACCAGAAAAGAACAACCAACTTATCCAAAGGCACCCAACAGTACAGAGAGAACTTAAAAATAGTAGTTACATGAAAACAATTAAGGCATAGCCATCACTCTAAAGCCTTCTCCATCTCCCACCAAAATCAATGTGTTTGCCTCCAAAGTCCCGCTGGGGCAAACGTAGTGATCTTCCAGGCTTCGTCACTCTCGTGGAGCTGGTTTTGCACCATCACCTCCGTCTTTGTCTCTGTCCTCTTCTCAGACATCTGTTGGAGATATGCCCAAGAGGCAATAATAAAATGATTATTGTTATATCTTAGTATTCATGATAAATGTTTGCATCCCATGCTACAGTTGTATTAACCGGAAATATTAATACTTGTGTTTTTTGTAAACATAAAAGAATAAAAGAGTCCCTAGTAAGGCTTTTGTTAAACTAGCTTGTTGATTAATAGATGATTACAGTTTCATGATCATGAACATTGGATGTTAGTAATAACAAGATCATATAATTAGGTGAATGATGTGATGGACACACACCCATAGTAAACGTAGCATATGATCAAGTCATTAAGTTCGTTTTGCTCCAAGTTTTAAGATACATAGTAACCCAATCCTTCAACCATGAGATCATGTTAATCACACCGGATGGATGCTTTGATGACATCATACACTACTTTGTAAATGGGTGGTTATAAAAGTGGCACTAAGTATTCGGAAAGTATAGGTTGAAGCGTGTGGATTAAGAGTGAGATTTGTCCATCCAAATGACAGATAGATATACTCTGGGCCCTCTCTTTGGAATTTCATCCAATTAGCTTGCAAGTATGTGACTGGCTCAGATTGGATGTCATATCACGGTACGAGTAAATAGTACTTATCGGTAACGAGGTTGAACTAGGTATAGAGATACCAATGATCAAACCTCAGATAAGTAAAGTATCGCGTGACAAAGGGAATCGGTATCGTATGTTAATGGTTCTTTCGATCACGAAGTCATCGTTGAATATGTAGAACCATTATGGATCTCTAGGTCCCGCTATTGGTTATTGATTGGAGATGTGTCTCGGTCATGTCTGCATAGTTCACGAACCGTATGATCACACACTTAAGGTTTGATGTCGTTTTAAGTAGATATGGAATATGGTATGGAGTTCGAATATTGTTTGAAGTCTCAGATGGGATCCAAAACATCACGAGAAGTTTCGGAATGGTCCATAGAATAAGATTCATATATGGGAAGTTGACTGCTGCATCGAGAACTGCGGCTTCGTCAACTGCTGCATCAACTGCTTCATCCCCGGACTCAGACGATTTATCGGCTATGTCATCGGTGTCTACTCTAACATCCTCACCATCGACATCTTCACGCCGTACCATGCCATCCATGTCTGTAGGATCTAACGACTCTGGATCATCAGATCTAACATCGTACTACTACCTCAATTGCGACACTAGGCACGGGCTAGGCTCGGACTATACACCTTTCGTCTGCTGAGCGAAGTACCCCTCCGACGAAGAAAGTATTGACAACATCACCATGGCGACCACCTGGAAAGCGGCCCATCACCAAATTTATGCTATCATTAACCCTCTTACAAGAGTCGAGCTCTCCGAGGGCGAGTGCACCCTACGTGTCAATCGTGAAGGGTGTTGCAATGTCAAAGCCAGCGCCAGCAATAACGATAGCGCTTATACCATCACCGAGGAAGAGTGGGAGATTGCTCGTAACGCCATAGCCAATAACACTCGGATTTCCACTGGAGCTTCGACAGGAACTCTCAACGCATCTCATGGTATTCTAGAGAAGAATCGAGTACGGTTAGCAAATGAGCAAGCTGACCTCAACCGGCGCCGGCAGGCAGTCGATGAATCAAGCGAAGGGTGAAGGGGGCTACCTTTGCATGGGAGCACGTCTCGCAGCAAGCACGGTCAGAGGAGATTTCAGCCACGAATCCCTTGCCTTTCAGAAGCCGATGCAAGGGATATTACCTCGAATCTCTTAAACTCTTTCATGACTATGGACACCGCAGGCATGTTCTGGCCAAAGACTGTTGAAGGAGCAACAACCAACCTCGCAGCTTATTTGATCAACAACCAGCCAACATCCAATGATCCGATGGCACAAGCTCATCGGGGCGCTTTGGAAAGTCTCGCGGTCCTCGGAGATAAACTCACCCCTATAATAGAGAAAACTACGCATCAAGGTAGTGGATCTAAGAATCGCTCAAAAGATGCCCGCGACGACATTACATAGAGTAAGATTGACAAAACTCGTCGTCGACGTGCTGCAAGAGAAGGCTATGATAGCGATGATTCCGAAGAAACACAAGAGCATCATGGCGAACTCTGAGGTGCCGCTTGTCTAAGCCACATGATTCGGGAGGTGATGCCACCGAAGAGAATCAAGCCTACGGCTATTGACGCCGCCAAGTATGACGGTTAGCAAGAGCCGAGGTCTTGGATAGATGATTATCTACAGACTGTGATCTTACACAAGGGAAACCAAGTAGCAGCAATGCAACACCTGCAGCTTTACTTGAAAGATTCGGCACGAGCATGGCTGAGAGGTCTGTCGAAGGGATCCATTAGGTCCTGGGAAGACTTGGTCGACGCTTTTGTCAAAAAAATCCAGGCCCATACAAAAGGCATGTTGGAATTGAAGAATTGCGCCAATGCCATCAGAAGTGGAAGGAATCGATGCGCGCATACATTGGACGTTTCACTAAACTTCGGAATGCTGCCGAAGATGTCTTCATTGAAAGGTAAATTGACACCTTCAGTGATGGCATCCGACCAGAATCATACATCAAAGAACTCGGTCGAAAGAAGCCGAAAACTATTACCAAGGTCATGGAAATTGCCAATAGTTGGGCTAATTGAGAGGATCATGTGCGGAAGCCACGCCCGCACAGTGGTTAAGAAGAAGATGACCAGAAGCACGATTCAGGTCATCTACGTGACCGCCGCAAAAAGAGAAGAGACCGTAGGCAACACCAACATTGTAGTTGCCGGATACTCCGATCGACGTGATGATCGGTACGATGATCAGCGCAGCGATAGACGCGACGATCGTCGGGATGGTAACCGCAGCGGTTCTGGAGGAAATCAAGGCAATTATAGGGAACAGCCACCACGGGTCCCGGAGTTACCATTTGCCGAGCAGTTAAATGCTCCTTGTTACATACACGCGTACATCAACCCGAAGGATAACACCAAAAAATCAAGTCATCTGCTCAGGGACTGCCAAAAATTTTTTGATCTTCAGAAGTTTTACGAATCCAATAAAAGTCAGGTGCAGCTCCCTAGCCCACCGCCGCCACCTCAGCATCAAGTTCAACAAGTTCAAACTCGTGCTTCCAACGACGTTTTTCCTCCACCTCGGGGACATATGAGTGATACGCGTACAGCACGCGACCATTGGGAACCCCAAGAGGAAGGTGTGATGCGTACAGCGGCAAGTTTTCCCTCAGTAAGAAACCAAGGTTTATCGAACCAGTAGGAGCCAAGAAGCACGTTGAAGGTTGAAGGCGGCGAGATGTAGTGCGGCGCAACACCAGGGATTCCGGCGCCAACGTGGAACCTGCACAACACAACCAAATTACTTTACCCCAACATGACAGTGAGGTTGTCAATCTCACCGGCTTGCTATAACAAAGGATTAGATGTATAGTGTGGATGATGATTGTTTGCAGAAAACAGTAGAACGAGTATTGCAGTAGATTATATTCGATTAAAAGAATGGACCGGGGTTCACAGTTCACTAGAGGTGTCTCTCCCATAAGATAAATAGCATGTTGGGTGAACAAATTACAGTTGGGCAATTGACAAATAAAGAGGGCATGACCATGCACATACATGATATGATGAGTATTGTGAGATTTAATTGGGCATTATGACAAAGTACATAGACTGCTATCCAGCATGCATCTATGCCTAAAAAGTCCACCTTCAGGTTATCATCCGAACCCCTTCCAGTATTAAGTTGAAAACAACAGACAATTGCATTAAGTATGGTGCGTAATGTAATCAACAACTACATCCTCGGACATAGCATCGATGTTTTATCCCTAGTGGCAACAGCACATCCACAACCTTAGAACTTTATGTCACTGTCCCAGATTTAATGGAGGCATGAACCCACTATCGAGCATAAATACTCCCTCTTGGAGTTACAAGCAAAAACTTGGCCAGAGCCTCTACTAGTAACGGAGAGCATGCAAGATCATAAACAACACATAGATATTAGATTGATAATCAACATAGCATAGTATTCTCTATTCATCGGATCCCAACAAACACAACATGTAGCATTACAGATAGATGATCTTGATCATGTTAGGCAGCTCACAACAATGATAGCACAATTAGGAGAAGACGACCATCTAGCTACTGCTATGGACCCATAGTCCAGGGGTAGACTACGCACTCATCACTCCGGAGGCGACCATGGCGGTGAAGAGTCCTCCGGGAGATGATTCCCCTCTCCGGCAGGGTGCCGGAGGCAATCTCCTGAATCCCCCGAGATGGGATTGGCGGCGGCGGCGTCTCTGGATGGTTTTCCGTATCGTGGCTCTCGGTACTGGGGGTTTCGCGACGAAGGCTTTAAGTAGGCGGAGGAGATAGGTCAGGGGGCCTGACAGGGGGCCCACACGCTAGGCCGGCGCGGCCAGGGCTTGGGCCGCGCCGCCCTAGCGTCTGGCCACCTCGTGGCCCCACTTCGTGACTCCTTCGGTCTTCTGGAAGCTTCGTATGAAAATAGGCCCCTGGGCGTTGATTTCGTCCAATTCCGAGAATATTTCCTTACTAGGATTTCTGAAACCAAAAACAGCAGAAAACAGCAACTGGCTCTTCGGCATCTCGTTAATAGGTTAGTGCCGGAAAATGCATAAATATGACATAAAGTATGCATAAAACATGTAGATATCATCAATAATGTGGCATGGAACATAAGAAATTATCGATACGTTGGAGACGTATCAGCATCCCCAAGCTTAGTTCCTGCTCGTCCCGAGCAGGTAAACGATAACAAAGATAATTTCTGGAGTGACATGCCATCATAACCTTGATCATACTATTGTAAGCACATGTAATGAATGCAGCGATCCAAGACAATGGTAAATGTAATGAGTAAACAAATGAATCATATGGCAAAGACTTTTCATGAATAGTACTTTCAAGACAAGCATCAATAAGTCGTGCATAAGAGTTAACTCATAAAGCAATAATTCAAAGTAAAAGTATCGAAGCAACACAAAGGAAGATTAAGTTTCAGCGGTTGCTTTCAACTTATAACATGTATATCTCATGAATATTGTCAATGTAAGGTAATATAACAAGTGCAATATGCAAGTATGTAGGAATCAATGCACAGTTCACACAAGTGTTTGCTTCTTGAGGTGGAGAGAGATAGGTGAACTGACTCAACATAAAAGTAAAAGAAAGGCCCTTTGCAGAGGGAAGCATTGATTGCTATATTTGTGCTAGAGCTTTGGTTTTGAAAACAAGAAACAATTTTGTCAACGGTAGTAATAAAGCATATGTGTTATGTAAATTATATCCTACAAGTTGCAAGCCTCATGCATAGTATACTAATAGTGCCCGCACCTTGTCCTAATTAGCTCGGATTACCTGGATTATCATCGCAATACATATGTTTTAACCAAGTGTCACAAAGGGGTACCTGTATGCCGCCTGTACAAAGGTCTAAGGAGAAAGCTCGCATTGGAGTTCTCGCTTTTGATTATTCTCAACTTAGACATCCATACCGGGACAACATAGACAACAGATAATGGACTCCTCTTTAATGCTTAAGCATTCAGCAACAGTTAATTTTCTCATATGAGATTGAGGATATTTGTCCAAAACTGAAACTTCCACCATGGATCATGGCTTTAGTTAGCGGCCCAATGTTCTTCTCTAACATTATGCATGCTCTAACCATTCTAGTGGTAAATCTCCCTTACTTCAGACAAGACGGACATGCATAGCAACTCACATGATATTCAACAAAGAGTAGTTGATGGCGTCCCCAGGAACATGGTTATCGCACAACAAGCAACTTAATAAGAGATAAAGTGCATAAGTACATATTCAATACCACAATAGTTTTTAGGCTATTTGTCCCATGAGCTATATATTGCAAAGGTAGAGGATAGAAATTTTAAAGGTAGCACTCAAGCAATTTACTTTGGAATGGCGGAGAAATACCATGTAGTAGGTAGGTATGGTGGACACAAGTGGCATAGTGGTTGGCTCAAGGATTTTGGATGCATGAGAAGTATTCCCTCTCGATACAAGGTTTAGGCTAGCAAGGTTTATTTGAAACAAACCATATAACAATTTAACGAAGAAGATTCATCCTTCGCCATGAACACTATGAGTAAAGCCTAAGGACATATTTGTCCATATGCAACAGCGGAGCGTGTCTCTCTCCCACACAATGAATGCTAGGATCCATTTTATTCAAACAAAACAAAAACAAAAACAAACCGACGCTCCAAGAAAAGTGCATAAGATGTGATGGAATAAAAATATAGTTTCACTAGAGGAACCTGATAATGTCGTCGATGAAGAAGGGGATGCCTTGGGCATCCCCAAGCTTAGACGCTTGAGTCTTCTTGAAATATGCAGGGGTGAACCACCGGGGCATCCCCAAGCTTAGAGCTTTCACTCTCCTTGATCATATTGTATCATCTCCCTCTCTTGATCCTTGAAAACTTCCTCCACACCAAACTCAAAACAACTCATTAGAGGGTTAATGCACAATTAAAATTTACATGTTCAGAGGTGACATAATCATTTTTAACACTTCTGGATATTGCACAAAGCTACTGAAAGTTAATGGAATAGAAAAATCCATCAAGCATAGCAAAACAGGCAATGCGAAATAAAAGGCAGAATCTGTCAAAAACAGAACAGTTCGTAAAGATGAATTTTATTGAGTCACCAGACTTGCTCAAATGAAAATGCTCAAATTGAATGAAAGTTGCGTACATATCTGAGGATCATTTACGTAAATTGGCATAATTTTCTGAGTTACCTACAGAGAATTAGGCCCAGGTTCGTGACAGCAAAAAAAATCTGTTTCTGCGCAGTAATCCAAATCTAGTATGAACCTTACTATCAACGACTTTACTTGGCACAAAAATGCACAAAACTAAGATAAGGAGAGGTTGCTACAGTATTAACAACTTCGAAGACTCAAATATAAAATAAAAGTGCAGTAGTAAAATCATGGGTTGTCTCCCATAAGCGCTTTTCTTTAACGCCTTTCAGCTGGGCGCAGAAAGTGTATATCAAGTATTATCAAGAGACGAATCATCAACATCATAATTTGTTCTAATGATAGAATCAAAAGTTAACTTCATTCTCTTTCTAGGGAAGTGTTCCATATCTTTCTTGAGAGAAAATTGATATTTAATATTACCTTCCTTCATATCAATGATAGCACCAACAGTTCGAAGAAAAGGTCTTCCCAATATAATGGGACAAGATGCATTGCATTCAATATCCAAGACAACAAAATCAACGGGGACAAGGTTATTGTTAACGGTAATGCGAACATTATCAACTCCCCCAAAAGGTTTCTTTGTAGAATTATCAGCAAGATTAACATCCAAATAACAATTTTTCAATGGTGGCAAGTCAAGCATATTATAGATTTTCTTAGGCATAACAGAAATACTTGCACCAAGATCACATAAAGCATTACAATCAAAGTCATTGACCTTCATCTTAATGATGGGCTCCCAACCATCCTCTAGCTTCCTAGGAATAGAAGTTTCGCGATTTAATTTCTCTTCTCTAGCTTTTATGAGAGCATTTGTAATATGTTTCGTGAAAGCCAAATTTATAGCACTAGCATTAGGACTCTTAGCAAGTTTTTGTAAGAACTTTATAACTTCAGAGATGTGGCAATCATCAAAATCTAAACCATTATAATCTAAAGCAATGGGATCATTATCCCCAATGTTGGAAAAAATTTCAGCAGTTTTATCACAGACAGTTTGAGCAGTTTTAGCAGTTTCAGGCAGTTTTTCACGCTTTGCATTAGAAGTGGAAACATTGCCAACACCAATTATTTTACCATTAATAGTAGGAGGTGCAGAAACATGTGGAGCATTAGCATTACTAGTGGTGGTAATAGTCCAGACTTTAGCTATATTATCTTCTTTAGCATTTTCTTCTTTCTCCCACCTAGCACGCAATTCGGCCATCAATCTTATATTCTAATTAATTCTAACTTGGATGGCATTTGCTGTAGTAACAATCTTATTATTATGATTTTCATTATGAATAACTTTCGATTTCAAGAGATCAACATCAGCAGCAAGACTACCGACTTTAGAAGCAAGTATATCAATTTTCCCAAGCTTTTCTTCAACAGATTTGTTAAAATCAGTTTGTGTACTAATAAATTCTTTAAGCATAGCTTCAAGTCCAGGGGGTGTGTTACTATTATTGTTGTAAGAATTCCCATAAGAATTACCATAACCGTTACCATTATTATAAGGATATGGCCTATAGTTGTTACTAGAATTTTTCCGATAAGCATTGTTGTTGAAATTATTATTTTTAATGAAGTTCACATCAACATGTTCTTCTTGGGCAACCAATGAAGCTAACGGAAAATTATTAGGATCAACATTTGTCCTACCATTCACAAGCATAGACATAATAGCATCAATCTTATCACTCAAGGAAGAGGTTTCTTCAACAGAATTTACCTTCTTACCTTGTGGAGCTCTTTCCGTGTGCCATTCAGAGTAATTAATCATCATATTATCAAGAAGCTTTGTTGCGTCACCAAGAGTGATGGACATAAAGGTACCTCCAGCAGCTGAATCCAATAGGTTCCGTGAAGAAAAATTCAGTCCTGCATAAAAGGTTTGGATGATCATCCAAGTAGTCAGTCCATGGGTTGGGCAATTTTTAACCAAAGATTTCATTCTTTCCCACGCTTGTGCAACATGCTCATTATCCAATTGTTTAAAATTCATTATGCTACTTCTCAAAGATATAATTTTAGTAGGAGGATAATATCTACCAATAAAAGCATCCTTGCATTTAGTCCATGAATCAATACTATTCTTAGGCAGAGATAGCAACCAATCTTTAGCTCTTCCTCTTAATGAGAAAGGAAACAATTTTAATTTTATAATGTCACCATCTACATCCTTATACTTTTGCATTTCACATAGTTCAACAAAATTATTGAGATGGGCAGCAGCATCATCAGAACTAACACCAGAAAATTGCTCTCACATAACAAGATTTAGTAAAGCAGGTTTAATTTCAAAGAATTCTGCTGTAGTAGCAGGTGGAGCAATAGGTGTGCATAAGAAATCATTATTATTTGTGGTTGTGAATTCACACAACTTAGTATTTTCAGGAGTACCCATTTTAGCAACAGTAAATGAAGCAAACTAGATAAAGTAAATACAAGTAACTAATTTTTTTGTGTTTTTAATATAGCAAACAAGATAACAAATAAAGTAAAACTAGCAACTAATTTTTTTTGTATTTTGATTTAATGTAGCAAACAAAGTAGTAAATGAAATAAAACAAGACAAAAACAAAGTAAAGAGATTGGAAGTGGAGACACCCCTTGCAGCGTGTCTTGATCACCCTGGCAACGGCGCCAGAAAACAGTCTTGATACGCGTACAGCACGCGACCGTTGGGAACCCAAGAGGAAGGTGTGATGCGTACAGCGGCAAGTTTTCCCTCAGTAAGAAACCAAGGTTTATCGAACCAGTAGGAGCCAAGAAGCACGTTGAAGGTTGAAGGCGGTGAGATGTAGTGCGGCGCAACACCAGGGATTCCGGCGCCAACATGGAACCTGCACAACACAACCAAATTAATTTGCCCCAACGTGACAGTGAGGTTGTCAATCTCACCGGCTTGCTGTAACAAAGGATTAGATGTATAGTGTGGATGATGATTGTTTGCAGAAAACAGTAGAACGAGTATTGCAGTAGATTATATTCGATTAAAAGAATGGACCGGGGTCCACAGTTCACTAGAGGTGTCTCTCCCATAAGATAAATAGCATGTTGGGTGAACAAATTACAGTTGGGCAATTGACAAATAAAGAGGGCATGACCATGCACATACATGATATGATGAGTATTGTGAGATTTAATTGGGAATTATGACAAAGTACATAGACCGCTATCCAGCATGCATCTATGCCTAAAAAGTCCACCTTCAGGTTATCATCCGAACCCCTTCCAGTATTAAGTTGAAAACAACAGACAGTTGCATTAAGTATGGTGCGTAATGTAATCAACAACTACATCCTCGGACATAGCATCGATGTTTTATCCCTAGTGGCAACAGCACATCCACAACCTTAGAACTTTATGTCACTGTCCCAGATTTAATGGAGGCATGAACCCACTATCGAGCATAAATACTCCCTCTTGGAGTTACAAGCAAAAACTTGGCCAGAGCCTCTACTAGTAACGGAGAGCATGCAAGATCATAAACAACACATAGATATTAGGTTGATAATCAAAATAACATAGCATTCTCTATTCATCGGATCCCAACAAACACAACAGGTAGCATTACAGATAGATGATCTTGATCATGTTAGGCAGCTCACAAGATCCAACAATGATAGCACAATTAGGAGAAGACGACCATCTAGCTACTGCTATGGACCCATAGTCCAGGGGTAGACTACTCACTCATCACTCCGGAGGCGACCATGGCGGTGAAGAGTCCTCCGGGAGATGATTCCCCTCTCCGGCAGGGTGCCGGAGGCAATCTCCTGAATCCCCCGAGATGGGATTGGCGGCGGCGGCGTCTCTGGAAGGTTTTCCGTATCGTGGCTCTCGGTACTGCGGGTTTCGCTATGAAGGCTTTAAGTAGGTGGAGGAGATAGGTCAGGGGGCCTGACAGGGGGCCCACACGCTAGGCCGGCGCGGCCAGGGCTTGGGCCGCGCCGCCCTAGCGTCTGGCCACCTCGTGGCCCCACTTCGTGACTCCTTCGGTCTTCTGGAAGCTTCGTGTGAAAATAGGCCCCTGGGCGTTGATTTCGTCCAATTCCGAGAATATTTACTTACTAGGATTTCTGAAACCAAAAACGGCAGAAAACAGCAACTGGCTCTTCGGCATCTCGTTAATAGGTTAGTGCCAGAAAATGCATAAATATGACATAAAGTATGCATAAAACATGTAGATATCATCAATAATGTGGCATGGAACATAAGAAATTATCGATACGTCGGAGACGTATCAATGAGCATGATTCATAGGACTGGTATCTCCACAAGGGAAATGAAAAGCTTACGCAAGAAATCAATCTTGCGAAGGGCGCCATGGCTAACGTCCCAGAATTCATCGACTGGTCTGCGCAAAGCATCTTGTTCAGTAGAGCCGGTCATCCGATGTCTTTTCGAAGGCCAGGCCATGCAGCTTTGGTAGTCGAAGCACAAATTGGTGGGTTCAGCATGAGCAAAGTATTCATGGATGGTGTAAGCGGATTGAATCTGATATTCGCAAACACAGTCAAGACAATGGGCATCATAGTAGATACGTTGCAGGAATCTGATATGTGTTTTTCATGGCATTGTTCCAACCTTGCCAGCATACCCTCGCGGCAGGATCTCCTGGAATGTAGTCTTCGGAAAACCCGACAATTTCAGGAGGGAAAGGATCGAGTTCGAGGTAGTAAATTGGGAATCACAGTGCCATGCTATCCTTGGAAGACCAGCTTACGCCAAATTCATGGCCGTGCCCCACTGTGCGTATATAAAGCTCAAGATGCCAGGCAACAATCGGACCAATATCACGGTTCACGAAAGTTTTTCTCGTTCGGATAATTATGATCGAGAGTTCTAGAAGATTGCCGCTAAATTTGAGATAAAGCAGGAAGTAAAAGCTATGGACTTTACTCCCAAACAGTTAGCTCTTGAAAACAATGAATCTAAGCTCAAGGAGGTAAACAGCAGCAAGAAGACGAAGAAATAACCCGATGATCCTGCAACGATAGTACCAATTGTCAAAACTTCGACAACAGTTGTTAGAGCCTCAGCAGAAGGCACTAACCCTTTGGTAACAATTGCCAACACTTCTATAGAAACTATCGGAACCGCCCGGGAAGCCATCGGCACCTCAGCAGACGTCGGCCAAACCAAGAAAGACCCTCCTCTTAATTAAGAAGGCGAGTGGTGGTATACATCTTTACTTTTGGTAGCATTTTTATTTTCAATAAGGCTTTCTAAACCATAGCAATTTTGCTTATCTTATCATTACAGACTTATTAATAAAGTCCAAGTTTCATCTATGCAAGCATTCGATTGATACGAAACACCCGACAAATTTTTCAAAATCTTTGCATATTACCGCATACTACGACTTCAAGAAAAACTAATACAGTAAGCGAACCCGATAAAGAAAGATCAGGGGACACATGTACTGTTTATACCCAAAGATTTTTCATCTAAGCCTCAGGGAACATGCGAGTCCTGTAATCAATGATAATCAAAGGGTCCTCGAAAAATACGATAAAAATATATATCATTTTTCATCAAAGCCTGAGGGAACATACGAGCGCTGCAGATGACGAAGACGGTACAAATCGAGAAAGGCCCACGCCGGTACATCAAACATAGAGTACTAAGAGCTACGAAATCGATAATGTGCATAGTTTCCTCGATTTACTCAAGGGCTACTGCCGACAAAATTCAAAAATACGCTTTCGGCTATAGCAAAGTTGCGATTACTACGGGTTCTTCGGACCCGCAACATGAGCTGATCACTCAAAAATTTGTTGTCGATACTATACAAATTACTAAGTATCATAATACTGATGCCAAAAAGACTAGCACGCCAAAATTTGCAGCTTAGTCAATAAATATCCCAAAGATTGCCACCGTCATTTAAAGAAAATCCTGCGGAGCAATGATACTTTGTCAAAAGTGACAAAAGCGTTGTTTTCGGGAATTTGTTCATCTCTATGAAGGCTTTTTGAGATTGATGCAAAGATCATCGATCAGCTCATCACCATAGCATTGATACGAACATGAAGGAAAATATCTAAGATTGGGTAAATAAGTTACATTGTACACACGGATAAAGTTACACCCAAGTTACCCGAATATTCGGGTATTAGGAGTCATCAGAAAAGTAATTTACAACAATTATATCGGTTACAACAGAAGATCAGTAGTATCAAAGCTATTCATGAGGAGTTTTCGACTACATAGTTTGCTTCAGAACTAATCTCCAATCTAGCAACTACAATGGAGGCAGGGTTTCTGGCGGCACAGAAGTATTGGCTCACATTGTCGTCAGCCTTCGGAATTGCTTCCAAGTCTAATAAAGGATGCTGAGACAACACAAAAGCAAAAGTTGTTTCTGCTCCTGCAAGAAGTTGGTTGCGAACCAAAGCGCGGACTCTCTCGGCATTCCAAAAGTTGGACATAAAAGTCAGCAGCGTTGGAGGAACTGGATTGAGAGGGAACATGGCTTTCCATATCATCCTCTGGCCTACATGACATTTATCGAAAAAATGGTGTACTTGTTGCACCCGATCTGGTAATTTTGCAATAGTGGGAGCTTTTGACTTGCTTGTCCATAAGACTTCATTGAACTGAGACATATTCGTCAAAGCGTCAACTCATTCATGAACTTGCTTGTTCTCTTCAGACGGGTTCAGAGCTATGACTGGTAAAGATGATGATACAAAGTTCGGGAACCAAGATGAAGTACCCTAAAAATTGAGGGAGTCGAAAGATTATTGAGTACTCACAGTTTAGGATCTTTGTGGCCTTTTGAAGTTCACTCAGCGCGTATTGCTCTGCTTCCACAGCCAGTTCGCCTTTCTTCTTTATTACAACTACCATGGCATGAATGCCCATCAGATCTTTCTCCATCTGAGAAATTCGAGTCCTCATCTGTTGAAGATGGCTGGTTTCAGACCCGGAAGCCGAAGCATCTTCGACAAAAAGGAGTCACAGGAGCCACCTACAAGTACATGGTCGAGTGTGCGTCATAAATATGTGCGGAACTAATAATTTCAAATCACTCCCATCGGGAGCACATAATCAAAGCTAAAAGACGTCACAGTTACAAAGGAAGAACTAGCAATATTAACACCTCAAATTTATTACAAAATAGGGCTTTAGAAAATCCATTATTTGAAGCAAAGTATCAGTTACAAATCAGTGGGAAAAATTTAAGGAGCCTGGGTCTGAGTTGACAAGCTTGGGGAAGCTCCACCAGTAGCTAGCTTGTTAGCTTCAACCAGATCAAGAAGCTACCACACATTTATGCGCTGGCGCACTAAAAGGGCTAAGATCAATAACCAGACCATCTTGATCTTTCGGGAGCTTCTTCGTCAGCGACTGCATATCGGCTTTGAAGTCATACCCCATCAGAAGCTGGAAGACAAGAAGAGCACCGTAGGTACGCGAGGTACGTTTGAATACCTCGATGATGCCCTCGGTGTCGATGGAGAAAGCATCCACCAGCTGCCGTAGAGTCTTGTTCTGATCATAGCATGGAATCTCGACAAGACCCCCTTGTTCTTCTGAAGAAGAACTCGGATAAGTTCGCCGGATTCGATCGCCAAAGAAATAGTGTCAGCGGAAGAATCAGCTGGAAGCTTGCCTACATAATATGCAGGACTATTGGCAGCTCCTGCAAGAAGTAAAAGCAGAAGCAATAAATTAATAAAGCCAAATAAAAATGAATTTGACGACATTGCAATAAAATTACCCAGCAGGGCCGTGGTGGACTTGCGCAGCAGATCCTCCCTCTCTTTCTTCTGGACTTGGGCTTCCGCCTTCTCCTTCTCCTCCTCCTTCAGCTTCTTTTTCAGCAGACCAAGCTCCTTCTTCAGAGAATCTGCCTCTTGCCGGGCAGTGGCCGCAATCTTAACCGCTTGATCAAGCTGGGCAGTTTTTGATTGGGCATCCTCTTGGAGCCGAACGTTATCAGCTTTAAGCAGGGAGAATTGGGAGGCGAAGTCCTTCAATATTGTTACGGCAGCTTGGATACTCTATGAGAAAACACAAGTCAAATGCATTATGCTTATATTAAAATTCCTTTTGAGTCCACATTCAACCGCAAACAGTCGAATATAGACTCGGGGGTTGGAAGACAGAGAATCGTTATCAAGAGTAAAAGAAGTTGCGGTACTAACGTGTGATACGTCTCAAACGTATCTATAATTTCTTATGTTCCATGCTAGTTTTATGACAATACTCACATGTTTTATATACACTTTATATCATTTTTATGCATTTTTCGGCACTAACCTATTAACAAGATGCCGAAGCGCCAGTTCCTGTTTTCTGCTGTTTTTGGTTTCAGAAATCCTACACAGGAAATATTCACGGAATTGGACGAAACAAAAGCCCACGGTCTTATTTTCCACAGAGTCTTCCAGAACACCGAAGAGGAGACGAAGAGGGGCCACGAGGCGGCCACACCATAGGGGGGCGCGGCCCCACCCCTGGCCGCACCGCCATATGGGGTGGGCCCCTCGGGCGTCCCCCTTCTCTGCCCCTTCGCCTATATAATCCTTCCGGTGCGAAAACCCAAGTACCGAGGGCCACGATACGAGAAAAGTTAATGAGACGCCGCCGCCGTCAACCCCATCTCGGGGGGTTCTGAAGATCGCCTCCGGCACCCTGCCGGAGAGGGGAATCATCACCGGAGGGCTCTACATCACCATGCCCGCCTCCGGACTGATGCGTGAGTAGTTCATCCGTGGACTATGGGTCCATAGCAGTAGCTAGATGGTTGTCTTCTCCTCTTATGCTATCATGTTTAGATCTTGTGAGCTACCTATCATGATCAAGATCATCTATTTGTAATGCTACCTGTTGTGTTTGTTGGGATCCGATGAATATGGAATACTATGTCAAGTTGATTATCGATCTATCATATATGTGTTGTTTATGATCTTGCATGCTCTCCGTTGCTAGTAGAGGCTCTGGCCAAGTTGATACTTGTAACTCCAAGAGGGAGTATTTATGCTCGATTGTGTGTTCATGCCTCCATTGAATCTGGGACAGTGACAGAAAGTTCTAAGGTTATGGTTGTGCTGTTCCCACTAGGGATAAAACATCAATTCTTTGTCTAAGGATATTTGTATTGTTTACATTACGCATAGTACTTAATGCAATTGTCTGTTGTTTGCAACTTAATACTGGAAGGGGTGCGGATGCTAACCCGAAGGTGGACTTTTTAGGCATAGATGCATGCTCGATAGCGGTCTATGTTCTTTGTCATAATTCCCTAAGTAAATCTCATAGTAGTCATCATGATATGTATGTGCATTGTTATGCCATCTCTATTTGTCAATTGCCCAACTGTAATTTGTTCACCCAACATGTTATTTATCTTATTGGAGAGACACCACTAGTGAACTGTGGACCCCGGTCCATTCTTTTACATCTGAAATACAACCTACTGCAATCATTGTTCTGTATTGTTCTTTGCAAGCAAACATCATTCTCCACACCATACGTTTAATCCTTTGTTTACAGCAAGCCGCTGAGATTGACAACCTCACTGTTAAGTTGGGGCAAAGTATTTTGATTGTGTTGTGCAGGTTCCACGTTGGCGCCGGAATCCCTGGTGTTGCGCCGCACTACACTCCTTCACCAACAACCTTCACGTGACCTTCATATCCTACTGGTTCGATAACCTTGGTTTCTTACTGAGGGAAAACTTGCTGCTGTACGCATCACACCTTCCTCTTGGGGTTTCCAACGGACGTGTGCTTCACGCGTCATCAACGTGCTCTTCGCGAGTCGAGAGGGGAGTGGAAGTTGTCGAAGGAACCTATTTTCCCTTCGGGAGAGAAGAAGGAGCGGGAGCATCTTTTGATAGAGATGGAGCTTCGGATGCGGTAGGAGTTGGCCTGCTGGAGCTGGTCTTCGCCTTCTTCGAAGGGGGCTCCAGAAAACCTTCCTCACTTCAAATAAGTGGATAACTACATCAAAGGGAATACGAATCAACTTCGAAAGAAATAAAAAGATACTTACGAGTCAAGAAGCAAATCATCCTCATTGGCAAAGCTGTCGGATGGCCTCTTTGGCGGCTGCGTGCTAGACGTCTCCAGAGTGTAGGGATTCGTTGCATAGAAAACAAAAAATTTCCTACCGCGAACACGCAATCCAAGCCAAGATGCAATCTAGAAGACGGGAGCAACGAGGGGATGAACAAGACTAACCCTTGAAGATTTCCAAAGCCTATAAGAGTAGGCTCTTATTGCTGCGGTAGACGATCACTTGCCGCTTGCAAAAGCGCGTAGAAGATCTTGATCACGGTGCCACGATCGGGCAGCACCTCCGTACTCGGTCACACGTTCGGTGTTGATGATGACGTCCTTCTCCCTGATCCAGCAGGCAGCGGAAGTAGTAGATCCTCCTCGGAATCCCGGCAGCACGACGGCGTGGTGGCGGTGTCGATGGAGATCTCCGGCGGAGCTTCGCTAAGCATATGCGGGAGAAGTAGTGGAGGAGGGGTGCTTGAAGGAGATATGCCCTAGAGGCAATAATAAAGTGGTTATTATTTATATCTTTATGTTTATGATAAATGTTTATATATCATGCTATAATTGTATTAACCGAAACATTAGTACATGTGTGATATGTAGACAAACAAAGAGTCCCTAGTATGCCTCTTAACTAGCTTGTTGATTAATAGATGATTAGTTTCATAATCATGAACATTGGATGTTATTAATAACAAGGTTATGTCATTGTATGAATGATGTAATGGACACACCCAATTAAGCGTAGCATAAGATCTCGTCATTAAGTTATTTGCTATAAGCTTTCGATACATAGTTACCTAGTCCTTATGACCATGAGATCATGTAAATCACTTATACCGGAAAGGTACTTTGATTACACCAAACGCCACTGCGTAAATGGGTGGTTATAAAGGTGGGATTAAGTATCCGGAAAGTATGAGTTGAGGCATATGGATCAACAGTGGGATTTGTCCATCCCGATGACGGATAGATATACTCTGGGCCCTCTCGGTGGAATGTCATCTAATGTCTTGCAAGCATATGAATAAGTTCATAAGAGACCACATACCACGGTACGAGTAAAGAGTACTTGTCAGGAGATGAGGTTGAACAAGGTATAGAGTGATACCGAAGATCAAACCTCGGACAAGTAAAATATCGCGTGACAAAGGGAATTGGTATCGTATGTGAATGGTTCATTCGATCACTAAAGTCATCGTTGAATATGTGGGAGCCATTATGGATCTCCAGATCCCGCTATTGGTTATTGGTCGGAGTGAGTACTGAACCATGTTCGCATAGTTCACGAACCGTAGGGTGACACACTTAAAGTTGGATGTTGAAATGGTAGAACTTGAATATGGAAAGGAGTTCGAATATTTGTACGGAGTCCCGGATGAGATCCCGGACATCACGAGGAGTTCCGGAATGGTCCGGAGAATAAGATTCATATATAGGATGTCATTTTATGTGAATTAAAATGATGCGGAAGGTTCTATGGAAGGTTCTAGAAGGTTCTAGGAAAGACCGGAAGAAACCACCAAGGAAGGTGGAGTCCCTCCGGGACTCCACCTCCATGGCCGGCCAACCCTAGTGGGGAGGAGTCCCAAGTGGACTCCCCCAAGGGGGGCCGGCCACCCCCTCCATGGAAGGTGGAACTCCCACCTCTAGTGGGAGTCCTAGCTTGGGTAGGTTTCCCTATCTTATGGAAGGTTTTGGGTTCGGGTCTTATTCGGAGACTTGTAGTCCAACCCTTGGGGCTTCCACCTATATAATGAGGGACAAGGGGAGGGTGCCGGCCACCTCAAGACCACAAGCTGGCCGCACCCCTCAAGTGGCCGGCCACCCCCTCCCAAACCCTAGCCGCCCCCTTCTCCTCCATAGCTCCCGCGTGCTTTAGCGAAGCTCCGCCGGAGTTCTCCACCACCACCGACACCACGCCGTCGTGCTGTCGGATTCAAGAGGAGCTACTACTTCCGCTGCCCGCTGGAACGGGAGGTGGACGTCGTCTTCATCAACAACCAAACGTGTGACCGAGTACGGAGGTGCTGCCCGTTCGTGGCGCCGGAGGGATCGTGATCAAGATCTTCTACGTGCTTTTGCAAGCGGCAAGTGAACGTCTACCGCAGCAACAAGAGCCTCCTCTTGTAGGCTTTGGAATCTCTTCAAGGGTGAGACTCGATAAACCCCTCGTTGCTACCGTCTTCTAGATTGCATCTTGGCTTGGATTGCGTGTTCGCGGTAGGAAATTTTTTGTTTTCTATGCAACGTTGTCCTACAGTGGTATCAGAGCCGTGTCTATGCATAGATGGTTGCACGAGTAGAACACAATGGTTTTGTGGGCGTTGATGCTCTTGTTATCTTTAGTTTGAGTACTTTGCATCTTTGTGGCATAGTGGGATGAAGCGGCTCGGACTAACTTTACATGACCGCGTTCATGAGACTTGTTCCTCGTTCGACATGCAAGTTGTATTGCATAAGAGGCTTTGCGGGTGTCTGTCTCTCCTACTATAGTGAATATTCAATTTACTCTTCTATTGAAAACATTAGTATCAACGTTGTGGTTCATGTTCGTAGGTAGATTAGATCTCTCTCGAAAACCCTAAACCACGTAAAATATGCAAACCAAATTAGAGATGTCTAACTTGTTTTTGCATGGTTTGGTGATGTGATATGGCCATAATGTGATGATGAATATGTATGAGATGATCATTATTGTATTGTGGCAACCGGCAGGAGCCTTATGGTTGTCTTTAAATTTCATGTTGAGTAGTATTTCAAAGTAGTTGTAATAGTTGCTACATGGAGGACAATCATGAAGACGGCGCCATTGACCTTGACGCTACGCCGACGATGATGGAGATCATGCCCGAAGATGATGGAGATCATGTCCGTGCTTTGGAGATGAAGATCAAAGGCGCAAAGACAAAAGGGCCATATCATATCACATATGAACTGCATGTGATGTTAATCCTTTTATGCATCTTATTTTGCTTAGATCGCGACGGTAGCATTATAAGATGATCCCTCACTAAAATCTCAAGATAATAAAGTGTTCATCCTTAGTAGCACCGTTACCAAGTCTTGTCGGTTCGAAGCATCTCGTGATGATCGGGTGTGATAGAATCAACAAGTACATACAACGGGTGCAAGACAGTTTTGCACATGCGGATACTAAGGTGGCCTTGACGAGCCTAGCATGTACATACATGGTCTCGGAACACGTGATACCGAAAGGTAGAGCATGAATCATATGGTTGATATGATGAACACTTTGAGTGTTCGCCATTGAAATCACACCTTGTCTCGTGATGATCGGACTTAGGTGCGGTGGATCTGGTTCGTGTGATCACTAAGACAATGCGAGGGATATTGTTTTGAGTGGGAGTTCACCTAGATTTTTAATTATGTTGAATTAAAATTTGAACTCAATTTATCATAAACTTAGTCTAAACTTTTGCAAATATATGTTGTAGAGATGGCGTCCCCAATCAATTTTAACCAGTTCCTAGAGAAAGAAAAACTTAAGAGCAACGGTAGCAACTTCACCTTTGGTTCCGTCATGTGAGGATCTTCCTCTGGCGGAAATCTGCAATATGTGCTTGATGCACCGCTAGGTGACCCTCCTGCAGAAACTGAAACCGATGAAGTAAAAGCTGTTTACGAGACTCGGAAAATTCGGTACTCTCAAGTTCAGTGTGCCATCTTGTGCAGTCTGGAATCCGATCTTCAAAAACGTTTTGAGCACCACGATCCTCATGAGTTGATGAAAGAGATGAAAGCTATTTTTGAGACTCATGCGGCTGTGGAATGCTATGAAGCATCGAAACAATTCTTCAGCTGCATGATGGAAGAAGGCAGCTCCGTTAGTGAGCACATGCTCGCCATGACCGGGCATGCGAAGAAACTCAGTGACTTGGGAATAGTGATTCCTAACAGACTGGGGATTAATCGTGTCCTTCAATCACTGCCACCAAGTTACAAGAACTTTGTGATGAACTACAATATGCAGAACATGAACAAGGAGTTACCTGAACTCTTTGGCATGCTAAAAGCTGCTGAGATTGAGATCAAGAAAGAGCACCAAGTGTTGATGGTCAACAAGACCACCAGTTTCAAGAAGCAGGGCAAGTCTAAGGGAAAATTCAAGAAGGGTGGCAAGAAAGCTACCACGCCTCCTATGAAACCTAAGAACGGCCCTAAGCCTGATGCTGAGTGCTATTACTGCAAGGAGAAGGGACACTGGAAGCGTAATTGCTCCAAGTATCTGGCTGATCTGAAGAGCGGCCTTGTCAAGAAGAAGAAAGAAGGTATATCTGATATACATGTTATAGATGTTTGTCTCACTGGTTCTCGTTCTAGTACCTAGGTATTTGATACTGGTTCGGTTGCTCATATTTGTAACTCGAAACATGAACTAAAGAATAAACGACAACTACTGAAAGATGAAGTGACGATGCGCGTTGGAAACGGATCCAAGGTCAATGTGATCGCTGTCGGCACACTTCCTCTTCTACCTTCGGGATTAGTTTTAAGCCTAAATAATTGTTATTATGTACCTGCGTTGAGCATGAACATTATATCTGGATCTTGTTTAATGCAAGACGGTTATTCATTCAAGTCTGAGAATAATAGTTGTTCTATTTTTATGAATAATATCTTTTATGGTCGAGCACCACAAAAGAATGGCTTATTTCTGTTAGATCTCGATAGTAGTGATACGCATATACATAACGTTGATGCTAAGCGAATTAAATTGAATGATAATTCTACTTATATGTGGCAATCGTCGTGCCTTGGTCATATTGGAGTGAAACGCATGAAGAAACTCCATACTGATGGATTACTTGAATCACTTGACTTTGAGTCACTTGATAGATGCGAAGCATGTCTAATGGGTAAAATGACTAAGACTCCATTTTCTGGTATGATGGAGCGAGTTACTGACTTATTGGAAATCATACATACCGATGTGTGCGGACCAATGAGCATAGCATCGCGCGGTGGTTATCGTTATGTTCTAACCTTCACAGATGATCTGAGTAGATATGGGTATATCTATTTCATGAAACATAAATCCGAAACTTTCGAGAAGTTTAAGGAATTCCAAAGTGAAGTAGAAAATCAACGTAACAAGAAGATTAAATTTCTATGATCTGATCGTGGAGGTGAATATCTGAGTTATGAGTTTGGCATGCATTTAAAGAAATGCGGAATACTTTCACAATTGACACCGCCGGGAACACCACAACGAAACGGTGTGTCCGAACGTCGTAATCGAACTCTCTTAGATATGGTTCGTTCTATGATGTCTCTTACTGATTTGCCGTTATCATTTTGGAGTTATGCATTAGAGACAGCCGCATTCACTTTAAATAGAGCACCATCAAAATCCGTAGAAACGACACCGTATGAATTATGGTTTAATAAGAAACCTAAGCTGTCGTTCCTTAAAATTTGGGGTTGCGAAGCCTATGTAAAGAAGTTACAACCGGACAAGCTAGAACCCAAAGCGGAGAAATGCGTCTTCATAGGATACCCTAAGGAAACTATAGGGTACACCTTCTATCACAGATCCAAAGGCAAAATCTTAGTTGCTAAGAACGGAACCTTTCTTGAGAAAGAATTTCTCACTAAAGAAGTGACTGGAAGAAAAGTAGAACTCGATGAGATTGATGAATCTATACTCGTTGATCAGAGTAGCGCGATAGAAGTTGTACCTATACCGCCTACACCGGCAACAGAGGAAGCTAATGATAATGATCATGAAACTTCGAACGAGGAAACTACTGAACCTCGCAGATCGACAAGGGAACGTGCCACTCCTGATTGGTATGATCCTTGTCTAAATGTCATGATTGTGGATAACAATGATGAGGACCCTGCGACGTATGAAGAAGCGATGATGAGCCCAGATTCCAACAAATGGCAAGAAGCCATGAAATCCGAAATGGGATCCATGTATGATAACAAAGTATGGACTTTGGTAGACTTACCTGATAGCCGAAAGGCTGTCGAAAATAAATGGATCTTCAAGAGAAAAACAGATGCTGATGGTAATATTACTGTCTATAAAGCTCGACTTGTCGCAAAGGGTTTCCGACAAATTCAAGGAGTTGACTACGATGAGACTTTCTCACCTGTAGCGAAGCTAAAATCTGTGAGGATTTTGTTAGCAATAGCTGCATTTTTCGATTATGAGATTTGGCAGATGGATGTCAAAACGGCGTTCCTTAATGGAGACATTGAGGAAGAGTTGTATATGGTACAACCCAAAGGTTTTGTCGATCCTAAAAATGCTGACAAAGTATGCAAACTTCAGCGTTCAATCTATGGACTGAAGCAAGCATCAAGAAGTTGGAACCGACGCTTTGATAAGGTGATCAAAGACTTCGGGTTTATACAGTGTCATGGAGAGGCCTGTATTTACAAGAAAGTGAGTGGGAGCTCTGTAGCATTCCTGATATTATATGTAGATGACATATTATTGACCGGGAATGATATAGAACTATTAAGCAGTGTAAAAGGTTATTTGAATAATAGTTTTTCAATGAAAGACCTTGGTGAAGCATCATATATATTAGGCATCAAGATTTATAGAGATAGATCAAGACGCCTAATAGGGCTATCACAGAGTACATATCTGGACAAGATTCTAAAGAAGTTTAGAATGGACGAAAGTAAGAATGGGTTGTTACCTATGTTACCAGGCAAGGTCTTGAGTAAGACTCAAGGACCGGCTACGGCAGAAGAAAGAGAAAGGATGAGTAATATCCCCTATGCCTCGGCAGTAGGATCTATCATGTATGCCATGCTATGTACTAGACCGGATATAGCACATCTCGTTAGTTTGACTAGCAGATATCAAAGTGATCCAGGAATGGAACACTGGACAGCGGTCAAGAATATCCTGAAGTACTTGAAAAGAACTAAGGATATGTTTCTTTGTTATGGAGGTGACCAAGAGCTCGTTGTAAGTGGTTACACCGATGCAAGTTGGAACACTGATCCTGATGACTCTAAGTCACAGTCTGGGTACGTGTTTATATTGAATGGTGCTGCGATGGCTGGGCAAGCTCGAAGCGGTGCACGGTGGCGAAGTCTTCTACAGAATCAGAGTACATAGCGGCCCGGAGGCTTCATCGGAAGCGGTATGGATGAAGAGGTTCATTGTAGAGCTCGGTGTGGTTCCTAGTGCATTGGACCCATTAATCATTTATTGTGATAACATGGGTGCCATCGCCAATGCACAAGAGCCAAGGTCACACAAGAGGCTGAAGCATATCAAGCTGCGTTACCACTCGATTCGCGAGTACATCGAAGATGGAGAAGTAAAGATTTGCAAAGTACACACTGATCTGAATGTAGCAGATCCGTTGACTAAAGCTCTCCCTAGGGCAAAGCATGACCAACACCAGAATGCCATGGGTGTTAGGTATATTACAATGTAATCTAGATTATTGACTCTAGTGCAAGTGGGAGACTGAAGGAGATATGCCCTAGAGGCAATAATAAAGTGGTTATTATTTATATCTTTATGTTTATGATAAATGTTTATATATCATGCTATAATTGTATTAACCGAAACATTAGTACATGTGTGATATGTAGACAAACAAAGAGTCCCTAGTATGCCTCTTAACTAGCTTGTTGATTAATAGATGATTAGTTTCATAATCATGAACATTGGATGTTATTAATAACAAGGTTATGTCATTGTATGAATGATGTAATGGACACACCCAATTAAGCGTAGCATAAGATCTCGTCATTAAGTTATTTGCTATAAGCTTTCGATACATAGTTACCTAGTCCTTATGACCATGAGATCATGTAAATCACTTATACCGGAAAGGTACTTTGATTACACCAAACGCCACTGCGTAAATGGGTGGTTATAAAGGTGGGATTAAGTATCCGGAAAGTATGAGTTGAGGCATATGGATCAACAGTGGGATTTGTCCATCCCGATGACGGATAGATATACTCTGGGCCCTCTCGGTGGAATGTCGTCTAATGTCTGGCAAGCATATGAATAAGTTCATAAGAGACCACATACCACGGTACGAGTAAAGCGTACTTGTCAGGAGATGAGGTTGAACAAGGTATAGAGTGATACCGAAGATCAAACCTCGGACAAGTAAAATATCGCGTGACAAAGGGAATTGGTATCGTATGTGAATGGTTCATTCGATCACTAAAGTCATCGTTGAATATGTGGGAGCCATTATGGATCTCCAGATCCCGCTATTGGTTATTGGTCGGAGTGAGTACTGAACCATGTCCGCATAGTTCACGAACCGTAGGGTGACACACTTAAAGTTGGATGTTGAAATGGTAGAACTTGAATATGGAAAGGAGTTCGAATATTTGTTCGGAGTCCCGGATGAGATCCCGGACATCACGAGGAGTTCCGGAATGGTCCGGAGAATAAGATTCATATATAGGATGTCATTTTATGTGAATTAAAATGATGCGGAAGGTTCTATGGAAGGTTCTAGAAGGTTCTAGGAAAGACCGGAAGAAACCACCAAGGAAGGTGGAGTCCCTCCGGGACTCCACCTCCATGGCCGGCCAACCCTAGTGGGGAGGAGTCCCAAGTGGACTCCCCCAAGGAGGGCCGGCCACCCCCTCCATGGAAGGTGGAACTCCCACCTCTAGTGGGAGTCCTAGCTTGGGTAGGTTTCCCTATCTTATGGAAGGTTTTGGGTTCGGGTCTTATTCGGAGACTTGTAGTCCAACCCTTGGGGCTTCCACCTATATAATGAGGGACAAGGGGAGGGGGCCGACCACCTCAAGACCACAAGCTGGCCGCACCCCTCAAGTGGCCGGCCACCCCCTCCCAAACCCTAGCCGCCCCCTTCTCCTCCATAGCTCCCGCGTGCTTTAGCGAAGCTCCGCCGGAGTTCTCCACCACCACCGACACCACGCCGTCTTGCTGTCGGATTCAAGAGGAGCTACTACTTCTGCTGCCCACTGGAACGGGAGGTGGACGTCGTCTTCATCAACAACCGAACGTGTGACCGAGTACGGAGGTGCTGCCCGTTCGTGGCGCCGGAGGGATCGTGATCAAGATCTTCTACGCGCTTTTGCAAGCGGCAAGTGAACGTCTACCGCAGCAACAAGAGCCTCCTCTTGTAGGCTTTGGAATCTCTTCAAGGGTGAGACTCGATAAACCCCTCGTTGCTACCGTCTTCTAGATTGCATCTTGGCTTGGATTGCGTGTTCGCGGTAGGAAATTTTTTGTTTTCTATGCAACGTTGTCCTACAGTGCTAGGGTTTGGGGAGAGGGGGTGCCATGGGCGCCAGCCTCAAGGGGGCAGGGGTGGTGCGGCCAAGCCATGGGCTGCCCCCTCCCTCTCCTCCTCATTATATAGGTGGAACCCCAAGGGTTTGCCCAAAGTCTTCGAATAAGACCCCAACAGAAAAACTGCCTTATGGACGAAACCTAGAGGGACAGGGACTCTCCCCTTCCCCCTTTTCTTGGCCGGCCAAGGAGGTGGAGTCCACCATGGACTCCACCCTCCCACTTGGTTGGCTGGTTAGGGTTTGTGGAGTCCCTCCGGGACTCCTCCTTCCATAGTAATTTATTTCCAGATAATTCTAGAAACCACCTTCCATAAATTCACCGGATCATTTCCAAACTTGGAAAGTGACTTCCTATATATGAATCTTATTCTCCGGACCATTCCGGAACTCCTCGTGATGTCCTGGATCCCATCCGAGACTCCGAACAAAACTTCGAACTACATTCCATATTCCATATCTACTTAAACGACATCAAACCTTAAGTGTGTCACCCTACGGTTCGCGAACTATGTAGACATGGTTGAGACTTCTCTCCGACCAATAACCAATAGCGGGATCTGGAGATCCATAATCGCTCCCACATATTCAACGATGACTTAGTGATCGAATGAACCATTCACATACGATACCGATTCCCTTTGTCACGTGATATTTTACTTGTCCGAAGTTTGATCATCGGTATCACTCTATACCTTGTTCAACCTCGTCTCCTGACAAGTACTCTTTACTCGTACCGTGGTATGTGGTCTCTTATGAACTTATTCATATGCTTGCAAGACATTAGACGACATTCCACCGAGAGGGCCCAGAGTATATCTATCCGTCATCAGGATGGACAAATCCCACTGTTGATTCATATGCCTCAACTCATACTTTCCGGATACTTAATCCCACCTTTATAACCACCCATTTACGCAGTGGCGTTTGATGTAATCAAAGTACCTTTCCGGTATAAGTGATTTATATGATCTCATGGTCATAAGGACTAGGTAACTATGTATCGAAAGCTTATAGCAAATAACTTAATGACGTGATCTTATGCTACGCTTAATTGGGTGTGTCCATTATATCATTCACATAATGACATAACCTTGTTATTAATAACATCCAATGTTCATGATCATGAAACGATGATCATCTATTAATCAACAAGCTAGTTATACAAGAGGCTTACTAGGGACTCCTTGTTGTTCACATAACACACATGTATCAATGTTTCAGTTAATACAATTATAGCATGGTATGTAAACATTATCATAAACTCAAAGATATTATAATAACCATTTTATTATTGCCTCTTGGGCATATCTCCAACAGTCTCCCACTTGCACTAGAGTCAATAATCTAGTTTACATTTGTAAAGATATAACACCTTGGCCTTCCGGTGCTTTATCATGTTTTGCTCACGGGAGAGGTTTTAGTCAACGGATCTGACATGTTCAGAACCGTATGTATTTTGTAATTCATTTGCGTCTCAACGCATCACTCATTTCCAAATGAGTCGGCATTAAATATATTTGGTCTTCTGGTGGAACCTTAATTCCGCGGTCTGAAATATGTCACTAATATTGTCACACACAATATAGCTTCAAAGTTCTGACTCTGTCGGAACTACACCAAGTTCTAAAAGAACCTCTTGACTTAACATCCTTTGTCATTGTCAAAACAATGACATACTCTGCCTTCTTTTGTAGAATCCGTCACAATATTTAGAACTCTTCTAAATCTAGCATAGACAACTTCTAGATCATTGTGCTACCTTTTAAACAACACTTAGTCTAATTTGAAATTGAAATTTTATTTTCATATGTGACAAAACAAATATCGGTGCAACACTTTACAGCGATTTGTTTGTCATTTCTTCATACAAAAACTATATATATATATATATATTCTTGGTTCTTCTTAAGTACTCAAGAATATTCTTACTGTTTTTCAATGATCATCACATGAATCATTCTGGTATATGCTCCTAACTTTTTAGAGCACAAGATATCTGATTATGTACATATTATTCATGATCTAAAATCACTCATGTGTTTTTACTCATCGAGTGTCAGATACACTCAAGTCTTGTTAAAACTTCACATGACAAGAACATTTTCTTAATATTTCTATATTGAACTACTTCAATATCCATTCTATGTACTTTGACTTAAACTTATTATGTGTTTAAATCTATCTTCATAGATCTTGTCACTAAATTTGTTTCAGTCCATATCCTTTCATTGAAGTTAATTTCTCAATGAAACCTTTTTAATCAAGTATATAATTACATCATTTATAACCAACTATATGTCATCTACATAAAGTATTATAAATATGTCTCAGCGCTCCCACTTAATTTCTTGCAAATGCAAGTCTCTTCATCGTATCTGATGAAATCAAAAACTCTTTGACTATTTCATCTGGTGAAGATTCCAACTCCATGATACTTACTTCATCCAATTGAAGTTTGTATACCTATCTAGTATTCCACAGACCAGCAAAACTCTTGGTTGTATCTTGTATACACCTTTAATACATACTTCTGATAAGTAATGTATTTTGCCATCCTACTATCATATCTCATAAAAGAAATATGTAGTGATTACTAGAATAATCCACATAGACTATAAGCATTGCTACAGAAGATCTAATCTTATTGTATTCAACTCTTTGAACTTTGTCACAAACAATTTTTTTTTTCGACAAGTCAAGCTTCATCAATTTTATAGATCTATTTACTTTCAATAAGTATTCATCTATCTTGGATTTCATGGCGTATCGCCATTTTAAACGGAGTCAGGGCCCATCATAACTTCTTTGTTTGTAGTTGGTTTATCATTGTTCAAAATCAATCCTTTGTCCATAAATCATTTATTTGATCACAAAGTAAACCGTACCTACACGGTTCAATATGTACTTCGATCTCCATGGCTAAAACACTTTGTAGTCATGGGAGCCATGATCGTTGTGGCCGCTTCCGGAACCAATTTCCGATGCTGCGCTACTCTGATCATTATGCTCAGGTTCATAAACCTTATCAAGTTCTATTGTCCTCCCACTCAAATACTTCGCTAGAAAACAATTTCTTGGAAATAAGAAACATTGACAAACACTTTTGTCTTTGTCTCGTGGGAAGAATTCCCAATCAAATTTCTGGGATAACCAACAAAGACATTAATCTGATTTTGGTTGTAAACTTATTTACTTATGCTATGCGTACCAAAATTTAAGAAAAGATTATTAGGGTTCATGCCCATGCCATAACTCGTATGGTGTCATTTCAACGGATCATGATGATGCTCTTATTTAGTGTAAAAACGGTAGTCTCTAAAGCATAATCCACAAAAATATAATGGCATCAATATTTTATCTCATCATTAATCCAACAAGGTTTGGATACGTCTTTTGGATACTTTATCATCACTGTGATACTCCAAGAAACGTGAGTTGTAGAACAACTTCATAACTCTCTTAGATGTTCGCTAAAACTCGTAATTCAAATATTTCCACCATGATCCAATCATAGATATTTGACTTTTCTATTACGATGATTTCCACTTCATGCTGAATTTATTTGAATCTATTCAAATGTTTCAAACTTCTTCCTTATCGAATATATCCACATATATATATTCAATTCATTGTTTGAAGTTTTCATGAAGTAGAAGAATCTCCCGCACACAACTAAGTCCAGTGAACCACATGCATCATCATGTATTTTTCACTAAGTTTGTTGCCCGTTCAACTCTTGGCCTATGAACGGTATTTTAATCATTCTCTTTAGAAAAGATTTGCAAGCGCCAAATGATTCAAAAATCAAATGACTCCAAACTCCATTTGCATGGAGTTCCTTCACGCGTTCCTTTCTAATATGACCTAAATGGCGGTTCCACAAACAAGTGGAATTCAAATCATTTGCCTTATGGCATTTTAGCGTCAGTGTTATGTATGTGTGTTTCACCATTAAGATTTATAATAACTTATCCATCGTACATGGAGTAATGTCATAATTTGAACAACTCATTGTTTTCATTTGACCAGAGCAAAATAACAATTATTAAGTTCTTCATTATAAATTCTAAGGGCTAGATAGAATGCTAACGACGAACATAATGACACTTTATTTTGTTCCAGACGTGCATTCCTATCATATTCCTTGTCAGTCACTTAGGCCATTGTATTCTTGTATTGCGTTGTTTTGTATGACACTTCATACCAACCAATATAGTACTAATACCCAAGAATTTCATAGTGTGACTTAACTAGGAATACAACCATAACATGTATATCATTTATATACACCTGAGCTAGACATTCTAGTCTTTTCTTTCTTTCTGCCAATAATCTTTTGTAGTTTCTCTTTTAGCTTTCCTCATTATTCAGAAAAACACATCAACTTCAATAACTTCTCGGTTTGTTGGTCAAATACCAATAACCTTGAGGTTATTACTTTGAAGTTGATCATCATATGACAAGTGTTCCGGATTTCACTATTAGTAACCTTGTAATATGATGAACAATTTCACTCATAATTTTATCCATTGTATCATGATGACTTTCTGAGACCATGTCTGTACATGCTAGGCTCATAAAGTTTTAACCTTGGTATTCGCATGTGCAAATCTGGCTTGCACCCGTTGTATGCACACGTAGAATCTATAACACCCGATCATCACGTGATGCTTCGATACGATGAGTCTTAGCAACGGTGCATACTAAGGATGATAACTTCATGGATATGCGAATATTGTTAGTGCCCCAATAGTTGGAGGATTGTGACGCCTGGCGTCTTCAACCTTCATACATTCCCATAAAACTTATGAGTTTATGTAGTCTCACCAAATTATATTCTATCATCTTGTAATAAGGTCTTAGATATCACATATATCTCATACCTTGATTATTTCTGAAAACTAATTTTTCAGCTCCTTACTTTTCAAACAAATTTGAACGGAGACAAGATAACTTTAGGTACTAATTGAAAACATAGCTCTTTGAATCAACAATGTGAGGTTTACTAAAAGTTTGCTATAGGACTTAATCACTTCTTGATTCTTTAACAATACGGTACCAATCCGTAAAGTTTCTTGTCAGATTTTAACAGTATTTCTATCTCAATAACAAGACTAGCGCATGGTAGAAAACGGATGCCAATACTACAAAATTAATTCAAAATACTACTCAGACTATGTTTATGATAATTAGTTCATGTTTTAATCTAATTACTAATGAACTCCCACTTAATACAACATCCCTCATAGTTGTTAAGTGGTACACGATCCAAATCCACTACACCAAAACCGATCATCACGTGAGATGATGTAGCTTCAATAGTGAACATCAACATGTTGATCATATCATCCATATGACTCGTGTTCAACCTTTCGGTTTCCGTTGTCCCGAGGCCATGTCTGTACATGCTAGGCTCGTCAAGCAAACCCAAGTATTCCGCGTGTGCAACATGGCTTACACCCGTTGTATGTGGACGTTGAGTCTATCACATCCGATCATCACGAGATGCTTCGAAACGACGAACTGTACAACGGTGCATACGAGGGGAGAACACTTTATTATCTTGATATTAATGTGAGGGATCATCTTATAATGCTACCGTCGTGATCTAAGCAAAATAAGATGCATAAAAGGATTAACATCACATGCAGTTCATATGTGATATGATATGGCCCTTTTGTCTTTGCGCCTTTGATCTTCATCTCCAAAGCACGGACATGATCTCCATCATCAACGGGCATGATCTCCATCATCGTCGGCGTAGCGTCAAGGTCCATGGCGCCGTCTTCATGGTTGTTCACCTCATGTAGCAACTATTACAACTCCTTTGAAATACTACTCAACATGAAATTTAAAGACAACCATAAGGCTCCTGCCGGTTGCCACAATACAATAATGATCATCTCATACATATTCATCATCACATTATGGCCATATCACATCACCAAACCCTGCAAAAACAAGTTAGACGTCTCTAATTTGGTTTGCATATTTTACGTGGTTTAGGGTTTTCGAGTAAGATCTAATCTACCTACGAACATGAACCACAACGGTGATACTAGTGTTGTCAATAGAAGAGTAAATTGAATCTTCACTATAGTAGGATAGACAGACACCCGCAAAGCCTCTTATGCAATACAAGTTGCATGTCGAACGAGGAGCAAGTCTCATGAACGCGGTCATGTAAAGTTAGCCCGAGCCGCTTCATCCCACTATGCCACAAAGATGCAAAGTACTCAAACTAAAGATAACACAAGCATCAACGCCCACAAACCATTGTGTTCTACTCATGCAACCATCTATGCATAGACACGGCTCTGATACCACTGTAGGGATTCGTTGCATAGAAAACAAAAATTTTCCTACCGCGAACACGCAATCCAAGCCAAGATGCAATCTAGAAGACGGGAGCAACGAGGGGATGAACAAGACTAACCCTTGAAGATTTCCAAAGCCTATAAGAGTAGGCTCTTATTGCTGCGGTAGACGATCACTTGCCGCTTGCAAAAGCGCGTAGAAGATCTTGATCACGGTGCCACGATCGGGCAGCACCTCCGTACTCGGTCACACGTTCGGTGTTGATGATGACATCCTTCTCCCCGTTCCAGCGGGCAGCGGAAGTAGTAGATCCTCCTCGGAATCCCGGCAGCACGACAGCGTGGTGGCGGTGTCGATGGAGATCTCCGGCGGAGCTTCGCTAAGCATATGCGGGAGAAGTAGTGGAGGAGGGGTGCTAGGGTTTGGGGAGAGGGGGTGCCATGGGCGCCGGCCTCAAGGGGGCAGGGGTGGTGCGGCCAAGCCATGGGCTGCCCCCTCCCTCTCCTCCTCATTATATAGGTGGAACCCCAAGGGTTTGCCCAAAGTCTTCGAATAAGACCCCAACAGAAAAACTGCCTTATGGACGAAACCTAGAGGGACAGGGACTCTCCCCTTCCCCCTTTTCTTGGCCGGCCAAGGAGGTGGAGTCCACCATGGACTCCACCCTCCCACTTGGTTGGCTGGTTAGGGTTTGTGGAGTCCCTCCGGGACTCCTCCTTCCATAGTAATTTATTTCCAGATAATTCTAGAAACCACCTTCCATAAATTCACCGGATCATTTCCAAACTTGGAAAGTGACTTCCTATATATGAATCTTATTCTCCGGACCATTCCGGAACTCCTCGTGATGTCCTGGATCCCATCCGAGACTCCGAACAAAACTTCGAACTCCATTCCATATTCCATATCTACTTAAACGACATCAAACCTTAAGTGTGTCACCCTACGATTCGCGAACTATGTAGACATGGTTGAGACTTCTCTCCGACCAATAACCAATAGAGGGATCTGGAGATCCATAATGGCTCCCACATATTCAACGATGACTTAGTGATCGAATGAACCATTCACATACGATACCGATTCCCTTTGTCACGCGATATTTTACTTGTCCGAAGTTTGATCATCGGTATCACTCTATACCTTGTTCAACCTCGTCTCCTGACAAGTACTCTTTACTCGTACCGTGGTATGTGGTCTCTTATGAACTTATTCATATGCTTGCAAGACATTAGACGACATTCCACCGAGAGGGCCCAGAGTATATCTATCCGTCATCGGGATGGACAAATCCCACTGTTGATTCATATGCCTCAACTCATACTTTCCGGATACTTAATCCCACCTTTATAACCACCCATTTACGCAGTGGCGTTTGATGTAATCAAAGTACCTTACCGGTATAAGTGATTTATATGATCTCATGGTCATAAGGACTAGGTAACTATGTATCGAAAGCTTATAGCAAATAACTTAATGACGTGATCTTATGCTACGCTTAATTGGGTGTGTCCATTATATCATTCACATAATGACATAACCTTGTTATTAATAACATCCAATGTTCATGATCATGAAACGATGATCATCTATTAATCAACAAGCTAGTTATACAAGAGGCTTACTAGGGACTCCTTGTTGTTCATATAACACACATGTATCAATGTTTCGGTTAATACAATTATAGCATGGTATGTAAACATTATCATAAACTCAAAGATATTATAATAACCCTTTTATTATTGCCTCTTGGGCATATCTCCAACACAGAGCTCCATTAAGAAAAGGAACGCGATTAGCATCATTGTCATGTTGACTTGAATCTGCTGTATCGGTTAATTCATCGTCAAAGATTTTATGTTCAGTAGAAGGAGCTTCAGGGTTGAAAAGGTTATTGTCCCCTTCCTTGGAAGCTTCACTGTTCTCGGCTACTTCTGCGTAAGATTCTACATTGGGAGTAGAATCACCGTCTTCAAGATTCTCCTCAACTTCGGATACAGTTGGAAAGTACTCAACGGTTGAAGGGACCTGCCGAAGTAAACAAAAGCTCGGTAAGTTGAAGCAAGATATATCGGATACAAGTATTGGCGTAAGTGTAAGAAAGTTAAAAGATTACCTCGGATGGTTGGTGAGAAAGATCATACGGATCATGAAGAGCCAACAAAGGAAAAGAGTCTTCTTGAGTAAATGAGTCAAGCGCCTAACTTCGTCTACTAGTGAAACGTTTAACAAAGAAAATCTTTTTCCATAAACCCCAATGAGGATTAATACCAAGGAAAGCCTCCGAGATGGTGATGAAGATTGCAAGGTGGAGAACAGAATTCGAGGTCAACTGCCAAAGCTGAATCCCGTATGAAATCATAAGGCACCGAAGGAATTCGTGTGCTGGCAGAAATAATCCACGGTACAAGAATGCAGCAAACATTACAGTAAAACAGGCAAGAGGATTGGGATGAGTATCTGAACCTGGTAGAAGGACGTCTTCCTCCTTGTGACCTTGTCGGAGATCAGGCCAAGACTTCACGCTTTCTTCTCGTCGCGCTTCGTCATTGTGGATGCGGGCCAGTCACCTGGAGCATTTTAGGTAACGGCGGAGGAGGTCTCCGGTGCAATCTTCTTTGGTGCGGCCGTGGCGGCCTTGGGGCCGGTGGCGCTCGTGGCAACACTGGCTACGGCGGCGGCGCCTTAACCATCTTGAAGCTTCTTCGAGGTGGCGGAAAAGGCGCAGCGGTTATGAGTTGCAAAGGACGGAGGAGGAAGAAGACAATGTCAGGGAGAGAAAGAAAAGTAAAATCTACGCGTCCTTTTATAAAGCAAAAATTACCTAGGGTTTGGATTGGTGGATTCGTGCCATAAATATTGGGCGCAGATCTGGCTCACTACGTGTCAAAATAGCAAGCAAGCCAAAGGACTATTACCTCCACTACACGCATAAATCGAGGAGAGGCCTCGGATGGAGCGCAATGATAGGTCATTTCCCAAACAGACTGCTCAGAGCAAGGGTGGGACTGTCAGGACACGTCCCATCAAACTCGCAGATGCAGTTGCGACGTCATTGATGATGTCATCTTAAGTTACCGGCTCCTTATAACAACAACTCTCGAAGCAAATTAGGCATTCGATGGAATCTACTTGATTTGAGTCTACGCACGGTTGCAAACATCCGTCCCTAGACTCGGGGGCTACTCCCATTGGGAACACTAGACGCGCACCCGATAAAAACTTCTGAAGCCGAAGAAGAACAGACCCGAAGGTTCCAGTAGATCTAGGATCAGGCCCGGGAACTTGATTCTGTGTTGGGTAATGTTGTTTTGCCATCGGCAGTTAACCAGCATCGATTCACCGAGTAACGCTGGGCTCGTTATTTTTATCCCTTACGTACTATTATATTGTATGACTTAACCCGAAGTCTTTGAAGACCTGATATACTAAAAGGTATCGGATGGCGAAGGAAGTTCAGAAAGCATCAACATCAAAATCTTCTAGTAGTACAACTTGAGTCTACGCACAGTTGCAAGCATCCGTCCCTAGACTCTGTGGCTACTCCCATTAGGAGCACTGGACGCCCACCCGATATCAAGCAATTTCGACTTCAAGGCGAGAAGGTCCAATTATTTCCGACAGTTAAGGATATTCGGATGAAGGCAATTATAGTCCCTGCCGGAAGCTTCACTTCGGCCAGTCAATCGGGGGCTACTAATGTGGGCATTACCCTTCGGGTACCCGACATTAGTCTACCTCCTCCGGCCCAACTAGGGGCCCATGAAGATTGCCCACGACCAAGGTGGGCCCATATGTCGGTTCCAACAAAGGAGACCTACAGAAGACGGATTCTTGATGAACAAGGCAAGAAGACATCGTTAAAGGAAATACTAGAATAGATTTCATTGTAACCTAGTCGAGTTCAGACAGGACTCTCGGGACCTGGCCTGCTATATGAAGGCCAAGAGAGGGTCTGCCGAACAACACAACAACAATACATAGAACCACCGCAACATGGAGCATAAACCCTAGAATCCTTGCGTCCCGGCAAGTTGACCATAGCAGCCTATTGGCTACCCCATTGTAACCCGATATATTCGATAATCAAGATCAGACAAGCAGGAAATAAGGGTTTTACCTCATCGAGGGCCCCGAACCTGGGTAAATCTCTCTCCCCGTTTATTTGGTATCCGATGTTTCGTGCTAGCCTGCAGGATGTCATCAACCCTAAGCCCCTCATTGTGGGCATTGCCGAGGAGACCCCTTGTCATCCGGTGTATTTTTGGAAGGTGCTAGAAAGTTCTAGAATCATCCAGAATATTTCACTAATTCCCAGCCCTAGCCGACCCACTAGGTGGGAAGGTGGAGTCCATGGTGGACTCCACCTCCTTGGCCGGCCAACACCAAAAGGAAAGGTAGGATTTCCCACCTTGACTAGGTTTTGACTTTGCATTTTTCGTAGGTTTTTAATAGGACTCCCATGAGGAGGACGATTGGAAACTAGGGTTTTCCCACTATATAATGAGGAGGAGAGGGGGCTGGCCGGCTACACTAAGGCTTCCTTGACCGCACCCCCTCTCTCCCCAAACCCTAGCACCACCCTCCTCCACCTCTCTCCCACATGACGACGATGAAACCCTGCAGGAGATCTCCACCACCACCGTCACCACCCCGACGTGTTGCCGGGATTCCGAGGAGGATCTACTACTTCCGCTGCCCGCTGGAACAGGGACAAGAAAGTCTTCATCAACACCGTACGTGTGACCGAGTGCGGAGGTGCTGCTCGATTGCAGCACCGTCGGGATCTTCTACTTGCTCCTGAGAGCGGCAAGTGATCGACATCATCCACGAGATTTATCTCGTTAATTCTGAGCGATCTTCGAGGGTACTTCGATCCCATCTTGTTGCTACCATCTACTGGATTAGATCTTGGCTTGTTTTTCGTTCTTGCGATAGGGTTTTTTGTTTTCTATGCTACGAATCCATACAACATCAACCAGGATCCAGCCACAACACCAGCGATGGAGCACATGCTAATGCATTCTTGAGCGCAGATTGCACACCGTTGGGGAACCCCAAGAGAAACGTATGATGAGCAAAACAACAAGTTTTCCCTCAGTAATAAACCAAGGTTTAATCGACCAGTAGGAGAAAGGCGTGACTTCTAAAGGTGTTGCTAGCTGACTAGTGACAGTGCACACTACCAGCATCAGAAACAACCTGGAACATGCACACAACACAACCAAAATACTTAGTCCGAACTTATAGTGAGGTTGTCAATCTCACCGGTTTTGCTGAATACAAAGGATTGAATGTATAGATGATGTTTGTTTGCAGTGGAATTAAAGAGAACAGTAAAACACCTATTGCCGTGGGAGTTGGCGATAACAAGAACATATATTTGCAGTGTAAAAGAAATGACCAGGGTCCATAGTTCACTAGAGGTTTCTCTCCATAAAAATAAATAACATGCTGGGTGAACAAATTACAGTTGGGCAATTGACAGAATAAAGACCATACATGACATGCTGATTACTATGATATTCATTTGGGCATTGTAACATAATACATAGACCGTAATCCAACTGCGTCTATGACTAATAATCCACCTTCCGGTTATCGTTCGAACCCATTCCAGTATTAAGCTGCAAGCAACAGATTATCACATTAAGCAATGTGTGTAAAGTAAACAATAGAATTTCCCTTGGATAAAACATTCTTGTTTTCTCCCTAGTAGCAACATCACATCTAAAATCTTAGAAGTTATTGTCACTCTTCCAAAAAACTAGAGGCATGAACCTACTATCGAGGATAAATACTCCCTCTTGGAGTCTGATGCTTGTTACGCGTACAACACGCGTCCGTTGGGAACCCCAAGAGGAAGGTGTGATGCGTACAGTGGCAAGTTTCCCTCAGTAAGAAACCAAGGTTTATCGAACCAGTAGGAGCCAAGAAACACGTTGAAGGTTGATGGCGGCGGAGTGTAGTGCACGACGCAACACCAGGGATTCCGGCGCCAACGTGGAACCTGCACAACACAACCAAAGTACTTTGTCCCAACGTAACAGTGAGGTTGTCAATCTCACCGGCTTGCTGTAACAAAGGATTAGATGTATAGTGTGGATGATGATTGTTTGCAGAGAACAGTAGAACGAGTATTGCAGTTGATTGTATTCGATGTTAAGAATGGACCGGGGTCCATAGTTCACTAGAGGCATCTCTCCCATAAGAATAAGCATGTTGGGTGAACAAATTACAGTTGGGCAATTGACAAATAAAGAGGGCATGACCATGCACATACATGTTATGATGAGTATTGTGAGATTTAATTGGGCATTACAACAAAGTACATAGACCGCTATCCAGCATGCATCTATGCCTAAAAAGTCCACCTTCAGGTTATCATCCGAACCCCCTCCAGTATTAAGTTGCAAACAACAGACACTTGCATTAAGTATGGTGCGTAATTTAATCAACAAATATATCCTTATACATAGCATTGATGTTTTATCCCTAGTGGAAACAGTACATCCACAACCTTAGAGGTTTCTGTCACTCCCCTAGATTTAATGGAGAAATGAACCCACTATCGAGCATAAATACTCCCTCTTGGAGTTACAAGTATCAACTTGGCCAGAGCCTCTACTAGCAACGGAGAGCATGCAAGATCATAAACAACACATAGATGATATTGATAATCAACATAACATAGCATTAAATTATTCATCGGATCCCAACGAACACAACATATAGCATTACAGATAGATGATCTTCATCATGTTAGGCAGCTCACAAGATCCAACAATGATAGCACAATTAGGAGAAGACGACCATCTAGCTACTGCTATGGACCCATAGTCCAGGGGTGAACTACTCACTCATCACTCCGGAGGCGACCATGGCGGTGAAGAGTCCTCCGGGAGATGATTCCCCTCTCCGGCATGGTGCCGGAGGCGATCTCCTGAATCCCCCGAGATGGGATTGGCGGCGGCGGCGTCTCTGGAAGGTTTTCTGTATCGTGGCTCTCGGTACTGGAGTTATTATCGACGAAGGCTTAAATAGGCGGAGGAGGTAGGTTTAGGGGCGACGCGAGGGGCCCACACAACAGGGCCGCGCGGCCAAGGCTTGGGCTGCGCCGCCCTGGCGTGTCGCCGCCTCGTCGCTCCACTTCGTTTCCTCTCCGGACTTCTGGAAGCTTCGTGGAAAAATAAGATCCTGGGCGTTGATTTCGTCCAATTCCGAGAATATTTCCTTACTAGGATTTCTGAAACCAAAAACAGCAGAAAACAAAGAATCGGCTCTTCGGCATCTCGTTAATAGGATAGTGCCGGAAAATGCATAAATATGACATAAAGTATGCATAAAACATGTAGGTATCATCAATAAAGTGGCATGGAACATAAGAAATTATCGATACGTTGGAGACGTATCAGCGTCCCTAAGCTTAGTTCCTGCTCGTCCCGAGTAGGTAAACGATAACAAAGATAATTTCTGAAGTGACATGCCATCATAATCTTGATCATACTATTGTAAGCACATGTAATGAATGCAGCGATCCAAGACAATGGTAAAGATAATGAGTAAACAACTGAATCATATAGCAAAGACTTTGCATGAATAGTACTTTCAAGACAAGCATCAATAAGTCTTGCATAAGCGTTAACTCATAAAGCAATAAATTCAAAGTAAAGGTATTAAAGCAACACAAAGGAAGATTAAGTTTCAGCGGTTGCTTTCAACTTGTAACATGTATATCTCATGGATATTGTCAACATAAAGTAATATAATAAGTGCAATATGCAAGTATGTAGGAATCAATGCACAGTTCACACAAGTGTTTGCTTCTTGAGATGGAGAGAAATAGGTGAACTGACTCAACATAAAAGTAGAAGAAAGGCCCTTCGCAGAGGGAAGCATCGATTGCTATATTTGTGCTAGAGCTTTGGTTTTGAAAACAAGAAACAATTTTTTCAACGGTAGTAATAAAGCATATGCATCATGTAAATTATATCCTACAAGTTGCAAGCCTCATGCATAGTATACTAATAGTGCCCGCACCTTGTCCTAATTAGCTCGGAGTACCTGGATTATCACCGCAATACATATGTTTTAACCAAGTGTCACAAAGGGGTACCTCTATACCGCCTGTACAAAGGTCTAAGGAGAAAGCTCGCATTGGATTTCTCGCTTTTGATTATTCTCAACTTAGACATCCATACCGGGACAACATAGACAACAGATAATGGACTCCTCTTTAATGCTTAAGCATTCAACAACAATTAATTTTCTCATATGAGATTGAGGATATTTGTCCAAAACTGAAACTTCCACCATGGATCATGGCTTTAGTTAGCGGCCCAATGTTCTTCTCTAACAATATGCATGCTCAAACCATTCAACTCATGGTAAATCGCCCTTACTTCAGACAAGACGGACATGCATAGCAACTCACATGATATTCAACAAAGAGTAGTTGAGGGCGTCCCCAGGAACATGGTTATCGCACAAGAAGCAACTTATAAGAAATAAAATGCATAAGTACATATTCAATATCACAATAGTTTTTAGGCTATTTGTCCCATGAGCTATATATTGCAAAGATAAAGGATAGAAATTTTAAAGGTAGCACTCAAGCAATTTACTTTGGAATGGCGGAGAAATACCATGTAGTAGGTAGGTATGGTGGACACAAGTGGCATAGTGTTTGGCTAAAGGATTTTGGATGCATGAGAAGTATTCCCTCTCGATACAAGGCTTAGGCTAGCAAGGTTATTTGAAACAAACACAAGTATGAACCAGTACAGCAAAACTCACATAAAAGACATATTGTAAGCATTATAAGACTCTATACCGTCTTCCTTGTTGTTCGACCCTTACTAGAAATTATCTTGACCTTAGAGAGACCAATTATGCAAACCAAATTTTAGCAAGATCTATTTATTTCTTCATTAATAGGTGCAAAGTATATGATGCAAGAGCTTAAACATGAGCACAACAATTGCCAAGTATCAAATTATTCAAGAAATTCTACCAATTACTACATGTAGCATTTCCCGTTTCCAACCATATAACAATTTAACGAAGCAGTTTCAACCTTCGCCATGAACATTATGAGTAAAGCCTAAGGACATATTTGTCCATTTGCAACAGGGGAGCGTGTCTCTCTCCCACACAATGAATGCTAGGATCCATTTTATTCAAACAAAACAAAAACAAAAACAAACAGACGCTTTAAGCAAAGTACATAAGATGTGATGGAATAAAAATATAGTTTCACTAGAGGAACCTGATAATGTTGTCGATGAAGAAGGGGATGCCTTGGGCATCCCCAAGCTTAGACGCTTGAGTCTTCTTGAAATATGCAGGGGTGAACCACCGGGGCATCCCCAAGCTTAGAGCTTTCACTCTCCTTGATCATATTATATCATCCTCCTCCCTTGATCCTTGAAAACTTCCTCCACACCAAACTCAAAACAACTCATTAGAGGGTTAGTGCACAATCAAAATTCACATGTTCAGAGGTGACATAATCATTCTTAACACTTCTGGACATTGCACAAAGCTACTGAAAGTTAATGGAATAGAAAAATCCATCAAGCATAGCAAAACAGGCAATGCGAAATAAAAGGCAGAATCTGTCAAAACAGAACAGTCCGTAAAGACGAATTTCTAAGAGGCACCAGACTTGCTCAAATGAAAATTCTCAAATTGAATGAAAGTTGCATACATATCTGAGGATCACTCACGTAAATTGGCATAATTTTCTGAGTTACCTACAGAGAATTAGGCCCAGATTCGTGACAGCAAGAAATCTGTTTCTGCGCAGTAATCCAAATCTAGTATGAACCTTCCTATCAAAGACTTTACTTGGCACAATAATGCAACAAAACTAAGATAAGGAGAGGTTGCTACAGTAGTAACAACTTCCAAGACTCAAATATAAAACAAAAGTGCAGTAGTAAAATCATGGGTTGTCTCCCACAAGAGCTTTTCTTTAACGCCTTTCAGCTAGGCGCAGAAAGTGTGTATCAAGTATTATCAAGAGACGAAGCATTGATACGCGTACAGCACGCGACCGTTGGGAACCCCAAGAGGAAGGTGTGATGCGTAAAGCGGCAAGTTTTCCCTCAGTAAGAAACCAAGGTTTATCGAACCAGTAGGAGCCAAGAAGCACGTTGAAGGTTGAAGGCGGCGAGATGTAGTGCGGCGCAACACCAGGGATTCCGGCGCCAACGTGGAACCTGCACAACACAACCAAATTACTTTGCCCCAACGTGACAGTGAGGTTGTCAATCTCACCGGCTTGCTGTAACAAAGGATTAGATGTATAGTGTGGATGATGATTGTTTGCAGAAAACAGTAGAACGTGTATTGCTGTAGATTATATTCGATTAAAAGAATGGACCGGGGTCCACAGTTCACTAGAGGTGTCTCTCCCATAATATAAATAGCATGTTGGGTGAACAAATTAAAGTTGGGCAATTGACAAATAAAGAGGGCATGACCAAGCACATACATGATATGATGAGTATTGTGAGATTTAATTGGGCATTACGATAAAGTACATAGACCGCTATCCAGCATGCATCTATGCCTAAAAAGTCCACCTTCAGGTTATCATCCGAACCCCTTCCAGTATTAAGTTGAAAACAACAGACAATTGCATTAAGTATGGTGCGTAATGTAATCAACAACTACATCCTCGGACATAGCATCGATGTTTTATCCCTAGTGGCAACAACACATCCACAACCTTAGAACTTTCATCCTTGTCCCAGATTTAATGGAGGCATGAACCCACTATCGAGCATAAATACTCCCTCTTGGAGTTACAAGCAAAAACTTGGCCAGAGCCTCTACTAGTAACGGAGAGCATGCAAGATCATAAACAACACATAGATATTAGATTGATAATCAAAATAACATAGCATTCTCTATTCATCGGATCCCAACAAACACAACAGGTAGCATTACAGATAGATGATCTTGATCATGTTAGGCAGCTCACAAGATCCAACAATGATAGCACAATTAGGAGAAGACGACCATCTAGCTACTGCTATGGACCCATAGTCCAGGGGTAGACTACTCACTCATCACTCCGGAGGCGACCATGGCGGTGGAGAGTCCTCCGGGAGATGATTCCCCTCTCCGGCAGGGTGCCGGAGGCGATCTCCTGAATCCCCCGAGATGGGATTGGCGACGGCGGCGTCTCTGGAAGGTTTTCCGTATTGTGGCTCTCGGTACTGGGGGTTTCGCGACGAAGGCTTTAAGTAGGCGGAGGAGATAGGTCAGGGGGCCTGACAGGGGGCCCACACACTAGGCCGGCGCGGCCAGGGCTTGGGCCGCGCCGCCCTAGCGTCTGGCCACCTCGTGGCCCCACTTCGTGACTCCTTCGGTCTTCTGGAAGCTTCGTGTGAAAATAGGCCCCTGGGCGTTGATTTCGTCCAATTCCGAGAATATTTCCTTACTAGGATTTCTGAAACCAAAAACAGCAGAAAACAGCAACTGGCTCTTCGGCATCTCGTTAATAGGTTAGTGCCGGAAAATGCATAAATATGACATAAAGTATGCATAAAACAAGTAGATATCATCAATAATGTGGCATGGAACATAAGAAATTATCGATACATCGGAGACGTATCAGCATCCCCAAGCTTAGTTCCTGCTCGTCCCGAGCAGGTAAACGATAACAAAGATAATTTCTGGAGTGACATGCCATCATAACCTTGATCATACTATTGTAAGCACATGTAATGAATGCAGCGATCCAAGACAATGGTAAATGTAATAAGTAAACAAATGAATCATATGGCAAAGACTTTTCATGAATAGTACTTTCAAGACAAGCATCAATAAGTCTTGCATAAGAGTTAACTCATAAAGCAAGAATTCAAAGTAAAAGTATCGAAGCAACACAAAGGAAGATTAATTTTCAGCGGTTGCTTTCAACTTATAGCATGTATATCTCATGAATATTGTCAATGTAAAGTAATATAACAAGTGCAATATGCAAGTATGTAGGAATCAATGCACAGCTCACACAAGTGTTTGCTTCTTGAGATGGAGAGACATAGGTGAACTGACTCAACATAAAAGTAGAAGAAAGGCCCTTCTCAGAGGGAAGCATTGATTGCTATATTTGTGCTAGAGCTTTGATTTTGAAAACAAGATTTTTTTTTGTCAACGGTAGTAATAAAGCATATGTGTTATGTAAATTATATCCTACAAGTTGCAAGCCTCATGCATAGTATACTAATAGTGCCCGCACCTTGTCCTAATTAGCTCGGATTACCTGGATTATCACCGCAATACATATGTTTTAACCAAGTGTCACAAAGGGGTACCTCTATGCCGCCTGTACAAAGGTCTAAGGAGAAAGCTCGCATTGGATTTCTCGCTTTTGATTATTCTCAACTTAGACATCCATACCGGGACAACATAGACAACATATAATGGACTCCTCTTTAATGCTTAAGCATTCAACAACAATTAATTTTCTCATATGAGATTGAGGATATTTGTCCAAAACTGAAACTTCCACCATGGATCATGGCTTTAGTTAGCGGCCCAATGTTCTTCTCTAACAGTATGCATGCTCAAACCATTCAACTCATGGTAAATCGCCCTTACTTCAGACAAGACGGACATGCATAGCAACTCACATGATATTCAACAAAGAGTAGTTGATGGCGTCCCCAGGAACATGGTTATCGCACAACAAGCAACTTATAAGAGATAAAATGCATAAGTACATATTCAATACCACAATAGTTTTTAGGCTATTTGTCCCATGAGCTATATATTGCAAAGATAGAGGATAGAAATTTAAAGGTAGCACTCAAGCAATTTACTTTGGAATGGCGGAGAAATACCATGTAGTAGGTAGGTATGGTGGACACAAGTGGCATAGTGTTTGGCTCAAGGATTTTGGATGCATGAGACGTATTCCCTCTCAATACAAGGCTTAGGCTAGCAAGGTTATTTGAAACAAACACAAGTATGAACCGGTACAGCAAAACTCACATAAAAGACATATTGTAAGCATTATAAGACTCTATACCGTCTTCCTTGTTGTTCGACCCTTACTAGAAATTATCTAGACCTTAGAGAGACCAATTATGCAAACCAAATTTTAGCAAGCTCTATGTATTTATTCATTAATAGGTGCAAAGTATATGATGCAAGAGCTTAAACATGAGCACAACAATTGCCAAGTATCACATTATCCAAGACATTTTACCAATTACTACATGTAGCATTTCCCGTTTCCAACCATATAACAATTTAACGAAGAAGATTCAACCTTCGCCATGAACATTATGAGTAAGGCCTAAGGACATATTTGTCCATATGCAACAGCGGAGCGTGTCTCTCTCCCACACAATGAATGCTAGGATCCATCTTATTCAAACAAAACAAAAACAAAAACAAAAACAAACCGACGCTCCAAGCAAAGTACATAAGATGTGATGGAATAAAAATATAGTTTCACTAGAGGAACCTGATAATGTTGTCGATGAAGAAGGGGATGCCTTGGGCATCCCCAAGCTTAGATGCTTGAGTCTTCTTGAAATATGCAGGGGTGAACCACCGGGGCATCCCCAAGCTTAGAGCTTTCACTCTCCTTGATCATATTGTATCATCTCCCTCTCTTGATCCTTGAAAACTTCCTCCACACCAAACTCAAAACAACTCATTAGAGGGTTAGTGCACAATCAAAATTCACATGTTCAGAGGTGACATAATCATTCTTAACACTTCTGGACATTGCGCAAAGCTACTGAAAGTTAATGGAAAAGAAAAATCCATCAAGCATAGCAAAACAGGCAATGCGAAATAAAAGGCAGAATCTATCAAAAACAGAACAGTTCGTAAAGACGAATTTTATTGAGGCACCAGACTTGCTCAAATGAAAATTCTCAAATTGAATTAAAGTTGCGTACATATCTGAGGATCACTCACGTAAATTGGCATAATTTTCTGAGTTACCTATAGAGAATTAGGCCCAGATTCGTGACAGCGAGAAATCTGTTTCTGCGCAGTAATCCAAATCTAGTATGAACCTTACTATCAACGACTTTACTTGGCACAAAAATGCAACAAAACTAAGATAAGGAGAGGTTGCTACAGTAGTAACAACTTCCAAGACTCAAATATAAAATAAAAGTGCAGTAGTAAAAACATGGGTTGTCTCCCATAAGCGCTTTTCTTTAACGCCTTTCAGCTAGGAGCAGAAAGTGTGTATTAAGTATTATCAAGAGACGAAGCATCAACATAATTTTCACAATTTATCCCATTAGGTATATTAGATGCTCCTTTTTCTATAGTGCTATTAAGAGCTTTATCAATTTTAGGCCTATAATAGTTTTTTGGTTTAGGCACCTTAGAGACATACATGAACTTTTGCTCCTTACCCACATAAGCTTTCTCTCTAAACTTAATAGATGAAAAGGTTGAACCCAATGTTCCCATAGCCTCTTCAAGTTCACTAATCCTTTGGGTTTGATTATCATGAATAGCACAAGCTTCTAAGATGGCAATTCTCTCATTAATTCCACCTAGAGATTTATCAAGTTTATCAGTGCTATCAAGTAATGCTCCCAAATTAATCTCAATACTTGGAAGATTTTGCTCTATGGTTTCCAACTTTTTCATGACATCTTCAAGAGAGGTTTCAATTTTAACTTCATTAACAGGTGGTATTCCAAATAGACTCTCAATAATGCAACTAGCTTCTAAGGCAGGAGTACCTAGGAAGTTACCTCCCGCGAGACAATCAAGAACATATCTATTCCAGCTAGAGATACCAACATAAAAATTCCTCAGTAGGATAGTGGTGGAGTGTTTCTTAGTGCACCTATTATGGGCATCACTAATTCTATACCAAGCATCTTTTAAACATTCTCCCCCTTTTTGCTTAAACGAACGAACTTCAACTTCAGGATTACTCATTTTAGCAATAGTAAATAAAGCAAACTAGATAAAGTAAATGCAAGTAACTAATTTTTTTTGTGTTTTTAATATAGCAAACAAGATAACAAATAAAGTAAAACTAGCAACTAATTTTGTTGTATTTTGTTTTAGTGTAGCAAACAAAGTAATAAATAAAAGTAAAGCAAGACAAAAACAAAGTAAAGAGATTGGAGGTGGAGACTCCCCTTGCAGCGTGTCTTGATCTCCCTGGCAACGGCGCCAGAAAACAGTCTTGATACGCGTACAACACGCGACCATTGGGAACCCCAAGAGGAAGGTGTGATGCGTACAGCGGCAAGTTTTCCCTCAGTAAGAAACCAAGGTTTATCGAACCAGTAGGAGCCAAGAAGTACGTTGAAGGTTGAAGGCGGCGAGATGTAGTGCGGCGCAACACCAGGGATTCCGGCGCCAACGTGGAACCTGCACAACACAACCAAATTACTTTGCCCCAACGTGACAGTGAGGTTGTCAATCTCACCGGCTTGCTGTAACAAAGGATTAGATGTATAGTGTGGATGATGATTGTTTGCAGAAAACAGTAGAACGAGTATTGCAGTAGATTATATTCGATTAAAAGAATGGACCGGGGTCCACAGTTCACTAGAGGTGTCTCTCCCATAAGATAAATAGCATGTTGGGTGAACAAATTACAGTTGGGAAATTGACAAATAAAGAGGGCATGACCATGCACATACATGATATGATGAGTATTGTGAGATTTAATTGGGCATTACGACAAAGTACATAGACCGCTATCCAGCATGCATCTATGACTAAAAAGTCCACCTTCAGGTTATCATCCGAACCCCTTCCAGTATTAAGTTGAAAACAACAGACAATTGCATTAAGTATGGTGCGTAATGTAATCAACAACTACATCCTCGGACATAGCATCGATGTTTTATCCCTAGTGGCAACAACACATCCACAACCTTAGTACTTTCTGTCACTGTCCCAGATTTAATGGAGGCATGAACCCACTATCGAGCATAAATACTCCCTCTTGGAGTTACAAGCAAAAATTTGGCCAGAGCCTCTACTAGTAACGGAGAGCATGCAAGATCATAAACAACACATAGATATTAGATTGATAATCAACATAGCATAGTATTCTCTATTCATCGGATCCCAACAAACACAACAGGTAGCATTACAGATAGATGATCTTGATCATGTTAGGCAGCTCACAAGATCCAACAATGATAGCACAATTAGGAGAAGACGACCATCTAGCTACTGCTATGGACCCATAGTCCAGGGGTAGACTACTCACTCATCACTCCGGAGGCGACCATGGCGGTGGAGAGTCCTCCGGGAGATGATTCCCCTCTCCGGCAGGGTGCCGGAGGCGATCTCCTGAATCCCCCGAGATGGGATTGGCGGCGGCGGCGTCTCTGGAAGGTTTTCCGTATTGTGGCTCTCGGTACTGGGGGTTTCGCGACGAAGGCTTTAAGTAGGCGGAGGAGATAGGTCAGGGGGCCTGACAGGGGGCCCACACACTAGACCTGCGCGGCCAGGGCTTGGGCCGCGCCGCCCTAGCGTCTGGCCACCTCGTGGCCCCACTTCGTGACTCCTTCGGTCTTCTGGAAGCTTCGTGTGAAAATAGGCCCCTGGGAGTTGATTTCGTCCAATTTCAAGAATATTTCCTTACTAGGATTTCTGAAACCAAAAACAGCAGAAAACAACAACTGGCTCTTCGGCATCTCGTTAATAGGTTAGTGCCGGAAAATGCATAAATATGACATAAAGTATGCATAAAACATGTAGATATCATCAATAATGTGGCATGGAACATAAGAAGTTATCGATACGTCGGAGACGTATCAAGCATCAACATCATTTTCACCATTTATCCCATTAGGTATCTTAGATGCTCCTTTTTCTATAGTGGTATTAAGAGCTTTATCAATTTTAGGCCTATAATAGTTTTTTTTTGGTTTAGGCACCTTAGAGACATACATGAACTTTTGCTCCTTACCCACATAAGCTTTCTCTCTAAACTTAATTGACGAAAAAGTTGAACCCAAGGTTCCCATAGCTTCTTCAAGTTCACTAATCCTTTGGGTTTGATTATCATGAATAGCACAAGCTTCTAAGATGGCAATTCTCTCATTAATTCCGCCTAGAGATCTATCAAGTTTATCAGTGCTATCAAGTAATGCTCCAAAATTAGTCTCAATACTTGGAAGATTTTGCTCTATGGTTTCCAACTTTTTCATGACATCTTCAAGAGAGGTTTCAATTTTAACTTCATTAACAGGTGGTATTCCAAATAGACTCTCAATAATGCAACTAGCTTCTAAGGCAGGAGTACCTAGGAAGTTACCTCCCGCGAGACAATCAAGAACATACCTATTCCAGCTAGAGATACCAACATAAAAATTCCTGAGTAGGATAGTGGTGGAGTGTTTCTTAGTGCACCTATTATGGGCATCACTAATTCTATACCAAGCATCTTTTAAACATTCTCCCCCTTGTTGCTTAAACGAACGAACTTCAACTTCAGGATTACTCATTTTAGCAATAGTAAATAAAGCAAACTAGATAGAGTAAATGCAAGTAACTAATTTTTTGTGTTTTTAATATAGCAAACAAGATAGTAAATAAAGTAAAACTAGCAACTAATTTTTTTGTGTTTTGATATAATGCAGCAAACAAAGTAGTAAATAAAAGTAAAGCAAGACAAAAACAAAGTAAAGAGATTGGAGGTGGAGACTGCCCTTGCAGCGTGTCTTGATCTCCCCGGCAACGGCGCCAGAAATTTGATGCTTGTTACGCGTACAGCACGCGTCCGTTGGGAACCCCAAGAGGAAGGTGTGATGCGTACAGCGGCAAATTTCCCTCAGTAAGAAACCAAGGTTTATCGAACCAGTAGGAGCCAAGAAGCACGTTGAAGGTTGATGGCGGCGGAGTGTAGTGCGGCGCAACACCAGGGATTCCGGCGCCAACGTGGAACCTGCACAACACAACCAAAGTACTTTGTCCCAACGTAACAGTGAGGTTGTCAATCTCACCGGCTTGCTGTAACAAAGGATTAGATGTATAGTGTGGATGATGATTGTTTGCAGAGAACAGTAGAACGAGTATTGCAGTTGATTGTATTCGATGTTAAGAATGGACCGGGGTCCACAGTTCACTAGAGGCGTCTCTCCCATAAGAATAAGCATGTTGGGTGAACAAATTACAGTTGGGCAATTGACAAATAAAGAGGGCATGACCATGCACATACATGTTATGATGAGTATTGTGAGATTTAATTGGGCATTACGACAAAGTACATAGACCGCTATCCAGCATGCATCTATGCCTAAAAAGTCCACCTTCAGGTTATCATCCGAACCCCCTCCAGTATTAAGTTGCAAACAACAAACAATTGCATTAAGTATGGTGCGTAATGTAATCAACAAATATATCCTTAGACATAGCATTGATGTTTTATCCCTAGTGGCAATAGCATATCCACAACCTTAGAGGTTTCTGTCACTCCCCCAGATTTAATGGAGACATGAACCCACTATCGAGCATAAATACTCCCTCTTGGAGTTACAAGTATCAATTTGGCCAGAGCCTCTACTGGCAACGGAGAACATGCAAGATCATAAACAACACATAGATGATATTGATAATCAACATAACATAGCATTCACTTATTCATCGGATCCCAACAAACACAACACATAGCATTACAAATAGATGATCTTGATCATGTTAGGCAGCTCACAAGATCCAACAATGATAGCACAATTAGGAGAAGACGACCATCTAGCTACTGCTATGGACCCATAGTCCAGGGGTGAACTACTCACTCATCACTCCGGAGGCGACCATGGCGGTGAAGAGTCCTCCGGGAGATGATTCCTCTCTCCGGCAGGGTGCCGGAGGCGATCTCCTGAATCCCCCGAGATGGGATTGGCGGCGGCGTCTCTAGAAGGTTTTCCGTATCGTGGCTCTCGGTACTGGAGTTATTATCAACGAAGGCTTAAATAGGCGGAGGAGGTAGGTTTAGGGGCGACACGAGGGGCCCACACAACAGGGCCGCGCGGCCAGGGCTTGGGCCGCGCCGCCCTGGCGTGTCGCCGCCTCGTCGCTCCACTTCGTTTCCTCTCCGGACTTCTGGAAGCTTCGTGGAAAAATAAGATCCTGGGCGTTGATTTCGTCCAATTCCGAGAATATTTCCTTACTAGGATTTCTGAAACCAAAAACAGCAGAAAACAAGAATCGGCTCTTCGGCATCTCGTTAATAGGTTAGTGCCGGAAAATGCATAAATATGACATAAAGTATGCATAAAACATGTAGGTATCATCAATAAAGTGGCATGGAACATAAGAAATTATCGATACGTTGGAGACTTATCAGAGTCACAAGCATTTACTTGGCCAGAGCAACTACTAGCAACGGAGAGCATGCACGATCACAAATAACATATGACAAATATATAATCGATCTCAACATAGTATTCAATATTCATCGGGTCCCAGCAAACACAACATGTAGCATTACATAAAGATGATCTTGATCATGATAGGCAGCTCACAAGATCTAAACATGAGGCACAAATTATAGAAGACAACCATTTAGCTACTGCTATGGACCCATAGTCCAGGGATGAATTACTCACACATCACTTCGGAGGCGGGCATGACGATGTAGAGGCCTCCGGTGATGATCCCCCCCTCCGAAAGGGTGCCAGGAAGAGCTTCAGAACCCTCCCGAGCTAGGGTCTGCGATGGCGGCCGCGACGGAGCTTTTCGTGGATGGAGGCTCGGGTGTTTAGGTTTTTCCCGACATCGTGAATAAATAGGCGGAAGGGTGAGGTCGGTGGAGGCCAGGGGGGCACACCACCTCTTGACACGGGCCACACCTTAGGCTCGCCATGGGGTGATCTGGCTGCCCTGTGGCGTCTCCTCGTCCCCCCTCTGGACTCCATCTTCGTTACGATGAAATATTGATTTTATCTTTTGTTTCGTCCAATTCCAAGAATATTTCCTGTAAACAGCAGAAAACAAGGAACTAGCACTGTGGCATATTGTTAATAGGTTAGTGCCGGAAAATGTATAAAAGTGCAACGAAGTGTAAGCAAATCATATATATATATTGGTGTAAAACAAGCATGGAGCATCAAAAATTATAGATACGTTTGCGACGTATCAGCATCCCCAAGCTTAACTCATGCTCGTCCTCGAGTAGGTAAGTGATAACAAAATAATTTTTGAGTTTACATGAAGCCAACACAATCTTGATCAAGTTATTGTGAAGCATTCTAAGCTAGGATCAAAGTACTCTAAACATAAGCATGATAGGTATAATTCTAACAATAGAACTTAGCAACTATGTTATAACATGAAAATTAACTCAAACAAAGGATCACGAATAATTGTGAATTGAAAGCAACTGTTTATGAGAATAGAGAAAACATATCAAAGTGGTACTCGGCATGTCCATTATGAAGTAGCAAAACATAAATGCTAGGACACCTTTAAAGTTCAAAGGGTGACTAGATACAAGTAATTTGAGAACAAGCAATAGCATAATCATGAATCAATAAATAATAATTTTGGGACTATGCATACTAAGAATGACAACTATGCTCTCTTAATTGGTGCATAAAGAAGGTGAAGACTCAACATAAAAGTAAAAAAAACTCTTTGCAGAGGAAGCAACATTACCAAGTTTTATAAACCTTCAAAAAAGTATGGTACTCATTAGCTTTGAGCTCTCATTACCCCTATCATAAGCATATTTAATGGTTAAAGTTAATGTGAGGGCAAATATGAGTTATATGCTTGACAAATCACAAGTTGAAAATCGCGTGCCCCTTGAATACGAGTACCTAAACCTCATGCTACTCAACTTAGGTCCCAAATAAGTTCTTGTCATTGTAAGTATATATGTATCATTAAGAACACCAACGGGGTACCTCCTGCCCCATGATATATAAGTACTCCTTCCTATAGGAGCAATCCCATACCAAAATGACAAGACAAACAGACAATGAGCATCTCAGCAATCTTTTTATTTGCTATGGGCATAGCTTTTTATTGAAGATGCTTCACAGAATACTCACTATGGTTGACTGTAAATTTCTACCATGAATGATGCATGTCTTAAGTTGGCCGCCCAGGCGTTTCTCTAACATATATACAAACTCCATAGACTTACAAGTTTCCATTTTATTTCGCACCGCTGGGCATCCATAAACAAAAGAACAGGATATCAACTAAATAGGAATAAGTGCAATGTTGAAAGCGTGCCCCATGAAAGCATGGATGTGCTAACTCCCAACTCGTAATTTAAATGCATATAATCTTCATAAGATAGTCACAATGGCTCAAGTTTATTAAGTGTAAGAAAGTAAATGTGCCATCAAGTTCATGAGAGCTTTACTAGCTAAATTTCTCATGACAAAATTTAATTTGGAAGATAAATAAAAACATGATGAATATACTTGGAATAGCAATAATGCTATTAGGTATATTTGGTGGACACTTTTGGCAAACTTTGGTTTTTGGTGGTTGGATGCACGAGTAGAGCTCATACTCAGTACAAGCGAAGGCTAGCAAAAGATTGGGCCGAAGAGAGCAATAATGGCCATAATATGCATAGCGCAAAACATTATTAATCAAAGTATAAAGTGATATTACAAGTAAAAAACTAAATGATCATAGAGGCTTTAGTTGACTGGTTGTAGTCATAACATGGTTTAAACTTGTGCCAAGTCAACCCAATAAAGCATCAAAGGAGAATACCACAATATTATGCTTTTTATGATTATTTCAATGACACATTATGCACTCACAGCTATTTGAGACAAGTAATGCTACAACCATAAATACTATGCATATAGTGAGAATAACATCCAACATGACATGCCAAAGTCTATGCCACAGTCTAGACAAGTTTCCCTTTGCATCACTATAAGCATGAAACATTTTACTCGTCTCGAACACCAATCAACTTATTTGAAACAACTCTCATAGATGAAAATAAATATGGACCAGAGATCTAATAATACATAAATAAAGAAAACTAACAAGATCTGAACAAAATAAGAATAGAAAACCAAGAGCTAAACGAAATACTAGCAAACTAGAACACTCGCAGAACAATAAGAGCGAAAACTAGAGTGTTCTATGCAATTAAAACAGAGTGCGTGTCTTCTCCATATCAAATATGCTGGGATTTAGCCATATGATACAGCAAACAAAACAAAACTAAACTAAAATCAAAAATAAAGACGCTCCAAAAAGAACACATAGCGTATGAAGCAATAAAAATATAGCGCATAGAAAGATGACATATTGCTTTGTTGATGAAGAGGGGATGCTTTGGGCATCCCCAAGATTTGATGCTTGTACCTCTTGAATATTTCTTGGGGTGACATGGACATCCTCATGCTTCAGCTTTTGTCCATACTTCATTTCATTACATCATTCTTCTCACCCTACACTTGAAAACTTCCTTCATACAAAACTTCACACAATTCTTATTAGCAGCATTGGTGCAATCAAAATAACAAATCCACTTGGGTCTAGTTCTAGCATATATCAAACACTCATTAAATCACTGTATAAACCTATTTAAAAATCTCTTTTCTCAAAATAACTAAAAAAGAAATAGATTAAGAGGCAAATGTCAATAGTGGCAGAAATCTGTCAAAACAGAACAGCATGTAAAGATCAATTTTTTCGAAAATCTTCTGTTGCTCAGATAAAAAAGTTTTCAACTAACCAAAGTTAGATAATAAACTGGGTCATATGCATAAAAAAGTTCAGCCCAAAATTAAATTCTTTCTGGGGATACAAATTTTTATGATGACAGCACAGAATCTGTTTCAGGACAACAACTTCCCCAAATCTTACTTTCTTCTTATTAGAGGCTATTTTTAGCACGAAAACGAAATAAAAATGATAAGGGGAGGTTATCAAAGTGGTAATAACTTTCAAGACTCAACAAAATAAAAAATTGCAGAAATAAAACATGGGTTATCTCCCAAGAGTGCTTTTTCTTTAACGCCTTTCAGCTAGGCGCAGAAAAAGAGCTAGCATCAAGTATTATCAAGTGAAGAAGCATCAACATCATAACTTGTCCTAATAATAGAATCATAAGGTGACTTATTTATTTTGTAGGGAAATGTTCCATACCTTTCTTGAGTGGGAATTTATATTTAATAATCCCATCTCTCATATCAATAGCAACACCAACAGTTCTAAGAAACGGTCTTCCTAAAATAATTGGACAAGAAGCATTGCATTCACTATCAAAAACAACAAAATCAACGGGGACAAATTTATTATTAACCATAATAGGAACATTATTAACTCTCCCCAAAGATTTCTTTGTAGCAATATCAACAAGATGAACATCCAAATAACATTGTTCCAACGGTGGCAAATCAAGCATATCATAGATTTTTCTAGGCATACAAGAAATACATGTACCAAGATCACATAAAGCATTGCAATCAAAGCCATATAAATTCATATTAATGATGGGCTCCTAGCCATTTTCTAACTTTTTAGAAATAGAAGCTTCACGTTTTATTTTGTCTTCTCGAATTTGCATGAGAGCATTCGTAATATATTTCGTGAAAGCCATATTTGTAGCACTAGCATTAGGACTTCTAGCAAGCTTTTGTGAGAACTTAATTACTTAAGATATATTGCAATCATCAAAATCAAAGTCATTTTTATCAAAGGTAAGAGTACTATTTTCTCCCATAATTCAAAAAATTTCAGCACACTTATCACAAACAGTTTCATTGGTTCTAGGCAATTTTATAGAAGGAGCTGGGACTTTTCCTACACCAATTATTTTACCATTAATAGTAGGAGGGTAGCTAGCATTTGAGACTTCATTACTACTGGTGGTGGTGGTGGTACAAACTTTAGTCAAATTAATATTTCTAGCAATTTCATCTTCTCTTTCCCACCTAGCATGCAATTCCGCCAACATCCTAACATTTTCATCAATTCTAACTTGAATGGCATTCAAAGTTTTGCTTTCCTTAACATCTTGAGGCATAACCTTTTAACTTAAGAAATTCAACATCATGAGCAAGCCTATCAACTTTTGAAGCAAGAACATCAATTTTGCCAAACTTTTCCTCAATAGATTTATTAAATGTAGTTTGGTTGCTAATAAATTCCTTGATGTCTACGCACGCTTCTATTCCTGTAGACAGTGTTGGGCCTCCAAGAGCAGAGGTTTGTAGAAAAGCAGCAAGTTTCCCTTAAGTGAATCACCCAAGGTTTATCGAACTCAGGGAGGTAGAGGTCAAAGATATCCCTCTCAAGCAACCCTGCAATTAAGATACAAGAAGTCTCTTGTGTCTCCAACACACCTAATACACTTGTCAGATGTATAGGTGCACTAGTTCGGCGAAGAGATAGTGAAATACAAGTAATATGGATGATTGTAAGTAGTAATTGCAATCTGAAATAAAGATGGCAGCAAGCGAACATGTAGCAGAACTTGTTGGAAACGGTGTTTCAATACTTAGAAACAAGGCCTAGGGATCATACTTTCACTAGTGGACACTCTCAACAATGTTATCATAAAGGAATATAAATATAAGCACTTCACTATGCTATTCTGAATTACTCTCTGGCAGGATAACGGACGCTAATTCACCGTGTAGGGCTGCAAAAGCAAACCTTAAAGATGTATTCCCAAGTACTAATAAACACCCCACGTTGTCTCCGTGAGAATTCATAGGGGGTACTAACACACCACAATTTCATAGAGACATCCAACTCAAATCATAACCCAGTGAACAAGTATTCTGTGAAATATAGCCTAAGAGACCCACACGGTGCACACACTGTCACCTTTACACACGTGGGACAAGGAGTCTCCGGAGATCACATAAGTAAAATCCACTTGAATAGCATAACGACATCTAGATTACAAAGCTCATCATATGGATCTCAATCATGTAAGGCAGCTCATGAGATCATTGTATTGAAGTACATGGGAGAGAGAGATGAACCACATAGCTACCGGTAGAGCCCTCAGCCTCGGGGGAGAACTACTCCCTCCTCATCATAGGAGACATCAACGACGATGAAGATGGCTGTGGTGTCGATGGAGATGGCTTCCGGGGGCACTTCCCCATCCCGGCGGCGTGCCGGAACAGAGATTCTGTCCCCCGAAACTTGTCTTCGCGATGGCGGCGGCTACGGAACTCTTCGTGGAATATCGTCGATTGTGGTAGGGTTTTCGCCTCTGGGAGAATATATAGGCGGAAGGGCAGCCTCGGAGAGGCCCCAGGGTGCCCTCACCACATGGCGGCACGGCCAGGGTTGGGCCCGCGCCCCCTATGGTGTGGGGCCCCCTTGGCCCCCCTCCGGCCCTTCTCTGGCTCTCCGGGTCCGTCTCGGCAAAATATTGACTTCCGTCTTCGTGGGGTCCAATTCCGAGAATATTTCCTGTGTAGAATTTCTGAAACCAAAAACAGCAGAAAACAGGAACTGTCACTTCGGCATCTTGTTAATAGGTTAGTTCCGGAAAATGCATAAAAACGATATAAAGTGTATATAAAACATGTGAGTATTGTCATAAAACTAGCATGGAACATAAGAAATTATAGATACGTTTGAGACGTATCAAGCATCCCCAAGCTTAGTTCCTACTCGCCCTCGAGTAGGTAAACGATAACAAGGATAATTTCTGAAGTGACATGCTACTATCATAATCTTGATCAATACTATTGTAAAGCATATGAGATGAATGAAGTGATTCAAAGCAATGGTAAAGATAATGACTAAACAGCTGAATCATATAGCAAAGACTTTTCATGAATAGTACTTTCAAGACAAGCATCAACAAGTCCTGCATAAGAGTTAACTCATAAAGCAATAAGTTCTTAATAGAAGGTTTTGAAGCAATACAAAGGAAGATATAAGTTTCAGCAGTTGCTTTCAACTTCAACATGTATATCTCATGGATATTGTCAACACAAAGTAATATGATGAGTGCAAATAAGCAAGTATGTAGGAATCAATGCACACAGTTGACACAAGTGTTTTCTTCTAAGATAGAAAGAAGTAGGTAAACTGACTCAACATAAAGTAAAAGAAAGGCCTTCGCAGAGGGAAGCAGGGATTAAATCATGTGCTAGAGCTTTTCAAGTTTTGAAATCATATAAAGAGCATAAAAGTAAAGTTTTGAGAGGTGTTTGTTGTTGTCAACGAATGGTAGTGGGCACTCTAACCCCCTCGTCAAACAGACTTTCAAAGAGCGGCTCCCATGAAGGACGTTATCATCCCTCTTATCTTTTATTTACACATGTACTTTAGTTTTATTTATAGATGACACTCCTCCCAACCTTTTGCTTTCACAAGCCATGGCTAACCGAATCCTCGGGTGCCTTCCAACATTTCACATACCATGGAGGAGTGTCTATTTGCAAAATTAAGTTGCTTATTGATGAATCAGGGCAAAACATGTGAAGAGAATTATTAATGAAAGTTAATTAATTGGGGCTGGGAACCCTGTTGCCAGCTCTTTTTTTGCAAAATTATTGGATAAGCGGATGAAGCCACTAGTCCATTGGTGAAAGTCTGCCCAACAAGATTGAAAGATAAAACACCACATACTTCCTCATGAGCTATAAAACATTGACACAAATAGGAGTAATAAAGTTTTGAATTGTTTAAAGGTAGCACATGAAGTATTTACTTGGAATGGCAGAAAAATACCACATAGTAGGTAGTTATGGTGGACACAAATGGCATAGGTTTTGGCTCAAGGTTTTGGATGCACGAGAAGCATTCCCTCTCAGTACAAGGCTTTGGCTAGCAAGGTTGTTTGAAGCAAACACAAGTATGAACCGGTACAGCAAAACTAACATAAGAACATATTGCAAGCATTATAAGACTCTACACTGTCTTCCTTGTTGCTCAAACACTTTTACCAGAAAATATCTAGACTTTAGAGAGACCAATCATGCAAACCAAATTTCAACAAGCTCTACGGTAGTTCTCCACTAATAGGTTCAAACTACATGATGCAAGAGCATAAACATGATCTATTTGAGAGCTCAAAACAATTGCCAAGTATCAAATTATTCAAGATAATATACCAATTACCACATGAAGCATTTTCTGTTTCCAACCAAATAGCAATAAACGAAGCGGTTTTTAACTTTTGCCATGAACATTAAAAGTAAAAAGAAGAACACAAGTGTTCAAATGAAAAAGCAGAGCGTGTCTCTCTCCCACACATGGATTGCTAGGATCCGAATTTATTTAGAGAATGAAAATAACAAAACAAAAATAAAACACACAGACGCTCCAAGTAAAGCACATAAGATGTGACCGAATAAAAATATAGTTTCACTAGAGGTGACCTGATAAGTTGTTGATGAAGAAGGGGATGCCTTGGGCATCCCCAAGCTTAGACACTTGAGTCTTCTTGAAATATGCAGGGATGAACCACGGGGGCATCCCCAAGCTTAGACTTTTCACTCTTCTTGATCATATATCATCCTCCTCTCTTGACCCTTGAAAATTTCTGCCACACCAAACTTCTCATAAACTTCATTAGAGGGGTTAGTACTCAAAAAACTTTAATCCACTTTAGTCCTGTAGTGACACATTGCATGAACTCAATAAAACATTAGCTACAGCTCTCCATGTCTAGAAAGCCTTATTTAAAGTCCACAAGAGACAATGCAAAAAACAGAGACAAAATCTGCCAAAACAGAACAGCCAGTAAAGACGAATTTTTTCGAGATACTTCCGTTTCTCAAATCAGAAAACTCAGAACTAATGAAAGTTTCGTACATATCTGAGGAATACACATGAATTTTGGCAGAATTTTTAGGTTCTCCTACAGAGAGTCCTACTCAAATTCGTGGCAGCTAGAAATCTGTTTCTGTGCAGAAATCCAAATCTAGACTTTACTTGGCACAACAATGCAATAAAATAAAGATAAGGAGAGGTTGCTATAGTAGTAACAACTTCCAAGACACAACAAAACAGTAGCAAAATAAAAACATGGGTTATCTCCCAAGCAGTGCTTTCTTTATATCCATTAAGATGGGCTCAGTAATTTTAATGATGCTCACATGAAAATAGAGAATGAAGCAAAAGGAGCATCAAGAAGCAAATTCAAAACCCATTTAAGTCTAACCCACTTCCTATGCATAGGAATCTTGTACACAAATAAATTCATGAAGAACAAAGTGACAAGCATAGGAAGATAAAACAAGAGTAACTTCAAAAGTTTCAGCATATAGAGAGGTGTTTCAGTACCATGCAAATTTCTACAACCATATTTTCCTCTCTCATAATAATTTTCAGTAGCTTCATGAATAAACTCAACAATATAACTATCACATACAGCATGCTTTTCATGATCCACAAACACATAATTTTTATCAAGCTCAAAAATAATGGGATTAAAACTTTCAAACCCACTTTTATCAATAATATAACAAGATGATTGATCAATCTCAAGAGATATGGGACTCCTAGATAAAGTCAAGACTTCTCCAATCCCATTTTCATTAGTAGTACAATTAATATTATCAAGTAACATAGGACCATCATCTAGAGCTTTATCATAAACATTTGCCAAGCAAAACTCTTTAGTACCAGGCATTTCGATATCAGGCACAAACAAAGCATTATCATAAGATTTATCAAAATAGCATGGATTATCATAGATAACAGTAGCATAATTATTCTCACAAGTTTTACTCATAGGGAATATTTCAAGAGAATCTATAGTAACATAACATTCATCCTCCTTTGGTAAGCATGGAGGACAATCAAATAGTGTAAGAGATAAAGAGTTACTCTCATTAGAAGGTTGGCATGGGTAGCTAACCCATTCTTCCTCCTTTTGTTCATCACTCTCCTCCTCTTTTTCATCTAATGAGCTTTCAGGTTCATCAATTTCTTCTTCCACATGTTCCTGCAAATTGTGAGTGCATTCTTGTGCATTAATGAGTCTCTCTTTATAATCAATGATATAAGGATTATTGCTGTAACTTTCTATGCAAAAATTAAGGATAGAAGAGACATAATCTTTAAGGTCCTTACAAGCAACACAAGTTTCATAGTTTTTAGCCATGAAGGATTCTATTTCAGAGGCTCCCATAAATAAAACAAATTGTTCTACCTCTTCGGACCCAAAATGAATATAGTTATTCCAATTGTAATTCATAATTAAAACTTCTTCACTAAAGCCACATTGGAATTTAAGATGTTTAGTATCCTCTTTAGAGCAACAGTTTATATCATGGCGTTTAAGCAAGATTTTAGCAATTATATTCAATTTTTTTAACACAGCACTCATGACTTCACCCTTTCTTGATTCTCTATAATTCTTATATAATTCTATAAGCTCCGTAATGGGTATGAGTTCTTCCATAACAACAGTTTTTCATTTTTCAGTTTTTCAAATTTTTATGGATTTTCGGGTATATAAGAAAAATAAAACAAGACAAAAACAAACTAGACAAAAGTAAAATAAACAAAATAATACTAAACAGAAATAAACTAAGCACAAATAAACTAGAAAAAAGTAAACTAAGCAAAACAAAATAAAATAAAATAAAAACAGAGAGAGAGGTAGAGTGTACTCCCCAGGTGAACTTATGAGTAGAGCTATGCCTCCCTGGCAACGGCGCCAGAAAATAGCTTGATGTCTACGCACGCTTCTATTCCTGTAGACAGTGTTGGGCCTCCAAGAGCATAGGTTTGTAGAACAGCAGCAAGTTTCCCTTAAGTGAATCACCCAAGGTTTATCAAACTCAGGGAGGTAGAAGTCAAAGATATCCCTCTCAAGCAACCCTGCAATTAAGATACAAGAAGTCTCTTGTGTCCCCAACACACCTAATACACTTGTCAGATGTATAGGTGCACTAGTTCGGCGAAGAGATAGTGAAATACAAGTAATATGGATGATTGTAAGTAGTAATTGCAATCTGAAATAAAGATGGCAGCAAGCGAACATGTAGCAGAACTTGTTGGAAACGGTGTTTCAATACTTAGAAACAAGGCCTAGGGATCATACTTTCACTAGTGGACACTCTTAACAATGTTATGATAAAGGAATATAAATATAAGCACTTCACTATGCTATTCTGAATTACTCTCTGGCAGGATAACGAACACTAATTCACCGTGTAGGGCTGCAAAAGCAAACCTTAAAGATGTATTCCCAAGTACTAATAAACACCCCACGCTGTCTCTGTGAGCATTCATAGGAGGTACTAACACACCACAATTTCATAGAGACATCCAACTCAAATCATAACCCAGTGAACAAGTATTCTGTGAAATATAGCCTAAGAGACCCACACGGTGCACACACTGTCACCTTTACACACGTGGGACAAGGAGTCTCCGGAGATCACATAAGTAAAATCCACTTGAATAGCATAACGACATCTAGATTACAAAGCTCATCATATGGATCTCAATCATGTAAGGCAGCTCATGAGATCATTGTATTGAAGTACATGGGAGAGAGAGATGAACCACATAGCTACCGGTAGAGCCCTTAGCCTCGGGGGATAACTACTCCCTCCTCATCATAGGAGACAACAACGGCGATGAAGATGGCGGTGGTGTCGATGGAGATGGCTTCCGGGGGGCACTTCCCCGTCCCGGCGGCGTGCCGGAACAGAGATTCTGTCCCCCGAAACTTTTCTTCGCGATGGCGGCGGCTACGGAACTCTTCGTGGAATATCGTCGATTGTGGTAGGGTTTTCGCCTCTGGGAGAATATATAGGCGGAAGGGCAGCCTCGGAGGGGCCCCAGGGTGCTCTCACCACATGGCGGCGTGGCCAGGGTTGGGCCCGCGCCCCCCTATGGTGTGGGGCCCCCTTGGCCCCCCTCCGGCCCTTCTCTAGCTCTCCGGGTTCGTCTCGGCAAAATATTGACTTCCGTCTTCGTGGGGTCCAATTCCGAGAATATTTCCTGTGTACAATTTCTGAAACCAAAAACAGCAGAAAACAGGAACTGGCACTTCGGCATCTTGTTAATAGGTTAGTTCCGGAAAATGCATAAAAACGATATAAAGTGTATATAAAACATGTGAGTATTGTCATAAAACTAGCATGGAACATAAGAAATTATAGATACGTTTGATACGTATCAGTCCTTAAGCATGACTTCAAGATCATAGGGTGCATTTTTATTGTTGCTATAGGAATTACCATAAGAATTTCCATAAGCATTAACATTATTAGAAGGATATGGCCTATAATTGTTACTACCAAAATTATTCCTATAAACATTGTTGTTGAAATTATTGTTTTTAATGAAGTTCACAACAACATGCTCTTCTTGAGCAACCAAATAAGCTAACGGAATATTATTTGGATAATCATGAGCTTTACCATTAACAAACATAGATATAATAGTATCAATTTTATCACTCAAGGAGGAGGTTCCTTCGATAGAATTTACCTTCTTACCTTGTGGAGCTCTCTCGGTGTGCCATTCAAAATAATTTATCATCATATCATCAAGGAGTTTTGTTGCAGCCCCCAAAATAATGGACATAAAGGTACCTCCAGCAGCTGAATCCAGAAGGTTTCTTGAAGAAAAAATTCAGCCCTGCATAAAAAGTTTGGATGATCATCCAAGTAGTCAGTCCATGAGTGGGACAATTCTTTACCAAAGATTTCATTCTTTCCCAAGCTTGAGCAACATGTTCATTATCAAATTGTCTAAATTTCATTATGTCACTTCTCAAGAATATGATCTTAGCAAGAGGATAATACTTTCCAATAAAAGCATCTTTTCATTATTTCTAGGCAAAGATAGTAACCAATCTTTAGCTCTCCCTCTTAAAGATAAAGAGAAAATAATTTCAGTTTAATAATGTCACCATATACATTCTTATACTTTTGCATCTAAAAAAGTTCAACAAAATTATTAAGGTGAGAAGCAGCATCATCAGTACTAACACCAGAAAATTGCTCTTTCATAACAAGATTTAACAAAGCAGGCTTAATTTCATAGAAGGTTGCTTCAGGAGCAGGTGAAGCAATAGGTGTACAAATAAAATCATTGTTGTTTGTGCTAGTAAAGTCACACAACTTAGTATTTTCAGGAGTAGTCATTTTAGCAAAATTAAAACAGAGCAACAGAAATAAAAGCTATAATTGAAACTAATTTTTTTGTGTTTTTGATATAATGAAGCAAATAAGACAAAGTAAAATAAACTAAGCAAAAAAAATAACAAAGTAAAGAGATTGGAGATGAGAGACTCCCCTTGCAGAAATCCTCTTTCTCCCCAGCAACGACGCCAGAAAAAGTGCTTGATGAGCGCAGTTTGTACACCGTTGGGGAACCCCAAGAGGAAGGTATGATGAGCACATCAGCAAGTTTTCCCTCAGTATGAAACCAAGGTTTAATCGACCAGTATGACAAAGGAGTGACTCCTGAAGGTGTTGCTAGCTGACTAGTGGTAGAGCGCACTACCGCCATCAGCAACAACGCGAAACCTGCGCACAACACAACCAAAATACTTTGCTCCAACTTATAGTGAGGTTGTCAATCGCAGCGGTTTTGCTATACACAAAGGATTAAATGTATAGTGTGGAAAGATGATATTTGTTTGCAGTGGAATTAAAGAGAACAGTAAAAGAGTTGCTGCCGTGGGAGTTGGCGATAACAAGATCAGGTATTTGCAGTGTAAAAGAAAGGACCGAGGTCCATAGTTCACTAGAGGTGTCTCTCCATAAAGATAAATAATATGTTGGGTGCACAAATTACAGCTGGGCAATTGAAAGAATAAAGACCACACATGACAAGATGATTACTATGAGATTCGTTTGGGCATTACAATATAATACATAGACCGTAATCCAACTGTGCCTATGACTAATAATCCACCTTCCGGTTTTTGTCTGAACCCCTTCCAGTATTAAGTTGCAAGCAACAGATTATCGCATTAAGCAATGTGTGTAAAGTAAACAATAGAATTATCCATGGATAAAACATTGTTCTTTTCTCACTAGTAGCAATAACACATCTACAATCTTAGAAGTTATTGTCACTCTTCCAGAAAACTAGAGGCATGAACCTACTATCGAGCATAAGTACTTCCTTCTGGAGTCACACACATTTACTTGGCTAGAGCAACTACTAGCAACGGAGAGCATGAAAGATAAAAATAACATATAAAAAAAATATAATCGATCTCAACATAGTATTCAATATTAATCGGATCCCAGCAAACACAACATGTAGCATTACATAAATATGATCTTGATCATGATAGGAAGCTCACAAGGTCTAAACATGACGCACAAATTGGAGAAGACAGCCATCTAGCTACTGCTATGGACCCATAGTCTAGGGATGAACTACTCATGCATCACTTCGAAGGTGGGCATAGCGATGTAGAGGCCTCCGGTGATGATCTCCCCCTCCGGGAGGGTGCCGGGAAGAGCTTCATAACTCTCCCGAGCTAGGGTTGACGATGGCGGCCGCGATGGAACTTTTCGTGGATGGAGGCTTGGGTGTTTAGCGCGCCATGGGGTGGTCTAGCCGCCCTGTGGTACCTCGTTGCCCCCTCTGGACTCTATCTTTGTTACGGTAAAATATAGACTTCGACTTTTGTTTCGTCCAATTCCGAGAATATTTCCTGTACAAATTTTCTGAAATACAAAACAATTGAAAACAGAGAACTGACACTGTGCCATCTTGTTAATAGGTTAGTGCCGAAAAATGTATAAAAGTGCAACAAAGTGTAAACAAATCATATATAAATTGGTGTAAAACAAGGATGGAGCATCAAAAATTATAGATACGTTTGCGACATATCATGCCTCCATTTTAGCAATGGTCTTCTGAAAACTTAATTTTCTTGCCATTTCCATCTTTCCACTGATACCCCATTTTAGCAGCTTTAGCATCCCATAGGACACTCTTCCAAAAGGGGGAGACACCAATGGAAGAACAAGAAAAATATTAGGGTTATCAACTCTATATTTATGCTCAATGATCTTCTTCCAACGTTTATTTTCATCCCGGCTAAACCTCTTAACCCGGGAAGCAAGGAGAGATAAAAGCATCTTAGCCAAGTCTGGGCTACCAAGGCACCCAAACCCTTCTTTTCTAGGGCGCTCAACACCGTTACCTAGATGGTACTTATAATGACCCTCATAATCATCCCCGATTCAATGAACCATTTGAGAGATGATTAAAGATATAGCCTACCTCTCCACCCAGCTTTTTTAAAAATCTAATCAATAATCGGGTATAAATATATTTTTCTTAGTTCACTACTCCCTCCGTTCTCTTGATTAAGGTGGAAAAGTTGTAGCACGAGAATTAAGGAGAGTCCCAAATCGTGCTATTTTTCCGGTCATGCCCCTAGTTAATATATTTCCGCATTTATTTCTATCTTATGTTTATCGGCACACTACTAGAAAAACGTTTATAGGTAGGAACATATTTCGTGGGGCATTTAAAAATGCATGCTCCACAAAATATATCTTTGACGCACATAAAAATATGCTTCACAAAATCGTTATGCTTTTGTGGCGCATAAAACAACATACACCACAAAATAGAGGCTTTCGGTAGCGCATGTTGGCTGATGCGCCACATAAATCTTGTGGACCCACGTGGGGTCCGGTACAACACATGGGTCAAGGGAATTATGTGGGGCGTATGTCAACATGCGGCACAAAATTTGGACTTATGTGGCGCATGTTGACATGTGCGCCACAGAATTATGTGTGGGGGCCCACGCCTGACAGCGGCAGGCCAAATTTTGGTGGCGCATATGCCAGTATGAGCCACATAAGTCCAACTTTCTTTTGCGCATATTGATATATGCACCACAGAATGTGCAAAATAGATCTAGGACTTTGGCTCCCCCTTCTACCTATCGACCACCATTTTTATTCTTGTCTCCTCCAACCAGCTTGTCTTGCTCCTCCCTCCCACTCCATTTTGCTTATACTTTCCTCCAATGTTGATAGTTAAAACTATTTTGGTTGATATATTTGTAAGGGGAAGCAACTCCAACTTGTAGAGGGTACTAAAACCACCCTCATTTTGCTCCTCCGCATCCCTCTTGCTCCACTATTTTCTGTCCAACACCCACCCTCTTGCTCCACTAGGTTGGTAGATTTTGGTTGATAGGTTTCTTAGGATGAGTAGTTGGATGCATGTTTTGTGTGACCGGCGGCTATTGGCGTGGTGTGTATTGATGTTTTGTAGGTGAATTGTCTTGCTCGGACGGTGCGCGAGGGCGAGACGATCGATGTTTCTACGTTGAGCTTTGTGTTGTGCTTGAATGTTTGCTTGCGAAGAAGCTTTTTGTTGTTGCTTGCGCCGGTGTGGTCCATGGATGTTTGCCAAAATGTTGATTCATTTCCATTTCGGTAAAATTTTGCACTACCCATATGTCTACCTCGACACCGGCGCCGAAAAAGATGAATTGTACATGCCGAGTGTGGATGAAGAACCATTTCGCGCTCGCGACGATAAAGCTGGTTTGGCCAAGTCAACCAAACAATCGTATGGTGTTCCGTGGCTTTTCTGAAGAGATGCCTTCGGCCGCTGATACACAAGAACTATCGACCACATTCATTTTCAGCCCTAACACACTCGAGAAGACGGTCAATGAGCAGTTAGCAGCGGCAGCGGACCCTGCTGCGACGAAGAAGCACTGAAAGAGACCTAATAAGAACAAGCACAAGGCTGCGAGCCAGCCCGCTCCGAGGATCCGTGATGCTGTACCTGCCCGCAAGGATGGCTTGACCAGAGTGCATGAAGTTGGTGAACCGATACTGATTATGGAGCTGCTACGCCTCGCTTCCGGAGCTATGATGTCTTTGCATGGGGGTATCCTTATACTAGAGGAACTTCTTCTTAAGGACAAAGATCCGAATTACCCGGTTTTCACGGTCAAGGTGCCAAAGGATGTGGGCTTCATCACTGATGCCCCCGTGGATGTGTTCTTCAGAGCGTTTGAGGACATCTTCAAGCTGCTTTACTCGAGAAGGCTGGACTATAACTTGATCCGCATATTCGCGCTCAATCTGGCGATGAGGATCAGGAGAGAGAGTACCCCATTCGTCACGGTAGCGGATCCCTACTACATGTGTGACAACCAGTTGGTCGAAGGATCAAGAACACGGGCCCAAGCAAAGTCGTACCTAGAGAAGTTCTTGTTGGACAATAAGAGGAAGGACAACATTATTTTGCCTCTCTTTCCCGAGTAAGTACACATCCGCTAGCATCTAATAGTTTTCTTTCCATTGCTCTTTTCCAAAATGTTGTTCTAATTGTGTGTTGCTGATGTCTACGCCCCCTCCTTTTCCTGTAGACAGTGTTGGGCCTCCAAGAGCAGAGGTTTGTAGAACAGCAGCAAGTTTTCCCTTAAGTGGATCACCCAAGGTTTATCGAACTCAGGGAGGAAGAGGTCAAAGATATCCCTCTCATGCAACCCTGCAACCACAAAGCAAGAAGTCTCTTGTGTCCCCAACACACCTAATAGGTGCACTAGTTCAGCGAAGAGATAGTGAAATACAGGTGGTATGAATATATATGAGCAGTAGCAACGGTGCCAGAAAATAGCTTGCTGGCGTGTAGTTGATGGTGGTAGTATTGCAGCAGTAGTAACACAAGAAACAAGAAACAAGCAGCGATAGCAGTATTTAGGAACAAGGCCTAGGGATTACACTTTCACTAGTGGACACTCTCAACATTGATCACATAACAGAATAGATAAATGCATACTCTACACTCTTGTTGGATGATGAACGCATTGCGTAGGATTACACGAACCCTCAATGCCGGAGTTAACAAGCTCCACAATTTGTTCATATTTAAGTAACCTTATAGTGTAAGATAGATCAACATAACCAGATAGATCACATCAATACCATCATAATGATAATTAACTCCACAATCTACAAGAGATCATGATCATAGCCTACGACAAGAACCACACGGTGCACACACTAGTCACCTTTACACACGTGCAGGAGGAATAGAACTACTTTAATAACATCACTAGAGTAGCACATAGATGAATTGTGATACAAAACTCATATGAATCTCAATCATGTAAAGCAGCTCATGAGATCATTGTATTGAAGTACATGGAGAGAGATTAACCACATAGCTACCGGTACAGCCCCGAGCCTCGATGGAGAACTACTCCCTCCTCATGGGAGCAGCAGCGGTGATGAAGATGGCGGTGGAGATGGCAGCGGTGTCGATGGAGGAGCCTTCCGGGGGCACTTCCCCGCTCCGGCAGCGTGCCGGAACAGAGACTCCTGTCCCCCAGATCTTGGCCTCGCGATGGCGGCGGCTCTGGAAGGTTTCTGTGGTTTTCGTCGAACGCGTCGAGGTTTTTAGGTCAGGGGCTTAATATAGGCGAAGAGGCGGTGCAGGAGGGCTGACAGGGGGGCCACACTATAGGGCGGCGCGGCCCCCCCTCTGGCCGCGCCAGCCTATAGTTTGGTGGGCCTGTGGCCCCCCTCTGACCTCTCTGGTGTGTTCTGGATGCTTCCGGGGATTCTAAGATCTTTGGCGTTGATTTCGTCCGATTCCGAGAATATTTCGTTACTAGGATTTCTGAAACCAAAAACAGCAGAAAACAGAACGGCACTTCGGCATCTTGTTAATAGGTTAGTTCCAGAAAATGCACGAATATGACATAAAGTGTGCATAAAACATGTAGATAACATCAATAATGTGGCATGGAACATAAGAAATTATCGATACGTCGGGGACGTATCAGCATCCCCAAGCTTAGTTCTGCTCGTCCCGAGCAGGTAAAACGATAACAAAGATAATTTCTGGAGTGACATGCCATCATAACATTGATCATACTATTTGTAAAGCATATGTAGTGAATGCAGCGATCAAAACAATGGTAATGACATGAGTAAACAAGTGAATCATATAGCAAAGACTTTTCATGAATAGCACTTCAAGACAAGCATCAATAAGTCTTGCATAAGAGTTAACTCATAAAGCAATAATTCAAAGTAAAGGTATTGAAGCAACACAAAAGAAGATTAAGTTTCAGCGGTTGCTTTCAACTTGTAACATGTATATCTCATGGATATTGTCAACATAGAGTAATATAATAAGTGCAATAAGCAAGTATGTAGGAATCAATGCATAGTTCACACAAGTGTTTGCTTCTTGAGGTGGAGAGAGATAGGTGAACTGACTCAACATTGAAAGTAAAAGAATGGTCCTCCATAGAGGAAAAGCATCGATTGCTATATTTGTGCTAGAGCTTTGATTTTGAAAACATGAAACAATTTTGTCAACGGTAGTAATAAAGCTTATGTATCATGTAAATTATATCTTACAAGTTGCAAGCCTCATGCATAGTATACTAATAGTGCCCGCACCTTGTCCTAATTAGCTTGGACTACCGGATCATCACAATGCATTGTTTTTACCAAGTGTCACAAAGGGGTACCTCTATGCCGCCTGTACAAAGGTCTAAGGAGAAAGCTCGCATTGGATTTCTCGCTATTGATTATTCTTCAACTTAGACATCCATACCGGGACAACATAGACAACAGATAATGGACTCCTCTTTTATGCATAAGCATATAACAACAATTAATAATTTTCTCATTTGAGATTTGAGGATTGTTGTCCAAAACTGAAACTTCCACCATGGAACATGGCTTTAGTTAGCGGCCCAATGTTCTTCTCTAACATATGCATGCTTAACCATATGGTGGTAGATCTCTCTTACTTCAGACAAGACGAACATGCATAGCAACTCACATGAAATTCAACAAAGAGCAGTTGATGGCGTCCCCAGTAAACATGGTTATCGCACAACAAGCAACTTAATAAGAGATAAAGTGCATAATTACATATTCAATACCACAATAGTTTAAAGCTATCTGTCCCATGAGCTATATATTGCAAAGGTGAATGATGGAATTTTAAAGGTAGCACTCAAGCAATTTACTTTGGAATGGCGGAAAATACCATGTAGTAGGTAGGTATGGTGGACACAAATGGCATAGTGGTTGGCTCAAGTATTTTGGATGCATGAGAAGTATTCCCTCTCGATACAAGGTTTAGGCTAGCAAGGCTTATTTGAAACAAACACAAGGATGAACCGGTGCAGCAAAACTCACATAAAAGACATATTGAAAACATTATAAGACTCTACACCGTCTTCCTTGTTGTTCAAACTCAATACTAGAAATTATCTAGACCTTAGAGAAACCAAATATGCAAACCAAATTTTAGCATGCTCTATGTATTTCTTCATTAATGGGTGCAAAGCATATGATGCAAGAGCTTAATCATGAGCACAACAATTGCCAAGTATCACATTACCCAAGACATTTATAGCAATTACTACATGTATCATTTTCCAATTCCAACCATATAACAATTTAACGAAGGAGAAACTTCGCCATGAATACTATGAGTAGAAACCAAGGACATACTTGTCCATATGCTACAGCGGAGCGTGTCTCTCTCCCATAAAGTGAATGCTAGGATCCATTTTATTCAAACAAAACAAAAAACAAAACAAACCGACGCTCCAAGAAAAAGCACATAAGATGTGATGGAATAAAAATATAGTTTCAGGGGAGGAACCTGATAATGTTGTCGATGAAGAAGGGGATGCCTTGGGCATCCCCAAGCTTAGACGCTTGAGTCTTCTTGATATATGCAGGGGTGAACCACCGGGTGCATCCCCAAGCTTAGAGCTTTCACTCTCCTTGATCATGTTGCATCATACTCCTCTCTTGATCCTTGAAAACTTCCTCCACACCAAACTCGAAACAACTCATTAGAGGGTTAGTGCACAATATAAATTGACATATTCAGAGGTGACACAATCATTCTTAACACTTCTGGACATTGCATAATGCTACTGGACATTAATGGATCAAAGAAATTTATCCAACATAGCGAAAGAGGCAATGCGAAATAAAAGGCAGAATCTGTCAAAACAGAACAGTTCGTATTGACGAATTTTAAAATGGCACCAGACTTGCTCAAATGAAAATGCTCAAATTGAATGAAAGTTGCGTACATATCTGAGGATCATGCACGTAAATTGGCTTAATTTTCTGAGCTACCTACAGGGAGGTGGACCCAGATTCGGGACAGCAAAGAAATCTGGAACTGCGCAGTAATCCAAATCTAGTACTTACTTTTCTATCAACGGCTTAACTTGGCACAACAAAACACAAAACTAAGATAAGGAGAGGTTGCTACAGTAGTAAACAACTTCCAAGACACAAATATAAAACAAAGTACTGTAGCAAAATAACACATGGGTTATCTCCCAAGAAGTTCTTTCTTTATAGCCATTAAGATGGGCTCAGCAGTTTTAATGATGCACTCGCAAGAAATAGTAGTTGAAGCGAAAGAGAGCATCCAGAGGCAAATTCAAAACACATTTAAGTCTAACATGCTTCCTATGCATAGGAATCTTGTAAATAAACAAGTTCATGAAGAGCAAAGTAACAAGCATAAGAAGATAAAACAAGTGTAGCTTCAAAAATTTCAGCACATAGAGAGGTGTTTTAGTAACATGAAAATTTCTACAACCATATTTTCCTCTCTCATAATAACTTTCAGTAGTATCATGAGCAAACTCAACAATATAACTATCACATAAAGCATTCTTATCATGAGTCTCATGCATAAAATAATTACTCTCCACATAAGCATAATCAGTTTTATTAGTTGTAGCGGGAGCAAATTCAACAAAGTAGCTATCATTAAATATAGGAGGCATATTGTAATCATAATCAAATTTATCCTCCATAACAGGTGGCAACAAAAGACTATTATCATTATAATCATCATAAATAGGAGGCAAAGTATCATCAAAGTAAATTTCCTCCTCAATGCTTGGGGGACTAAAAAGATCATGCTCATCAAAACCAGCTTCCCCAAGCTTAGAATTTTCCATAGCATTAGCAACAATAGTGTTCAAAGCATTCATATTTATAACATTCCCATTAGCATGCATATAAAGTTCCATGGGTTTTTTAATTCTCTCTTCAAACACATCATGTCCTAATTCAAGATAAAGTTCATAAAGATCTCTCATATTTTTGTTGTTTTCCATTATGCCTAACTAGTGTAAACAAGAAACAAAAAGTTGCAATTGCAGGATCTAAAGGAAATAGCTTCGAGTACTTACAGCGCCGGTAAATAGCTTAGTAGCCGAGATCCGGAGTGTGAGTACCTTTTACCTTTCCTCCCCGGCAACGGCGCCAGAAAATAGCTTGATGTCTACGCCCCCTCCTTTTCCTGTAGACAGTGTTGGGCCTCCAAGAGCAGAGGTTTGTAGAACAGCAGCAAGTTTTCCCTTAAGTGGATCACCCAAGGTTTATCGAACTCAGGGAGGAAGAGGTCAAAGATATCCCTCTCATGCAACCCTGCAACCACAAAGCAAGAAGTCTCTTGTGTCCCCAACACACCTAATAGGTGCACTAGTTCGGCGAAGAGATAGTAAAATACAGGTGGTATGAATATATATGAGCAGTAGCAACGGTGCCAGAAAATAGCTTGCTGGCGTGTAGTTGATGGTGGTAGTATTGCAGCAGTAGTAACACAGTAAAACAGTAAACAAGCAGCGATAGCAGTATTTAGGAACAAGGCCTAGGGATTACACTTTCACTAGTGGACACTCTCAACATTGATCACATAACAGAATAGATAAATGCATACTCTACACTCTTGTTGGATGATGAACGCATTGCGTAGGATTACACGAACCCTCAATGCCGGAGTTAACAAGCTCCACAATTTGTTCATATTTAAGTAACCTTATAGTGTAAGATAGATCAACATAACCAGATAGATCACATCAATACCATCATAATGATAATTAACTCCACAATCTACAAGAGATCATGATCATAGCCTACGACAAGAACCACACGGTGCACACACTAGTCACCTTTACACACGTGCAGGAGGAATAGAACTACTTTAATAACATCACTAGAGTAGCACATAGATGAATTGTGATACAAAACTCATATGAATCTCAATCATGTAAAGCAGCTCATGAGATCATTGTATTGAAGTACATGGAGAGAGATTAACCACATAGCTACCGGTACAGCCCCGAGCCTCGATGGAGAACTACTCCCTCCTCATGGGAGCAGCAGCGGTGATGAAGATGGCGGTGGAGATGGCAGCGGTGTCGATGGAGGAGCCTTCCGGGGGCACTTCCCCGCTCCGGCAGCGTGCCGGAACAGAGACTCCTGTCCCCCAGATCTTGGCCTCGCGATGGCGGCGGCTCTGGAAGGTTTCTGTGGTTTTCGTCGAACGCGTCGAGGTTTTTAGGTCAGGGGCTTAATATAGGCGAAGAGGCGGTGCAGGAGGGCTGACAGGGGGGCCACACTATAGGGCGGCGCGGCCCCCCCTCTGGCCGCGCCAGCCTATAGTTTGGTGGGCCTGTGGCCCCCCTCTGACCTCTCTGGTGTGTTCTGGATGCTTCCGGGGATTCTAAGATCTTTGGCGTTGATTTCGTCCGATTCCGAGAATATTTCGTTACTAGGATTTCTGAAACCAAAAACAGCAGAAAATAGGAACTGGCACTTCGGCATCTTGTTAATAGGTTAGTTCCAGAAAATGCACGAATATGACATAAAGTGTGCATAAAACATGTAGATAACATCAATAATGTGGCATGGAACATAAGAAATTATCGATACGTCGGGGACGTATCAGTTGCGCGGAGACATATACTGCACACTCATCTCCATTTCCCCGAGGTATTCGTTTGCCACCTATTTTGACTCGGGGAGTGCGAAGAAGAAAAACTACGCCAGAATAAGGGGTGTTCTGGATGATGCTCTCGAGGGCTACTCCAAACAGGGATGCCCCTTCAATCATAAGGAGGAATGCTTCAGGGACGATGGAAAACACAAGTTTAAGCATGTGTTCGAGTTCCCCTGCGTCAAGCAATCAGCTGGCAGCGCGTGAAGGAGGCCTTATACGTCATGCATCACCTTAAAGGGTTTGTCCGCGATTGCCAGAACTTAACTCTTCCATCTTCTCTCTGACACGCGTACAGCACGCGACCGTTGGGAACCCCAAGAGGAAGGTGTGATGCGTACAGCGGCAAGTTTTCCCTCAGTAAGAAACCAAGGTTTATCGAACCAGTAGGAGCCAAGAAGCACGTTGAAGGTTGATGTTGGCGAGATGTAGTGCGGCGCAACACCAGGGATTCCGGCGCCAACGTGGAACCTGCACAACACAACCAAAGTACTTTGTCCCAACGTAACAGTGAGGTTGTCGTGTTTGCAGAAAACAGTAGAACGAGTATTGCAGCAGATTGTATTCGATTAAAAGAATGGACCGGGGTCCACAGTTCACTAGAGGTGTCTCTCCCATAAGATAAATAGCATGTTGGGTGAACAAATTACAGTTGGGCAATTGACAAATAAAGAGGGCATGACCATGCACATACATGATATGATGAGTATTGTGAGATTTAATTGGGCATTACGACAAAGTACATAGACCGCTATCCAGCATGCATCTATGCCTAAAAAGTCCACCTTCAGGTTATCATCCGAACCCCTTCCAGTATTAAGTTGAAAACAACAGACAATTGCATTAAGTATGGTGCGTAATGTAATCAACAACTACATCCTCGGACATAGCATCGATGTTTTATCCCTAGTGGCAAAAACACATCCACAACCTTAGAACTTTCTGTCATCCTTGTCCTGCATTTAATGGAGGCATGAACCCACTATCGAGCATAAATACTCCCTCTTGGAGTTACTAGCAAAAACTTGGCCAGAGCCTCTACTAATAACGGAGAGCATGCAAGATCATAAACAACACATAGGTAATAGATTGATAATCAACATAGCATAGTATTCTCTATCCATCGGATCCCAACAAACACAACATATAGCATTACAGATAGATGATCTTGATCATGTTAGGCAGCTCACAAGACCCGACAATGAAGCACAATTAGGAGAAGACGACCATCTAGCTACTGCTATGGACCCATAGTCCAGGAGTGAACTACTCACTCATCACTCCGGAGGCGACCATAGCGGTGAAGAGTCCTCCGGGAGATGATTCCCCTCTCCGGCAGGGTGCCAGAGGCGATCTCCTGAATCCCCCGAGATGGGATTGGCGGCAGCGGCGTCTCTGGAAGGTTTTCCGTATCGTGGCTCTCGGTACTGGGGGTTTCGCGACGAAGGCTTTAAGTAGGCGGAGGAGATAGGTCAGGGGGCCTGACAGGGGGCCCACACACTAGGCCGGCGTGGCCAGGGCTTGGGCCGCGCCGCCCTAGCGTCTGGCCACCTCGTGGCGCCACTTCGTGACTCCTTCGGTCTTCTGGAAGCTTCGTGTGAAAATAGGCCCCTGGGCGTTGATTTCGTCCAATTCCGAGAATATTTCCTTACTAGGATTTCTGAAACCAAAAACAGCAGAAAACAACAACTGGCTCTTCAGCATCTCGTTAATAGGTTAGTGCCGGAAAATGCATAAATATGACATAAAGTATGCATAAAACATGTAGATATCATTAATAATGTGACATGGAACATAAAAAATTATCGATACGTCGGAGACGTATCAGCATCCCCAAGCTTAGTTCCTGCTCGTCTCGAGCAGGTAAACGATAACAAAGATAATTTCTGGAGTGACATGCCATCATAACCTTGATCATACTATTGTAAGCACATGTAATGAATGCAGCGATCCAAGACAATGGTAAATGTAATGAGTAAACAAATGAATCATATGGCAAAGACTTTTCATGAATAGTACTTTCAAGACAAGCATCAATAAGTCTTGCATAAGAGTTAACTCATAAAGCAATAATTCAAAGTAAAAGTATCAAAGCAACACAAAGGAAGATTAAGTTTCAGCGGTTGCTTTCAACTTGTAACATGTATATCTCATGGATACTGTCAATGTAAAGTAATATAACAAGTGCAATATGCAAGTATGTAGGAATCAATGCACAGTTCACACAAGTGTTTGCTTCTTGAGATGGAGAGAAATAGGTGAACTGACTCAACATAAAAGTAGAAGAAAGGCCATTCGTAGAGGGAAGCATTGATTGCTATATTTGTGCTAGAGCTTTGATTTTGAAAACATATAGAGAGCATAAAAAAGTAAAATTTTGAGAGGTGTTTGTTGTTGTCAACGAATGGTAGTGGGCACTCTAACCCCCTTGCCAGACAAACCTTCAAAGAGCGGCTCCCATTTTATTTTTATTTTTGGGTGGCACTCCTTCCAACCTTTCTTTCACAAACCATGGCTAACCGAATCCTCGGGTGCCTGCCAACAATCTCATACCATGAAGGAGTGCCTTTTTATTTTAGTTTATTATGATGACACTCCTCCCCACCTTTGCTTTCTCAAGCCATGGCTAACCGAATCCTTCGGGTGCCGTCCAACAATCACATACCATGGAGGAGTGTCTATTTTTGTTAATTAATTTGGGACTGGGAATCCCATTGCCAGCTCTTTTTGCAAAATTATTGGATAAGCGGATGAAGCCACTAGTCCATTGGTGAAAGTTGCCCAACAAGATTGAAAGATAAACACCACATACTTCCTCATGAGCTATAAAACATTGACACAAATCAGAGGTAATAAATTTTGAATTGTTTAAAGGTAGCACTCAAGCAATTTACTTTGGAATGGCGGAGAAATACCATGTAGTAGGTAGGTATGGTGGACACAAATGGCATAGTGGTTGGCTCAAGGATTTTGGATGCATGAGAAGTATTCCCTCTCGATACAAGGTTTAGGCTAGCAAGGTTTATTTGAAACAAACACAAGGATGAACTGGTGCAGCAAAACTCACATAAAAGACATATTGTAAACATTATAAGACTCTACACCGTCTTCCTTGTTGTTCAAACTCTTTACTAGAAATTATCTAGACCTTAGAGAGACCAATTATGCAAACCAAATTTTAGCAAGCTCTATGTATTTCTTCATTAATGGGTGCAAAGTATATGATGCAAGAGCTTAAACATGAGCACAAAAATTGCCAAGTATCAAATTATCCAAGACATTATAGCAATTACTACATGTAGCATTTTCCGTTTCCAACCATATAACAATTTAACGAAGAAGATTCAACCTTCGCCATGAACATCTATTATATTATTAAAACAACAAACAACCAACGGTGAAGATTTATCACTCTAAAACTTAGATGCATAAGCGGTGTAGATTTTAACAAGTATGTCTGATCTAAAAGCCACGTCCAAGCACGTACATAATGCCACTAATCATGATGGAAGGAACCAAAAGAAAAAATCTCTCCCGCATGATTTAACTCTTGGGCATGAAGCATGCTCCGCCGCCGCAACCAGCGCTGCCTCAAGCCGTCGACTAACTCTACCGCCGCTCTTCCTTATCACCCTCATGGCTGCGTCAATTCTCCATGCCATCATGGCCCTTCCTTATCTCCCCCCTCGCCGTGTCAATTCCCCGTGCTGTCATCTGCTTCATTGTTTTGATCTGCAATGGATCTAAAAAAGGTACGATCCAATTGATCCGCACTTAGCTCTTCCCTAAGTACGATCCAATTCTCCCGATCTTCCAAATTGATGATACTACTATGGGTCGTGCTTATACCACAGATCTGTCTATTGTTGTACGTGCAGACTTCGGGGATACATGACCAACGACCGCGCTTCAGGGTATCAGATCGATCGGTTCTATGTACAGTTTTTCTTTTGCTATGTTTCTTTCGATTTGCAGCTAGCTCAGCTGGAGATGCAGATTTCAGTTCAGAACTGTTTGGAATCGTATTGTCTTTAATTTGCCTGTTTGGGATCAATACATCTACGATAGATCGATCGCCGATGCCGACGTACATCGGTCGATCGCCGACGCCGACGTACATCGGAAGCACCTGCAGCAGCCGGACAAATTCAGTCGATCGCCATAGTTTGACGTCGACGTAGATCGCACACAGCAGCAGCAAGTACGCCAAGCTTCGTGGGTCCGCATGTACGCATGCACGTACGTCCATTAGATTTGTTACCATGAAAGTGTATTCGTGTAGGCATGGATATATATATTGATGGGATGGGATCGATGGAAGAAGACTGATGGCTGATGAAATATGTGATGGTCTTCTAAGATGTACATTAATTATCATCTCTCTAGCCATATATTATTATATGCTATCCGTGCATACCTCTTATCATGCTTTACACAAAAAACTGAACCTAAAAGTCGCTTGACTATGAAGGTGATGTTTCTAGCGAACCGGTTTCATATGGTTTTCAGATAAGAATCGGATCTAAATATTCTTTTTTTCTGAAGTTCTTTCCAAGATGCTGAATTTGATTTGATTCAATATAAAAAATATGGTTAATGTAGGGGACGGAATATTTGGTTTGGTTGCTTGAGTTAATGGGAAAAACTAGGGAACAAATGAAACTATTCTCCTTGCAAAAGACTGTCGTGTCTGATGGATTATGTGGTTGGCTAAGATGTGTGCATTTATCCTCTCTTTCTATATATTATGCTATTTTCAATTTGTTCATGTCTCTCATCATCCTTACGAGAAAAAGCTGGACCAAAAATAGCTTGATCATGAAGGTACGGGACTGGGTAAGAGAACACGTTTCTAGGTTTCCAGGTAAGAACCATATATTGATTATTGAGTTTTTCTCTTGAAGTTATTTTCAGGATAATTATGCTTAATTTTTGCACCATGGCTAATCATTATTTTTAGTTGTAGTCACTTTATTATCTCTAATACCAGTAAAGTGTTATCTGCACCATTTTATCATGATAGATTTGGTATGGGAGTGCATTACATGTGTAAGTAAATTGGCTAGAGTAATCTTGATTTCTGATGGCAATTTTTTATTTCAACAGAAAAAGACTGATGCACAATGTGGACCGCACGTCCGAACTCTGTATCGTGTTCGGCTCTAACCGCTGTGCTCCATGCCAGACCTGCTTCACGCAGTCTGGTTGCTCTACTAGCATGTGGGGTTAGTACTGCCGATCGGGAGCACCAGGCGTTAATCAATTCAGATGTACAAATCTTATATGCAATGTTTCTTTGTTGGACATTGAAGTTCAAGATTACAGTTTCTTTAGCGAACTTTGCAGCAACGGACGCCATGGAGGAAAAGCACGTAAATGCTCATGAAAATTCAACAGGGACAACACCTAGCAGGACTAATCGCTGACTTAAACTTTGTTCCAACATGCAGAGACGTGAGAGTGGCTGTGTGCAAACTAAGTCACCTAAATTTTGCTCCTACTATGAAAGCAACCTGATCGTCCGAGATTAAATCTTAGGTGGAGGTATGTCTTCACTTATTGCTTCGTTTGTCAAGAGTGTCAAATTTATGTACTCCCTCTGTCCTAAAAAGAATTGTCAAATTTAGAAAAAGTTGGGACATTCTTTTTGTGCTTGAAATAATACTTTTGCTTGGTAGATTGTAGTGGTATTAATTTGATATTTTAGATGTTTTTATTGGTTTCCCAAGATTGGAATGCTACACAAATAAAATATCAAATCAATGTGCACTAATATTTCTATTGGATTCCAAACAATAATACTTTTGCTTGGTATGTTTCACAGATAATTCCCTTGCATGCAGGTTGCTGATTCATCGTAGATGCCTGCTACTTATGGTTGCCCTGTATGGCTGAAACAAGTGAAGCTTACGTCCCTAACTCATATTTTAATCCTTTGGGATAATGTGTTGTGAAATAATTACAATAAATATAAGTAGAATATTTTGGAAGGACGTATGGTAGTTTTTTGCTTCTTGCCTTTTCTGTTTGCTCAAGACGGTAGGTCATGTGTTCGTAGATATTTACTTAAACAATATAATACTTATATGATTGTTAGTAATAAAGTGTCCTGTAAACATGTGATCGGATCATAGGGAGAAAATACCAGGACATTTCATCAAAAATTAAGCAGGAGGGGTGCACTATTTATAAAAATAACCATTCTAAAATCCACATATTTCAAAATAAAGTGTGGTGCATGGTACAATATTTCACAAACTGTGCATGTTTATTTCAAATACTTCTTAAAATCTTCCGTTTTAACATCTAGACTAGACATGCGTCGGTTATACATGGTGCAGCTGTGAAAGTTTAATTGTAGAGTCAGCCAATGCATAGTAGAACTCGGGAGCCTAAAAAATGATGTTCATTGTGGTTTGACTTTCCACGTTTCCATGTTTCCAAAGTTCTGCATTTTAAATGAAAGTGGAGCGGTAGGGGAGCTTTGCCAACTTTGTGTTACAATTTCAAAATATATTTTAACTTCGTATTTCTCTCAAACTTTTCCACAAAAGGTATTCCCAAGAAAATAGTAAATTAAATATGTTCAAGATATATTTGTGCTAGGCGCGCGAATGCGCGGGTCACCCAGCTAGTTATGAGTAAAGCCTAAGGACATATTTGTCCATATGCAACAACGGAGCGTGTCTCTCTCCCACACATCGAGTGCTAGGATCCATTTTATTCAAACAAAACAAAAACAAAAACAAACCGACGCTCCAAGCAAAGTGCGTAAGATGTGATGGAATAAAAATATAGTTTCACTAGAGGAACCTGATAATGTTGTCGATGAAGAAGGGGATGCCTTGGGCATCCCCAAGCTTAGACGCTTGAGTCTTCTTGAAATATGCAGGGGTGAACCACCGGGGCATCCCCAAGCTTAGAGCTTTCACTCTCCTTGATCATATTGTATCATCTCCCTCTCTTGATCCTTGAAAACTTCCTCCACAGCAAACTCAAAACAACTCATTAGAGGGTTAGTGCATAATTAAAATTTACATGTTCAGAGGTCACATAATCATTCTTAACACTTCTGGACATTGCACAAAGCTACTGAAAGTTAATGGAATAGAAAAATCCATCAAGCATAGCAAAACAGGCAATGCGAAATAAAAGGCAGAATCTGTCAAAACAGAACAGTTCGTAAAGACGAATTTCTAAGAGGCACCAAACTTGCTCAAATGAAAATGCTCAAATTGAATGAAAGTTGCGTACATATCTGAGTATCACTCACGTAAATTGGTATAATTTTCTGAGTTAACTACAGAGAATTAGGCCCAGATTCGTGACAGCAAGAAATTTGTTTCTGCGCAGTAATCCAAATCTAGTATGAACCTTACTATCAACGACTTTACTGGGCACAACAATGCACAAAACTAAGATAAGGAGAGGTTGCTACAGTAGTAACAACTTCCAAGACTCAAATATAAAATAAAAGTGCAGTAGTAAAAACATGGGTTGTCTCCCATAAGCGCTTTTCTTTAACGCCTTTCAGTTAGGCGCAGAAAGTGTATATCAAGTATTATCAAGAGACGAAGCATCAACATCATAATTTGTTCTAATGATAGAATCAAAAGGTAACTTCATTCTCTTTCTAGGGAAGTGTTCCATACCTTTCTTGAGAGGAAATTGATATTTAATATTACCTTCCTTCATATCAATGATAGCACCAACAGTTCGAAGAAAAGGTCTTCCCAATATAATGGGACAAGATGCATTGCATTCAATATCCAAGACAACAAAATCAACGGGGACAAGGTTATTGTTAACGGTAATGCGAACATTATCAACTCTCCCCAAAGGTTTCTTTGTAGAATTATCAGCAAGATTAACATCCAAATAACAATTTTTCAATGGTGGCAAGTCAAGCATATTATAGATTTTCTTAGGCATAACGGAAATACTTGCACAAAGATCACATAAAGCATTACAATCAAAGTCATTGACCTTCATCTTAATGATGGGCTCCCAACAATCGTCTAGCTTCCTAGGAATAGAAGTTTCACGATTTAATTTCTCTTCTCTAGCTTTTATGAGAGCATTTGTAATATGTTTCGTGAAAGCCAAATTTATAGCACTAGCATTAGGACTCTTAGCAAGTTTTTGTAAGAACTTTATAACTTCAGAGATGTGGAAATCATCAAAATCTAAACCATTATAATCTAAAGCAATGGGATCATTATCCCCAATGTTGGAAAAAAATTCAGCAGTTTTATCACAGGCAGTTTCAGCAGTTTTAGCAGTTTCAGGCAGTTTTTCGCGCTTTGCATTAGAAGTGGAAACATTGCCAACACCAATTATTTTACCATTAATAGTAGGAGGTGCAGCAACATGTGGAGCATTAGCATTACTAGTGGTGGTAATAGTCCAAACTTTAGCTATATTGTCTTCTTTAGCATTTTCTTCTCTTTCCCACCTAGCACGTAATTCGGCCATCAATCTTATATTCTCATTAATTCTAACTTGGATGGCATTTGCTGTAGTAACAATTTTATTATTATGATTTTCATTAGGCATAACTTTTGATTTCAAGAGATCAACATCAGCAATAAGACTATCGACTTTAGAAGCAAGTATATCAATTTTCCCAAGCTTTTCTTCAACAGATTTGTTAAAAGCAGTTTGTGTACTAATAAATTCTTTAAGCATAGCTTCAAGTCTAGGGGGTGTGTTCCTATTATTTTTGAAAGAATTCCCATAAGAATTACCACAACCGTTACCATTATTATAAGGATATGGCCTATAGTTGTTACTAGAATTGTTCCGATAAGCATTGTTGTTGAAATTATTATTTTTAATGAAGTTTACATCAACATGTTCTTCTTGAGCAACCAATGAAGCTAACGGAACATTATTAGGATCAACATTAGTCCTACCATTCACAAGCATAGACATAATAGCATCAATCTTATCACTCAAGGAGGAGGTTTCTTCGACAGAATTTACCTTCTTACCTTGTGGAACTCTTTCCGTGTGCCATTCAGAGTAATTAATCATCATATTATCAAGAAGCTTTGTTGCTTCGCCAAGAGTGATGGACATAAAGGTACCTCCAGCAGCTGATTCCAATAGGTTCCGTGAAGAAAAATTCAGTCCTGCATAAAAGGTTTGGATGATCATCCAAGTAGTCAGTCCATGGGTTGGGCAATTTTTAACCAAAGATTTCATTCTTTCCCACGCTTGTGCAACATGCTCATTATCCAATTGTTTAAAATTCATTATGCTACTTCTCAAAGATATAATTTTAGCAGGAGGATAATATCTACCAATAAAAGCATCCTTGCATTTAGTCCATGAATCAATACTATTCTTAGGCAGAGATAGCAACCAATCTTTAGCTCTTCCTCTTAATGAGAAAGGAAACAATTTTAATTTTATTATGTCACCATCTACATCCTTATACTTTTGCATTTCACATAGTTCAACAAAATTATTGAGATGGGCAGCAGCATCATCAGAACTAACACCAGAAAATTGCTCTCGCATAACAAGATTTAGTAAAGCAGGTTTAATTTCAAAGAATTCTACTGTAGTAGCAGGTGGAGCAATAGGTGTGCATAAGAAATCATTATTATTTGTGGTTGTGAAGTCACACAACTTAGTATTTTCAGGAGTACTGATATGTCTCCGACGTATCGATAATTTCTTATGTTCCATGCCACATTATTGATGATATCTACATGTTTTATGCATACTTTATGTCATATTTATGCATTTTCTGGAACTAACCTATTAACAAGATGCCGAAGAGCCGATTCTTGTTTTTCTGCTGTTTTTAGTTTCAGAAATCCTAGTAAGGAAATATTCTCAGAATTGGACGAAATCAACGCCCAGGGGCCTATTTTCACACGAAGCTTCCAGAAGACCGAAGAGTCAACGAAGTGGGGCCACGGGGTGGCCAGGAGGTAGGGCGGCGCGGCCCAGCCCTTGGCCGCGTCGGCCTGTCTCCTGGGCCCCTCGTGTGGCCCCCTGACCTGTCCTTCCGCCTACAAATAGCCTTCGTCGCGAAACCCCCAGTACCGAGAGCCACGATACGGAAAACCTTCCAGAGACGCCGCCGCCGCCAATCCCATCTCGGGGGATTCAGGAGATCACCTCCGGCACCCTGCCGGAGAGGGGAATCATCTCCCGGAGGACTCTACGCCGCCATGGTCGCCTCCGGAGTGATGTGTGAGTAGTTCACCCCTGGACTATGGGTCCATAGCAGTAGCTAGATGGTTGTCTTCTCCTCATTATGCTTCATTGTCGGATCTTGTGAGCTGCCTAACATGATCAAGATCATCTACCTGTAATGCTATATGTTGCGTTTATTGGGATCTGATGGATAGAGAATACTATGTTATGTTGATTATCAATTCATGTCTATGTGTTGTTTATGATCTTGCATGCTCTCCGTTATTAGTAGAGGCTCTGGCCAAGTTTTTACTCTTAACTCCAAGAGGGAGTATTTATGCTCGATAGTGGGTTCATGTCTCCGTGAATGGGGAGTGTGAGAAACCTCTAAGGTTATGGATGTGCTGTTGCCACTAGGGATAAAACATTGATGCTATGTCCGAGGATGTAGTTATTGATTACATTACGCGCAATACTTAATGCAATTGTCTGTTGTTAGCAACTTAATACTGGAAGGGGTTCGGATGATAACCGGAAGGTGGACTTTTTAGGCATAGATGCATGCTGGATAGCGGTCTATGTACTTTGTCGTAATGCCCAATTAAATCTCACAATACTCATCATAATATGTATGTGCATGGTCATGCCCTCTCTATTTGTCAATGGCCCAACTGTAATTTGTTCACCCAACATGCTATTTATCTTATGGGAGAGACACCTCTAGTGAACTGTGGACCCCGGTCCAATTCTCTATACTGAAATACAATCTACTGCAATACTTGTTCTACTGTTTTCTGCAAACAATCATCTTCCACACTATACATCTAATCCTTTGTTACAGCAAGCCGGTGAGATTGACAACCTCACTGTTTCGTTGGGGCAAAGTACTTGGTTTGTGTTGTGCAGGTTCCACGTTGGCGCCGGAATCCCTGGTGTTGCACCGCACTACATCTCGCTGCAATCAACCTTCACGTGCTTCTTGACTCCTACTGGTTCGATAAACCTTGGTTTCTTACTGAGGGAAACTTGCCGCTGTGCGCATCACACCTTCCTCTTGGGGTTCCCAACGGACGCATGTCGAACGGAAAGACAATACGTCAACCACGCGCATCAAGCAAATTTCTAGCGCCGTTGCCGGGGAGATCAAGACACGCTGCAAGGGGAGTCTCCGCAATCCGATCTCTTTACTTTGTTTTTGTCTTGCTTAGTTTTATTTACTACTTTGTTTGCTGCATTAAATCAAAATACAAAAAAAATTAGTTGCTAGTTTTACTTTATTTGCTATCTTGTTTGCTATATCAAAACAGAAAAAAATTAGTTGCTAGTTTTACTTTATTTACTGTCTTGCACTCTATATTAAAAATACAAAAAAATTAGTTACTTTTGTTACCATGTCTAGCTCTGCACCTGTTATTTCTTCGCCTGAAGAATTAGTCTTCACTTTTAAACAAGGGGATGAGGAGAGTTTTAAAGATGCTTGGTCTAGAATTTTTACTTCTTATCGTAAAACTGAACCTCAAATGACTCTAAGTTTGCTCCTTAGTAATTTTTATTTTGGTCTTATGATTCTCTATAGATATGCCTTGGATGCTTTAGTGGGAGGAGAGTTCCTTCATTGCAATGGGGATCAAGCTTTTAATGCCATAAAGAAGTTGGTTGCATCACATGATTCAGCTAATAACTTTGATTCAGCCCTTGTTAGCATTTATAATAGATTAAACAATCTTGAGACAAGTGCATCTCGCTTGAATGACAACTACCGCTATGTTCGTAACCGTCTTGAACAAGTTTTAGTGAACTCTGAACCTTCATTATGGGATTCTACTGTTAAAATTGTTATCGGTGATCAAACTCTTCATGCCAATTGTGATATTATGTCTAAATTTTGCCTGATGCCTAAGAGTATTCATGAATCTTTGCAACTTTGGGGATTCGTTGAAGGAGGAGAAGAAATAACTCTTATTGATAACTCTGTTATAATTCCTAAGGGGATAGCCGCAGGTGTGCATACAACCATTCTTGGAAGAACAATATCCATTGATTACCTTGTTATTGAATGTGTAGGAACAGGACAAATCACACTCGGAAGATCCCTGCTGAAATTATTGGGAGCAATCATAGATATGGGAGAAGGCACCCTGAAATTCACCTCTACACCGGGGGGAAGACATGTATTCCCTAAATCAAAGAGTAAGAAAAAGAACAAGAAAGGTAAGGGTAAAGCCCAAGGTAATGTTGATACACCATCTCTTTATAATACTTGATACACACTTTCTGCGCCTAGCTGAAAGGCGTTAAAGAAAAGCGCTTATGGGAGACAACCCATATTTTTTACTATAGTACTTTGTTTTTATTTTGAGTCTTGGAAGTTGTTTACTACTGTAGCAACCTCTCCTTATCTTAGTTTAGTGTTTTGTCGTGCCAAGTAAAGTCGTTGATAGTAAGGTTCATACTAGATTTGGATTACTGCGCAGAAACAGATTTCTTTGCTGTCACGAATCTGGGCAAAATTTTCTGTAGGTAACTCAGAAAATTATGCCAATTTATGTGAGTGATCCTCAGATATGTAATCAACTTTCATTCAATTTGAGCATTTTCATTTGAGCAAGTCTGGTGCCTCAATAAAATTCGTCATTACGAACTGTTCTGTTTTGACAGATTCTGCCTTTTATTTCGCATTGCCTGTTTTGCTATGCTCGATGGATATTTCGATTCCATTGACTTTCAGTAGCTTTGTGCAATGTCCAGAAGTGTTAAGAATGATTATGTCACCTCTGAACATGTAAATTTTGATTGTGCACTAACCCTCTAATGAGTTGTTTTGAGTTTGGTGTGGAGGAAGTTTTCAAGGATCAAGAGAGGGAGATGATACAACATGATCAAGGAGAGTGAAAGCTCTAAGCTTGGGGATGCCCCGGTGGTTCACCCCTGCATATATCAAGAAGACTCAAGCGTCTAAGCTTGGGAATGCCCAAGGCATCCCCTTCTTCATCGACAACATTATCAGGTTCCTCCCCTGAAACTATATTTTTATTCCATCACATCTTATGTGCTTTGCTTGGAGCGTCGGTTTATTTTTGTTTTTGTTTTGTTTGAATAAAATGGATCCTAGCAGTCTTTGTGTGGGAGAGAGACACGCTCCGCTGTTGCATATGGACAAATATGTCCTTAGGCTTTACTCATAGTATTCATGACGAAGTTTCTTCTTCGTTAAATTGTTGTATGGTTGGAAACGGGAAATGTTGCATGTGGTAGTGTATAATAAAATACTTGTAGAACATTGAGCTTTTATAACTTGATTCTTTGCAAATGTTTTGAGGTATTTAGATGGTAAGGCTTGCTGGATAAATAAGTTAAAATTAGTAGTGGATTGTTGTCTTTAAGCTTGTGCCGTACTACAAACTCTATTTAAATAGTTGAAGGCGTAGTTGGACTTGATAGCTTTCCATGTCTGAGAGTTCATCGTAATAACTAAGTTGTGCTGAAGGTCGAGGGAGCTAGCAGGGTACTTGTGCCACCGTGAACGGCCCTCCTTGGAGTAAATTTTAATCATGCTCTTAATGATGAACCTGCTAGTTGTTTGCAATAAGCTTGTGAGTTCTTTTTGACTAATGTTAAGCTACAGTTTTTGGCACTTCCACCATCCAAATTTTCTAGCCTCTTCGGTACTGTGCATTGCCTTTTGCTCACATTGAGAATTGTGCATACTTCGCCGGTACATCCAAACCCGTGGGAGGACTTTCTCTTGTTATCCTACACATAAGCCCATACATCTCCTCAAAACAGCCACCATACCTACCTACCACAGCATTTCCATAGCTGTTCCGAGATATATTGCCATGCAACATCCATTTTACATTACATGCCATGTTGTCATTTATTATTTATATATTGCTTTGCATGATCATATACAGCTGATGTGTGGTTTACCCATGTTACGCTAGATCATTGCACATCCTGCTACACTGGCAGAGGCATACAGCTTCATACATCATGTTTCATTCATTATGAGTTATTTGTACCAAAAAGTGTGTTGTCATAATTAGGATGTTGCCCCTAAAAATGAAAAGAGCCGTGGAGGCACTACAAGAAAAGTTCAAATAGACAACGTCTCAAAATCATCCGCTAAGGGGTATTTTTCGTCGCCTATGGGCCTAACCCGACGATATGGGTTCTGTTGTCGAAACTGCGTCAGGCAAAGTCCTACCACGTATTTTTCGGTCCGTCGCGCTTGGGTGCCCTTCCGCCACGGAAAATCGGACCGTTGCAGAAGTGTTTCCGGGAGCCCGTTGACTGCTGACGTCATGCAAACTGCCACGTGGCAGACGCCATTAACTGGCAGTTAACGGCGTTAACCGCTGAAACCCCATGGTAGATGGTAGGCCCACACGAGGCCTGCCACGTCTTAAGCGGGCCGGCCCATTAAGTTTGCGGGCCGGGCCAGCTGACTTAGTTTGACCGGTCAACTATATAGCTGGGCTGGTCCATTAGTTACGTGGGCCGGGCCTAACCTCTAAGGTTGACTGGTCAAAACATTAATGGGTCGGCCCACTAAGCATGTGGGCCGGGCCGAATGCACTCGTTTGACCGGTCAATAGGCAAAAGGGCCAGCCCACAAAACATGAGGGACCCACTTTCATGTTATCGGGCCGGCCCATTTACCAAGTGGGGTCCACCTTAAAGCAAGTGGGCCGGCCCAATTAGCATGTGGGCCCCACTTTCCTGCTATCGGGCCGGCCCATTCAGTACGTGGGGTCCACATTAGATCAAATGGGCCGGCCCACCAAGCCAGTGGGCCGGGCCAAAAGCACAGGTGGGTCCCATTTTCCTGTTAACGGGCCACCCATTTAGTATGTGGGGTCCACCATATAGCAAGTGGGCCGGCCCAGCAAGATAGTGGGCCGGGCCAAAAGCACAGGTGGGTCCCACTTCCCAGTTAAAGGGCCGACCCATTTAGTATGTGGGGTCCACCATATAGCAAGTGGGCCGGCCCAACACGCTAGTGGGCCGGGCCAAAACCACAGGTGGGTCCCACTTTCCTCTTAAAGGACCGGCCCATTTAGTATGTGGGGTCCACCATGTTGCAAGTGGGCCGGCCCAACAAGATAGTGGGCCGGGCCAAAAGCAAAGGTGGGTCCCACTTTCCTGTTAAAGGGCCGGCCCATTTAGTATGTAGGGTCCACCTTATAGCAAGTGGGCCGGCCCAACAAGATAGTGGGCCGGGCCAAAAACACAGGCGGGTCCCACTTTCCTCTTAAAGGGCCGGCCCATTTAGTATGTGGGATCCACCACAAAAGCAATTGGCTGGCCCAACTAGTTAGTGGGCCGGCCCAGAATTGGGTGGGGTCCACCTTAAAGCAAGTGGGTCGGCCCAATTAGAGTGTGGGGTCCACCGTAAATCAATTGGGCTGGCCCAATAAGTAAGTGGGCCAGCCCAATAAGTAAGTGGGCCAGCCCGTTTAGTTGCTGTTTATATGCCGGCATAATTGGCGCTTTAGAATTTTGCGGGCCGGCACATATGTGATTTCGGTTAATTGGGCCGTTTAAGGGATGGGAATTCGTGTTTTAGATACTGAGAATATTTACGCAGCAATGATTTCTGTCGGATAGCCTCACTTACCACAAGCAAAAAAGAAAAAATGCGTGAAAAAACTATAAAAACTAACTAAATATTACATCAGCTGCACGGCTTTGAAAAAATATTACAGAACCCAGAGAAATTGAATGGTAATTAAACCTAGCAATACAATGAAGCGATCCGGCAATCTTTTAAGTTGTCCATGCAGCACCTATATCTGAAACAAAGACCTTACAAGTTAAGACAGCAACAATGGAAAGGCAAAGACACTACAATATTGTTTGCCAAAGAATTTGGAACTCATCATTTTGTCATTATAACAAGATCATTGTAATGCGCACAATAAGCAAACAAAGAGTGCATGCCGCATACCATGTGACCAATATAACAGAGCATGTTAGAATGAAACAGCAGACTTACTACTGTCGAGTCCCATGCAAACCAACATGTTCAGGGAGTACAAAATTGGCATGAACAACATAGTAGCAGGCTATAAATTTTGTAACAACGACTGAGCAAGATCAAGTTATGATGGCTACATCTACAGAGCAGGGAATGTAAACCAAAAATAGAAGTTACGATGGCAAAAGCTAAAGAGGAGGGAATGTGAACCAACATGTGCCAAGTGCAATTACTTCATTTTGGCCGTGAACTAAATAATACTCCCGAACTTATAGTGAAGGGGATGCAAATCAAGATGTTTCGGGATATAAACTTGTAATGAGTAACACATAGAGGATAGTTAATGCTGGAGCTTAGGATGGACCAGATACAGAATATAGTGGGATCACCTGTGAACTTGTATAAGAGGGAATGCAAACCAATATGTTTAGCATTCCATATGTGAGCGTCATGCCAAGTCAGAGAAACAAGTCAATAATGCAGCTTTTGAAGAACAAGATGGCACGTAAAATTATTATCTAGTAGTATGACAAGTTTATTTGTACTACAGGCTAGATAGCAGAGTGATATCATGCCAAACTAAGTCCTTACTTTGTTAGCTTACAATGAACTAGATACAAAACAATGGCATCACCTGTAGTACAGGGAATGCAAGCCAACATGTTCATGGAGTAAAAAATTGGCGCAAACAACATAGTAGCAGGCCATAATTTTTGTAACAACGACTGAGCAAGATAAAGTTATGATGGCTGATGTCTACGTTCCCCCTCCTTTCCTGTAGACAGTGTTGGGCCTCCAAGAGCAGAGGTTTGTAGAACAGCAGCAAGTTTTCCCTTAAGTGGATCACCCAAGGTTTATCGAACTCAGGGAGGAAGAGGTCAAAGATATCCCTCTCATGCAACCCTGCAACCACAAAGCAAGAAGTCTCTTGTGTCCCCAACACACCAAATAGGTGCACTAGTTCGGCGAAGAGATAGTGAAATACAGGTGGTATGAATATATATGAGCAGTAGCAACGGTGCCAGGAAATAGCTTGATGGTGTGTAGTTGATGGTGGTAGTATTGCAGCAGTAGTAACATGATAAAACGATAAACAAGCAGTAGTAACTCAGCAGTATTTAGGAACAAGGCCTAGGGATTACACTTTCACTAGTGGACACTCTCAACATTGATCACATAACAGAATAGATAAATGCATACTCTACACTTTTGTTGGATGATGAACGCATTGCGTAGGATTACACGAACCCTCAATGCCGGAGTTAACAAGCTCCACAATTTGTTCATATTTAAGTAACCTTATAGTGTAAGATAGATCAACATAACCAGATAGATCACATCAATACCATCATAATGATAATTAACTCCACAATCTACAAGAGATCATGATCATAGCCTATGACAAGAACCACACGGTGCACACACTAGTCACCTTTACACACGTGCAGGAGGAATAGAACTACTTTAATAACATCACTAGAGTAGCACATAGATGAATTGTGATACAAAACTCATATGAATCTCAATCATGTAAAGCAGCTCATGAGATCATTGTATTGAAGTACATGGAGAGAGATTAACCACATAGCTACCGGTACAGCCCCGAGCCTCGATGGAGAACTACTCCCTCCTCATGGGAGCAGCAGCGGTGATGAAGATGGCGGTGGAGATGGCAGCGGTGTCGATGGAGAAGCCTTCCGGGGGCACTTCCCCGTCCCGGCGGCGTGCCGGAACAGAGACTCTGTCCCCAGGATCTTGGCCTCGCGATGGCGGCGGCTCTGGAAGGTTTACGTGGTTTCGTCGAACGCATCGGGGTTTTCGATCCGGGGGCTTTATATAGGCGAAGAGGCGGCGCAGAGGGCTGACAGGGGGGGCCAAACTATAGGCGGCGCGGCCCCCTACGGCCGCGCCAGCCTGTAGTTTGGTGGGCCTGTGGCCCCCCCTCTGACCTCTCTGGTGTGTTCTGGATGCTTCCGGGGATTCTAAGATCTTTGGCGTTGATTTCGTCCGATTCCGAGAATATTTCGTTACTAGGATTTCTGAAACCAAAAACAGCAGAAAACAGGAACTGGCACTTCGGCATCTTGTTAATAGGTTAGTTCCAGAAAATGAACGAATATGACATAAAGTGTGCATAAAACATGTAGATAACATCAATAATGTGGCATGGAACATAAGAAATTATCGATACGTTGGAGACGTATCAGCATCCCCAAGCTTAGTTCTGCTCGTCCCGAGCAGGTAAAATGATAACACAGATAATTTCTGGAGTGACATGCCATCATAAACTTGATCATACTATTGTAAAGCATATGAGATGAATGCAGCGATTCAAAACAATGTAAATGCAATGAGTAAACAATTGAATCATATAGCAAAGACTTTTCATGAATAGTACTTTCGAGACAAGCATCAATAAGTCTTGCATAAGAGTTACTCATAAAGCAATAAATTCATAGTAGAGACATTGAAGCAACACAAAGGAAGATTAAGTTTCAGCGGTTGCTTTCAACTTGTAACATGTATATCTCATGGATAATTGTCAACATAGAGTAATATAATAAGTGCAATATGCAAGTATGTAGGAATCAATGCACAGTTCACACAAGTGTTTGCTTCTTGAGGTGGAGAGAAATAGGTGAACTGACTCAACAATAAAAGTAAAAGAATGGTCCTCCATAGAGGAAAAGCATCGATTGCTATATTTGTGCTAGAGCTTTGGTTTTGAAAACAAGAAACAATTTTGTCAACGGTAGTAATAAAGCATATGTATCATGTAAATTATATCTTATAAGTTGCAAGCCTCATGCATAGTATACTAATAGTGCCCGCACCTTGTCCTAATTATCTTGGACTACCGGATCATCGCAATGCACATGTTTTAACCAAGTGTCACAAAGGGGTACCTCTATGCCGCCTGTACAAAGGTCTAAGGAGAAAGCTCGCATTGGATTTCTCGCTATTGATTATTCTCAACTTAGACATCCATACCGGGACAACATAGACAACAGATAATGGACTCCTCTTTTATGCATAAGCATGTAACAACAATTAATTTTTCTCATTTGAGATTGAGGATATATGTCCAAAACTGAAACTTCCACCATGGAACATGGCTTTAGTTAGCGGCCCAATGTTCTTCTCTAACATATGCATGCTTAACCATATGGTGGTAGATCTCTCTTACTTCAGACAAGACGAACATGCATAGCAACTCACATGAAATTCAACAAAGAGCAGTTGATGGCGTCCCCAGTAAACATGGTTATCGCACAACAAGCAACTTAATAAGAGATAAAGTGCATAATTACATATTCAATACTACAATAGTTTTTAAGCTATTTGTCCCATGAGCTATATATTGCAAAGGTGAATGATGGAATTTTAAAGGTAGCACTCAAGCAATTTACTTTGGAATGGCGGAAAATACCATGTAGTATAGGTAGGTATGGTGGACACAAATGGCATAGTGGTTGGCTCAAGTATTTTGGATGCATGAGAAGTATTCCCTCTCGATACAAGGTTTAGGCTAGCAAGGCTTATTTGAAACAAACACAAGGATGAACCGGTGCAGCAAAACTCACATAAAAGACATATTGAAAACATTATAAGACTCTACACCGTCTTCCTTGTTGTTCAAACTCAATACTAGAAATTATCTAGACCTTAGAGAAACCAAATATGCAAACCAAATTTTAGCATGCTCTATGTATTTCTTCATTAATGGGTGCAAAGCATATGATGCAAGAGCTTAATCATGAGCACAACAATTGCCAAGTATCACATTACCCAAAACATTAATAGCAATTACTACATGTATCATTTTCCAATTCCAACCATATAACAATTTAACGAAGGAGAAACTTCGCCATGAATATTATGAGCTAAGAACACATGTGTTCATACGAACCAGCGGAGCGTGTCTCTCTCCCACACAAGCATGATGTAATCCAATTTATTCAAACACAAACAAAAATAAAAGCAAACCGACGCTCCAAGCAAAGCACATAAGATGTGACGGAATAAAAATATAGTTTCAGGGGAGGAACCTGATAAGTTGTCGATGAAGAAGGGGATGCCTTGGGCATCCCCAAGCTTAGACGCTTGAGTCTTCTTGATATATGCAGGGGTGAACCACCGGGGCATCCCCAAGCTTAGAGCTTTCACTCTCCTTGATCATAGTATATCATCCTCCTCTCTTGATCCTTGAAAACTTCCTCCACACCAAACTCGAAACAACTCATTAGAGGGTTAGTGCACAATAAAAATTAACATATTCAGAGGTGACACAATCATTCTTAACACTTCTGGACATTGCATAATGCTACTGGACATTAATGGATCAAAGAAATTCATCCAACATAGCAAAAGAGGCAATGCGAAATAAAAGGCAGAATCTGTCAAAACAGAACAGTTCGTATTGACGAATTTTAAAATGGCACCAGACTTGCTCAAATGAAAATGCTCAAATTGAATGAAAGTTGCGTACATATCTGAGGATCATGCACGTAAATTGGCTTAATTTTCTGAGCTACCTACAGGGAGGTGGACCCAGATTCGTGACAGCAAAGAAATCTGGAACTGTGCAGTAATCCAAATCTAGTACTTACTTTTCTATCAACGGCTTTACTTGGCACAACAAAACACAAAACTAAGATAAGGAGAGGTTGCTACAGTAGTAAACAACTTCCAAGACACAAATATAAAACAAAGTACTGTAGCAAAATAACACATGGGTTATCTCCCAAGAAGTTCTTTCTTTATAGCCATTAAGATGGGCTCAGCAGTTTTAATGATGCACTCGCAAGAAATAGTATTTGAAGCAAAAGAGAGCATCCAGAGGCAAATACAAAACACATTTAAGTCTAACATGCTTCCTATGCATAGGAATCTTGTAAATAAACAAGTTCATGAAGAGCAAAGTAACAAGCATAGGAAGATAAAACAAGTGTAGCTTCAAAAATTTCAGCACATAGAGAGGTATTTTAGTAACATGAAAATTTCTACAACCATATTTTCCTCTCTCATAATAACTTTCAGTAGCAACATGAGCAAACTCAACAATATAACTATCACATAAAGCATTCTTATCATGAGTCTCATGCATAAAATTATTACTCTCCACATAGGCATAATCAATTTTATTAGTTGTAGTGGGAGCAAATTCAACAAAGTAACTATCATTATTATTCTCATCATCAAATATAGGAGGCATATTGTAATCATAATCAAATTCATCCTCCATAACAGGTGGTAACAAAAGACTACTATCATTATAATCATCATAAATAGGAGGCAAAGTATCATCAAAGAAAATTTTCTCCTCAATTCTTGGGGGACTAAAAATATCATGCTCATCAAAGCCAGCTTCCCCAAGCTTAGAATTTTCCATATCATTAGCAACAATGGTGTTCAAAGTATTCATGCTAACATGTTCCATGGGTTTTTTAATTTTCGCATTAAACCATTCATGTCTTGACTCAGGAAATAGTACAAAGAGCTCACAGATGTTTTCCATTATGCCTAACTAGTGTAAACAAGAAACAAAAAGATGCAATTGCAGGATCTAAAGGAAATAGCTTCGAGCACAAACACAATGGCGCCAGAAAAGTGCTTTACCTGGAACCGGAGTATGAGTGCCTTTTACCTTTCCTCCCCGGCAACGGCGCCAGAAAAGTGCTTGATGTCTACGTTCCCCCTCCTTTCCTGTAGACAGTGTTGGGCCTCCAAGAGCAGAGGTTTGTAGAACAGCAGCAAGTTTTCCCTTAAGTGGATCACCCAAGGTTTATCGAACTCAGGGAGGAAGAGGTCAAAGATATCCCTCTCATGCAACCCTGCAACCACAAAGCAAGAAGTCTCTTGTGTCCCCAACACACCAAATAGGTGCACTAGTTCGGCGAAGAGATAGTGAAATACAGGTGGTATGAATATATATGAGCAGTAGCAACGGTGCCAGGAAATAGCTTGATGGTGTGTAGTTGATGGTGGTAGTATTGCAGCAGTAGTAACACAGTAAAACAGTAAACAAGCAGTAGTAACTCAGCAGTATTTAGGAACAAGGCCTAGGGATTACACTTTCACTAGTGGACACTCTCAACATTGATCACATAACAGAATAGATAAATGCATACTCTACACTTTTGTTGGATGATGAACGCATTGCGTAGGATTACACGAACCCTCAATGCCGGAGTTAACAAGCTCCACAATTTGTTCATATTTAAGTAACCTTATAGTGTAAGATAGATCAACATAACCAGATAGATCACATCAATACCATCATAATGATAATTAACTCCACAATCTACAAGAGATCATGATCATAGCCTATGACAAGAACCACACAGTGCACACACTAGTCACCTTTACACACGTGCAGGAGGAATAGAACTACTTTAATAACATCACTAGAGTAGCACATAGATGAATTGTGATACAAAACTCATATGAATCTCAATCATGTAAAGCAGCTCATGAGATCATTGTATTGAAGTACATGGAGAGAGATTAACCACATAGCTACCGGTACAGCCCCGAGCCTCGATGGAGAACTACTCCCTCCTCATGGGAGCAGCAGCGGTGATGAAGATGGCGGTGGAGATGGCAGCGGTGTCGATGGAGAAGCCTTCCGGGGGCACTTCCCCGTCCCGGCGGCGTGCCGGAACAGAGACTCCTGTCCCCCAGATCTTGGCCTCGCGATGGCGGCGGCTCTGGAAGGTTTCTGTGGTTTTCGTCGAACGCATCAGGGTTTTCGATCCAGGGGCTTTATATAGGCGAAGAGGCGGCGCAGGAGGGCTGACAGGGGGGCCAAACTATAGGGCGGCGCGGCCCCCCCTCTGGCCGCGCCAGCCTGTAGTTTGGTGGGCCTGTGGCCCCCTCCGACCTCTCCGGTGTGTTACGGATGCTTCCGGGGATTCTAAGATCTTTGGCGTTGATTTCGTCCGATTGAGAATATTTCGTTACTAGGATTTCTGAAACCAAAAACAGCAGAAAACAGGAACTGGCACTTCGGCATCTTGTTAATAGGTTAGTTCCAGAAAATGCATGAATATGACATAAAGTGTGCATAAAACATGTAGATAACATCAATAATGTGGCATGGAACATAAGAAATTATCGATACGTTGGAGACGTATCAATGGCTAGATCTACAGAGCAGGCAATGTAAACCAAATATAGAAGTTACGATGCCAAAAGCTATAGAGCAGGGAATGCGAACCAACATGTGCAATTACTTAAAATTGGCCATGAACTAAATAATAGCAGGATGTTACTATAATACCTATAATTTTTGTAACAACGACTGAGCAAGATAGAAGTTATGATGGCTACATCTACAGAGCAGGGAATGCAAACCAAAATGTTCAATCGCTTAAAGTTAGCAATGAACTAGAAAATAGCAAGGTGTTACGGTCATAGCTAGGAATGAACTAAAAGAGCTTCAGACAAACAAGCATATGAACCCAGAACATGGCGCTAAAACAAGGGACTTACATTAGGAGAAGCACTCTGTGGGAGTCACAGCAGATCTTCCTGGGGTTGATAGATCCGGTGATGAAGTACGCAACATGTGCTACTTGGGGTTGGAGAGACGGCCATTACACTTCATGGTTACTCATCTCATCTGCAAAAACGTAACGGCGCGTCGTTAGCACAAACAGGTTCCCGCAAGATTAAACAAGAACTTGCAGGCAAGCAATAGAAAAGCGACAGTAGAAGAGTTTAGATCATGCACGGTGCCGGTGAAGCAAATCCGGTTCATGCACAGCGGTGTCGGTGAGCAAGATCCGATGCGGTGGACGACGGATCCGGCGAAGCGGCTCCGGTGGGGTGGACGATACCGCAGCTGAAGCGACTGCGGTAGACTGCTGGATGAGCATATGGTTTCGAGGTTCGGCGGGGATGATCCGGTCCGGTTGATGATAGCGTCGATGAAGCGGCTCCGGCAGGCAGCCGGATGACGAGGATCGCGAGGCCTCGGGTAGGCCAGGGAAGTCCGTCCGGCGGGGATGTTCCGGTGCGGTGGTCGTGGAGGTGGGAGAGAGGGACTTGGGAAATTCCGGTGGGTGGTCTGAGGGAAATGAATTTTTTTGGGGAGGGTTTCCGGGCTAGGGAGGTGGTGATCCAAAAAATGACGGGTAGACCCCCCCACCAACCGACTTTGCTGTCATCTCCACAGGGGTAGAATGGGAATTTGGAAGCATGTGAATTTTTGGTATTTTGTGGGCGGGAAGTTTTGCCGCTATGAGATTTTGAATTTGGCTAAGGTCCAAGTATAATGATAAAAAATTGTGAGAACGTACTAGTACCTCTGTTCAAGGCCGAGTGCAAAATCAAATCATCATCACCTTGAATATCGGTCAGTACCATGATCATGATCTATCTCTGAAATTAGTGTATCCGCTAGATCTTGCAAAGTGTAATGATAAAAAGAATTGTGAGACCGTACTAGTACTTCTCTTCTAGGCCGAGTACAACATCAAATCATCATCACGTTGAAAATTTGTTACCAACTTACCATGATCATGATCTACCTCTGAAAATGGGCGCATCCGCTAAAACTTGCAAAGTATAATGATACAAATTTGTGAGACCGTACTAGTACTTATGTTCAAGGTCGAGTGCAACATCAAATCATCATTACATTGAAAATTGTGTTACCATGATCATGATATTTCTCTGAATTTGGCGCATCCGCTAAATCTCGCAAAGGATAATGATAAAAAAATTGTGAGATTGTACTAGTTCTTATGTTCAAGGCCGAGTACAAGATCAAATCATCATCACGTTGAAATTTGTTACAATGATCATGACATATCTCTAAAATTGGTGCATCCGCTAAATCTTGCACGTGGCGCATCTCGGTGCGGAGCAACAGGTCGGTGCTATCAAGGTTGAGGCGTCGGTAGCGTCATCGGGCTCTCCTCTCTTGATAGATCTTCTACATGGCGCGTCGCACCACCCGCTGATAAGCGGTCACATGTGAGACCGAGGTGGAGACGTCCCCGGCATCCTCGAGGCGCATCCAAAAAAAATTAGTATAGCTTTTATTTCTGTTGCTTGCATTATGTTTAGTAAATGGCTACTCCTGAGAATACTAAGTTGTGTGATTTTATTAGCACCAACAACAATGATTTTATTTGCACACCCATTGCGGCCGCCCTTCTACGAGCCAGCGTCGACTCAAGGTATGAATCCATGTGGTGTCGCGCCCCTTCTGCCGATGAAGTGGGTGCCTTAGATTTATTGTTCTTCTCTTATGATTATTTCGAGCCGAACATGTGTGCTCTTTCTCTGAATATATTGCTTGAAAATCTTACCAAGTTACTTAAATTCACTTCGTTCTTAATCTTGCGAGCTAATATTGTTAATTTTAATGAACGGTGGTGCGCGCAAGGTGAATTATTTGTGGGTGTGTTGAGCTGTTAGGCATAAGTCGAAATCCTCATCTAAACGAGTCCTCAGCTTAACACATAAAAAAGGTGTTCAATCTCGCCCACAATACCCTCTTCTTTCATCTCCCTTTATTGGAACTTGTTTTGCAGACAAGGAAAGTGGCACGTGTAATGTGAGTAAAACCCTCTTAGCCAAAATCATCTACGAGCAAGATTTTCTATACTGTAGATGCCCCAATTGACTCTCATCCCCAAAGTAGTTTTTTATGTCAGTATAGACTTCTTTACTTGATGTATACTATCGTACATGGCATGCATTTGCCTAATGAGCAGCATTGTATTGCTATTCTAGCCAACCTGATCGATATGTCTAGCTTCATGCACGAGATGCCATGTTTAATTTACTCCCTCGCTCTGATCCATATTTCTTGGTGTGAAATGAATGTGAATCGGAGGGAGTACTTTTCTTAGATAGTACTATATCATTTCAAAAAAAGTACTACTACATCACAAATGCATCAAAAGAGTACTACATCACAAGACCACCACGGTTGTACTAGTAGAGTTTAATGCTGAACTTCCAAAGGGATTAAGATTACATATATGAAATTTAAACATGACCAGGGGCATGAGGGCCAGCAGCAGGGGCGTTGACGTGGAATAAGCTAGGCAAGACGTAATTCTGGAGGAAGAGGCCATATGATGCGTGCTTGGCCTTGGTTGCAGGGCGCTGCTTCCCCCGATGTACTTAGGCCTACACCCATCGCATGTTGGATCGGGCTGCGGATGTCCTTCTGGAGAATTTTGCCACATAATGGGCAAAATAGCTCCCCGCGCATGCAGAAACGAATTTCACCACCCTTCAGTCGCTTGAGAACATAGCGGCTTTTCCGGTCCCTGCGCACCTTGTTGTTGTCCATGTCATCAGAATACTCCTATGAATTATTAAGTACTACATAATCAGGTTTTTTATGACAGATCGAATAAATACTCCACTAACATAATCAAACCTTAGAAACCCTAAAATTAAATGTGTAGAACAAGTAAATGGCAGAAGAAATCGTAATAAATCATGAGAAACCCTATGAACAACCATGAACATAAGCCACAACAATTGCAAGTCCACTAAGTATAAACACATAAATTGATTATATGACTACATGGCAGATTAGTCAAAATTAAACTAGAATCTGATCTTATGAATCGTAGAATCAATTACATCTACAAGAACAAGGTAGGATATCAAATCAATCAAGAACCAGGCTCGTGCAAACCATGTGAACAGCAATATGACACAAAGCGGATTGGGACAGTTTCGATAAAAGAGTAGTACCTCCTCGTCATCACCCTCAACATCCTCCTGGAACTGAACGTTTGGGCCGAAATCATCGAAGGGGTCGAGGTTCGCGTCCAGCACCAGGCCTAGGAAGACCTCGCCGTGGTGACCTGCAACGCCGTGCACATCTTCGGCGGGATCAACAACGTTGGTATCCACCTTCTGCTCGACGGCCAGGACACCCATTTCGACCGAGGTCGAAGAATCAGACAAGCAGAGGAGACGAGCGGCATGGGTGCCCGGTGAAGCCTCACCCGTCGTGACGGCCAGGACGTCCATTTCGACCGAGGTCGGAGAATCAGACAAGCAGAGGAGACGAGCGGCCTGGGTGCCCGGTGAAGCCTCACCCACCGTGACGGCCACTACCGTAGAGGCATCCTCTGCGCGGGCGGCTGCCGATTGCTCCGCCTCGTATGCAATACCTGTCTTCATGCTGCTGCGGTTGGAAACGGGGAAGTCGATGTATCAGAGGTGCGGTGAGTGGATGGGGTTTTTTCACAGTGTGGGGGAGGCAAGTTGGGGGAGTGGAGAGGACGAGCTCGCGAGAGATGATGAGGCCGATTATTTTATAGCCTCTGACTCTCTGTATCCAGTAGTGGACGCGTGAAGTCGTGCATGTACTCGACTTTCCACTTTCTGGGAAACGTGTACGAAAGTTTTTTTTTGGACCATTTAACTTCATGTGGGGCTCATGTACACCAATACTTCCAAACGTCATAAGTAATTCAAAATCATTCAGAATAATATGAGACCTTAACATTTTTTGTGTGTCAGATATTGTCTATGAAAAATAACATCCTTCAAAAAATAAATCCCCTATGCCAATCCGATCATGCCCGTCTACTCCAACTAGCTTCCTCAAGTAATTTGGCACCTTATATTCTTAAAATGAACCAAAAATTGGCACAGAGGTGCATCATCACATTGAAAATGATGATACCATTCTGTCTTCCCATTTTTGTTTGAATTTTTCAAAATTGTCATGCCCTAACAGAAAAAATGCACTCCTTCTAAGAAGCATGTATCAGAATGGCATTACCAAAACCTAGGGGTGGGTGGGGGTGGGGGGGCACATGGTGGTGTGATGATACATCACATTTGGACCACACAACACCATTTGGACCAACCAAAAAAAACCACCCTACACAAACCCTGGTCAAAACTAGTTTGACCAATATTACAAAAGTTGTACGGAGTACATAATTCAGAAACCGTCAGAAATATACGAAGCATTCAGGAGTCCCCCAAGTCAGTGACTTTGAGTCACTTACAACTGTGGTCCACATATCTTTTTTTTGAGAGAGAATGGTCCACATATCAGTCACCCAAAGTCATGGCAAAGTCAGCTTGGCAAAGTCACCGACAGATAAAGCAAGCAGTGAACAGACAACTCCGTAGCACTGAAAAGACATCTCACTGAAAAGGCTAGTACTACCTTTTCTTCCCGGATAAGCAAAACTAGCTGATCGGTACTGACGAAATGCACCAGGTCCGCAATGTACTCCAGCTATAAAGTGAAGCATGCCTACCACTGAAGAGGAAATTCAAGATTCCACCAGATCCCCATATCACTCTTTTGCATAAAACACGGACATATCTTTTGCACAATTCACCACTTGTTGGTCTAATCTATCGCAGCTTCCATCAGTTGGTCATCTAATTAACGATTTAACGGATTAGAAAAATAAGCGGTGGAATTAGAAGTACTAGTAGCGAAATGTGCAAAATATACTGTCCTTCCCGAGGGGGTTTGTCCAGAAGAGGGCCGGATGACAATGTCCCGGGTACATCCAGAAAGGAGAGGGGTAGTTTCTAATACATGTAAGAAATTATTTTACAAAAAGGTACATACTAAGTAGTACAACTAGTAGTACAGTACTACTATTTTGAGGGAAAATGCCATGTCGTGCGACCTCTAATCAATGAGTAGAAGTTGTATGTGCACATAACATGCATTGCTGAAAGCTGGTTTCGCTGGAATTTGAGCTCAGCCGGGGCGGATTCTGCGAAGTTCGCCCGACGTCACTCATGTATCCCACCAAACTGCTCATTTCTTTCAATGTCTCTTCTCTTTCACTGCAGCTCTCCAACATCAGGTGCATCAACTTATCTTGTGCCTTCTGCTTATCGAGAAGGGCAAGGATGGCGATGTCAGCATATTCAAGAATCAACTTTTGGAGCTCTACTTTATCCTGAAGAAGGATTTTGTACTCTATATCAGACTTGTCTCTTCCGAGGCACACAGTCTTGAGTATGCTGCTGGCTTCCTCCGCTGATGCAATGTTCCTCTCTTTCTGCTTAATCAGCTCGTTCTTCAACATGTCGCGCTCATTGCGAAGGCTGCAAATGAGCTCCACAAGAGTTTTCGAATTCTTCTTCTTGGCAGCCAAATCGTCTCGGAGGCGATCACACTCTAAGCTGAGCTCCTCGTTTTTTTCCATCAAGATGGCGACAGTGGTGTCGATAGTCGGCGCCGCTTCCTTCAGGGCGAAATCATCGGTAGCAAGTAAGCGCAAAGGAAGAAGAAGAAGAAGAAGATAACTACACAGTGCTTGGTGCTACCTCATTTCGCCGGGGTAGGGCCGGGTTGAAATCATCGGACGACGATGATTCCTTGGTCGTGGAAGTTGGTGCAGTACGGGCATCGTTGGAACTTCCAACCCTTTAAGATGTATAACCATAGAGACTCTTAAAGAGCTTGAGCCCGGGAAGAAGAAACGAAAGTACATGGCGAAGGAAACTAACCCGGTGAGCACAGCACGGACGCGTTTCGGCGGCGGCGGCGGCGACAACGATCCCACTTGGTTTCTGGAAGCGTCTCTCGAAATTTCGAGCCGGCGTTTTTTCTCCGCGTACTTGACCGCCGACGACCTGAATTTTGAAGACATTGCTGGAGGAGAGAGCGACGAACAAATGTTTGTTAGGTGGAGAGAGGAAGAAAGTGAATGGAACGAGAGAGTTTAGCGTTTTGCCCTTATAGTCATAGTCGCTAACCGTGACGCGGGAAGGTTGGTCGTCAGCGTTTAATGGTCTCCCGCGTGGAAACCGAGGCGGCCACGAGGCAGCGGCTGGCCACGCGGCGTCCAGTCGCCTACGCCGCCGTAAATGAGGGTAGTTGCCTACCACCACCAGGTGACATGCACGTTTTGCATGTCAACGTGTGACATTCGGCCTAAATTCAAATTTTTTGACCGCCGATGAAGAGTTCCGTGCCATGCACTCTGGCACTCTGCACCGTCTTGGATCAGAAAATGAGCGAAGAACGAGGACGAGGCACTAGTTCAAATTTAGGATGAAGTTTAAGTTTTATTTTGGTTTAAATTAGATTAGAGGGAGTAGTACTCTTACTTTATTATATTACTCGTACTTGTGTTGATGTAGTAGTATTATTATGGTGGTGTACTTGCGTTCATGTACTTGTTTCAGCTGTTTTGGTGAAGGAGACATGCATCACCTTTTTTGGTGATGTATCTAGTCGTCCTGTAGCCCTTGTCAAATTCCTCTGATATACTGATGGGAGGGCTTGTTCACCCCATACTGATGGGAGCCCTTGTCAAATCGTAATCATAGTTTTAAGTTTCGAAACCAATGAAAAATATCCTGCTACGTGCAAAATCTCAATGTGAAAATCTTAGTATATATTGTAGACTGCACAAAAATTATGAAAATATGGCAGGTAAAATTATACTCTGTATTGGAATTGTGAACTACTCCCTCCGTCTCACTACTTACGGCGCATTTTTTCCCGATATTACTCGATGCTTAAGGCGCGGGTGGTTGTGGTTCAGTTATCTCCCTAATTTGCACCTGCTTTCCCGCTTCCACTAGTCGAAAGTCGAAACCTGGCCACATTAACCCAAGATCCTGAAAAACTGTTGGTCTATCCCGAGAAACGAGGAGGTTTAAGGAAATGAGGAGTCCAGCGCGTGCGGAAGGTGCTTTAATCGTGCGAGCATGCAGGGGCAAAATGAGGAAACTAGCGATTACTTTCTCTCCTGCCAGTCTTATACCTTAATAAATGGGCAAACTGAGCACGTTGTAGCTAATCCTTTTATTAATTAAGCAGCTATATTAGTCAATAAGATTGCCTTATGTTTTTCCTCAGTTTTCGCCAAGCCCTTATTTGCAACCCGTAGAAGGAGCTCAGACGGGAGGATTCCAGTTTAGTTGACCGTTCCGTGCTGACGTGTGGGGCTAGTAGAAAGGGACCGCGTGGGACAGGACGAGACCGCGTTTGGTTGTATGTCAGCAGGAGCTAGGTTCTGTCTCTCTCGGCGCGAATATGCATTTTTAAGAGCACCTTTTCCCCCTCTGTCTCTTTGTCTTTTTTAACCAAATTAGTATCAAATCTAGAGAAGCTTGCATTTCTGTCTTTCTTCAATTATTTGTGCCTTTTGGCCCTCGTTGTTTGCCCAATATGGCAGCAAATCTAGTACTCCCTCTGGTCCATATGTATGTAGTTAAATCTAGAAGCAAATCTTCAGGGTAATGAACGACAAATTCACAGTCATAGTAAATCGAGAAAACAAAGTAGGGCCAACAAAATATAGTAGAATAGGGATAGATAATAGGGATCCCTCAATAAGCTGCATACACAGCAGCCAACATAGTAACAGGTTCGAGGTTCTTCACAACACCATCATACTAACAACATAACAACAAGGGATCCCTAGCTAACAACAAAATAGAAGCTGCTTTGCAGCAGCAGCACACGTCCAGGACTCCGCCTGCCCCATCTGCCTCTGCCTCCACTTGTTGCCCCCCTTGGGAGCCTTGGGCTTGAGCGGAGGCATGCGCCCGGCGGAGATCTCCACCCACTGGACGCTGCGGAGGTGCATGCCGAGCGCCATGTGCTTGGCGCGGAAGGAGTGGGGGTTCACCGACGCGCCGACCTTGGGGTTGGTGTTGCCGATGTTCTCGGCATGCGTGAGGAGGCAGTTGAAGTCAGTGCCGCCGAGTCTCCTAGTGCAGAAGGGGCACCTGTAGACACCCTTGGCGACGTCGAGGTAGGAGACGTACTGGCCGACCTGCAGCCTCCGCAGCACCTGGCGAGTCTTGGTGTCTTGGTCCTCTTCGTCGCTGCCGACGTCGCTGCCAGACACCTGATCCATATCAAGCTGGAACTTGAGTGAATGAGTTGCAACGATGTCTAACGTGCATGATAACAAAGTAAGGAAAAACAGAGCCAGCCTCAGTTAGAGTGGAGACGATTATATGTCTACAGGGATGGTGTTAGCGAACCAAAGCTCATGCACAACAGATTTGTACACAGCAATGGTTCGCTGAACCCACTCTGTAAAAATTTGTGCCCAACGATTCATCATAGGCAAAGAAACAGATTCCAGATCTGAATTTGAACAGATTCCAGATTATTTGCAAAATTAAACGGTTGATATCTTTTGATTCGTGCATAAAATAACTGATTGAGATCCCATGATTACTTGCATAAATTAACTGATTGAGATCTCATTATTACTTGCATAAATTAACCGAACGGCCGAACTCCAAATCTTCGACGAAATCAAGAAGGGGTCAAAGCAAAATGGAATAAAATCGGCGCAAATATCAACCCAATACTCATCCATCTACAGATCGGCACTAATAGTTACTAGGGAACCAGCAAAAATAGGGTTCAAAGAGGAATGGGGAACAAAAAAAGGGAGCAAACCATAGTTACCTCGTTCCATGGGTCGTCCATGCAGGTGTCGTAGGGGTTCGGAGGCGGGATGTACGGCACCTCCTCATAGGGGTCCCATCCCGGCGGGATCCGACCGCCACCGGCGGCGGCGACGGCCGTTGAGGGGACGGCATCGAAGAGGGAGGCGTCGCGCTTGGAGCCGACGGCGTCATGGACGATGGGATTCACATTCTCCTTGCACATCTCGCCGGCAGAGAGGGAGAGGGTTTTTCTCTTTGGAGAAGATGATGATGGGACGTGAGAGGAGGCGTTGCATGAGCTAGTGAGAGAGACAGAGAGAGTGCGAGGAGGCGTCTATAAAGGTGAGGGGTGGTTAATGCAACCCGCGTCCTACGCGTCCACCATTGATCGTCTGCACGTCTTGGGCTTCTGCAACGCGACACGAGTCCACGATTGCACGTCTTCGACTTCTGCACCGCGACCCGCGTCTACGCGTCAACAATTGCACGTCTTCCACTTCTGCACCGCAACACGCGTACTCGAGTCTAACCCTGGAAATTTAGCATTTTTTGTGTGCTCAGTTTTCCCCTTGAGTACTAATACTGGCAAGTGCAATATACTCCGTACTCAGTTTCACCTCAAGTGGATGGTCAACATATAGTCAACAAATGGGATTAACTAGTTAAATGAGTCAACAAATGGGATTATCAAGCTTACTTATTCGTTTTCACGTGTTAAACTTGTCTAAATCTTGGTCAAACCTAGGATTTGATCAACATTCAAAAGGGCAGAAAATTCCAAAAAAAAACAGAAAAATGAAAAACCAAAGCACATAGTCTTGTTATGTCATATAGTAAGCATTACATTTGATAAACAAGGTCTAGACATATTCAAACCATACAAATCATGTATCTACCCTCTAACCCCTAAACTATGTCTTATGAAGTCAAGCATGAAGAGAAGTGGTTTTGGGTTTCAAACATGGAAATTTCAAACACCTCCCAAAAACTTCATTTTAAAGTGACTAAGAAGGATACATGCTTCCCTTTTCATTTTCATGTTTTAAACTTGTTTAAATCTTGGTCAATCCTAGTATTTAACCAAGATTCAAATGGGCATCAAAATTTAAAAAAATCACAAAAATGAAAAACCAATGCACATAGTTTTTCTTATGTCATATAGTAAGCATTCAAGTTGATAAACAAGGTCTATACATATTCAAACCAGACAAATCATGTATCTATACCCCTAACCCCTAAACTCTGTCTTATGAAGTCAAGCATGAAGAGAATTGGTTTTGGGTTTCAAACATAGAAATTCAAAAACCTCCCAACAAGCTTCATTTTAGAGTGACTAAGAAGGATCCATGCTTACCTTTGCATTTTCATATTTTAAACTAGTTTAAATCATTGTCAACCCTAGGATTTGACCAACATAAATGGGCACAAAATTAAAAAAATCAGAAAAATGAAAAACAAAAGCACATAGTCTTCTTGTGTCATATCGTAAGCATTCAAATTGATAAACAAGGTCTAGATATATCCAAACCAGACAAATCATGTATCTACCCCATGTCGATCTTATGAAGTCTAGCATGAAGAGAAGACGTTTTGGGTTTCAAACATGGAAATTTCATGAACATGTCAAAAGCTTCATTTTAGAGTGACTAAGAAGGATCAAGGCTTACCTTTTCATTTTCATGTTTTAAACTTGTTTAAATCCTGGTCAAATCAAGGATTTGACCAAGATTCATATGGACATAAAATAAAAAAATGAAAAAATGAAAAACCAAAGCACATAGTCTTCTTATGTCATATAGTAAACATTAACGTTGATAAACAAGGTCTAGACATATTCAGACTAGACAAATCATGTATCTACCCCCTAACCCCTAAACTCTGTCTTATGAAGTCAAGCATGAAGAGAAGTGCATAGTTTGGGTTTCAAACATGGAAATTTAAAAAAACTCCCAAAAACTTCATTTTAGAGTGACTAAGAAGGATACATTCTCCCCTTTTCATTTTCATGTTTATACTTGTTTAAATCTTGGTCAAACCTAGGATTTTACAAGATTCAAATGTGCATCAAAATTCCAAAAAAAAAGATAACTGAAAAACCAAAGCACATAGTTTTCTTATGTCATATAGTAAGCATTAAAGTTGATAAACAAGGCCTAGACATATTCAAACAAGAAAAATCCTGTATCTACCCCTACCCCTAAACTTTGTCTTATGTAGTTAAGCATGAAGAGAAGTGGTTTTGGGTTTCAAACATGGAAATTTCAAAAACCTCCCAAAAGCTTTATTTTAGAGTGACTAAGAAGGATCCATGCTTACCTTTTCATTTTTATATTTTAAACGTATTTAAATCATTGTCAAGCCTAGGATTTGACCAAGGTTCAAATGGGCATAAAATTAAAAAAGATCAGAAAAATGAAAAACAAAAGCACATAGTATTCTTATGTCATATATATAGTAAGCATTCAAAAGTTGATAAACAAGGTCTAGACATATTCAAATAATACAAATCGTGTATCTACCCCTAACCCTAAACTCTGTCTTATATATGAAGTCAAGCATGAAGACAAGTGGTTTTTGGTTTCAAACACGGAAATTTCAAAAACCTCCCACAAGCTTCATTTTAGAGTGACTAATTAAGAAGGATCCAGGCTTACCTTTTCATTTTCATGTTTTAAACTTGTTTAAATCTTGGTCAAACCTAGGATTTGACCAATATTCAAATGGGCATAAAATAAAAAATAAAAAACCAAAGCACATAGTCTTCTTATGTCATGTAGTAATCATTCAAGTTCATAAACAAGGTCTAGACATATTCAAACCAGACAAATCATGTACCCCCTAACCCTAAACTCTATCTCATATATGAAGTCAAGCATGAAGAGAAGTGTGGTTTTGGGTTTCAAACATGTAAATTTCAAAAACCTCCCAAAAGCTTCATTTTAATTAGACTTACTTTTAAATTAAGAAGGATCCAGGATTAATTACATTTTCATTGTCATGTTTTAAACTTGTTTAAATCTTGGTCAAACCTAGGATTTGACCAAGATTCAAATGGGCATAAAAATTCAGAAAAAAATATCGAAAGAATGAAAAACCAAAGCACATAGCCTTCATATGTCATATAGTAAGCATTCAAATTGATAAACAAGGTCTAGACATATTCAAACCAGAAAAATCATGTATCTACCCCTAAGGCCTAACCCTAAACTCTGTCTTATGAAGTCAAGCATGAAGAGAAGTGCTTTTGGGTTTAAACCATGGAAATTTCAAGAACATCCCAAAAGCTACATTTTAGAGTGACTAAGAAGGATCGATGCTTACCTTTTCATTGTCATGTTTTAAACTTATTTGAATCTCGGTCAAATCCTAGGTTTGACCAAGATTTAAACAAGTTTAAAACATGAAAATGAAACGGGAAGTCTGTATCCTTCTTAGTCACTCTAAAATGAAGCTTTTGGGATGTTCTTGAAATTTCCATGGTTGACTTCATAAGACGGAGTCTAGGGTTAGGGTAGACCTATACATGATTTGTCTGGTTTAATTATGTCTAGACCTTGTTTATCAACTTTAATGCTTACTATATGACATAAGAAAACTATTTGCTTTTGTTTTTCATTTTTCTGTTTTTTTTTAAATTTGATGCCCAATTGAATCTTGTCAAATCCTAGGCTTGACCAAGATAATTTAAATAAGTTTAGAACATGAAATGAAAAGGGAAGCATGTATCCTTCTTAATCACTCTAAAATGAAGTTTTTGGGAGGTTTTTGAAATTTCCATGTTTGAAACCGAAAACCACTTCTCTTCATGCTTTACTTCATAAGACAGAGTATGTGATTTGGTTTTTCATTTTTATGTTTTTTGTTCTTCCCTTTTGAATCTTGGTCAAATCCTAGGTTTGACCAAGATTTCGACAAGTTTAACACATGAAAACGAATAAGTAAGCTTGGATCCTTCTTAGTCACTCCAAAATGTACCAAGATGTGTTAACTTTGCTTCATGAAAAAATAATGTCATGTAAATGAGTTAACTTGGATTTCTTACCCTTGAATCCATAGGAAACTTTTTTCTAATGCACTATAATAATCAATCGAGTTTTTACACCAACAGGTCTGTCACTTACGTGTGGTGCCCACTTATGAGGTCCCACACTTCAGTGAGCACAAGTGACGTGCAATAGGTACGCAAACTCCCAGCCATCTTCTTTGTCAAGAGAAGACGCATCAGGATGTGTATCGGTTGTCCCTCTCACAAAAGAAAAATCCTATTAACAGAGGTTCGAGTAACGCCAAACATCCAAATCCAGATGGATCCCAACTTGCTACTATCTCCTTCCCTAATTACGATACATATATTTTTACAGCCAAGTCAAAATTCAAAAGATTGAGGAACTCTACATAAAAAATATCAACATCTACAATTTTAGAAGCACATACTACGAAAGTATTATTCAGAGGGGGTACTGAATAATACGTTTTTATCGAGTACAAATAATGTCAGTTGGAACTAGACTTGTAAGACACATGGCCACAAATCTTTCGTCAGAAGAGTCGAATCTGCAAATCAGTAGTTACAAAAGCGACCCAGCTTAGGGATGGATAATATGACTTAGGCAATATAAACGTTGAAATATATGTATCTTGACATATTTCAGTTGTAGATACATCCATTTCAACATCAAGTAATATGGATCGGAGGACTAGCTAAAGAATAATGAGAGTCAGTGCTTCTCTCCCCCAGCCTACCTGGCGGAGCGGCCCTCCATCAGGTCAGGTGGTGATTCCGCTTCTCTCCCTGGAACTCCTTATCCCCCAGCCTACTCGGCGACGTGCGCTCCTCAGCTACCTCCGCGAGGGCGCCTCGGTGACCTACGCAAAGGTGGCTGGACTCGGAGCACATCGACTTCCTTCTGCGGTGCCTGGATTGGATCGACCATCCCGCGCGTGTCCTCCACCATATTGTTTTTCTTCAAGATGCTGTCATCCATCATCTTCTTCACCGCATCATGTTGGGTGTTGAGGCTCCCGTTGAGAGCTTGAACGCACATGTTTGATAGCTCGACGTTTTCTTCGCGAAGAAAGCCGCACTCGATCTTAAGCATCAAATTCTCGCCCTTAAGCTTCTTGATGACAGTGTTCGTTTCCTCACTTGATGGAATGCTCACATCATGCAGCTTGCCCCGGCCGGTGACCTCGTCCTTCAAAGTATCGAGATCATCGCGAAAGTTGGAGGCGAGTTTCACGAGAGTTTTAAGCTCATCTCTGAAACACGCCGACGCTTCCTGCATGGCAATATCATCAGTACCAAACAAAGTGACGAGAGGAAGACGAAAATGTCCAATCAGTGGTAACCTCTAAGCGCACGAGACACGGGTTGAAGTCGTCATGAGAAGATGGCAGGGTGCGTCGTGGGGCACTGAGATATGTATAAAAAGGATTAATACGGAATAAAGAGTTGGGACCTCCGGGCCAGGAAGAATCAAGAAACATGGCGATGGAAACTAACCAGGAATCTTCGACCGCACGACGGACGCCGTTCCGAGACGAGCGCGAAGCAGGGCCTTCGTTTTCTGGCGGGTCCTTTCTCGCGGCCAGCATCTGGATAGACCGCCGGCGGGAACTCTCCGCGTCCCTGGTCAACACTAGATGGTGCTTCTTCAAGCGAGATGGTGGCCTTGACTTCGGAGGCATCGCGGGAAGTGGAAGGAGACTGGAAGTGAAGCAAGAAGGGAATGGAAGAAGTACTCCCCCCTATTAAAACCAGACAGCCGTCTCCTGCCCTCGCTTCGAGCAACCTGGTCCGCCCATCCTAAATCAACGGCCGAGAGGGGGCTCCCTTGCGAACTCAGATCCAGTGACTTACCCAACAGAAGTTACCATGAACTTTACCTATACGAGCCATCAGATTAAGATCTGGTTGATCTAAAATTTGAAACTAAAATTTATGTTGCTCAGAAAAAAAATCCCTTTATCGAAAAAAAACTTTACATTAAGACGAAGTTGCATGGTGACTTCTCTTACTGGAGTCACTGGATCTCAGTCCCTGGTCAGGACTCGGGAGAAGAAGCAAATGAATCGAGAGCGGTCCGGAGTAGTACGTATGCTTCAACACAGAGACGTTCTATCCTGTCCGTCCACCGTAAATCAACGGGACAGAGCGGCTACCTTCTCTTCGAAGGCTCTGGCGCGCAACCCGAGGAATGGACATCTGTCGGCTAGTATAGAATTTTATAGCACGCCATTAATCGAGCTAGCAGCTGTACTACTGACTACTAGTACTACTCTGATGGACGTCCAAAGCTCTGAATAGTCAGTGGAAACAATGAACGCCAGGGTAGTACTGTAGTAGTGAAGCAATGGGGATTATCTGGAGCAAGTACGGAGTACCGAGTACAGTACTACAAAAGTGTTGTTCGTTGTTTTTGCAGTTCATTTTAGCGTGACGTCCAGGTACAAAAATGTGGGTTTTAAGAGCAAATCGCTGCGCATTGATATAGTTTGCACGTGATGTACGGTGCCCGGTGCATATAATATCACCATGGTACATATTTGATGGATTAAATTTAACTACTCCTACCTTATCACTTCTAAAATGATTGATATGGATTATCAAGATTTCCATATGTCATATAGTAAGCATTCAAGTTGATAAACAATGTCTAGACATATTCTAACCAGAAAAATCATGTATCTAGCCCTAACCCCTAAACTATGTCTTATGAAGTCAAATATGAAGAGAAGTGGTTTTGGGTTTCAAACATGGAAATTTCAAAAACCTCCCAAAAGCTTCATTTTAGAGTGATTAAGAAGGATCCAGACTTACCTTTTCATTTTCATGTTTTAAACTTGTTTAAATCTTGGTCAAACCTAGGATTTGACCAAGATTCAAATGGACTTAAAAAAATCAGGAAGAATGAAAAACCAAAGAACATAGCCTTCTTATTTAATATATAGTAAGCATTCAAGTTGATATACAAGGTCTAGACACATTCAAACCAAAAAAATCATGTATCTACACCTAACCATAAACTCTGTCTTAAGTGGTTTTGGGTTTCAAACATGGAAATTTCACAAACCTCCCAAAAGCTTCATTAAACAGTGACTAAGGAGGATCCAGGCTTACCTTTTCATTTCCATGTTTTAAACTTGTTTAAATCTTGGTCAATCCTAGGATTTGACCAAGATTCAAATGGGCATAAAAAATCAGAAAAATTAAAAACCAAATAACATAGCCTTCTTATGTCATATATATAGTAAGCATTCAAGTTGATAAACAAGGTCTAGACATATTCAAACCAGAAAAAAGCATGTATCTACCCCTAACAATAAACTCTGTCTTATGAAGCCAAGCATGAAGAGAAGTGGTTTTGGGTTAATTTCAAACATTGAGATTTCAAAAACCTCCCAAGAGATTCATTTTAGAGTGACTAAGAAGGATCCATGCTTACCTTTTCATTTTCATGTTTTAAACTCGTTTAAACCTTGGTTAACCCTAGGATTTGACCAAGATTCAAATGGGCGTAAAAATTCATAAAAAATCAAAAAATGAAAAACCAAAGCACATATATAGTCTTCTTATGTCATATAGTAAGCATTCAAGTTGATAAACAAGGTCTAAACATATTCAAACCAGAAATATCATGTATCATATCTACCCCTAACCCTAAACTCTGTCTTATGAAGTCAAACATATGAAGAGAACTGGGGTTTTGGGTTTCAAACATAAAAAAATTCAAGTACCTTCATTTTAGAGCTAGTGACTAATTAAGAAACGATTCATGCTTGCCTTTTCATTTTCATGTTTTAAACTTGTTTAAACCTTGGTCAAACCTAGGATTTGACCAAGATTTAAATGGGCATTAAAAATCGAAAAATATCAAAAAATGAAAACCCAAAGCACATATATAGCCTTCTTATGTCATATAGTAACCATTCAAGTTGATAAACAAGGTCTATACATATTCAAACCAGAAAAATCATGTATCTACCCCTAACCCTAAACTCTGTCTTAAGTGGTTTTGGGTTTCAAACATGGAAATTTCACAAACCTCCCAAAAGCTTCATTTTACAGTGACTACTTAAACCTAGGATTTGACCAAGATTCAAATGGGCATAAAAAATTAGAAAAAACAGAAAAAATGAAAAACCAAATAACATAGACTTCTTATGTAATATAGTAAGCATTAGTTGATAAACAAGGTCTAGACATATTCAAACTAGACAAATCATGTATCTAACCCTAACACTAAACTCTGTCTTATGAAGTCAATCATGAAGAGAGAAGTGGTTTTGGGTTTCAAACATGGAAATTTCAAGAACCTCCCAAAAGATTCATTTTAGAGTGACTAAGAAGGATCCATGGTTACCTTTTCATTTTCATATTTTAAACTTGTTTAAATCTTTGTCAAACCTGGGATTTGACCAAGACTCAAATGGGCATAAAAATTCAGGAAAAAACAAAAAGAATGATAAACCAAAGCACATAGCATTATTTATGTCATATAGTAAGGCATTAAAGTTGATAAACAAGGTCTAGACATATTCAAACCAGAAAATCATGTATATATCTGCCTCTAACCTTAAACTCTGTCTTAATTATGAAGTCAGTCATGAAGAGAAGTGGTTTTGGGTTTCAAACATGAAAATTCCAAGAACATCCAAAAATCTGCTTCATTTTAGAGTGACTAAGAAGGATCTAGGCTTACCTTTCCGTTTTCATATTTTATACTTGTTTAAATACCGGTCAAACCTAGGATTTGTCCAAGATTCAAATGGGCATAAAATTCAAAAAATTAGAAGAATGAAAAACAAAAGCACATAGTCTTCTTATGTCATATAGTAAGCATTCAAGTTGATAAACAAGGTTTATACATGTGTTCAAACCAGACAAATCATGTATCTACCCCCTAACCATAAACTCGGTCGATCTTATGAAGTCTAGCATGAAGAGAAGTCGTATGGGTTTCAAACATGGAAATTTCAAGAACCTCACAAAAGCTTCATTTTAGAGTGACTGGAAAAGATCCAGGCTTGCCTTTTCATTTTCATGTTTTAAAATTGTTTAAATCTTGGTCAAACCTAGCTAGTATTTGACCAAGATTGAAATGGGCATAAAATTCAAAAAAAAATGAAAAAACAAAAAAAACTAAAGCACATATCCTTCTTATGTCATATATATAGTAAGCCTTCAAGTTGATGAACAAGGTCTAGACATATTCAAAACAGAAAAAGCATGTATCTACCCCCTATAACCCTTAATTAACTATGTCTTATGAAGTCAAGCATGAAGAGAAGTGGTTTTGGTTTCAAACATGGAAATTTCAAAAACATCCCAAAAGCTTAATTTTAGAGTGAGTAAGAAGGATCGAGGCTTACCTTTTCATTTTCATGTTTTAAACTTGTTTAAATCTTGGTCAAATTAACCTAGCTAGTATTTGACCAAGATTCTAATGGGCATAAAATTCAAAAAAATCAGAAAAATGAAAAACCAAAGCACATAGCCTTCTTATGTCATAAAGTAAGAATTCAAGTTGATAAACAAGGTCTAGACATATTCAAACTAGACAAATCATGTATCTACCCCTAACACTAAACTCTGTCTTATGAAGTCAATCATGAAGAGAAGCGGTTTTGGGTTTCAAACATGGAAATTTCAAGAACCTCCCAAAAGCTGCTTCATTTTAGAGTGACTAAGAAGGATCCATGCTTACCTTTTCATTTTCATATTTTATACTTGTTTAAATCCTGGTCAAACCTAGGATTTGACCAAGATTCAAATGGGCATAAAATTCAAAAAAATAGAAGAATGCAAAACAAAAGCACATAGTCTTCTTAATTATGTCATATAGTAAGCATTCAAGTTGATAAACAAGGTCTAGACATATTCAAACCTGGCAAATCATGTATCTACCCCTAACCCTAATTAAACTATGTCTTATGAAGTCAACCATGAATTAAGAGAAGTGGTTTTGGATTTCAAACATTGAGATTTCAAGAACCCCCCAAAAGCTTCATTTTAGAATGACTAAGAAGGATCCATGCTTACCTTTTCATTTTCATCTGTTTTAAACTTGCTTAAATCTTGGTCAAACCTAGGATTTGACCAAGATTCAAATGGGCATAAACATTCAAAAAAATCAAAAAATGAAAACCAAAGCACATAGCCTAGCTTCTTATGTCATATATATATACAGTAAGCATTCAAGTTGATGAACAAGGTCTAGACATATTCAAAACATAAAAGCATGTATCTACCCCCTAACGCTTAACTCTGTCTTAATTATGAAGTCAAGCATGAAGAGAAGTGGTTTTGGGTTTCAGACGTGGAAATTTCAAAAACTTCCCAAAAGCTTAATTTTAGAGGGACTAAGAAGGATCCAAGCTTACCTTTTCATTTTCATGTTTTAAGCTTGTTTAAATACTGGTCAAACATAGGATTCAAATGGGCATAAACAATTAGAAATAAACAGAAAAAAATGAAAAACCAAATAACATAGCCTTCTTATGTAATATAGTAAGCATTAGTTGATAAACAAGGTCTAGACATATTCAAACCAAAAAAATCATGTATCTCTACCCCTAACCCTAAACTCTTGGTCTTATGAAGTCAAGCATGAAAAGAAGTGGTTTTGGGTTTCAAACATGGAAATTTCAAAAACCTCCCAAAAGCTTCATTCTAGAGTACTATGACAAAGAAAGATCCATGATTACCTTTTCATTTTCATGTTCTAAACTTGCTTAAATCTTGGTCAAACATAGGATTTGACCAAGATTTTAATGGGCATAAAAAATTCGAAAAAAATCAAAAAATGAAAAACCAAAGCACATATATAGCCTTCTTATGTCATATAGTAACCATTCAAGTTGATAAACAAGGTCTATACATATTCAAACCAAAAAAAGCATGTATCTATACCCCTAAACTCTGTCTTACGAAGTCAAGCATGAAGAGAAGTGGTTTTGGGTTTCAAACATGGAAATTTCAAAAACCTCCCGAAAGCTTAATTTTAGAGTGAGTAAGAAGGTTTATACATGTGTTCAAACCAGACAAATCATGTATCTATCCCCTAACCATGCATAAACTCGGTCGATCTTATGAAGTTTAGCATGAAGAGAAGTCGTTTTGGGTTTCAAACATGGAAATTTCAAGAACATCCCAAAAGCTTCATTTTAGAGTGACTAATAAGGATACAAACTTCGCTTTTCATTTTCATGTTTTAAACTTGTTTAAATCTTGGTCAAACCGCCTAGGATTTGACCAAGATTCAAATGGGCATACAAATTCAGAAAAAAAATCAAAAACCAATGCACATAGCATTCTTATGTCATATATATAGTAAGCATTAAAGTTGATAAACAAGGTCTAAACATATTCAAACCAGACAACTCATGTATATATCTACCCCTAACCCTAAACTTTGTCTTATGAAGTCAATCATGAAGAGAAGTGGTTTTGGGTTTCAAACATGGAAATTTCAAGAACCTCCCAAAAGCTTTATTTTAGAGTGACTAAGAAGGATCCATGCTTACCTTTTCATTTTCATGATTTAAACTTGTTTAAATCTTTGTCAAACCTAGGATTTGACCAAAAGATTCAAATGGGCACAAAATTCAAAAAAAGCAGAAAAATGAAAAACCAAAGTACATGGTCTTCTTATGTGATATAGTAAGCATTCAAGTTGATGCATTAACAAGGTTTGGACATATTCAAACCATACAAATCATGTATCTACCCCCTAACCGTAAGCTCTGTCTTATGAAGTCAAGCTTGAAGAGAAGTGGTTTTGGGTTTCAAACATGGAAATTTCAAAAACCTCCCAAAAACTTCATATTAGAGTGACTAATTAAGAGGGATACAAGCTTCCCTTTTCGTTTTCATGTTTTAAACGTGTTTAAATCTTTGTCAAACCTAGGATTTGACCAAGATTCTAATATATGGGCATAAAATTCAAAAAAAAAATTTGAAAAACCAAAGCACATAGTCTTCTTATGTCATATAGTTAGCATTAAAGTTGATGAACAAAGTTTAGACATATTCAAACCAGACAAATCATGTATCTACCCCCTAACCCTAAACTCGGTCTTGTGAAGTCTAGCATGAAGAGAAGTCATTTTGGGTTTCAAACATTTAAGCCAAAAGCCCCTTTTTCAAATACTTCAAACTTATTCAAATTTGGTTCAAATTTGAAAGACATACAAGTTATAGCACACATAGTGCATACATTTTCACACATACTGCACTAGATAGATGCTAACCCTATAGTTTGAGGCCATTTGGATGAGGTAGAAAAAATTCTTGGATTAGAATCGTGTTGTTCGAACCCCGTAGTTGGATTTTTTTGAACCTTGATCTGTAGTATTGGGCAAAACCCTAGTTTAACCTATTTAATTATAGATTCGTATATCGATTTTTCTACCTTTTTATTATTACTATGCAGCACATGTGTGTTTGCCCGTCTAGCTAGTGAAACTCGGAGGAAGAGGGATCACTCGGAAGGACAGAAGAAAGGGAGAGCATTATGGTGTCTCCCCTTTTTCGGGTGACGATGTTGACTATTGTGCAGGGTTTGTCAGTGAGCAGGAGGAGGTGCGAGCGAGCGAGTCGAGCGAGGCCGAGAATGAGAGAGATTTGTTTTTTTTGTGTGAGAGGGACAACCGAAGGATCCTGAAGGACCCAGAGACTTCCAATACGCATCCTGATGCGTCTTCTCTTGACAAAGAAGTTGGCTGGGAGTTTGCGTACCTATTATTGCACGTGACTTGTGCTCACTGATGTGTGGGACCTCACGCGTGGGCACCACACGTAAGTGACAGACCTGTTGGTGTAAAAACTCGGTTGATTATTATAGTGCATTAGAACAAAGTTTCCTATGGATTCAAGGCTAGGAAATCCAAGTTAACTCATTTACATGAAATTATTTTTTCCATGAAGCAAAGTTAACACATCTATCAATTGGTACATTTTGGAGTGACTAAGAAGGATCCATGCTTACTTATTCATTTTCACGTGTTAAACTTGTCTAAATCTTGGTCAAACCTAGGAGTTGACCAAAAGATTCAAATGGGCATAAAATTCAAAAAATAAACAGAAAAATGAAAAACAAAAGCATATATTCTTATTATGTCATATAGTAAGCATTCAAGTTGATGAATTAACAAGGTATGGACATATTCAAACCATACAAATCATGTATCTACCCCCTAACCCTAAACTCTGTCTTATGAAGTCTAGCATGAAGAGAAGTCGTTTTGGGTTTCAAACATGGAAATTTCAAGAACATCCCAAAAGCTTCATTTTAGAGTGACTAATAAGGATACAAACTTCGCTTTTCATTTTCATGTTTTAAACTTGTTTAAATCTTGGTCAAACCGCCTAGGATTTGACCAAGATTCAAATGGGCATACAAATTCAGAAAAAAAATCAAAAACCAATGCACATAGCATTCTTATGTCATATATATAGTAAGCATTAAAGTTGATAAACAAGGTCTAAACATATTCAAACCAGACAACTCATGTATATATCTACCCCTAACCCTAAACTTTGTCTTATGAAGTCAATCATGAAGAGAAGTGGTTTTGGGTTTCAAACATGGAAATTTCAAGAACCTCCCAAAAGCTTTATTTTAGAGTGACTAAGAAGGATCCATGCTTACCTTTTCATTTTCATGATTTAAACTTGTTTAAATCTTTGTCAAACCTAGGATTTGACCAAAAGATTCAAATGGGCACAAAATTCAAAAAAAGCAGAAAAATGAAAAACCAAAGTACATAGTCTTCTTATGTGATATAGTAAGCATTCAAGTTGATGCATTAACAAGGTTTGGACATATTCAAACCATACAAATCATGTATCTACCCCCTAACCGTAAGCTCTGTCTTATGAAGTCAAGCTTGAAGAGAAGTGGTTTTGGGTTTCAAACATGGAAATTTCAAAAACCTCCCAAAAACTTCATATTAGAGTGACTAATTAAGAGGGATACAAGCTTCCCTTTTCGTTTTCATGTTTTAAACGTGTTTAAATCTTTGTCAAACCTAGGATTTGACCAAGATTCTAATATATGGGCATAAAATTCAAAAAAAAATTGAAAAACCAAAGCACATAGTCTTCTTATGTCATATAGTTAGCATTAAAGTTGATGAACAAAGTTTAGACATATTCAAACCAGACAAATCATGTATCTACCCCCTAACCCTAAACTCGGTCTTGTGAAGTCTAGCATGAAGAGAAGTCATTTTGGGTTTCAAACATTTAAGCCAAAAGCCCCTTTTTCAAATACTTCAAACTTATTCAAATTTGGTTCAAATTTGAAAGACATACAAGTTATAGCACACATAGTGCATACATTTTCACACATACTGCACTAGATAGATGCTAACCCTATAGTTTGAGGCCATTTGGATGAGGTAGAAAAAATTCTTGGATTAGAATCGTGTTGTTCGAACCCCGTAGTTGGATTTTTTTGAACCTTGATCTGTAGTACTGGGCAAAACCCTAGTTTAACCTATTTAATTATAGATTCGTATATCGATTTTTCTACCTTTTTATTATTACTATGCAGCACATGTGTGTTTGCCCATCTAGCTAGTGAAACTCGGAGGAAGAGGGATCACTCGGAAGGACAGAAGAAAGGGAGAGCATTATGGTGTCTCCCCTTTTTCGGGTGACGATGTTGACTATTGTGCAGGGTTTGTCAGTGAGCAGGAGGAGGTGCGAGCGAGCGAGCGAGTCGAGCGAGGCCGAGAATGAGAGAGATTTGTTTTTTTGTGTGAGAGGGACAACCGAAGGATCCTGAAGGACCCAGAGACTTCCAATACGCATCCTGATGCGTCTTCTCTTGACAAAGAAGATGGCTGGGAGTTTGCGTACCTATTATTGCACGTGACTTGTGCTCACTGATGTGTGGGACCTCACGCGTGGGCACCACACGTAAGTGACAGACCTGTTGGTGTAAAAACTCGGTTGATTATTATAGTGCATTAGAACAAAGTTTCCTATGGATTCAAGGCTAGGAAATCCAAGTTAACTCATTTACATGAAATTATTTTTTCCATGAAGCAAAGTTAACACATCTATCAATTGGTACATTTTGGAGTGACTAAGAAGGATCCATGCTTACTTATTCATTTTCACGTGTTAAACTTGTCTAAATCTTGGTCAAACCTAGGATTTGACCAAAAGATTCAAATGGGCATAAAATTCAAAAAAAAAACAGAAAAATGAAAAACAAAAGCATATATTCTTATTATGTCATATAGTAAGCATTCAAGTTGATGAATTAACAAGGTATGGACAATTCAAACCATACAAATCATGTATCTACCCCCTAACCCTAAACTCTGTCTTATGAAGTCTAGCATGAAGAGAAGTCGTTTTGGGTTTCAAACATGGAAATTTCAAGAACATCCCAAAAGCTTCATTTTAGAGTGACTAATAAGGATACAAACTTCGCTTTTCATTTTCATGTTTTAAACTTGTTTAAATCTTGGTCAAACCGCCTAGGATTTGACCAAGATTCAAATGGGCATACAAATTCAGAAAAAAAATCAAAAACCAATGCACATAGCATTCTTATGTCATATATATAGTAAGCATTAAAGTTGATAAACAAGGTCTAAACATATTCAAACCAGACAACTCATGTATATATCTACCCCTAACCCTAAACTTTGTCTTATGAAGTCAATCATGAAGAGAAGTGGTTTTGGGTTTCAAACATGGAAATTTCAAGAACCTCCCAAAAGCTTTATTTTAGAGTGACTAAGAAGGATCCATGCTTACCTTTTCATTTTCATGATTTAAACTTGTTTAAATCTTTGTCAAACCTAGGATTTGACCAAAAGATTCAAATGGGCACAAAATTCAAAAAAAGCAGAAAAATGAAAAACCAAAGTACATAGTCTTCTTATGTCATATAGTAAGCATTCAAGTTGATGCATTAACAAGGTTTGGACATATTCAAACCATACAAATCATGTATCTACCCCTAACCGTAAGCTCTGTCTTATGAAGTCAAGCTTGAAGAGAAGTGGTTTTGGGTTTCAAACATGGAAATTTCAAAAACCTCCCAAAAACTTCATATTAGAGTGACTAATTAAGAGGGATACAAGTTTCCCTTTTCGTTTTCATGTTTTAAACGTGTTTAAATCTTTGTCAAACCTAGGATTTGACCAAGATTCTAATATATGGGCATAAAATTCAAAAAAAAATGAAAAACCAAAGCACATAGTCTTCTTATGTCATATAGTTAGCATTAAAGTTGATGAACAAAGTTTAGACATATTCAAACCAGACAAATCATGTATCTACCCCCTAACCCTAAACTCGGTCTTGTGAAGTCTAGCATGAAGAGAAGTCGTTTTGGGTTTCAAACGTTTAAGCCAAAAGCCCCTTTTTCAAATACTTCAAACTTATTCAAATTTGGTTCAAATTTGAAAGACATACAAGTTATAGCACACATAGTGCATACATTTTCACACATACTGCACTAGATAGATGCTAACCCTATAGTTTGAGGCCATTTGGATGAGGTAGAAAAAATTCTTGGATTAGAATCGTGTTGTTCGAACCCCGTAGTTGGATTTTTTTGAACCTTGATCTGTAGTACTGGGCAAAACCCTAGTTTAACCTATTTAATTATAGATTCGTATATCGATTTTTCTACCTTTTTATTATTACTATGCAGCACATGTGTGTTTGCCCGTCTAGCTAGTGAAACTCGGAGGAAGAGGGATCACTCGGAAGGACAGAAGAAGGGAGAGCATTAAGGTGTCTCCCCTTTTTCGGGTGACGATGTTGACTATTGTGCAGGGTTTGTCAGTGAGCAGGAGGAGGTGCGAGCGAGCGAGCGAGTCGAGCGAGGCCGAGAATGAGAGAGATTTGTTTTTTTGTGTGAGAGGGACAACCGAAGGATCCTGAAGGACCCAGAGACTTCCAATACGCATCCTGATGCGTCTTCTCTTGACAAAGAAGATGGCTGGGAGTTTGCGTACTGATGGCGTGTACAACACACGTCCGTTGGGAACCCCAAGAGGAAGGTGTGATGCGTACAGCGGCAAGTTTTCCCTCAGTATGAAACCAAGGTTTATCGAACCAGTAGGAGCCAAGAAGCACGTTGAAGGTTGATGGCGGCGAGATGTAGTGCGGCGCAACACCAGGGATTCCGGCGCCAACGTGGAACCTACACAACACAAACCAAGTACTTTGCCCCAACGAAACAGCGAGGTTGTCAATCTCACCGGCTTGCTGTAACAAAGGATTAGATGTATAGTGTGGATGATGATTGTTTGCAGAAAACAGTAGAATAGTATTGCAGTAGATTGTATTTCAGTAAAGAGAATTGGACCGGGGTCCACAGTTCACTAGAGGTGTCTCTCCCATAAGATAAACAGCATGTTGGGTGAACAAATTACAGTTGGGCAATTGACAAATAAAGAGGGCATGACCATGCACATACATATTATGATGAGTATAGTGAGATTTAATTGGGCATTACGACAAAGTACATAGACCGCTATCCAGCATGCATCTATGCCTAAAAAGTCCACCTTCAGGTTATCATCCGAACCCCCTCCAGTATTAAGTTGCTAACAACAGACAATTGCATTAAGTATTGCGCGTAATGTAATCAGTAACTACATCCTCGAACATAGCACCAATGTTTTATCCCTAGTGGCAACAAGACATCCATAATCTTAGAGATTTCTGTCACTTCCCGCATTCACGGAGACATGAACCCACTATCGAGCATAAATACTCCCTCTTGGAGTTACAAGCATCTACTTGGCCAGAGCATCTACTAGTAACGGAGAGCATGCAAGATCATAAACAACACATAGACATAAATTGATAATCGACATAACATAGTATTCTCTATTCATCGGATCCCAACAAACGCAACATAGAGAATTACAAATAGATGATCTTGATCATGTTAGGCAGCTCACAAGATCCGACAATTAAGCACAATGGGGAGAAGACAACCATCTAGCTACTGCTATGGACCCATAGTCCAGGGGTAGACTACTCACACATCACTCCGGAGGCGACCATGGCGGCGTAGAGTCCTCCGGGAGATGATTCCCCTCTCGGCAGGGTGCGGAGGCGATCTCTGAATCCCCGAGATGGGATTGGCGGCGGCGGCGTCTCGGTAAGGTTTTCCGTATCGTGGCTCTCGATGCGGGGGTTTCGCGACGAAGGCTATTTGTAGGCGGAAGGGCAGGTCAAGGGCGTCACGAGGGCCCACTACGAGCCGGCGCGGCCAGGGCTTGGGCCGCGCCGCCCTGTAGTCTGGCCACCTCGTGGCCCCACTTCGTCTCCTCTTCGGTCTTCTGGAAGCTTCGTGGCAAAATAGGACCCTGGGCGTTGATTTCGTCCAATTCCGAGAATATTTCTTTACTAGGATTTCTGAAACCAAAAACAGCAGAAACAAAGAATCGGCACTTCGGTATCTTGTTAATAGGTTAGTTCCAGAAAATGCACGAATATGACATAAAGTGTGCATAAAACATGTAGATATCATCAATAATGTGGCATGGAACATAAGAAATTATCGATACGTCGGAGACGTATCAGCATCCCCAAGCTTAGTTCCTGCTCGTCCCGAGCAGGTAAACGATAAACAAAGATAATTTCTGGAGTGACATGCCATCATAACCTTGATCATACTATTTGTAAAGCATATGTAGTGAATGCAGCGATCAAAACAAATTATATGACATGAGTAAACAAGTGAATCATTGACATAGGCATCCCAAATGGGCCTGCCGAAGATAGTACCCGGGGTTTACTGAAGGCCCACTACCCGAAGAATAAGAAGATTCGGGAGCCCAAGATATATCAAGGAAAGTCAAGAGTTGTAATAGGAAGTGTTATCTGTAATCTGGCGGGATGAGTTAGAAACCGTCCCGGACTCTGTAACTTGTATAGCACGAATCCCTCGGCTCCACCTCCTATATAAAGGGGGAGTCGAGGGACGAAGAAAGGATCGAATCATTGTCTACAAACCCTAGTTTTCATAATCGTCGAGTACTTTTCGGCTGAAACCTTCGAGATCTACTTACCCTCTACTTCTAACTAAACCCTAGCCTACAATCCATAGGCATTGACAAGTTGATACCTTGTCAATTGGCGCCGTCTGTGGGAACTAGAGGCGTAAGGATCTGATCTCGATGGCACGCTCAAGATCTTCGACATTGTCAACCGCAAGCAACACAATGGACCGAGGTAAACAGATCGCTGCTGGTCTTGTCGATTTTGTTCCTCACCCACCCTCCCGTTTGGATGCATATGCGTATCTGGCGGAGCCCATGGAGATGACGTTCGGAAGGTTTCACTTTCGCGTCGAGAAGGAAGGATCGTATCGTGTCGAGGTTCCGATTTCGTCGGGATCGTCGAAGGTCGATTCCGATTTTTCAAGCTATGCGTCGTCAACCGAGTCAGGAGAAGAAGAAACTTCGGCGACACGCTACAGCAGCACCAGAACAAGAGAGAAACTCGCCAAGATCTTCAACGACATGTCGTTTGAGTCATTTGCGGACTCATATATAAGCGATGGCTCAAGCGATGTCGACAGCCATGACTTCATCGACAAATCTATCACAGTGGGCAAGGTCTTCATCAATCTAAACGATGATGCCACCAAACCCAACATAGATCTGAGTACAAAGTATCATCAGATTTATGCCATTGAAGATCAAGAGGAAACATCTGAGGCTTTCGACGATCTGGGAAATCCATACGTCGATCCCTCCAATCTGCGACAAGGCCTGGGCAATAAATACGTCGGGCCAGAGCCGCGAGATAGAGTCCAACTTCCGCAAGCAGCGTGGGACAGAGCCGCGAGAGCTATGAACGGTACAGAACCAATGGCTACCACAGCCACACCAGAGGAATTACAAGCATATCAATATAGGCTCGCACGAGCTGCCAGGGAATTGGAAAAACAGACAGCTGAGTTGAACAGGAGGAGGGAGGCAGCTTCTGCATCCAGCAGGAGAAGGGCAGATCTGAGTCGACAATCTAGAACTTCGGGTGATAGCCACAGGGAGGCTCGGGACAGAGGAAGATCAAGGTTACAACACGTACCCGAAGCAGAAAGAGAGCACTTGGTTCAAAACCTCGACATGTCCTTTATGTCGATAGACACAAGAGGAAACATTATCCCTAAGACACCAGAAGCTGGGTATATGGCGACACAAGCTTTTATCCTCGCGTCTAAACCACCTCCAGGTGATCCAAGGGAAACACTATACAATATGGCGATAGCAGGAGTTGGAGCTATGGGGACAGCGTTCGTTTCAACGCCTCCCGAAGGAACAGCAAGGCAAAATAGTCCACGACCTGCAGCAGCAACGGCGGCAGCCCCTGAAGGACCAAGTGGAGCAAGAGATACGGCAGCACAAGCAAGAGTCGACAGAGCACGACAAAGCAGAAGGGATTATCGGCAATCTCCGGAGCTTAACGACGAAGATATGTGCGGCTTGCCATGCTTCACGAGGAGAGTCCGAAAAACTCGAGTCCCTTCAGGATTCAAGCTACCCGACAATTTCAAAAAGTTCGGCGGCCTTCAAGATCCAGAGGATTGGCTAGTCGACTATCTGGAGACAGTGAAGCTCACGGGGGGAACCAGGGCAACAGCCATGCAAAGCATTCAGGTGCATTTGAGTGGAGCCGCACGATCGTGGATAAAGAAACTCACTCAGGGATCTATCGACAGTGGGAAAGTTTCGAGGACGTGTTCGTCAAGAACTTCAGATCCACGTGCAAAAAACCCGCGTCGTTAGAGGAGTTGAGAGCATGTCGACAAAAGCCAGATGAGCCAATGAGAAAGTACATCCAAAGGTGGAATATCATCAAAAACTCGGCAGAAAATATATCTGACGAGAGAGCAATAGATGCGTTTGTCGCAGGAGTCAGGCGTGGAGATTTTGTCGAGGACTTGGGAAGGACCAATCCAAAGACAGTATCCGCATTAATGGAGATAGCAAATAAATGGGCAGATGGAGAAGACGCTGTCCACAACAAACGGCACAGGTCGCCAGAGGAGGACCGTGGTCGAAACTATCAACCAAGGCGAAGATTTCCTCGGCGGTACCGGAACTACGACGCTCCAGGACAAATTTCGGCAGGATTTCGGACAAATACAGGAGGAAGCAATAGAGATGATTACCAGAGAAGCAATGAACAGCGAGGTGATAACAGGGATGATTCACGCAACAGGCAAAATAGCGGGCCTAGGTTCCCAAGGCCTTTCGTGTCCCCTGAAGAGATGATGAATGGACCGTGCCAGATGCATTTTTTCCTCGACAAAGAACGGTAAAAGACAACAGGGCACTTGCGTAAAGATTGTCAAAATTTTCAAGCAATGTTGCGGTATGCAGAGAACGCTAATGCACGGGCAGCACGGAGAAATCCTCGAGAACCCGAAGCGAGATTCACTTGCCGCCTCCTCCCGCGATTACTGACGACAATCGGCATCAGCTCAGAATAGCGGCAGCACCTCCACCACCACCTTATGTTGATCCTAACTCCAACGGAGCGGTGTCGATGATTCAGAAAGGAAGGCCGTCTAATAGAGCTCGAGAAAGTAATCTCACGACGGTGTTTATGGCAGAGAAAATGCCTCCACCAACGAGTTGAGTACCTTAATTGGTCGGGACAAGATATCGGCTTCACAATAGCAGATCATCCGCGACAAGTTCCTCGACCAGGGCCATCGGCACTTATTCGCGGCGATTATCGCGGGATTTGATGTCTCTCGAGTGTTCATAGACGGCGGCAGCAGCTTAAACCTTATGTATGCAGATACATTGAGGAAGATGAACATATCCTTAGCAAACTTGAAACCAACAGACACAAGGTTCCACGGCATCACACCGGAGAAACCAAGTTATCCACTGGGAAAGATCAATCTCGACGTTCGGTTTGGGACCCGAGAAAATTATAGAATCGAGAGGCTCGAATTTGAAGTCGTGGATTTTCCGTCGCATGATACCACGCTCTGTTGGGACGACCAGCATATGCTAGATTTATGGCGGTGCCACACTATACATACCTGTTGTGGAGGATGCCTGGACCAAAGGGACCAATCACGATAAAGGAAGCTTTGCCTTAGCCGATAAGTGCGACAAGGATTTCCACGGTTGTCGAAACTTTCGGGATGCAAGCTGAGTACTTGGCGTCAAAAAGCATGACCGATTACGACGTCTTGCCAGACGTTGGAAGGCCAAACAAAGAATCAACTTTCAGATCGAGAAAAATTCAAAAGAGGTGCAGATTCACCCGACAGACCCGAAAAAGACGACATCTATCGCAAACGACATGGATATCGCATAGGAAAGCGCGCTCGTCGAGTTCCTCCGTGAGCACTGGAAAATCTTCGCATGGTGTCCAGCTGACATGCCAGGAGTACCCAGGGAACTTGCCGAGCACCACCTAAACTTGGATCCACTAGCGAGACCAATCAAACAACCTTTGCGGCGTTTTTGAACCAAACCGCAAAGCCATGCTGTCGAAATCAATCGACTACAAGAAGCTGGTTTTATCAAAGAGATATTCACGAAGCCACATGGGTAGCAAATCCTGTCTTTGGTGCCGAAGAAAAACACTAAGGTCATTCGCATGTGCGTCGACTTTACGTGTCTCAATAAACATTGTCCAAAGGATCACTTTCCCCTCCCGAGGATCGATCAAATTATCGACTCCACGGCTGGATGTGAACGTCTTTCCTTCCTGGATGCATATTCTGGTTATAACCAGATCAGATTGAAAGAAGAAGATGAAGTAAAGACCGCGTTTATTACACCTTACGGCGTGTTTTGCTACGAGAACAATGCCCTTCGGTCTAAAAAATGCGGGAGCAACATATCAGAGAATGATGCAGAAGTGTTTGGCGACACAGATCGGAAAAAACGTACAAGTATACATCGACGATGTTGTCATAACGTCAAAAAAGGGGACAACACTGATCGAGGATCTCAAAGAAACTTTTGATAACCTCGACAAATTCTGCCTGAAGCTGAACCCGACGAAGTGTTCCTTTGGCGTCCCAGCAGGAGAACTTCTGGGGTTTCTAGTCTCAGCAAGAGGGATTGAAGCAAATCCCGACAAAATACAAGCTATCGTAACAATGAGGAAGCCAACAAAGTTGAAGGAGATACAACAGCTAATCAAGTAGTCGCATGACTTTGAGCAGATTCGTCGCTAGGCTGGTGAAAAAGCGTTACCATTTTACGCTTTGATAAAGCAAGGAGATAAATTCCAGTGGAACGAAGAAGCCGACAGAGCTTTCGAGGATTTGAAGCGCACAATCTCGACACCACCAATTTTGGTGGCGCCAAAAGAAAGGGAACCTCTCCTGCTGTATATCGCAGCCACGCCCCAAGTGGTGAGCACGGTGCTAGTTGTTGAAAGGGAAGAAGAAGGAAAACTCCACGGCGTGCAGAGGCCAGTATACTTCGTTAGCGAAGTTTTATCGCCCTCAAAACAAAGGTATCCTCAGTACCAAAAGATAGCATATGGAGTGTTCACGACAGCACGAAAATTGCGCCACTATTTTTCGGCACATCTGATCATAGTGGTCAATGAAGCTCCCTTGTCAAATATACTGAACAACCCAGAAGCTACGGGTCGTGTCTCCCTTTGGGGAATAGAACTTTCCCCTCGGGACATCACGTATGAAAAAAGAAAAGCAATCAAGTCGCAAATACTGTCGGACTTCATTGCAGAGTGGATGGAGTTGCAAAATACAGGACCTCCAGACTTGTCGAGAACCTGGACCATGAACTTTGACGGGTCCAAAAGACTAGAAGGAGCTGGCGCAGGAGTAGTACTCATATCACCTGAAGGCGATAAGTTAAAGTACATCCTTCGGATGACGTTCCCTAACGCATCTAACAATGAAGCAGAATATGAGGCTCTCATACACGGGATGAAGATGGCGAAAGCCTGCGGTGCAACTCGACTAAAAATCTTTGGCTTCTCACAGTTGGTGGCTCAGCAAGTTATGAACCAATGTGACGCAGTCAATGATAGCATGATGGCATACAAGGAGGTGTACAACGAGCTCGAGAAGTTGTTCGATGGATGCGAAGTAAATCATATTAGCAGATTGAGCAACGACGAAGCCGACGTTCTTGCAAACATCGGGTCGCAATGCCTTGCAGTCCAGCCAGGTGTATTCTGGGAAGAGATAACAGAGAGGTCCACCAAATCAACAAAATCAAAAAAGAAGGAGAAGAAACCCTCGGGGGCTACCAAGGAAAAGCAAGAAGAAGAAGAAGATCAGGACCTGGTCATGATGATACAGACACCGTGGATGCAGCCGTACATATCATACATCCTCAGGAAAGAAATACCCGACGATCCAGTTGAGGCAAGGCGAGTAATTCGACGCTCCAAAGCTTTCACGGTGGTCAAAGGAGAACTGTATAAGCGAAGTATTTCAGGCGTCTTGCAAAGGTGTGTTACACCCGAAGAAGGAAGAATAATTCTGAAGGACGTACACGAAAGAATATGTGGCCACCACGCGAGTAGTCGAGCTATTGCAGCCAAGGTCTTTCGGGCAGGATTCTACTGGTTGACAGCAATCGAGGACGCCAAGGACATAGTAAGAACTTGCGACGCGTGTCAAAGGTTTGCCGCAAAACCTCACTCTCCAGCGAGAGCTAGCACCAATACCATTGTCATGGCCCTTTGCTCAATGGGGACTTGATATGGTAGGCAAGTTACACAAATCCTGGCCAGGAGGAAAGGAGTATATGCTAGTAGCTGTCGATAAATTTACAAAGTGGATAGAAGCGAAGCCGATAAATTCACCAGACGGAGCATCCGCAGTAAAATTCATAAAAGGCCTCGTTTTCAGATTTGGAGTGCCCCACAGCATCGTCACAGACAACGGCAGTAACTTCACATCCCACGAATTCAAAGATTATTGCGAAGAGGTGGGTATCAAGTTGCACTTTGCGTCAGTTGCACATCCTCAAACCAATGGGCAAGTCGAGAAAGCCAATGGTATAATCTGCAATGGCATCAAGAAACGCTTGTTAGGACCACGGGAACAAGCTCGACATACCTGGCCAGAAGAACTACCAAGTGTGTTGTGGAGCATCCGAACAACACCAAACACAGCAACACAGGAAACTCCGTTTTTCTTGGTTCATGGAGCAGAAGCAGTACTACCAATCGAGATAGAGCACAACTCTCCACGTGTCATCGAATATGACGAAGAAGTGTCGAGAAAAGCACTAGAAGACGACGTGGACGCACTTGATGAAGCCCGAGACGAAGTATTGTCTCGGGTAACCAAATACCAACAGGACTTGAAGAATTACCACAGTCGACGTTTGCGGCCAAGATCTTTTCAGGTGGGAGACCTAGTTCTTCGGCTCACGCAAAAAAGTCATGAAAAACTCGAGTCACCATGGCTTGGCCCTTACATTGTCACGGAAGTAATCGGAGGAGGAGCATACAGGATAAAGGACAAGAAGACAGGGGTGGAGGAGCCAAACCCCTGGAACGTGGCGCAACTCAGGCGGTTCTACGCCTAGAGTCGAAATATAGTCCTTGTAAAACTTCAATATACTGAAACGCCCGCGAGTTTTCAGGCGCACTCTTTTCCTTTTTCGGGGCACCGAGTGGGGCCGGAGAAGGTTTTTAATGAGGCGGGCTCGCGGTGCTGCAATATAATAAAGATAGTGTCAATATACCTTTCTCTTTATCGACATGTTCAAAGTCTTCGCTCCGACGAATTTCAATATAGTCCATCAAAAAAGAAAAAAACCTTGCCTTGGTATTAAAATACCTTGTGAGTCAGTACAAAATAGTACTCAATAAAGAAGCTCGGGGGCTCATATTCGCCATAAATATATAAATGCCTTGGTTCAAAACCTCGCAAATATATAAATACAGTAAAGAGTCACCGAAACACTCGGGGCTAGACGAACGAGAGAAATATAATGATTGCTTTACAATATAGTCATGGATTACAAAGAAGAAGTATCTACAAGAGGAAAATAACTAGTCTTGATTCAATATGTCATCAAGAGTAACTCTGTTTTCTTCAGGAGCAGCACCAAGAAAATCGGCATAATGGCCATCGGCAAAAAAGTCGGCGTCCATCCGAAGAAGGTCCTCAATCATTTCTTCGGCTATAGGCGTAACCTTCGTGTTAATCCTGTCAACACCAACTCTTCGACGTTGTACCTTTTGATGAACTTTTGCGACAACTTGGGTAAGGTCAAGATTTGAGTGGCAGATACGGAGCATGATAAGAGCAAATCGGCGCCGGCTACCGGTTGAGCTTTGACAAAATCATGGATACTGCCGGCATCCTTGAATCTTTCCATCAATTCAGGGAGAGTTTTTGGTTGGACGTTAGAGGAAACATGGAGTTGTAAACCATGGACAAGGTCTTGGTACAGAAGTCAAGGAAATCGCGAGTTTGAGAGGTGCGATCTTGGAATCGACAATTTGTCGGGTCCTCTGCAGGGTAGCCCAAAACAAAGAACCACGGTCCAGGGAAAGGTTAACAAGGAGGTTCGTCCTAGCATTTACCCTCTCTTCCTCGGCAGCAGCATCAGTAAAGGAACCTATCAAAACAACGAAGGGGAAACCTTTAAGAGACATAGCATGAGGATGAAAGATATCGGAGGATGAAGCAAGCATACCCGACATATCTGCACTGGCTTCATTCATTAATTCGAGCATGAAATTTTCTTGAGTGGTTGCCTTTTCAGCCTCGGAAGCAGCAATTTCCTTAGCAGCCACGGCCTCGCGAGCTTGCTGAAGAGCAACTTTTTCGGCTTCAGATGACTTACGAGATTGCTCCATCATCACAAGTGTTTGCTTCTTCGCATACTGAAGGCTGCTGTCAAAGCTCATCCAGTTCTTGCGACAAGGTATCGTCGACAGTGCGATATCAGCAAAAGTTCTCCTCGCGCGAGAAGAAGAAGGCGAAACATCGGAAGGAGCGGAAGATGGAGTATAGTTATCAAATATCAACTGAAATTTAAACAAGACAACATCAAACAACAAGCAAAGATAGAGTTTTCATTAATCTCTTGGAATAATTACAAGGGCATTACAGTGGAGCTAAGGAAGTACGTGTCGCCAAATGACTACTTTGGCGACAAGAGCAAAAGAAACATAGAAAGAAAAATAAAGAGGCATGCAACTAGACCTCCGGCCTTGATGAGCTAGGAGTCGACGCTGGTTTGATCCGAGATAGGCCAAGATCTTCTTCGTGTTGGGCTTGGCTGCCTTAATCAACGACCTCCATCTTGATTGCTCTATCTGCTCGGTGTCGCCAACTTTCATCCAGTCAATAGTCCGTCGTATCGGCAACCAACGCGACGGTGTTCTCAACGGCAACCTTCATATTTTCTTGGCGCATCTTCAGTCCAAGGTCTTCCGGTGTATTGAACATCTTGGCAAGGTTGAGGAAAGTCGCGAGCTCCTCTTTCTTCGGGAAGAAGTAGGGGAACAATGCCGACAACACTGCGCTAGCATTCGACACACCTTCACGAATCTCGGATCCATGAAGCTCCGGATAGGAAAGTGCGTCAAGGACAGGGTCATTGACAGGATTCGTCAGATCAAAATCCTGGTTTGTTTGGGCTGTCAAGGAAACAAAGCATTAGTGAAAAGACAAGAAACAACGATTCTCATAAAAATAGAAGGGATCAGCAAAATTACGAAAGTGCGGCGACTACGAGTTTTCGGGCGCTTGAGGATTCCTTCTTCACGAGAAGCTTGCGCAGCTTTGTGCTCATCCAAGGCAGCTGTAGCATCCTCAAGTTTTTCTGCAGTTCCTCGACACCAGCAGCTTTCGCTTTGGCTTCATCAGCTTCGGCCTTGGCTTTGCTAGCAGCGAGTTCGGCTTTCTTGCGAGCCGCCTCACTTTGCTCAAGTTTTCGAGCAAGTGCGTTGGCGCGTTCGTTGGCCTCTGCAAGTTTCTCTGTCGAGATATGGAAAAGAGAGAGAAGAAAGATCAAAATCGCGAAAAGCAACAGGAGTAAAAAATCAAGGAAAAACAGCAAGTATAAAAGTCGTTACCTTCGGCTCTATTAGCATATTCACGGTATCCAATAAATTGGGAACCGATGCGGAGAAGATCTTTGATCATAGGCTGTTCAAGGTGAACACAGCAAGAGAAACATCGGCATGAAAAAGAGAAAAGGTGTGAAAAAACAAAATAAGGAAAATATAGATGTCGACAAGCTTACATCATCTAAGAGCGAGAGTCGACGAACGCCCAAGCGAGGGGCAGGTTCAACAATCTTTTCAACCCTTGTCCTTTTTGGTGAAGGAGCAAGGGGGCTTGATGGTGGAGTAGTGGTGACGACGTTTTGTTGAGGAGGCGAGGTTTCTTCTCCTTCAACTAGCGTGTACGAAGCAAGTACGATGCGTGACTTGCTTGTCCGAGGAGCCACGTCAGTAGTTGGTACTTCTTCCTCGTCATCACTGTTGATCAAAAAATCGGCAGCATAAAAAGCAAGACAAGATAAATATTTCGAGTACAAAAAAAAAAAAAAAAAAAAAGGGGAGAAATAAAGACGACTTACGAGCTGACGAGGGATTCAACATAAGGATCGTAAGCTGCCTTCGGATGAGAAGGAACAACTTCTTCAGCCTTAGAGGTGCCGTAATCCTCGGCATCGAGTCCTTTTCCTTTTGTTCCTTGGAGAAACAGCGGGAGGAAGGGATTGCGTCGACTCACCGGCTTCGGACTCAACTTCTTTTTCGTGAGAAGCCGCAGATTTGTGAGAACCCGCGACTTCACTTTCAGGAATAGAAGAACCTTGAGTATCTTAGGCAACGATGGCTTTGTTCTTCGACTTCTCCATCCTCAGGAAGAGGAGGAAGGGAAGACATAGTAGGATGGTTCTGCAAGAAAATAGCGACAAAAGAAAATTAGCGAGATACCAATACAATGAGATGCAAGGAAAAGTTTAGAACAAGACAAAAACTCGAGAAGACAAAATACCTCGGGAAGAGGATTGGAAGCACTGTATGGTTCTACTCGACAAGAGGAGGGAATAGGATCCTTCTTGGCTAGTCGAGAAACTCTTCGAACCAATTTCTCCAAGTCCTTTACAGAAAGATCGTTGGAGATTCTGTTGGCGTCGTTTTCGCCAGAGTACGTCCAAAGGGGATTTTTGCGAGCCTGAAGAGGCTGCACTCTAATCCTAAGGAAGTAGGCAGTGATTTGAACACCAGACAGCTCTTTGCCTCGAGTGTTTTGAAGCTGATGAATACGAGACATGAGTGCCTCTGTCGCCTTTTTCTCTTCCTCAGAAGCTTCGGCATCCCAGGAGCGGCGGCGCTGAATTCTGGCACTTCCGTCGAAAGGAACTATGTTGTGTTCAACGGAGTTGGCGCTTTCTTCGTGAATGTAGAGCCACTTTTTGCGCCATCCTTGGACAGAATCAGGAAATTTGACGTCGAAATAATCGACATCAGTACGAACACAGATAACAACGCCACCTATGTTATAAGTGACGTTGTGGGAGCCATTGCGGCGGAGGCGAGAAAATGCGTTTACAGAGCCCAATTGGGAGGGATTCCGAGGAAGCATTCGCAAAGTGTGATGAAAATAGAAATGTGAAGGATGGAATTGGGGGTCAACTGGTGCAGTTGAATCCCATAAACGAAAAGAAGGCCGCGGAGGAAATCGTGAATTGGGGTCGAAAGACCACGGATAAGGTGATCAACAAAACTAACCCGGTACTCCATTGGAGGCTTGGGGTAGCTTTCTTCGCTGGGAAAGCGGATGGCGTCTTCCTTCTTTATGAGGCCAAGCCTCTTCAGCATGTTGATGTCCTGGTTGGAGATTTTAGATCTCTCCCACTCAAGATCCTCGGCGGCCATCTTGGATTAGAGTATTGTGGCGAGTGAGTCGCGTGCGCGGTGGCATCAACGGCAATGGGCAGAGCAATGCTCGTGAGTGCGGATGATCAGAGAGAGTTGGGCGCAGGGGAAGCTTTTGCGAAGAGGAACAGATGAGCGGCGCAAGCGAGGGGATGAACGGAGGTTGAAGAAAGGTTTATATAAGAATCGGATGAAGCAGTGCGCCGTTGGATGAAGAAATCGTGTGGTGAAAAAAGATCTTCTAGATACAAGGGTAAAAAGGTATTTTCTTGAGATAGGCGTTACTGTACGTGCGCCAGAAAAAGCGGAGGACGTGTGTCCCCCACTTGCACGACGTGTCAACATGGTGGAAACAATGGACCCACAAGGCAGAAAAATCAAGATTATAAACAGAGATGAAGCAATTTTGTTTAAGGGAAGCATGTCGACAAGAAAAATAAAAGAAGATTGGCGACAGGAGGAATTATTAAATACTTCGGGAGCCTTTGATCAAATACAAGTTTTTGCCCAAACGCTCGGGGGCTACTTCGATAAAAAGTAAAATTTCGAGTATGGCAATATAGAAATTGCGGGAGCCTACAACCAAGCACAAGTCCTTGGCTGTAGCCTCGGGGGCTACTCCCATCGGGATGTTCGCGCACCCGAGAGATAAAAAAAGAAGAGAGAGAGATCATATTGGGAAATAACGACAATATAGCGACAAGGTGGACTAAAATGTCGAGCCTACAACCAAGCACAAGTTCTTGGTTGTAGCCTCGGGGGCTACTCCCATCGGGAACGCTGTTCGCGTACCCGATGAAGTTCAAAAATAAAAGATAGAAAAGCAAGAGAGTATATTTCGAGTTATAATTAACTCTACATATACTCCCATCGGGAGAACAATATAAGTCAAAATTGACTCGATAAAATGTGCCATTCCAACAGCCGGAAAAGCACTCGACAATATATTCTCAGAACGCCGAAGTTGCGATCAATTTCTGAATGCCGCAAATTTGCGAAGGTAAGACCCCAGATCCGTTCTGCTGGGCGTGGCATCGCCAAAGACTGCGCTACGCTACCTTTATCCGTATCCAACGAGATACGAAGAAAAATCTAACGGACGCGTTAGGTACCCGATAAATTTGACTGGGACTCGACGAATGGTAAGACCTTAAGCGGCACTGTCGAAGTTTACACCGGTATCCCGAGATCATGTCCAGGGACGTGATCTTGAAGTAGGTTTTGCGGATTGCCACTAGAGCGATTAACTAGTACCTGATCCGTCGGATGAACTAGCCCCAACTACCATTATCCCTGTACAATATAGAATTTTATGTGAAGAAATATAAAAAAGTTGAAGCTTTCGAATAAAAATAAACAGTGGAGATTTTCCCTGATTCTACGATTCAAGCAAAATCTCGGGGGCTACTGACATAGGCATCCCAAATGGGCCTGCCGAAGATAGTACCCGGGGTTTACTGAAGGCCCACTACCCGAAGAATAAGAAGATTCGGGAGCCCAAGATATATCAAGGAAAGTCAAGAGTTGTAATAGGAAGTGTTATCTGTAATCTGGCGGGATGAGTTAGAAACCGTCCCGGACTCTGTAACTTGTATAGCACGAATCCCTCGGCTCCACCTCCTATATAAAGGGGGAGTCGAGGGACGAAGAAAGGATCGAATCATTGTCTACAAACCCTAGTTTTCATAATCGTCGAGTACTTTTCGGCTGAAACCTTCGAGATCTACTTACCCTCTACTTCTAACTAAACCCTAGCCTACAATCCATAGGCATTGACAAGTTGATACCTTGTCAATCATATAGCAAAGACTTTTTATGAATAGTACTTCAAGACAAGCATCAATAAGTCTTGCATAAGAGTTAACTCATAAAGCAATAATTCATAGTAGAAGCATTGAAGCAACACAAAGGAAGATTAAGTTTCAGCGGTTGCTTTCAACTTATAACATGTATATCTCATGGATATTGTCAACATAGAGTAATATAACAAGTGCAATATGCAAGTATGTAGGAATCAATGCACAGTTCACACAAGTGTTTGCTTCTTGAGATGGAGAGGAATAGGTGAACTGACTCAACATAAAAGTAAAAAAGAATGGTCCTTCAAAGAGGAAAAGCATCGATTGCTATATTTGTGCTAGAGCTTTGATTTTGAAAACAAGAAACAATTTTGTCAACGGTAGTAATAAAGCATATGTATCATGTAAATTATATCTTACAAGTTGCAAGCCTCATGCATAGTATACTAATAGTGCCCGCACCTTGTCCTAATTAGCTTGGACTACCGGGATCATCGCAATGCACATGTTTTAACCAAGTGTCACAAAGGGGTACCTCTATGCACTTTGTACAAAGGTCTAAGGAGAAAGCTCGCATCGGATTTCTCGCTATTGATTATTCTCAACTTAGACATCCATACCGGGACAACATAGACAACAGATAATGGACTCCTCTTTTATGCATAAGCATGTAACAACAATTAATTTTCTCATATGAGATAGAGGATATATGTCCAAAACTGAAACTTCCACCATGGATCATGGCTTTAGTTAGCGGCCCAATGTTCTTCTCTAACAATATGCATGCTTAACCATAAGGTGGTAGATCTCCCTTACTTCAGACAAGACGAACATGCATAGCAACTCACATGATATTCAACAAAGAATAGTTGATGGCGTCCCCAGTGAACATGGTTATCGCACAACAAGCAACTTAATAAGAGATAAAGTGCATAAGTACATATTCAATACCACAATAGTTTTTAAGCTATTTGTCCCATGAGCTATATATTGTAAAGGTAGAGAATAGAAATTTAAAGGTAGCACTCAAGCAATATACTTTGGAATGGCGTAGAAATACCATGTAGTAGGTAGGTATGGTGGACACAAATGGCATAGTGGTTGGCTCAAGTATTTTGGATGCATGAGAAGTATTCCCTCTCGATACAAGGTTTAGGCTAGCAAGGCTATTTGAAACAAACACAAGGATGAAGCGGTGCAGCAAAACTCACATAAATGACATATTGTAAACATTATAAGACTCTACACCGTCTTCCTTGTTGTTCAAACTCAATACTAGAAATTATCTAGACCTTAGAGAGACCAAATATGCAAACCAAATTTTAGCATGCTCTATGTATTTCTTCATTAATGGGTGCAAAGCATATGATGCAAGAGCTTAAACATGAGCACAACAATTGCCAAGTATCACATTATCCAAGACATTATAGCAAATTACTACATGTATCATTTTCCAATTCCAACCATATAACAATTTTACGAAGAAGAAACTTCGCCATGAATACTATGAGTAGAGCCTAAGGACATACTTGTCCATATGCTACAGCGGAACATGTCTCTCTCCCATAAAGTGAATGCTAGGATCCATTTTATTCAAACAAAACAAAAAACAAAACCAAACCGACGCTCCAAGAAAAGCACATAAGATGTGATGGAATAAAAATATAGTTTCAGGGGAGGAACCTGATAATGTTGTCGATGAAGAAGGGGATGCCTTGGGCATCCCCAAGCTTAGACGCTTGAGTCTTCTTGAAACATGCAGGGGTGAACCACCGGGGCATCCCCAAGCTTAGAGCTTTCACTCTCCTTGATCATGTTGTATCATCTCCCTCTCTTGATCCTTGAAAACTTCCTCCACACCAAACTTAGAACAACTCATTAGAGGGTTAGTGCACAATCAAAATATACATGTTCAGAGGTGACATAATCATTCTTAACACTTCTGGACATTGCACAAAGCTACTAAAAGTCAATGGAATCGAAAAATCCATCGAACATAACAAAACTGGCAATGCGAAATAAAAGGCAGAATCTGTCAAAAACAGAACAGTTCGTATTGACGAATTTTATCGAGGTACTAGACTTGCTCAAATGAAAATGCTCAAATTGAATGAAAGTTGCGTACATATCTGAGGATCACTCACGTAAATTGGCATAATTTTCTAAGTTACCTACAGAGAATTTTGCCCAGATTCGTGACAGTAAAGAAATCTGTTTCTGCGCAGTAATCCAAATCTAGTATGAACTTTTCTATCAACGACTTTACTTGGCACAACAAAACACTAAACTAAGATAAGGAGAGGTTGCTACAGTAGTAAACAACTTCCAAGACACAAAATAAAAACAAAGTACTGTAGTAAAAACATGGGTTGTCTCCCATAAGCGCTTTTCTTTAACGCCTTTCAGCTAGGCGCAGAAAGTGTGTATCAAGTATTATCAAGAGACGAAGTGTCAACATCATAATTTGTTCTAATAATAGAATCAAAAGGTAACTTCATTCTCTTTCTAGGGAAGTGTTCCATACCTTTCTTGAGAGGAAATTGATATTTAATATTACCTTCCTTCATATCAATGATAGCACCAACGGTTCGAAGAAAAGGTCTTCCCAATATGATGGGACAAGATGCATTGCATTCAATATCCAAGACAACAAAATCAACGGGGACAAGGTTATTGTTAACAGTAATGCGAACATTATCAACTTTCCTCAAAGGTTTCTTTGTAGAATGATCAGCAAGATTAACATCCAAATAGCAATTTTTCAGCGGTGGCAAGTCAAGCATATTATAAATTTTCTTAGGCATAACGGAAATACTTGCACCAAGATCACATAAAGCATTACAATCAAAATCTTTAACCTTCATCTTAATGATGGGCTCCCAACCATCCTCTAGCTTTCTAGGAATAGAAGCTTCGCGCTCTAATTTCTCTTCTCTAGCTTTTATGAGAGCATTTGTAATATGTTTCGTGAAAGCCAAATTTATAGCACTAGCATTAGGACTTTTAGCAAGTTTTTGCAAGAACTTTATAACTTCAGAGATGTGGCAATCATCAAAATTCAAACCATTATAATCTAAAGCAATGGGATCATCATCCCCAATGTTGGAAAAAAATTTAGCAGTTTTATCACGGTGCAATTTCGTGAGTTTAGCGATTTCAAGTGAGTTTCTCGCGCTTTGCATTAGAAGTGGAAACATTGCTAACACCAATTCTTTTATTAGTATTAGTAGGAGGTGCAGCAACTTGTGTAGCATTAGCATTACTAGTGGTGGTAATAGTCCAAACTTTAGCTATATTATCTTCTTTTTCATTTTCTTCTCTTTCCCACCTAGTACGCAATTCGGCCATCAATCTTATATTCTCATTAATTATAACTTGGATGGCATTTGCTGTAGTAACAATTTTATTATGATGATTCTCATTAGGCATAACTTTTGATTTCAAAAGATCAACATCAGCAGCAAGACTATCGACTTTAGAAGCAAGTATATAAAATTTCCCAAGCTTTTCTTCAACAGATTTGTTAAAAGCAGTTTGTGTACTAATAAATTCTTTAAGCATGGCTTCAAGTCCAGGGGGTGAATTCCTATTATTGTTGTAAGAATTCCCATAAGAATTACCATAGCCGTTGCCATTATTATAAGGATATGGCCTATAGTTGTTACTAGAATTGTTCCGGTAAGCATTGTTGTTGAAATTATTATTTTTAATGAAGTTTACATCAACATGTTCTTCTTGTGCAACCAATGAAGCTAACGGAACATTATTAGGATCAACATTTGTCCTATCATTCACAAGCATAGACATAATAGCATCAATCTTATCACTCAAGGAAGAGGTTTCTTCAACAGAATTTACCTTCTTACCTTGTGGAGCTCTTTCCGTGTGCCATTCAGAGTAGTTGATCATCATATTATCAAGAAGCTTTGTTGCTTCACCAAGAGTGATGGACATAAAGGTACCTCCAGCAGCTGAATCCAATAGGTTCCGCGAAGAAAAATTCAGTCCTGCATAAAAGGTTTGGATGATCATCCAAGTAGTCAGTCCATGGGTTGGACAATTTTTAACCAAAGATTTCATTCTTTCACATGCTTGTGCAACATGTTCAGTATCCAATTGTTTAAAATTCATTATGCTACTCCTCAAAGATATAATTTTAGCAGGGGGATAATATCTACCAATAAAAGCATCCTTGCATTTAGTCCATGAATCAATACTATTCTTAGGCAGAGATAGCAACCAATCTTTAGCTCTTCCTCTTAATGAGAAAGGGAACAATTTTAATTTTATAATGTCACCATCTACATCTTTATATTTTTTGCATTTCACATAGTTCAACAAAATTATTAAGATGGGCAGCAGCATCATCAGAACTAACACCAGAAAATTGCTCTCGCATAACAAGATTTAGTAAAGCAGGTTTAATTTCAAAGAATTCTGCTGTAGTAGCAGGTGGAGCAATAGGTGTCCATAAGAAATCATTATTATTTGTGGTTGTGAAGTCACACAACTTAGTATTTTCAGGAGTACCCATTTTAGCAATAGTAAATAAAGCAAACTAGATAAAGTAAATGCAAGTAACTAATTTTTTTGTGTTTTTGATATAGCAAACAAGATAGCAAATAAAGTAAAACTAGCAACTAATTTTTTTGTATTTTGATTTAGTGCAGCAAACAAAGTAGTAAATAAAACTAAGCAAGACAAAAACAAAGTAAAGAGATTGGGATGTGGAGACTCCCCTTGCAGCGTGTCTTGATCTCCCCGGCAACGGCGCCAGAAAAATTGCTTGATGGCGTGTACAACACACGTCCGGTGGGAACCCCAAGAGGAAGGTGTGATGCGTACAGCGGCAAGTTTTCCCTCAGTATGAAACCAAGGTTTATCGAACCAGTAGGAGCCAAGAAGCACATTGAAGGTTGATGGCGGCGAGATGTAGTGCGGCGCAACACCAGGGATTCCGGCGCCAACGTGGAACCTGCACAACACAAACCAAGTACTTTGCCCCAACGAAACAGCGAGGTTGTCAATCTCACCGGCTTGCTGTAACAAAGGATTAGATGTATAGTGTGGATGATGATTGTTTGCAGAAAACAGTAGTATAGTATTGCAGTAGATTGTATTTCAGTAAAGAGAATTGGACCGGGGTCCACAGTTCACTAGAGGTGTCTCTCCCATAAGATAAACAGCATGTTGGGTGAACAAATTACAGTTGGGCAATTGACAAATAAAGAGGGCATGACCATGCACATACATATTATGATGAGTATAGTGAGATTTAATTGGGCATTACGACAAAGTACATAGACCGCTATCCAGCATGCATCTATGCCTAAAAAGTCCACCTTCAGTTTATCATCCGAACCCCCTCCAGTATTAAGTTGCTAACAACAGACAATTGCATTAAGTATTGCGCGTAATGTAATCAGTAACTACATCCTCGAACATAGCACCAATGTTTTATCCCTAGTGGCAACAACACATCCATAATCTTAGAGATTTCTGTCACTTCCCCAGATTCACGGAGACATGAACCCACTATCGAGCATAAATACTCCCTCTTGGAGTTACAAGCATCTACTTGGCCAGAGCATCTACTAGTAACGGAGAGCATGCAAGATCATAAACAACACATAGACATAAATTGATAATCAACATAACATAGTATTCTCTATTCATCGGATCCCAACAAACGCAACATATAGAATTACAGATAGATGATCTTGATCATGTTAGGCAGCTCACAAGATCCGACAATTAAGCACAATGGGGAGAAGACAACCATCTAGCTACTGCTATGGACCCATAGTCCAGGGGTAGACTACTCACACATCACTCTGGAGGCGACCATGGCGGCGTAGAGTCCTCCAGGAGATGATTCCCCTCTCCGACAGGGTGCCGGAGGCGATCTCCTGAATCCCCCGAGATGGGATTGGCGGCGGCGGTGTCTCAGTAAGGTTTTCCGTATCGTGGCTCTCGGTACTGGGGGTTTCGCGACGAAGGCTATTTGTAGGCGGAAGGGCAGGTCAAGGGGCGTCACGAGGGGCCCACACTACAGGCCGGCGCGGCCAGGGCTTGGGCCGCGCCGCCCTGTAGTCTGGCCACCTCGTGGCCCCACTTCGTCTCCTCTTCGGTCTTCTGGAAGCTTCGTGGCAAAATAGGACCCTGGGCGTTGATTTCGTCCAATTCCGAGAATATTTCTTTACTAGGATTTCTGAAACCAAAAACAGCAGAAAACAGCAACTGGCACTTCGGCATCTTGTTACTAGGTTAGTTCCAGAAAATGCACGAATATGACATAAAGTGTGCATAAAACATGTAGATATCATCAATAATGTGGCATGGAACATAAGAAATTATCGATACGTCGGAGACGTATCACGTACCTATTATTGCACGTGACTTGTGCTCACTGATGTGTGGGACCTCACGCGTGGGCACCACACGTAAGTGACAGACCTGTTGGTGTAAAAACTCGGTTGATTATTATAGTTCATTAGAACAAAGTTTCCTATGGATTCAAGGCTAGGAAATCCAAGTTAACTCATTTACATGAAATTATTTTTTCCATGAAGCAAAGTTAACACATCTATCAATTGGTACATTTTGGAGTGACTAAGAAGGATCCATGCTTACTTATTTGTTTTCACGTGTTAAACTTGTCTAAATCTTGGTCAAACCTAGGATTTGACCAAAAGATTCAAATGGGCATAAAATTCAAAAAAAAACTGAAAAATGAAAAACAAAAGCATATAGTCTTATTATGTCATATAGTAAGCATTCAAGTTGATGAATTAACAAGGTTTGGACATATTCAAACCATACAAATCATGTATCTACCCCCTAACCCTAAACTCTGTCTTATGAAGTCTAGCATGAAGAGAAGTCGTTTTGGGTTTCAAACATGGAAATTTCAAGAACATCCCAAAAGCTTCATTTTAGAGTGACTAATAAGGATACAAACTTCCCTTTTCATTTTCATGTTTTAAACTTGTTTAAATCTTGGTCAAACCGCCTAGGATTTGACCAAGATTCAAATGGGCATACAAATTCAGAAAAAAAAATCAAAAACCAATGCACATAGCATTCTTATGTCATATATATAGTAAGCATTAAAGTTGATAAACAAGGTCTAGACATATTCAAACCAGACAACTCATGTATATATCTACCCCTAACCCTAAACTCTGCCTTATGAAGTCAATCATGAAGAGAAGTGGTTTTGGCTTTCAAACATGTGGAAATTTCAAGAACCTCCCAAAAGCTTTATTTTAGAGTGACTAAGAAGGATCCATGCTTACCTTTTCATTTTCATATTTTGAACTTGTTTAAATCTTTGTCAAACCTAGGATTGACCAAAAGTTTCAAATGGGCATAAAATTCATAAAAAATCATAAAAATGAAAAACCAAAGCATATATTCTTCGTATGTCATGTAACAAGCATTCAAGTTGATAAATTAATAAGGTTTGGACATATTGAAGCCATACAAATCATGTATCTACCCCTAACCCTAAACTCGGCCGATCTTATGAAGTCTAGCATGAAGAGAAGTCGTTTTGGGTTTCAAACATGGAAATTTCAAGGACACACATCCCAAAAGCTTCATTTTAGAGTGACTAAGAAGGATCCATGCTTACCTTTTCAATTCATGTTATAAACTTGTTTAAATCATGGTCAACCCTAGGATTTGACCAAGATTCAAATGGGTAGAAAAATAAAAAAATCAGAAAAATGAAAAACCAAAGTACATATAGTCTTCTTATGTCATATATATAGTAAGCATTAAAGTTGATAAACAAGGTCTAGACATATATTCAAACCAGACAACTCGTGTATATATCTACCCCTAACCCTAAATTCTGTCTTATGAAGTCAATCATGAAGAGAAGTGGTTTTGGGTTTCAAACATGGAAATTTCAAGAACCTCCCAAAAGCTTTATTTTAGAGTGACTAAGAAGGATCCATGCTTACCTTTTCATTTTCATGTGTTTTAAACTTGCTTAAATCTTGGCCAAACCTAGGATTTGACCAAGATTCAAATGGGCATAAACATTCAAAAAAAATCAAAAAATGAAAACCAAAGCACATAGCCTAGCTTCTTATGTCATATATATATACAGTAAGCATTCAAGTTAATGAACAAGGTCTAGACATATTCAAAACATAAAAGCATGTATCTATCCCCTAACCCTTAAGTATGTCTTATGAAGTCAAGCATGAAGAGAAATGGTTTTGGGTTTCAAACATGGAAATTTCAAAAACATCCCAAAAGCTTAATTTTAGAGTGACTAAGAAGGACCCAAGCTTAATTTCAAGAACACCCCTCGCAAATCTTCATTTTAGAGTGATTAAGAAGGATCGAGGCTTATCTTTTCATTTACATGTTTTAAACTTGTTTAAATCTTGGTCAAACCTAGGATTTGACCAAGACTCAAATGGGCCTAAAAATTCAAAAAAATCAAAAAAAAAGAAAAACCAAAGCACATAGCCTTCTAATGTCATATATAGTAAGCAGCATTCAACTTGATGAACATGGCTGGTCTAGACATATTCATAACATAAAAAGCATGTATCTACCCCCCTAACGCTTAACTCTGTCTTAATTATGAAGTCAAGCATGAAGAGAAGTGGTTTTGGGTTTCAGACATGGAAATTTCAAAAACTTCCCAAAAGCTTAATTTTAGAGGGACTAAGAAGGATCCAAGCTTACCTTTTCATTTTCATGTTTTAAGCTTGTTTAAATATTGGTCAAACATAGGATTCAAATGGGCATAAACAATTAGAAATAAACAGAAAAAATGAAAAACCAAATAACATAGCCTTCTTATGTAATATAGTAAGCATTAGTTGATAAACAAGGTCTAGACATATTCAAACCAAAAAAAAGCATGTATCTCTACCCCTAACCCTAAACTCTCGGTCTTATGAAGTCAAGCATGAAAAGAAGTGGTTTTTGGTTTCAAACATGGAAATTTCAAAAACCTCCCAAAAGCTTCATTCTAGAGTACTGTGACTAAGAAAGATCCATGATTACCTTTTCATTTTCATGTTCTAAACTTGTTTAAATCTTGGTCAAACATAGGATTTGACCAAGATTTTAATGGGCATAAAAAATTCGGAAAAAATCAAAAAATGAAAAACCAAAGCACATATATAGCCTTCTTATGTCATATAGTAACCATTCAAGTTGATAAACAAGGTCTATAGATATTCAAACCAGAAAAAGCATGTATCTACCCCTAACCCTAAACTCCGTCTTACGAAGTCAAGCATGAAGAGAAGTGGTTTTGGGTTTCAAACATGGAAATTTCAAAAACCTCCCGAAAGCTTAATTTTAGAGTGAGTAAGAAGGTTTATACATGTGTTCAAACCAGACAAATCATGTATCTATCCCCTAACCATGCATAAACTCGGTCGATCTTATGAAGTCTAGCATGAAGAGAAGTCGTTTTGGGTTTCAAACATGGAAATTTCAAGAACATCCCAAAAGCTTCATTTTAGAGTGACTAATAAGGATACAAACTTCCCTTTTCATTTTCATGTTTTAAACTTGGTTAAATCTTGGTCAAACCGCCTAGGATTTGACCAAGATTCAAATGGGCATACAAATTCAGAAAAAAAATCAAAAACCAATGCACATAGCATTCTTATGTCATATATATAGTAAGCATTAAAGTTGATAAACAAGGTCTAAAAATATTCAAACCAGACAACTCATGTATATATCTACCCCTAACCCTAAACTTTGTCTTATGAAGTCAATCATGAAGAGAAGTGGTTTTGGGTTTCAAACATGGAAATTTCAAGAACCTCCCAAAAGCTTTATTTTAGAGTGACTAAGAAGGATCCATGCTTACCTTTTCATTTTCATGATTTAAACTTGTTTAAATCTTTGTCAAACCTAGGATTTGACCAAAAGATTCAAATGGGCACAAAATTCAAAAAAAGCAGAAAAATGAAAAACCAAAGTACATAGTCTTCTTATGTCATATAGTAAGCATTCAAGTTGATGCATTAACAAGGTTTGGACATATTCAAACCATACAAATCATGTATATATCTACCCCTAACCCTAAACTTTGTCTTATGAAGTCAAGCTTGAAGAGAAGTGGTTTTGGGTTTCAAACATGGAAATTTCAAAAACCTCCCAAAAACTTCATATTAGAGTGACTAATTAAGAGGGATACAAGCTTCCCTTTTCATTTTCATGTTTTAAACGTGTTTAAATCTTTGTCAAACCTAGGATTTGACCAAGATTCTAATATATGGGCATAAAATTCAAAAAAAAATTGAAAAACCAAAGCACATAGTCTTCTTATGTCATATAGTTAGCATTAAAGTTGATGAACAAAGTTTAGACATATTCAAACCAGACAAATCATGTATCTACCCCCTAACCCTAAACTCGGTCTTGTGAAGTCTAGCATGAAGAGAAGTTGTTTGGGTTTCAAACGTTTAAGCCAAAAGCCCCTTTTTCAAATACTTCAAACTTATTCAAATTTGGTTCAAATTTGAAAGACATACAAGTTATAGCACACATAGTGCATACATTTTCACACATACTGCACTAGATAGATGCGAACCCTATAGTTTGAGGCCATTTGGATGAGGTAGAAAAAATTCTTGGATTAGAATCGTGTTGTTCGAACCCCGTAGTTGGATTTTTTTGAACCTTGATCTGTAGTATTGGGCAAAACCCTAGTTTAACCTATTTAATTATAGATTCGTATATCGATTTTTCTACCTTTTTATTATTACTATGCAGCACATGTGTGTTTGCCCGTCTAGCTAGTGAAACTCGGAGGAAGAGGGATCACTCGGAAGGACAGAAGAAAGGGAGAGCATTATGGTGTCTCCCCTTTTTCGGGTGACGATGTTGACTATTGTGCAGGGTTTGTCAGTGAGCAGGAGGAGGTGCGAGCGAGCGAGTCGAGCGAGGCCGAGAATGAGAGAGATTTGTTTTTTTTGTGTGAGAGGGACAACCGAAGGATCCTGAAGGACCCAGAGACTTCCAATACGCATCCTGATGCGTCTTCTCTTGACAAAGAAGATGGCTGGGAGTTTGCGTACCTATTATTGCACGTGACTTGTGCTCACTGATGTGTGGGACCTCACGCGTGGGCACCACACGTAAGTGACAGACCTGTTGGTGTAAAAACTCGATTGATTATTATAGTGCATTAGAACAAAGTTTCCTATGGATTCAAGGGTAGGAAATCCAAGTTAACTCATTTACATGACATTATTTTTTCCACGAAGCAAAGTTAACACATCTATCAATTGGTACATTTTGGAGTGACTAAGAAGGATCCATGCTTACTTATCCGTTTGCACGTGTTAAACTTGTTTAAATCTTGCTCAAACCTAGGATTTGACCAAGATTCAAATGGGCATGAAAATAAAAAAATAAATAATGAAATACCAATGCATATAGTCTTCTTATGTCATATAGTAAGCATTCAAGATGATAAACAAGGTCTAGACATATTCAAACCAGGCAAATCATGTATCTACGCCCTAATGACCCTAAACTCCGTCTTATGAAGTAAGGCATGAAGAGAAGTGGTTTTGGGTTTCAAACATGGAAATTTCAAGAACATCCCAAAAGCTGCTTCATTTTAGAGTGACTAAGAAGGATCCAGGCTTACCTTTTCGTTTTCATATTTTATACTTGTTTAAATCTTGGTCAAACCTAGCTAGTATTTGACCAAGATTCTAATGGGCATAAAATTCAAAAAAATCAGAAAAATGAAAAACCAAAGCACATAGCCTTATTATGTCATAAAGTAAGAATTCAAGTTGATAAACAAGGTCTAGACATATTCAAACTAGACAAATCATGTATCTAACCCTAACACTAAACTCTGTCTTATGAAGTCAATCATGAAGAGAGAAGTGGTTTTGGGTTTCAAACATGGAAATTTCAAGAACCTCCCAAAAGATTCATTTTAGAGTGACTAAGAAGGATCCATGGTTACCTTTTCATTTTCATATTTTAAACTTGTTTAAATCTTTGTCAAACCTGGGATTTGACCAAGACTCAAATGGGCATAAAAATTCAGGAAAAAACAAAAAGAATGATAAACCAAAGCACATAACATTATTTATGTCGTATAGTAAGGCATTAAAGTTGATAAACAAGGTCTAGACATATTCAAACCAGAAAATCATGTATATATCTGCACCTAACCATAAACTCTGTCTTAATTATGAAGTCAATCATGAAGAGAAGTGGTTTTGGGTTTCAAACATGAAAATTTCAAGAACATCCCAAAAGCTGCTTCGTCATTTTAGAGTGACTAAGAAGGATCCAGGCTTACCTTTTCGTTTTCATATTTTATACTTGTTTAAATACCGGTCAAACCTAGGATTTGACCAAGATTCAAATGGGCATAAAATTCAAAAAATTAGAAGAATGAAAAACAAAAGCACATAGTCTTCTTATGTCATATAGTAAGCATTCAAGTTGATAAACAAGGTTTATACATGTGTTCAAACCAGACAAATCATGTATCTACCCCCTAACCATAAACTCGGTCGATCTTATGAAGTCTAGCATGAAGAGAAGTCGTATGGGTTTCAAACATGGAAATTTCAAGAACCTCACAAAAGCTTCATTTTAGAGTGTCTGGAAAAGATCCAGGCTTGCCTTTTCATTTTCATGTTTTAAAATTGTTTAAATCTTGGTCAAACCTAGCTAGTATTTGACCAAGATTCAAATGGGCATAAAATTCAAAAAAAATGAAAAAACAAAAAAACTAAAGCACATAGCCTTCTTATGTCATGTATATATAGTAAGCCTTCAAGTTGATAAACAAGGTCTAGACATATTCAAAATAGAAAAATCATGTATCTAGCCCCTAACCCTTAACTATGTCTTATGAAGTCAAGCATGAAGAGAAGTGGTTTTGGTTTCAAACATGGAAATTTCAAAAACTTCCCAAAAGCTTAATTTTAGAGTGAGTAAGAAGGATCGAGGCTTACCTTTTCATTTTCATGTTATAAACTTGTTTAAATCTTGGTAAAATTAACCTAGCTAGTATTTGACCAAGATTCTAATGGGCATAAAATTCAAAAAAATCAGAAAAATGAAAAACCAAAGCACATAGCCTTCTTATGTCATAAAGTAAGAATTCAAGTTGAAAAACAAGGTCTAGACATATTCAAACTAGACAAATCATGTATCTACCCCTAACACTAAACTCTGTCTTATGAAGTCAATCATGAAGAGAAGCGGTTTTGGGTTTCAAACATGGTAATTTCAAGAACCTCCCAAAAGATTTATTTTAGAGTGACTAAGAAGGATCCATGCTTACCTTTTCATTTTCATGTTTTGAACTTGTTTAAATCTTGGTTAAACCTAGGATTTGACCAAGATTCAAATGGGCATAAAAATCCAGAACAAAATCAGAAAAAATGAAAAACCAAAGCACATAGTCTTCTTATGTCATATAGTAAGCATTCTAGTTGATAAACAATGTCTAGCCATATTCAAACTAGAAAAAACATGTATACCCCCTAACCCTAAACTTTGTCTTATGAAGTCAAGCTCAAGCATGAAGAGAAGTGGTTTGGGTTTTCAAACATGGAAATTTCGAAAACCTCCCAAAAGCTTCATTTCGGAGTGACTAAGAAGGATTCATGCTTAATTTTTCATTTTCATGTTTTAAACTTGTTTAAATCTTGTTCAAACCTAGGATTTGACCCAGATTCAAATGGGCATAAAAAAATTCGAAAAAATCAAAAAATGAAAAACCAAAGCACATAGTCTTCTTATGTCACATAGTAAGCCATTCAACTTGATAAACAAGTTATAGACCTATTCAAACCAGAAAAATCATGTATCTACACCCCCTAACCCTAAACTCATATGTCTTATGAAGTCAAGCATGAAGAGAAGTGGTTTTGGGTTTCAAACATGGACATTTGAAAAGCCTCCCAAAAGCTTCATTTTGGAGTGACTAATAAGAAGGATCCATGCTTAATTTTTCATTTTCAAGTTTTAAACTTGTTTAAATCTTGGTTAAACCTATGATTTGACCAAACTTCGAATGGGCATAAAAATTCAAAACAAATCAAAAAAATGAAAATCCAATGCACATAGTACATCTTCTTATGTCATATACTAATTAAGCATTCAAGTTGATAAATGCAAAGGTCTAGACATATTCAAACTAGAAAATCATGTATCTACCGGTAACCCTAAACTCGATTTGTCTTATGAAGTCAATCATGAAGAGAGTGTTTTGGGTTTCAAACATGGAAATTTCAAAAACCTTCCTAAAGCTTCATTTTGAAGTTACTAATTAAGAAGGATCCAAGCTTACTTTTTCGTTTTCATGTTTTAAATCTTGGTCAAACCTAGGATTTCACCAAGAGATACGTACAAATGGGCATAAAAATTCAAAAAATTAAAATAATGAAAAACCAAAGCACATAGTCTTCTTATGTCATATAGTAAGCATTCAGGTTGATTAACAAGGTCCACACATATATATTCATAGCAGAAAAGCATGTATCTACGTACCCCCTAACAACCCTAAACTCTGTCTTAGGAAGTCAAGGATGAAGAGAAGTGGTTTTGGGTTTCAAACATAGAAATTTCAAAAAAACCTCCCAAAAGCTTCATTTTGGAGTGACTAAAAAGGACCCATGCTTACTTTTTCATTTCCATGTTTTAAACTTTTTTAAATATTTGTCAAATCTCGGATTTGACCAAGATACAAATCAGCATAAAAAATCGAAAAAATAAAGAAAATGAAAAACCAAAGCACATAGTCTTCGTATGTCATATAAGTATTCAAGTTGATAAATTAAACAAGTTTTAGACATATTCAAACCACAAAAATCATGTATCTACGTACCCTAACCCTAAACTCTGTCTTATGAAGTCAAGCATGAAGGGAAGTGGTTTTGGGTTTCAAACATGGAAATTTAAAAAACCTTCCAAAAGATTCATTTTGGAGTGACTAAGAAGGATCTAGGCTTACTTTTTCATTTTCATGTTTTGAACTTGTTTAAATCTTGGTCAAACCTAGGATTTGACCAAGATTCAATTGGGCATTAAAAATTCAAAAAATTAAAACCAAAGCACATAGTGTTCTTATGTCATACAATACGCATTGAAGATGATAAACAAAGTCTAGACATATTCAAACGAAAAAAAATCATGTTTGTGTGGAATTAAGCTGGACGGTGTCCAACATGGTGCCAAACTACTTGAAGGGCTCTTCTCTAAAACACTAATATGACATTCTGGTATTTTCCCTAGCTATGTACAAACTGATGAACAATCCATGTTTTTCGATTGCCTTTTTGAACCACTTGTAGTTTGATTTCATATCTAGGAGAAATCACTGGGGGAGGGGGACGAATGTGTTACTTTTTGTTGCATCGCTCGTATCCTTCCCGCGTAGAAAAAGTGTTAGGCGAGTAGTAGAATGGCCTGACCTACAAAGTAAAATTTTGAATATAACCAAAATATACCAATTGATTTTTTTCGAAATGGGGGAAAAATCGCCCGAGCTTCTGCATCCAAAGGATGCACACGACTTTTTTTTATTAGATTATTCACGAACCTTACAAGAAACAATACTGTACAAAAGATCAAACTCGAAGCAACCTTACTATACCTATAGTGGGATGAAGAGGGTGACAATTGATAGATGAGTTAACTTGGCTTCATGGGTGTGTGACCTGAGATTGAGCCATGGTACATTTTGCCAACAAAGTAGCAACTGAGTTGGCTTTCTACCTTAGCTGGCGTATACGTTGGGTACGTAGGCGTGCATTGGAAGGATGCATTATGCCGGCAAAGTTTTCAAACGTTCAAACTTTTCCGGTTTCTCATACAGTATTTGGCTCATTGAGAATGCAAAACTTCCCCTTTCCCGTACTTGCCCGAGCACTCGACACCCCTCGTCCCATGGCCACTCCTCCAGCCTTAGCCCCGTGCACCCAGGCTCCACGACTCATACTCGGAGGGGTGTGCGCTAAAAGCTCGCAAATATCTGTGTGCCACTGGTGTGCGATGAAGCAGGCGGCTCTGTGTCTTGCTGTGGCTAGACTCCTGGCGCCCTTTGATCTAGGAGAGGGAGAGGAGGGAGGGGGGTCCCATGAAGCGGCGGTGGCCCAGGTATCGGCGGCATCTCAGGCAGCAGCGGCAAAGTGGGCTGGTAGGAGCAGAGGCATGCGCCGGGGGCGAACCTCGCCGGGTGAGGATGCTTCCATTGTGAAGAAGCACGTGCCATCCAGGGCTTTGGGTTCGCCAACAAACTCAGCGCCTCGTTCCATGGCGATGCCATCGTGGGGACGTCGGGGGCGGCGGCGACGTGCTGCAGCCCCAGCCTTTAGTGGGGACCAAAGTGCGACCGACCACATCACGGCGTCGGCAGCATTGGGGATGCCGATGGGCATCCACTGCCACACACAGATTTGGGAGGTTCTGGCCGGGCCGAGTTCCAAACTTCCACCATCGGAGCCGAGGGCTTGGTACTTCAAATTCCGAATCAGGCAATCCTTCGACCCCAATCAGCTTCTGCTTGTGGTCCAAATCCGAGATATTTTGGCGGCAGCTATGCTGGTTAAGCTTAGCCGGACAGCGGCAATCGACGATCTGCAAGACCTAGATGCCCTCCGAGGATTTGCAGCAGCCGTCAATGCACTCGTGGAGGCATCGCATGCTGGTAGCAGCGGCGAATGCGGGTATGTTGGTTTTAATCGCTTTGTATGCTTTTGTCATAGAAATCAATTTGCTAATTCTCATTCGATTGGAAATTAGACCCATTCACAGATATGATTATCACCATGGGCATTCCTGGATATGGTACAAGTTCACACCTGCATCGTGTATACGCAATTACATATCCGTATGGAGATGTTCTGGTTTGGGATCCATATACCTGGGGTGAGTCTTTGTTTTATGTCTTAACTAGTAAATGGCATGCTGCACATGTTGGACCAATTACGATTCACAATACTGATGTAAGTTGCGTTCTAAATGTTGTTCAAACTTTCAATACAACTAGTAATTTGGTTATACCATCAAAATAAGTGTGAGCATACAGTTTAGAAATATGAACAAAAAATTGGAACCTTTCTTCATCACTATCAAGTGGGACGTGTGATATCGGTGTGAGACTGCTCTGATTTTTCTTCATAATGGAAACATGACGGTTCTAGAAACACGTGGACACTGGTGTGGTATTTTTTTCACGCGAATACCTCTAATCCCAACCGTTAGATTTTGGACACCAACAGTTGGAATTGCTGCTACATGTCTTGTTCAAAACTGGTGCCTTATAGTAGTAGAAGATAGAAGATAGAAGATAGAAGAGAAGAGATAATTTACAGTGTAGTTCCTACTTGCTGCATTGTGGTTGATCTTTGTGCATTGCAGGGACACATGCAGCCCCGCGTCTCATTGACGCCCCTGTCATTGAAGATGAAGAAGCAGAAGCGGCTGCAATTTTGGCTCAAATCGAGGGAGATCTTTGTCATGGAAGATGATGAAGAAAATGTGGCTCAAGGCGATGGAGGTGCCGATGAAGATAATGATGCTGATGTAGAAGAATTAGAAGAAGAAGAATTAGAAGAAGAAGAATTAGAAGAAGATGAATTAGATGAAGAAGAATTAGATGATGAAGAATTAGATAATGATGGTGATAATCATAATGATGAAGATGAAGATGTATTTCTTGGATTTTCTGACCAGCGCACTTGGTTCCTGGCACCAATGAGAGCAGAGTCCATTACTGGTGAATCTGATCTCGCGTGGATTCAGGTTAAGGGTTATCGGCCCATCCTTGGTCCTCCAATATTACATATGGGTAACAAGCTGAGGTCTTATCCTTTGGTACGGTGCTACGTTTTCTTGAGATCTGCCCATACCTTGGACACTGTAGAAGAGGCAAGGTGGGAAAGATTGAACAATTTGAAGGGGCATTCTTTATTTCTTGGACTCAATCACCCAATTTTCATGCTACCCCCGCCAATCGACGCAGAGGCTGCAGAACCAGATTTCCAATTGTTCAAACCTGACTGTATCTTTGCTACCCACAATCGCGCCCGTGATACATGGATACGTCCAAGGCCAAATTGGTGCAGAATGCACGTCAATGGAGGTCCTGCCATAGGCTCAAGATTGCAGTACAAAAAAGAGAAGATTGAACATAGAGCTGAAGCACCCATGTGGTTCGTCCCAACACTTCCACCTGTTTTTCCTTGAGAAATAAGAGACGGATGGTGACCTTATTTTATAGAGAAAACATAGTGTTCGTGAGCTTAACCTCATGAACATTCGCTGTTCGATTTTTGGTGAAATCAAAATTTTGCAGAGATGAAGATCTTTGTTTGAATCCCGTGCTGAACATATTTTTCACAAATTAGCTACCCGTATTGTGATGAATACATGCTGGTCTGTTGTTTGGTGGAGTAGCAGACATGAAGATCTTTGTCCTGAATACCACAATGGACATCTTTTTTTTCTTCAAAAATTAGCTAAGCTCGCGCTATTTGGCGCAAATGCCTAAGAGATTTGGTGCTCTTGGGCACCAGTGCTCCTGCTATTTTAGAAAAAATAAAAAACATATTTATGTGTTTAAAAAAAATTAGAAAAAAATCATGGTGTAGCTAATGAATTGTCCCATAAGCGTGCAAAATTTCAGTTTCAAATACAAAAAATTCTGGGCTACCCAAAAATAACAAACGTGTGGATCTGGGTATGCATATTTCAGATCTCCAAATTTCAACAGATTTTGTCTTTTTTGTGTAGTCTACAATATAAAGAATTTCATATTAAAATTTTACACGCTTGTAGGTTACTTTATTTATTATGTCTGCATTTATTTCCAGATTTTTTTGAAACAAATATGTATGATTTTTGATTTTTTTTAAACAGCAGGAGCACTGGTGCCCATGAGCCAAAGACACTTTTCGCAAATGCCTTCAGTAGAGAAACCATAGTGTTCATGAAGTTAACGTCATGAACACACGCTGTTCGGTTTTTGGTGAAATCAAAATTTAGCAGAGATGAAGATCTTTGTTTAAATCCCGTGATGAACACATTTTTCCTAAATTAGCTACCCGTATTGTGATGAATACATGCTGGTCTGTTTTTTGGTGGAGTAGCAGACATGAAGATCATTGTTTTGAATACCACGCCGGACATCTTTTTTTTCTTCAAAAATTAGCTAAGCTCGCGCTTATTAGGCGCAAATGACTTGATAACGATCGTGGTTCCAAATATTGCTCCATGTACCACATATTTCTTTTGGTAAGGGTACCCCTATGTACCACCTTACCAATAAAAAGTTCTCAAAAAAAAACCTTACCAATAGAAAAAGGGCACGTCTAGCAAGCACGCGCGTGCTCGTTGGTTAATCTTGGCACACCCTTAAATAAGGAAAATTCATGCCCCATCCTCCAAAAGATATAAAAGAAAAGATTATGTACACGGTGGTAAGTGTACCAGAAGGAAAGGCGTGAAAATGTTCAAAATCGTATAATTTTGCACAAGATGTCGAAATTAAGATCCGCTTTCACTTTTGAATTTCTTGCGGTGAGCTCTTCAAAACTAGATCTCATTTCTATGTATTTTGATAAAGTTTTTTCTAAAGCAACTTCTACGTGCGACAAAGCAATTATAATGCAAGACGATGCAACTTTAGTGCGGGACGAAGCAACTTTGCTGCACAGCGTAAATCTATATTTACAATGAAAGTTGCATCGCTGGATGCCAAAGTTGCTCATCCATACATCAAAATTTATTCGGTGGACACCAAAGTTGCTTTGATGGACGCCAAAATTAGACCATCACAAACCAAATTTGCTCTCTCGAGTACCAAAGTTGCTCTGCAGGACACTAAATTTGCTCGGTCGGACGCCAAAGTTGCTCTGCAAGGTTAAAAAACTACGTCGCCGGGCGCCAAAGTTGCTATGCAGGGCACTTAAGTTCCTTCGTCACACATTGAAAATGCTCCGATTGACACCAAAATTGTTGTCGGGCATCAAAGTTGTGACTTCGTGTACCCAAAAGTGCATATGTTAGTTGCATATCAAAGTTGCTTTGTCACATACCAAAGTTATTTTGCTGCATAACAAAATTGCTTTGTCGCGCATCAAAGTTGCTTGTTTAAAAAATTCGTCGAAACATATGAAAATGTGGTCTAGTTTCGAAGCTCTCGTCGTGGGGATTGTAGAAGTGAAAACAGATTGTAATTCCGCCGCACGGTTTAAAAGTTACATTTTTCGTAAAATCGCACTGATATCGATAGCTTACGCATCAGTTGTGTGCCGGGACGTACGTCCTGGCACGCGCCCACCGGTTAGATTTCAGGATAGAAAAAAGTACTCGTACTGTACGGCAATCTACATGGTAATTTACGTGGGCCTACTAGCTCAGGAGATAACGGCCCAATACCTGCGTCCTCATCATTGAAATGCGGCCAGAGATCGAAAGAAAAAAATCCAAGAAAGGAAACATTTATTCTACATAGAGGATGACATGTGGGACCTATTTTTCAGCAGTGTCCTCAACGTTGACAAGGCGGCAGGGGATCGAAAGAAACAGCAAAGTAGCCCGAAATCAGGGGTCAAATATAAATTCGAGAAAGGAAACGTTTATTCAACAGTCAGGCTGACATGTGGGGCCTATCTTGCAGCCGCGGCCACAACATTTATCATTCAGAGAGGATGACATGTGGGACCCATGAACCAGCATCGTTCTCGACGTTTCTCAAAGGGGGCAGGAGATCGAAAGAAAAAGGCAAGTAGCTCGAAAACAGGTGTCCAAAAAAAATCCAAGAAAGGAAAGGTTTATCGCACATAGATGCTGACATATTGGACCCAATTTGCAGCAGCGTCATCAACGTTTCAAAGGCGGTGGAGCTCGAAAGAAAAGGCAAATAGCCAGAAATTAGGGGTCAAAAATAAATCCAGCCAAAGAAACTTTTATCGTACAAAGAGGCTGACATGCGGGACCCATGAGCCAGCAGCGTCCTCAACGTTTCTAAGGCGGCAGGCGATCGAAAAAAGGCAAATAGCCAGAAATTAGGGGTCAAAAATAAAGTAGCCAGAAATTAGGGGGAAAAACTCCAAGAAAAGAAAGTTTATTGTACATAGAGAATGACATGCGGGTCCCAAGGCGGCAGCTTACTCAACGTTTCCAAGGCGGCAGGGGAACAAAAGAAAAAGGAAATAGCCAAAAATCAGAGGGTGAAAAAAAATCCAAGAAAAGAAACTTTTATAGTTCATAGAGGATGACATGCGGGTCCCACGAGGCAGCAGCGTCCTCAACGTTTCCAAGGCGGCACAGGACCAAAAGAAAAAGAATGTATCCCTGCTGGGGCTGCATGGCCATCTGGGCTTTCTAACCTGCTGGACGCCTTTTGACTCGTACAATTTCAGCCCACTCCAAAAACAGGAAAGTCCTATGCTTCGCAAAAACAAAACAAAAACAAGGAGATTCAACATATTAGCTTGTTTACATAAAAATAAAGATATAATTTATCCGTTTGCAATAGCTCATAGCGAAATACACTTTTTATTGTCTGCAAAATAAACAAGATATCACATGTTTCTTGTACGGGGAGGCTGACATCGGGACCCATGAGCCAGCAGCGTCGTCAAAGTTTTAAAGGCGGCAGGGGATCGAAAGAAAAAATAAATCAAAAATCAGTTGGTAAAAAAATCGAAGAAAAGAAACATTTATCGTTCTGAGGGGATTGACATGCGGGACCCATGTGGCAGCAGCATCCTCAACGTTTCCAAGGTGGCACGGGATCCAAAAAAGGCAAAATAGCCAGAAATTAGGGGTCAAAATAACTCCAAGAAAAGAATTGTTTATCGTTCATAGAGGCTGACATGCGGGACCCATGAGCCGGCAGCGTCCCCAATGTGTTAAAGGCGGCAGGAGATCGAAAGACAAAGGCCAAAAATCAGTTGGTAAAAAAATCCAAGAAAAGAAACATTTACCGTTCTGAGAGGCTGACATGCGGGACCCATGAGGCGGACATCCTCAACGATTCCAAGGCGGCAGGGGATCAAAAGGGGTAAAAAATAAATCCATCATAGGAAACTTTTATTGTTCATAGAGGATGTGGGACCGACCAGCCAGTAGCGTCCTCATCGTTTCAAAGGGGGCAAGGGATCAAAAGAAAACGGCAAATAGCCAGAAATTAGGGGTAAAAAATAAATCCAATTTAGGACACTTTTATTGTTCATAGAGTATGACATGCGGGACCCATGAGCCAGTAGCTTCCTCAACGTTTCTAAGGCGGCATGAGATCGAAATGAAAAGGAAAGTGACCAAATATCAGGAGCCAAAAATAATCTAAGGAAAGAAACTTTATTGTGCATAGAGAATGACATGCGGGTCCCATTTTGCAGCACCGGTCTGAAGGTTTCAGAGTCGGCATTAGATCGAAAGAAAAAGACAAGTGCCAAATATGAGGAGCGAAAAATAATCCAAGAAAAGAAACTTCTATTGTACATAGAGGATGACATGCGGGTCCCATTTTGCAGCCGCGGTCTCAATGTTTCCAAGGCGGCACATGACCAAAAGAAAAAGGAAGTAGCCAGAAATAAGGGTGTCAAAAAATCCAAGAAAAGGAATATTTCAATTGGGCTGCTTCTGGCCATCTGGGCCTTCAAACTATCCCGCTGGACGCCTTTTGATTCGTACAATTTCAGCCCATTCCAAAACAGGAAAGTCCTATGCCTCGCAAAAACAAAAAAAACAAGGAGTTCAACATATAAGTTTGTTTATGTAAAAATAAAGATTTAATTTATCCCTTTGCAATAGCTCAGAGCAAAATACATTGTTTATTGTCTGCAAAATAATCAACATATCACATGTTTCTTATACGGGGAGGCTGACATCGGGGACCCATGCGCCAGCAGCGTCGTCAACGTTTTAAAGGCGGCAGGGATGGAAAGAAAAAATAAACCAAAAATCTGTTGGTACAAAATCCAAGAAAAGAAAAAATTTCGTTACGAGAGGATAACATGCGGGACCCATGAGGCAGCGGCATCCTCGGCGTTTAATGTTAGAGGCTGACATGTGGGACTCGTGAGCCGGCGACATCCTCAACGTTTTAAAGGCGGCAGGAGATCGAAAGAAAAAATTAGCCAAAAATCATTTGCTATTCAAAATCCAAGAAAATAAACATTTACCGTTCTGAGAGCATGACATGCGGGACCCATGAGGCAGCAGCATCCTCAACGATTCCAAGGCTGCAGGGGATCAAAAGAAAAAAAGGAAATATCCAGAAATTAATTAGGGGTTCAAAATAAATCCATCAAAGGAAAGTTTTATTGTTCATAGAGGATGGCATGTGGGACCGACTCGCCAACAGACGCTCTCATCGTTTCAAAGGGGGCATGAGATCAAAAGAAAAAGGCAAGTAGCCAGAAATTAGGGGTAAAAAATAACTCCAAGAAAGGAAACTTTTATTGTTCGTAGAGGATGACATGCGGGACCCATGAGCCAGCAGCTTACTTAAAGTTTCAAAGGCGGCATGAGATCGAAAGAAAAAGGCAAGTGAAAAAATATCAGGAGCCAAAGATAATCCAAGAAAAGAAACTTTATTTACATAGAGGATGACATGCGGGTCCCATTTTGGCAAAGACGGTCCCAACGTTTCAAATGCGGCTTGAGATCAAAACAAAAAGAAAGTAGCCAGAAATTAGGGGGTCAAAAAAATCCAAGAAAATAAAGTTGATGGACATAGAGGATGACATGCGGGTCCCATGAGCTAGCAGCTTACTCAACGTTTCCAAGGCGGCAGGGGATCAAAAGAAAAAGGAAATAACCAAAAATCAGAGGGTGAAAAAAAACAAAGAAAATGAACTTTTATAGTACATAGAGGATGACATGCGGGTCCCATGAGCCAGCAGGTTCCTCAACGTTTCAAACGTGGCATGAGATCGAAAGAAAAAGGCAAGTGACCAAATATGAGGAGCCAAAAATAAGTCAAGAAAAGAAAGTTTTATAGTACATAGAGGATGACATGCGGGTCCCATGATCCTGCAGGTTCCTCAACGTTTCAAACGTGGCATGAGATCGAAAGAAAAAGGCAAGTGACCAAATATCAGGAGCCAAAAATAATTCAAGAAAAGAAACTTGATTGTACATAGAGGATGATATGCGGGTCCCATTTAGCAGCAGCGGTATCACCGTTTGAGAGGCTGCACGGGATCGAAAGAAAAAGGCAAGTGACCAAATATCAGGAGCCAAAAAAAATCCAAGAAAAGAAATTTTATTGTACGTAGAGGATGACATGCGGGTCCCATTTTGCAGCAGCGGTCTCAACGTTTCCAAGGCGGCACAGAACCAAAAGAAAAATGAAGTAGCCAGAAATCAGGGGGTGAAAAAAATCCAAGAAGAAAGATTTCAATTGGGCTGCATCTGGACATCTGGGCCTTCGAACTATCCTACTTGGCCTTTTGACTCGTACAATTTCAGCCCACTCCAAAATAGGAAAGTTCTAAATTTTCTAAAAAAAACAGGAAAGTCCTATGCTTTGCAAAGACAAAAAAAACAAGGAGATTCAACATATAAGTTTGTTTATGTAAAAATAAAGATTTAATTTTCCGTTTGAAATAGCTCAGAGCGCAATGCACTGTTTATTGTCTGCAAAATAATCAAGATATCATATGTTTCTTGTACGGGGAGGCTGACATCGGGGACCCATGAGCCAGCAGCGTCGTCAACGTTTTAAAGGCGGCAGGGGATGGAAAGAAAAAATAAACGGAAAATATGTTGGTACAAAATCCAAGAAAAGAAACATTTTCGTTCTAAGAGGATGACATGCGGGACCCATGAGGCTGCAGCATCCTCAGCGTTTATTGTTCATAGAGGCTGACATGTGGGACCCGTGAGCCAGCAGCGTCCTCAACGTTTTAAAGGCAGCAGGAGATCGAAAGAAAAATTAGCCAAAAATCATTTGGTAAACAAAATCCAAGAAAAAAAACATTTACCGTTCTGAGAGGATGACATGCGGGACCCATGAGGCAGCAGCATCCTCAACGATTCCAAGGCGGCAGGGGATCAAAGAAAAAAAAGGAAATATCCCGAAATTAATTAGGGGTTCAAAATAAATCCATCAAAGGAAACTTTTATTGTTCACAGAGGATGACATGTGGGACCGACCTGCCAACAGCGTCCTCATCGTTTCAAAGGGGGCAGGAGATCAAAAGAAAAAGGCAAATAGCCAGAAATTAGGGGTCAAAAATAACTCCAAGAAAGGAAACTTTTATTGTTCATAGAGGATGACATGCAGGACCCATGAGCCAGCAGCTTACTCAACATTTCAAAGGCGGCATGAGATCGAAAGAAAAAGGCAAATGACAAAATATCAGGAGCCAAAGATAATCCAAGAAAAAAAACTTTATTGTACATAGAGGATGACATGCGGGTCCCAATTAGCAGCAGCGGTCTCAACATTTCAAATGCGGCTTGAGATCAAAAGAAAAAGAAAGTTGATTGTACATAGAGGATGACATGCGGGTCCCATGAGTCAGCAGCTTACTCAACGTTTCCAAGGCGGCAGGGGATCAAAAGGAAAAGGAAATAGCCAAAAATCAGAGGGTGAAAAAAAACACAAGAAAATAAACTTTTATAGCACATAGAGGATGACATGCGGGTCCCATGAGCCAGCAGGTTCCTCAACGTTTCAAACGTGGCATGAGATTGAAAGAAAAATGCAAGTGACCAAATATCAGGAGCCAAAAATAATTCAAGAAAAGAAACTTGAGTGTACATAGAGGATGACATGCGGGTCCCATTTAGCAGCAGCGGTATCACCGTTTGAGAAGCGGCAGGGGATCGAAAGAAAAAGGCAAGTGACCAAATATGAGGTTGATACGTCTCCGACGTATCGATAATTTCTTATGTTCCATGCCACATTATTGATGATATCTACATGTTTTATGCACACTTTATGTCATATTCGTGCATTTTCTGGAACTAACCTATTAACAAGATGCCGAAGTGCCAGTTCCCGTTTCTGCTGTTTTTGGTTTCAGAAATCCTAGTAAGGAAATATTCTCGGAATTGGACGAAATCAACGCCGAAGATCTTAGAATCCCTGGAAGCATCCAGAACACACGAGAGTCGCCAGAGGGGGGCCACAGGCCCACCAGACCATAGGCCGGCGCGGCCTGGGGGTGGCCCACGCCCCCCTATAGTGTCGTCGCCCCGTTGACCTTCTGACGCCGCCTCTTCGCCTATTTAAGGGCCCTCGACCTAAAACCTCGATACGGAAAAGCCACGGTACGAGAAACCTTCCAGAGCCGCCGCCATCGCGAAGCCAAGATCTGGGGGACAGGAGTCTCTGTTCCGGCACGCCGCCGGGACGGGGAAGTGCCCCCGGAAGGCTTCTCCATCGACACCACCGCCATCTCCATCAATGCTGCTGTCTCCCATGAGGAGGGAGTAGTTCTGCATCGAGGCTCGGGGATGTACCGGTAGCTATGTGGTTCATCTCTCTCCTATGTACTTCAATACAATAATCTCACGAGCTGCCTTACATGATTGAGATTCATATGATGATGCTTGTAATCTAGATGTCGTTATGCTAGTCAAGTGAATTTTACTTATGTGATCTCCAGAGACTCCTTGTCCCACGTGTGTAAAGGTGACAGTGTGTGCACCGTGTGGGTCTCTTAGGCTATATTTCACAGAATACTTATTCACTGTTATGAATGGCATAGTGAAGTGCTTATTTATATCTCTTTATGATTGCAATGTGTTTTGTATCACAATATATCTGCATGCTACTCTAGTAATGTTATTAAAGTAGTTTATTCCTCCTGCACGGTGTAATGGTGACAGTGTGTGCATCCGTGTTAGTACTTGGCGTAGGCTATGATTATGATCTCTTGTAGATTATGAAGTTAACTATTGCTATGATGGTATTGATGTGATCTATTTCTCCTACATAGTGTGAAGGTGACAGTGTGCATGCTATGTTAGTACTTGGTTTAGTCGTGTTGATCTTTCATGCACTCTAAGGTTATTTAAATATGAACATTGAATATTGTGGAGCTTGTTAACTCCGGCATTGAGGGTTCGTGTAATCCTACGCAATTAGTGGTGTTCATCATCCAACAAGAGAGTGTAGAGTATGCATTTATTTATTCTGTTATGTGATCAAAGTTGAGAGTGTCCACTAGTGAAAGTATGATCCCTAGGCCTTGTTCTTAAATACTGCTATCGCTGCTTGTTTACTGTTTTACTGCGTTACTACTGCTGCGTTACTACTGCTTGTTTACTGTCCTGGGCAAAGCACTTTTCTAGTGCCGTTGCTACTACTTATTTATACCACCTGTATTTCACTATCTCTTCGCCGAACTAGTGCACCTATTAGGTGTGTTGGGGACACAAGAGACTTCTTGCTTTGTGGTTGCAGGGTTGCATGAGAGGGATATCTTTGACCTCTTCCTCCCTGAGTTCGATAAACCTTGGGTGATCCACTTAAGGGAAAACTTGCAGCTGTTCTACAAACCTCTGCTCTTGGAGGCCCAACACTGTCTACAGGAAAAGGAGGGGGCGTAGACATCAAGCTATTTTCTGGCGCCGTTGCCGGGGAGGAAAGGTAAAAGGCACTCATACTCCGGTTCCAGGTAACAGTACTTTTCTGGCGCCATTGTGTTTGTGCTCGAAGCTATTTCCTTTAGATCCTGCAATTGCATCTTTTTGTTTCTTATTTACACTAGTTAGGCATAATGGAAAACAACAAAAATATGAGAGATCTTTATGAACTTTATCTTGAATTAGGACATGATGTGTTTGAAGAGAGAATTAAAAAACCCATGGAACTTTATATGCATGCTAATGGGAATGTTATTAATATGAATGCTTTGAACACTATTGTTGCTAATGCTATGGAAAATTCTAAGCTTGGGGAGGTCGGTTTTGATGAAAATGATCTCTTTAGCCCTCCGGGTATTGAGGAGAAAGTTTATGTTGATTATGATATGCCTCCCATATATGATGATTATAATGATAGTGGTCTTTTGGTGCCGCCTGTTATGGAGGATAAATTTGATTATGATTACAATATGCCTCCTATATTTGATGATGAAAATAATAATGATAGCTACTTTGTTGAATTTGCTCCCACTATTACTAATAAAATTGATTATGCTTATGTTGGGAGTAGTAATAATTTTATGCATGAGACTCGTGATAAGAATGTTTCATTTGATAGTTATATTGTTGATTTTGCTCATGATGCTACTGAAAGTTATTATGAGAGAGGAAAATATGGTTGTAGAAATTTTCATGTTACTAAAATGCCTCTCTATGTGCTGAAATTTTTGAAGCTACACTTGTTTTATCTTCCTATGCTTGTCACTTTGCTCTTCATGAACTTGTTTATTTACAAGATTCCTATGCATAGGAAGCATGTTAGGCTTAAATGTGTTTTGAATTTGCTTCTTGATGCTCTCTTTTGATTCAACTACTATTTCTTGCGAGTGCATCATTAAAACTGCTGAGCCCATTTTAATGGCTATAAAGAAAGAACTTCTTGGGAGATAACCCATGTGTTTATTTTACTATAGTATATTTGTTTTATATTTGTGTCTTGGAAGTTGTTACTACTGTAGCAACCTCTCCTTATCTTAGTTTTGTGTTTTGTTGTGCCAAGTAAAGTCGTTGATAGTAAGGTTCATACTAGATTTGGATTACTGCGCAGAAACAGATTTCTTTGCTGTCACGAATCTGGGCAAAATTTTCTGTAGGTAACTCAGAAAATTATGCCAATTTATGTGAGTGATCCTCAGATATGTACACAACTTTCATTAAATTTGAGCATTTTCATTTGAGCAAGTCTGGTGCCTCAATAAAATTCGTCTTTACGGACTGTTCTGTTTTGACAGATTCTGCCTTTTATTTCGCATTGCTTCTTTTGCTATGTGGGATGGATTTCTTTGTTCCATTGACTTCCAGTAGCTTTGGGCAATGTCCAGAAGTGTTAAGAATGATTGTATCACCTCTGAACATGTGAGTTTTTGATTATGCACTAACCCTCTAATGAGTTTGTTTCGAGTTTGGTGTGGAGGAAGTTTTCAAGGGTCAAGAGAGGAGGATGATATACTATGATCAAGGAGAGTGAAAGCTCTAAGCTTGGGGATGCCCCGGTGGTTCACCCCTGCATATATCAAGAAGACTCAAGCGTCTAAGCTTGGGGATGCCCAAGGCATCCCCTTCTTCATCGACAACATTATCAGGTTCCTCCCCTGAAACTATATTTTTATTCCATCACATCTTATGTACTTTACTTGGAGCGTCTGTTTGTTTTTGTTTTTGTTTTTTTTTGAATAAATGTTTGTGTGGGAGAGAGACACGCTCCGCTGGTTCATATGAACACATGTGTTCTTAGCTTTTAATTTTCATGGCGAAGGTTGAAACTGCTTCGTTAATTGTTATATGGTTGGAAACGGAAAATGCTACATGTAGTAATTGCTAAAATGTCTTGAATAATGTGATACTTGGCAATTATTGTGCTCATGTTAAAGCTCTTGCATCATATGCTTTGCACCTATTAATGAAGAAATACATAGAGCTTGCTAAAATTTGGTTTGCATATTTGGTCTCTCTAAGGTCTAGATAATTTCTAGTATTGAGTTTGAACAACAAGGAAGACGGTGTAGAGTCTTATAATGTTTACAATATGTCTTTTATGTGAGTTTTGCTGCACCGCTTCATCCTTGTGTTTGTTTCAAACAACCTTGCTAGCCTAAACCTTGTATCGAGAGGGAATACTTCTCATGCATCCAAATACTTGAGCCAACCACTATGCCATTTGTGTCCACCATACCTACCTACTACATGGTATTTCTCCGCCATTCCAAAGTAAATTGCTTGAGTGCTACCTTTAAACAATTCAAAATTTATCACCTCTGATTTGTGTCAATGTTTTATAGCTCATGAGGAAGTATGTGGTGTTTATCTTTCAATCTTGTTGGGCAACTTTCACCAATGGACTAGTGGCTTCATCCGCTTATCCAATAATTTTGCAAAAAGAGCTGGCAATGGGATTCCCAGTCCCAAATTAATTAATAAAAATAGACACTCCTCCATGGTATGTGATTGATTGGACGGCACCCGAAGGATTCGGTTAGCCATGGCTTGAGAAAGCAAAGGTGGGGAGGAGTGTCATCATAATAAAACTAAAATAAAAAGGCACTCCTTCATGGTATGAGATTGTTGGCAGGCACCCGAAGGATTCGGTTAGCCATGGTTTGTGAAAGAAAGGTTGGAAGGAGTGCCACACAAAAATAAAATAAAATGGGAGCCGCTCTTTGAAGGTTTGTCTGGCAAGGGGGTTAGAGTGCCCACTACCATTCGTTGACAACAACAAACACCTCTCAAAATTTTACTTTTATGATCTCTATATGTTTTCAAAACCAAAGCTCTAGCACAAATATAGCAATCGATGCTTTTCTCTTTGAAGGACCTTTCTTTTACTTTTATTGTTGAGTCAGTTCACCTATCTCTCTCCACCTCAAGAAGCAAACACTTGTGTGAACTGTGCATTGATCCCTACATACTTGCATATTGCACTTGTTATATTACTTTGGCATTGACAATTATCCATGAGATATACATGTTACAAGTTGAAAGCAACCGCTGAAACTTCATCTTCCTTTGTGTTGCTTCAATGCCTCTACTATGAATTATTGCTTTATGAGTTAACTCTTATGCAAGACTTATTGATGCTTGTCTTGAAGTACTATTTATGAAAAGTCTTTGCTGTATGATTCATTTGTTTACTCATGTCATTACCATTGTTTTGATCGCTACATTCATTACGTATGCTTACAATAGTATGATCAAGGTTATGATGGCATGTCACTCCAGAAATTATCTTTGTTATCGTTTACCTGCTCGGGACGAGCAGAAACTAAGCTTGGGGATGCTGATACGTCTCCGACGTATCGATAATTTCTTATGTTCCATGCCACATTATTGATGATATCTACATGTTTTATGCACACTTTATGTCATATTCGTGCATTTTCTGGAACTAACCTATTAACAAGATGCCGAAGTGCCAGTTCCTGTTTTCTGCTGTTTTTGGTTTCAGAAATCCTAGTAAGGAAATATTCTCGGAATTGGACGAAATCAACGCCGAAGATCTTAGAATCTCCGGAAGCATCCAGAACACACGAGAGTCGCCAGAGGGGGGCCACAGGCCCACCAGACCATAGGCCGGCGTGGCCTGGGGGTGGCCCGCGCCCCCCTATAGTGTCGTCGCCCCGTTGACCTTCTGACGCCGCCTCTTCGCCTATTTAAGGGCCCTCGACCTAAAACCTCGATACGGAAAAGCCACGGTACGAGAAACCTTCCAGAGCCGCCGCCATCGCGAAGCCAAGATCTGGGGGACAGGAGTCTCTGTTCCGGCACGCCGCCGGGACGGGGAAGTGCCCCCGGAAGGCTTCTCCATCGACACCACCGCCATCTTCATCACCGCTGCTGTCTCCCATGAGGAGGGAGTAGTTCTGCATCGAGGCTCGGGGATGTACCGGTAGCTATGTGGTTCATCTCTCTCCGATGTACTTCAATACAATAATCTCACGAGCTGCCTTACATGATTGAGATTCATATGATGATGCTTGTAATCTAGATGTCGTTATGCTAGTCAAGTGAATTTTACTTATGTGATCTCCGGAGACTCCTTGTCCCACGTGTGTAAAGGTGACAGTGTGTGCACCGTGTGGGTCTCTTAGGCTATATTTCACAGAATACTTATTCACTGTTATGAATGGCATAGTGAAGTGCTTATTTATATCTCTTTATGATTGCAATGTGTTTTGTATCACAATATATCTGCATGCTACTCTAGTAATGTTATTAAAGTAGTTTATTCCTCCTGCACGGTGTAATGGTGACAGTGTGTGCATCCGTGTTAGTACTTGGCGTAGGCTATGATTATGATCTCTTGTAGATTATGAAGTTAACTATTGCTATGATGGTATTGATGTGATCTATTCCTCCTACATAGTGTGAAGGTGACAGTGTGCATGCTATGTTAGTACTTGGTTTAGTCGTGTTGATCTTTCATGCACTCTAAGGTTATTTAAATATGAACATTGAATATTGTGGAGCTTGTTAACTCCGGCATTGAGGGTTCGTGTAATCCTACGCAATTAGTGGTGTTCATCATCCAACAAGAGAGTGTAGAGTATGCATTTATTTATTCTGTTATGTGATCAAAGTTGAGAGTGTCCACTAGTGAAAGTATGATCCCTAGGCCTTGTTCTTAAATACTGCTATCGCTGCTTGTTTACTGTTTTACTGCGTTACTACTGCTACGTTACTACTGCTTGTTTACTGTCCTGGGCAAAGCACTTTTCTGGTGCCGTTGCTACTACTTATTTATACCACCTGTATTTCACTATCTCTTCGCCGAACTAGTGCACCTATTAGGTGTGTTGGGGACACAAGAGACTTCTTGCTTTGTGGTTGCAGGGTTGCATGAGAGGGATATCTTTGACCTCTTCCTCCCTAAGTTCGATAAACCTTGGGTGATCCACTTAAGGGAAAACTTGCTGCTGTTCTACAAACCTCTGCTCTTGGAGGCCCAACACTGTCTACAGGAAAAGGAGGGGGCGTAGACATCAGAGGTGCCAAAAAAATCCAAGAAAAGAAAGTTTTATAGTACATAGAGGATGACATGCGGGTCCCATGAGCCTGCAGGGTCCTCAACGTGGCATGAGATCGAAAGAAAAATGCAAGTGACCAAATATCAGGAGCCAAAAATAATTCAAGAAAAGAAACTTGATTGTACAAAGAGGATGACATGCGGGCCCCATTTAGCAGCAGCGGTATCACCGTTTGAGAGGCTGCACGGGATCGAAAGAAAAAGGCAAGTGACCAAATATGAGGTTCCAAAAAAAATCCAAGAAAAGAAAGTTTTATAGTACATAAAGGATGACATGCGGGTCCCATTTAGCAGCAGCGGTATCACCGTTTGAGAGGCTGCAGGGGATCGAAAGAAAAAGGCAAGTGACCAAATATGAGGTGCCAAAAAAAATCCAAGAAAAGAAAGTTTTATAGTACATAGAGGATGACATGCGGGTCCCATTTAGCAGCAGCGGTATCACCGTTTGAGAGGCGGCAGGGGATCGAAAGAAAAAGGCAAGTGGCCAAATATGAGGTGCCAAAAAAAACTCCAAGAAAAGAAAGTTGATTGCACATAGAGGATGACATGCGGGTCCCATTTAGCAGCAGCGGTGTCGATGATTCCAAGGCGGCAAGGGATCAAAAGAAAAAGGAAGTAGCCAGAAATCAGGGTGTCAAAAAAAATCCAAGAATAGAAAGAATTTTGGTTCATAGAGGATGACATGCGGGACCCATGATCCTGCATCGTAAACGGCTCGATCGGAGAGCGTTGAACGAGATGGCGCGATCGAGAAAAAAAACAATGCCAGAGAGGCTGCCATCTGGGCCCTACATCCCTCGGCGGTGCGGATTTGCGTTGACTCGGCCGGCGAACCCGAGAATTCGAGATGCACCACGTCCCGGGCCACCATACGCAACGTTTTGGCCGGTTTCGTCGGGCTAGGTGGCCTCAAAAACGAAAAAAAAACGTTTTGACATGCACAACGGACAGACCCAAAATCGTCGGCCATGGTACACCAGCAACCACGGCGCGACTTCAACTTCGTCGGCCATGGCAACTTTTCTTGTAGTGAGGCCATCAAAAAGAAAAAAAAAGAAAAGAGAAAGAAAAAAATGAAAAAAAAGAAAAAAAAAAGGAAAAAGGAAAAAAGAGAATAAAGAAAAAGGGGGCAGCATTACTATCTTTTATCCACACTTGTGCTCATGTTTTAGCACCCGCATTATTCATAGTCATCATTTGTGCTCATGTTTAGCATCTACATTCATATGAGAGAGTTTTCATGTTTTACTAGTATAACTATGTGGGGAATTTACACTATAGAACTTGGGTTGTATATTCCAATGATGAGCCTCCTCAAAAGTGCTCTAGGTCTTCGTGAGCAACCAAGTTGGATGCACCCCCACTAGTTCCATTGGAGAGCTTTCATACACATATAGCTCTATGTGCATCCGTTGCATGGCAATCACTACTCCTTGCATAGCTTCGATCATAAGGCTTCCTCTTGTCTAATGGTCATTTACAGCTTTGCAAGCCTTTCTTCCATTTGGCCTTCCAAACCCCCATTAACGTTCTTTATGCCATAACATCCTAGTGCTAATACCAAATGCTTGCGCTCACCGGTTGAGTAGACTTCGAAACAGTTGATTCATGACGTTCATGTTTATGTTTACTTGACTGAATCCTTCTTATGTTGTGAAAATTTACTTGATGCTTGGAATGAAGGATAGAACTTCTAAGCTGAATACTTAATAACTCTTTAATGAACTTTGTACGGTTGCATGTCTTTAAAGCAATAGTTCATGAAAACTTCTAGCTTGTCTAACTCTTGCATTATCATCTCTTATATCAATATAGATACTTGCTTTGAATGATTTGATCTCAGCTCATATGCTTTACAATAGTATGATCAAGGTTATGATGGCATGTCACTCTAGAAATTATCTTTTGTTTATCGTTTACCTGCTCGGGACGAGCAGAAACTAAGCTTGGGGATGCTGATACGTCTCCGACGTATCGATAATTTCTTATGTTCCATGCCACATTATTGATGATATCTACATGTTTTATGCATACTTTATGTCATATTTATGCATTTTCTGGAACTAACCTATTAACAAGATGTCGAAGAGCCGATTCTTTGTTTTCTGCTGTTTTTGGTTTCAGAAATCCTAGTAAGGAAATATTCTCGGAATTGGACGAAATCAACGCCCAGGGGCCTATTTTCACACGAAGCTTCCAGAAGACCGAAGAGTCAACGAAGTGGGGCAACGAGGTGGCCAAGAGGTAGGGCGGCGCAGCCCAGCCCTTGGCCGCGCCGTCCTGTCTCCTGGGCCCCTCGTGTGGCCCCCTGACCTATCCTTCCGCCTACAAATAGCCTTCGTCGTGAAACCCCCAGTACCGAGAGCCACGATACGGAAAACCTTCCAGAGACGCCGCCGCCGCCAATCCCATCTCGGGGGATTCAGGAGATCGCCTCCGGCACCCTGCCGGAGAGGGGAATCATCTCCCGGAGGACTCTACGCCGCCATGGTCGCCTCCGGAGTGATGTGTGAGTAGTTCACCCCTGGACTATGGGTCCATAGCAGTAGCTAGATGGTTGTCTTCTCCTCATTATGCTTCATTGTCGGATCTTGTGAGCTGCCTAACATGATCAAGATCATCTACCTGTAATGCTATATGTTGCGTTTGTTGGGATCCGATGGATAGAGAATACTATGTTATGTTGATTATCAATTCATGTCTATGTGTTGTTTATGATCTTGCATGCTCTCCGTTATTAGTAGAGGCTCTGGCCAAGTTTTTACTCTTAACTCCAAGAGGGAGTATTTATGCTCGATAGTAGGTTCATGTCTCCGTGAATCTGGGGGAGTGACAGAAACCTCTAAGGTTATGGATGTGCTGTTGACACTAGGGATAAAACATTGATGCTATGTCCGAGGATGTAGTTATTGATTACATTACGCGCAATACTTAATGCAATTGTCTGTTGTTAGCAACTTAATACTGGAAGGGGTTCGGATGATAACCTGAAGGTGGACTTTTTAGGCATAGATGCATGCTGGATAGCGGTCTATGTACTTTGTCGTAATGCCCAATTAAATCTCACAATACTCATCATAATATGTATGTGCATGGTCATGCCCTCTCTATTTGTCAATTGCCCAACTGTAATTTGTTCACCCAACATGCTATTTATCTTATGGGAGAGACACCTCTAGTGAACTGTGGACCCCGGTCCAATTCTCTATACTAAAATACAATCTACTGCAATATTTGTTCTACTGTTTTCTGCAAACAATCATCTTCCACACTATACATCTAATCCTTTGTTACAGCAAGCCGGTGAGATTGACAACCTCACTGTTTCGCTGGGGCAAAGTACTTGGTTTGTGTTGTGCAGGTTCCACGTTGGCACCGGAATCCCTGGTGTTGCGCCGCACTACATCTCGCCGCCATCAACCTTCACGTGCTTCTTGACTCCTACTGGTTCGATAAACCTTGGTTTCTTACTGAGGGAAACTTGCCGCTGTGCGCATCACACCTTCCTCTTGGGGTTCCCAACGGACGCATGTCAAACGGAAAGACAATACGTCAACCACGCGCATCAAGTACCCATTTTAGCAACAGTAAATGAAGCAAACTAGATAAAGTAAATGCAAGTAACTAATTTTTTTTGTGTTTTTAATACAGCAAACAAGATAACAAGTCAAGTAAAACTAGCAACTAATTTTTTTGTATTTTGATTTAATGCAGCAAAGAAAGTAGTAAATGAAATAAAGCAAGATAAAAACAAAGTAAAGAGATTGGAGGTGGAGACTCCCCTTGCAGTGTGTCTTGATCTCCCCGGTAACGGCGCCAGAAAACAGTCTTGATACGCGTACAGCACGCGACCGTTGGGAACCCCAAGAGGAAGGTGTGATGCGTACAGCGGCAAGTTTTTCCTCAGTAAGAAACCAAGGTTTATCGAACCAGTAGGAGCCAAGAAGCACGTTGAAGGTTGAAGGCGGCGAGATGTAGTGCGGCGCAACACCAGGGATTCCGGCGCCAACGTGGAACATGCACAACACAACCAAAGTAGTTTGTCCCAACGTAACAGTGAGGTTGTCAATCTCACCGGCTTGCTGTAACAAAGGATTAGATGTATAGTGTGGATGATGATTGTTTGCAGAAAACAGTAGAACGAGTATTGTCGCAGATTGTATTCGATTAAAAGAATGGACCGGGGTCCACAGTTCACTAGAGGTGTCTCTCCCATAAGATAAATAGCATGTTGGGTGAACAAATTACAGTTGGGCAATTGACAAATAAAGAGGGCATGACCATGCACATACATGATATGATGAGTATTGTGAGATTTAATTGGGCATTACGACAAAGTACATAGACCGCTATCCAGCATGCATCTATGCCTAAAAAGTCCACCTTCAGGTTATCATCCAAACCCCTTCCAGTATTAAGTTGAAAACAACAGACAATTGAATTAAGTATGGTGCGTAATGTAATCAACAACTACATCCTTAGACATAGCATCGATGTTTTATCCCTAGTGGCAACAGCACATCCACAACCTTAGAACTTTCTGTCACTGTCCCAGATTTAATGGAGGCATGAACCCACTATCGAGCATAAATACTCCCTCTTGGAGTTACTAGCAAAAACTTGGCCAGAGCCTCTACTAATAACGGAGAGCATGCAAGATCATAAACAACACATAGGTAATAGATTGATAATCAACATAGCATAGTATTCTCTATCCATCGGATCCCAACAAACACAACATATAGCATTACAGATAGATGATCTTGATCATGTTAGACAGCTCACAAGACCCGACAATGAAGCACAATTAGGAGAAGACGACCATCTAGCTACTGCTATGGACCCATAGTCCAGGGGTGAACTACTCACTCATCACTCCGGAGGCGACCATGGTGGTGAAGAGTCCTCCGGGAGATGATTCCCCTCTCCGGCAGGGTGCCGGAGGCGATCTCCTGAATCCCCCGAGATGGGATTGGCGGCGGCGGCGTCTCTGGAAGGTTTTCCGTATCGTGGCTCTCGGTACTGGGGGTTTCGCGACGAAGGCTTTAAGTAGGCGGAGGAGATAGGTCAGGGGGCCTTACAGGGGGCCCACACACTAGGCCGGCGCGGCCAGGGCTTGGGCCTTGCCGCCCTAGCGTCTGGCCACCTCGTGGCCCCACTTCGTGGCTCCTTCGGTCTTCTGGAAGCTTCGTGTGAAAATAGGCCCCTGGGCGTTGATTTCGTCCAATTCCGAGAATATTTCCTTACTAGGATTTCTGAATCCCAAAACAGCAGAAAACAACAACTGGCTCTTCGGCATCTCGTTAATAAGTTAGTGCCGGAAAATGCATAAATATGACATAAAGTATGCATAAAACATGTAGATATCATCAATAATGTGGCATGGAACATAAGAAATTATCGATACGTCGGAGACGTATCACTCTCCGAGGATGGGCCGAACGTTTGGCGCGGATCGATGATAATGATCTTAGAGAAGACTTCCATGATAGCCAGGTCAAGTTATCACATATCATCATTGAAGATGTCAACACAAGGGGGGCCTTACACCAGAACAGAGCGTTGAATAAGAGGGAGATCGAAGAACGCCTCAAAATGCAGGGTCACATTAGGACGTGGACGATGAAAGATTGTTGTAATCCATTCCCGAAGCCCCGTGAGGACATCGCTCCTTGACCAAGTATGTGTATATATCGATGGACACGTCGTGTGCGTGCATAATAAACTTTACTATCTTCACGAGTTTGTGTATATCGATGGACGTCATGTGTGTGCATCGCAAACTTAACTTGCTTAGCTCTAAACAGTCTTTGTTGTTGTGTTGGACTTAACTACATGTGGTCGTTGTTCTTTGATTGTCATCGATGCTATATTTTAATTAGCTTTATGAATGCTTTGCTCTAATATTTGTCAACATATATGCATGTGAACACTCTCTAATTCTTTCCATTGAATGATATACTAATATGCATTGTCAATAGGGATGCCAACGTACTTGTGTACAAGGATCGGGTTCCATGTGTCTACGAGGATTGGCAGGACTGTCACCAACAAGTGCACAAGTTCAGCGGGAACAACTACGAGGGATACGAGACTAGAGAGGAGCGGTAGCACAGTTGATGAGACACGTGGGAAGAGGAACCGGCTGAAGATCTTGGTCCCGCTCTTGCTCATCGGCATCGCTGTTGTACTCTATTTTACCTTAGTCTAGCCGGTGACCACTTCACGGTTGTAACAATGTGAGATGATGAACACTTGTGTAATGATTTGGCTCTAAGTGATGTGATGATGAACATTTGTGATTGTATCATGTCTATTTGCATATAATGTGAACTATATTATCTGTAGTGTTGTTTGCAGATTCTCTTTGTGAACATGTATATTTCATGTATAAAACCTGATATATACATGTATTTGTACATATCTGCAAACAATTTCGAAATTCAAAAAAATCAATCTATGGCGCATATTGCATCATGCGCCACAGAATCTGGTCCATATTTATGTGACGCATACTTCAACATGCGCCACAGAATCTGGAGCCTTTCTGTGGCGCATAAAGAAATATGCGCCACATAAGTTAAATTCGGTGGCGCATACCACAAAAATGTTTTTAGTGGCGTGATGTCTGTGATGTCTGTGGCGCATGAGGTATGCATCACAGAAACTAAAAATGATACCCCACATATGAGCATCTCGTTAATTGTAGCTAAAAGCCACAGTTACCTCCTCATACGCGCAGCCAATCACTTCCGTATGCGGCCACAACGTCTCCTCTATTCCAACACCGTGGGAGGGGCAGTTTTGGATAATTAGCTACTCTACACTATCACGCCTTGTTTTGTGGTGATTTTTGCCAAAAATATTTATGCCTTACATACTGGAACAGAGGAAGTATATTGCAAGGGCACTCCCAGATACTTCAACGGAAATTGCCCTAGCTTACAGCTTAAAATTTGAGCAAACATGTGAGCTTCACATCTTCCTTAATATTAATGGGGACACGATCACATTTATGAAAGTTGATGCGCATCCTAAACTTTTGTTCAAAGCAAGATAAAGTCTACTTCAATTTAAAAGTAGTATTTAACTCAGTTTCCAAGAAAAAGATAGTGTCATCAACATAATGCATGTTAATGGCACCAATATTATTCATACTTTGCATCAAGCCAGTAATCTGACTATTAGCATCTTAGCAAAATCACGAGCCATAAATTAAACAAGATGGGAGAGATGGGATGCCCTTGTCTAACTCCCCTACCCAGTTAGGAAGTAATCAATTTTTCATCATTCATCCTAACGCCCACATATCCATTATGTTATAAGCTTCTAATAATAGACAAACATTTGGGTTAGCGGAAATTCTCTATTTATTCTATCGTAGGTATTTTCATAATCAAGTTTAAATATAAACCCAGATTGGACACTGTGAACTTCATCATGATTAATTTCATGTGCACACACAACACTTTCTAAAATATATCTTTAATTTATAAAAAAAAAATCTGATTGGCAGATATCAAACTTTCACTCACAACACCCAACCTATTGGTTGCACACTTGGACAAAATCTTAAAACTGCAATTAGACAAAGCTATAGGCCTAAATTTCTATTTTATAGCTACAACATCAACCTCTTTTGTTATTAAGTTTAATAGGAAAAAATTAATCTTAATAAATCTAGATCCCCTCTGTACCAATCAATAACCATTGACATTAAATCATGTTTGATAAGCCCCCAAAAGTGCAGATAAAAATAACAGAAAAGAAAAGCCATCTAGAACATAGCCCCATTTAGCATAAGAGATAAAAACAACCTCTCTCATCTCTTGTTCACTAAACTTAGCATTAAGCATCCTATTATGCACATCAGTAACTAGATCAAACTCTTGCTAGAAGTACTCCCTCAGATCAATATCTAACTTATCCGCATGACCGAACAAAGATTTATAATAAGCAACAGTAAACTTTTTAACACACCTTTGTTGTCATGGAAATATTAACAGACCCAGTATCTACAATTAGAGGAGTATAATAAATTCCAACTCTTGTTTTTGAGGTGACAGTACTTGCTAGAAACATAGTTTCCCAAGTAGACACATAAAATTCTGTAATATGCAATAACATCCAATAATAGTATCTACAATAACTTGGATGGATTTCAGTCAAATTCAAATAAGCAAAACCTAAAAAATAGAATTGAAGTTTAATAAGAATTCAAAATAGAAGTTGAACTGCAAAAAATAAGGAAAAAAGAAGAGAGATAGAGAGGCAGCCGACCATACCATCCTTGGGCCGTAGCAGCCCACCACCGCTAGCCCAAGTGCAGCCCAATCATGAACATCCAGCCCATGTACCATTTTGTCGTCGCGTAATAACCACGCAAGGATGGACGTGGATATTGTCATGCTTTGCATGGTTGACGTCTCGCCAACGACCTCCACGTCCTTGGCCACCGCTTCGACCGCGTCGAATCCACGCTACCTTCTCTGCGTGTTCTCCAAGCAATCCACATTTTTGATAGTAGGATCGAAGATATTTCATGCTCAAACCCTATCTCTCGTCCTATGTATCCTGGATGTTCGTCGGTGACGCTCGGCGTTGTTTATGACCACACCTGTCCCTATAAAACTAATGGGGGAACGACAGGAAACCCTAGAACATCTCAACCAATTATCGCTCTCTTATTCGATATCTATCTCCCGCGTTCTTCCTCGAACTACCGAGAACCTTGTCGGAGGAAATTCAGGCTAGCCGCTGTTTTAGGCCACCTCTTGATCCGCAGAGTGTCCAATGAGATCCACCAAGTCATATTGATCATCCATAGAAAAAGAATCAAGAAGTTGAGGAAAGAATAGAGTGAATCGATGGTTTCTCTATCACGGGTGATCGCCGAAATCTCGATTTTGATCACGCATCTGTCGCCAATCGTCCTCGTCGAGTAACCATCAGATTCGGGGGTAAGCTTGCTGATACCTGCATTTACATCATCAATATAGCAACGCATATGATTAGTGTTGAATTTACAAATACACGACGCTACTGGAGCAAGTGACTGTCTCTGGGCGTTTTGATCGTATTTAGTGACCGTAATTAGGTATTCTCTAAGTACGGTGATCAATCTGAAACCTGCCAACAAGTTTAAGTACCCACTATGTACGAGTGCAGGGAGTACTGCCTTCAGCAATGCTACTTGTCCCGCAGATGCAGCGCTGATCAATTTAGAAATATGCCATGGAACCCGCGTATTACGGAACCGTTTCACCGCATGGGCACGAAATTCGTATTTTCAGATCTTTAAAAAAAAATGTGTGTAGAAGATACACGTATGTATGTACATGTTATTTTTTACCCAAATTTAAAATATGTAGCTAGGAGAAAAATGATAAGTTTTAGATTAATAGTATGAAGGAAACTGTGCTAATTTTTAGAACTTAGAAGTCGAAACAACTAAGTAACTTACTGCCGGGTAAAGTTCAATCGGTTCCGCGGTACCTAGGTTCCAAAATATGGCTTTATGATCAACTCCAGCAAAAACATATCGAATGATTGACAAAACTCCAACTATTTCTGAAACGAAATGCTCCAAACATATACGGTACATATGCAGCATTGACCCCTGGATCGATTGGTCATTTGTAGGTTTGGATATGGCTTTTCACGTCTTGTCTTTTCATTCAGAGCTGAGAGTTGGAGTATTTATCAGTGAGTGTACTGTTTGCGGGCTGCTTACTCGTATACAGTAACGGCACGCACTACGTAGCTAGCCTCCTACGTGCCGCGACAGGACTGAGATCCGGTGCCTCGCTGAAAGCAAGGCACGGAGCGCCTTGAGGCAGCCTATCTGCCGCTCAATCGTCATCCAACGGAGAACAGCGAAAAGGTTGGGTCAGAAAACAGTCATGCCTGCCTCCCTTCATCCTCACGCGCACGCAAGGCAAAGCAGCGCCGCGGGAAGAAGAACAAGCACGGGCGGCTCATCCCGGGCAGAGCACCGCCGCCACCGCTGTGGGAGACGAGCCTCCCGCCTTCGCCTTCGCCCTCACCTCCCTCTGCTCGCTCCGCCTCAGCTGGCCCTCCGCCCCATCCGGTGCTGACGACCGCCCACCTCCGGCTCGCTCTGCTATTCCGCCGGCCGCCGGCGAGAGCCCATCCGACGGCTTGCTTTGCTCCTCCACCGTCCCTAGAAACTGCTATCTCTATTAAAAGTTGCCTATTCCTGTGTGCTCTAGGACGCCCGGTCCGGTTGGACGGACGAGGAGGAGGGGGCCATCGCGGCGGGCAGAAGCAGGCGCCGGATGGGAGGCGGACGGTGCGAGCTGGAGGTGGGCAGCCGTTGGCGTCGGATGGGGCGGACGGCGATCTCGTGAGGCGGAGCGAGCAGAGGATGAAGGGAGGCAGGCCGGGAAGAGCTGCGCGCTCCCACGGCGGCGGGCAGCGTGCTCTGCCCGGGAAGAGCATCGCGCTCGTTCTTTTTCTGCGTGAGGATGAAGGAAGGCAGCCAGGCAGGGCGTTGACTCACTTCTGATCCACTCTTTCCGCTGCTGTCCGTTGGATGCCCATTGAACGGCAGATAGGCTGCCTCAAGGCGCTCCGTGCCTTGCTTTGAGCGAGGCACCGGATCTCAGTCCGCCGCGACAAGCTACCACCTGCCGGGACAAGCTACAATGTATTATTATAGTGAAAAATATCCACGCGAGTAGAACGGATCAATCGGAGCGGGAAGGTCAAAGGAAGCCATGTTGCGTAGTGCTGAACAGGGACCTTCGCATGGCGTTTGGTCGCTTTCATCATGTTGGTCTCTAAATGTGCAATGCGACCGCGACCATGTTTCAGAGCCATCATGCTATGTTTTCCCTCTCGCTGCCCCCACCTCGTTTAATTGGAACACGATCGAGATTCTGAATGGATTTGAGGTTGGGAGATTGAATTGTTCTGAAAGGTGGAACTGTATTTTTTTTTCCCGCGAACTACCTAATAGTTAGATTTATCAAGGGCTTGAACTAGCTCCAAACCAATGTGAAATGCCACTCAACAGCAAGCACGCATCACTCCACTCCCACTACTACAGAAAACCTTACCGCTGGCGCACTGAAATGGCCTATCCCCGGCGTTTTGCAATTCGCCGGCGATCACCTCGCCGGAGGTAATGACTTACCGCCGGCGCATTGCAAACCGCCGGGGGTAATATTTACCGCCGGCGCTTTCCAATCCGCCAGGGGTAATCTAGTTTACCACCGACGTTTTACCAATGCGCCAGGGGTATCTCATCTTACCCCTGGCACATAGGCCCAGTTCGCCAGCGGTAATACTTTTAGGATTTAAAAAAAAATCACGAGCTCCATCCCATACATTTCCCACATGATACTCCAGAACTCCTCACATTGTTCTGATTCCAAAACATGTCTAGCAGCAGTGTATATTTGATTTTACAAGCACAGTATAATCACACGCAAGTGGCTACATAATGAAAATCAAAATAATACAAAATCCATCACTGAAAATGAACACTGGTTAATGATGTCGTCTGCACTTGGAGATCCTATGACCATGACTGCATAAGACAAGATTTATTGCAGTAGTAAGTATATGACTTGAGAAGCTATTGTTGTAGAAATATATTACTGATTAGAGTAGTATAGTATCATTGTAACAATTATATCTTGTGAATATATCATGCAAGACTAGGACCATGACTTGCTGTAGTACTGGTTAATGATGTTCATGTGAAGGATCAAATTTGCAAGAGCATAAGAACCAGGACATGCTGAACTGAATCAATAATTAAGAAAGCTTTGACTCTACACATTTATTTTCACAAGTACATCAAGCTAGATATAATGAAGTACATGGATTGTTTTTGCACAATACCACATCTTTTGCCGTAATGAATGTTATATAATATAGCATTTCAGTCTAGTTTCCAGTATAGACTATGAATGGATATCAAGTTATATTTCACATCAACCATACTGTGGCATCTTCATCAATATGGCGTACATGTCATAGATCTTAAGGTAACCTTGTTCATCACTATTAATAATACTAGATGATACCCTGCGCGTTGCTGCAGCATATTTATTTATTCAGAATCTATATACGACGAAGAAAATAGGAAAGCATGACTAAATACACGGGGTTGCTCTTGGAAACAATTACCTTGTCATTTTATCAAGCGTATTTATAGGAAAAAATGAATCATCATTCTCAAAAATAATATATATCAGATAAACACCTCATTTTTTCTGAAGAAAAATCCATCAAATACTAAACTGTAAGCATGTAAACAGATTCAAATCCGACACATGGCAGACTGGAGGATATGACTTACAATATACAATGCGCAATTAAAATATAACAAAGAATTAGAATCTGGTCCCTAGAAATGAGAGTGCATACATTTAAAGGGGAGTTGAAAACCAAAACTAACGAAAGGAAGTGACCAAAGAGTTGTAAGATGTGAACACATTTTCTGACCTCTTTAGCAGTTAATTCATTCTAATGTGTAGGATACTGCAATACATATGTTGGATACTTACATATGTTTTTTCACTTAGCAATACACGGGGATGACCTCTGTGTGCATATGATCAAATATTTCATGAATGCTCCGTATTTCTAAGTGAACTATACAATCATCGAGAGTAAAAGAATGCATCATGTGCACACATATCCAAAGAGCCGGTCTATTGCTAAATCCCAGTATTTGTTTATTAGTGATGTAAAACACAAATACAGAAGATATACTTAGTCAAAGCATCAACCTCATATAGAAAGAACCTTTTCTCTCTAGAGACACCTGCAAGTAAATATTAGAGAAAACCAACTTCAATGGAGATGATGAGATAAACTATCATAAGCAATAGTCATGGATCAATGAGCCAAGCGTCGATGTGTGGTGGACAAATATTGCCTTAGGAAGAGGTCAACATAGGAAAGCCTTGGCATTCTTGCTTATGCTCATCTCTTGGGAAGTTTGGAAGGAGCGCAATGCTAGAGTCTTTTGCCACCACCATTCCGCCACAAATGCTATTATCCTCAAGATCAAAGATGAGGCTCGGACTTGGTGCTTGGCCGGCGATAAGGAATTGTGCAATTTAATACCGGGAGAGTAGGCTTTTGATAAAGTCCTAGGGCATGTCCTAGGCATTTGTTATAAAACTCTAAATTTCTTCTCTATTAATGAAAATGGCAAATCTTTTGCCTTGTTTTGAAAAAAAAAACTTATAAAAGAACATTTACACCACGAGGCATATATCGACTTATTTTATCATGTCATGTGAAACAGCATATTTTGTTTACTCCCAAAAATTGTTAGCACTATTTCGATGCAAACAAAGGAGAAATGTACCCAAGCGTTCAAAGAATCTTGAAAGTGTACACTATTCTCTAATCTGATTGGTTTATACGGTAAATAATTATCTCGTGATTCCTATTTCCCTGCTCAATAAGATAGAAAATAGAAGAACAATCATATGTCAGAATGAGAATATTTATCCAAAATCTGAAAATAGAAACCACTGGAGATCGCACATTTCAGTAGCCTGCAAACCTAAGCCTACTAAATGAGGAAAAGTACAAATTTCTGGTTCCTATATACATAAAGTTTATTCTTGGTCTCCACCCGAACCAAAAAAAAAAACAGATAATTTGTAATCCAGTTCAAATGCCGTAATTAATCAAAAGCTTGTTGTAGTGTGCTGAAATAGAAAGGCATGAAACAATAAAGCAAGATGTACTTACCGTCTACACATCCTTTGCCATCCGCTTCCAGAACCGTGAGGGAATCATAAATGAATGTTAGTTGCAGTCTACGATGGAGAAGAATTGATTAGTAGTTGTATGAAGCGACCAGAATCGGCTTGCGGCTGCTGGTAACTGGGACAGATTGATGGGCCAAGACTCTGCGAAGTGTAGCAGCGTCGACCTCGATCGAGCTGTTCCACATCTTAGCACGATCCAGTGGAGGAGCGACTGCTGCTCTCAAATCACGAAGACGAACTGGTCGACCTCACTGCCGACTTGCTCCAGAAAGTTCAGGGCTGGACAGCACTTCCAGAGCCAGCACACCACAAGTCCCGTTGTCGCGGTAAGGTGGATCGCTGGTAAATCGCCGAAATGACTGAAGCAGCTGGACCCCAAATCGCGGTAAGGGAATTGGCGTACCATCCCTGGTTTGGATGTCAGGAAGAGAGCGAGAGGATATTTAGGGATCTGGTGGGCAGGAAATCTCGGTTGAGCATGGGTACTTTATAGGAGTTGTGAGGGGAGTGGAGAAGACGGCATGGAGGGAATTCGGCATGAACCTCTCGTATGCCTACGTTTTGTGTGAAGCCGTTCCTCACGGGAATTGTGGGGGAGAGGAAGAGGGAGGGCTGCCATGGACATTTTTTTTTTTTTTTTTTTTGACAGGGAAAAAGGAACTTTATTAATCTGTTGCGGCGAGATCGCTGGCAACAACAGTAGAAACAAATTCTGGTACATCCTCATGCCATAGCATAACTCCACCCGCACCTAGGCTAGCACCTTTAGTGGCTAAAACATGGGCCACTGAATTACAACCCCTTTTGCAGTATAGAACTTTGTAATCTAAAAAACTGGTAAGAAGTAGGAACTTTGCCTCTCGGAAGAGCACTCCATGGCGAGCCAAGTCCAGATCGGTAGTTTGGAGAGCAGCCTTAAGCAAGGTTGCATCCGTCTCAATGATAATCCGTCCAATGCCTAACTCAGCCGCAAACTCAATGGCCTTCAGACAGGCCATTGTTTCAGCCTGAAGAGCGTCATGAACATGAGGAAGATGGCCCATACCTGCACCACAGACATCTCCGTGGAAGTCCCTAATACAAAAGCCCCAGCCTCCCATGCTAGTTTCCTTGCAGAAAGATCCGTCAATGTTAATTTTCAAGAAATCTACAGGGGGACAGATCCATCGGTTAGTGGAATGAATAGGTATAGCATGAGTATTGCACATATATGAACTGAATTCTGAAATATATTGAGATGCTGATGAGGCCACAGTATCTGGGACGGGAAGGCGGTTCCCTGCATTTACTGAATTTCGGACATTCCAAATCTTCCAAAGAACTGTGGTGGAAAGAAGACGGAGCTTGTCTTCTAAATTGAGTATAGTATCAATTACTTGGGTTGCATTCGCACATTCCAGCAGCATTCCACGAACAGACTCCAGATTTGCTTCTCGCCAAACTGCTTTGGAAAACTTGCATTTGAGGAAAGAGTGGCCGCAATCCTCATCCAGTCGGTGACACATAGGGCAGAGGGTCTCAAGGTCGAGACCTCTATGTTTCAGATTCATCTTGACGGGCAGAATATTATGCCCCAAGCGCCAAAGGAACATACTGATTTTCCTGGGTGTATTTAGACTCCAGATCTTTTGCCAATTAGTTGACGCACTTGTTGTCGGATTTGCTACAGATGATGAGGTAGGTTGACCTGCAGCAACATCAAACAACTTTAGCCTGAGCTTGTATGCTGCCATGGACATTGACTTAGAGGAGATGGTCTGTCGATCCGAATTCTTCTGTGTGGAGAAGAGGGTACGAACCGCACAGGATCAGAACAGGATTTCTCATAGAAAATAAACGGAAAATGAACTGAAATTGCCGATGTGGCAAGTTGCTGAGGTGGATAGGCTGCATGTTGAGAGAAATAGGTTAGTGGGGATGAACTTCTTAGTTATATAGGATACAGTGTTACAATAATGCGAAAGAACTTTATGCCTAATTATACAGTGTTATAATTATTGCGAAAGAACTCAGGAATTCAGTACAGCTGGCCACCAAGAGAACTGATATGCATCAAAAGGAAATGCATGACATTAAGCTACAGAACAACGATAAACTATTACACTGTCATACTGAACCTTTCCAATCGAAATCATACTCCAATCCATTACACTTTCTTTCATACACTGGATCAGAACCACAGAACCAAATAGCTAAACATCAGGTCAGTACCCCTTTCCTAAATAAGATTAACAATTTAACATCTTCATAGCTGGATCTCCCTCCACACCACCACTCGATTGTCCACCTACCTAGTCCATGCACAACACATTAATTTGAGGCCTCATCTATTACAAGCTATGGACCACGGTTATGATGGATGAGGAACTATTTCCATCATACCCAGTCAGCATCCGCGTTACAGTTCAATCAATCACCATGGAAAAAATTGAAGCCCAGATCTAAACTGTTAAAATCACACTCAATTGCAAGAATCGGTTAACAAAAACAAGCATAGGCAAAGCAAATATCTTTCTTTTTACTCCTACAACACAAGATCAAACATTGGGGAGACGTTACCTGCCGGCGGAGACGTATCGGTCGAAAGTGTCGGTGGGGAAGGGGAGGTCCTCAGCGTCGCCCTCCATGATCTCGACCCCCTTGAGCGCCTCCTTCTGCCTGGCCTTCTCGAGCTGGTGCGGGGACTGGAAGACGACGCCGCGCACCGCAGCAGCGGCCTCGCAGGCCTGGCGCTGGAGACACGGTGGTTGTTGGCGAGGGCGAGGGCGAGGGGGCGGCGGAGGAGGGCGGACCTGGAGGGGCCGAGCCCGAGGTAGCCGAGCCCGGACGGGGTGCGCGCCCGGAGGATCCTGCCGGGAGCGGCGCCGCTCGACGCGTGGGTGGAGGCCATCGCCATTGCCGCCGCCGCCGCGTGGAGGAGTGAAGCTGTGGAGAACGGAAACAAACAAGCGACGGCAGCGGGCGGTGGGAGTGGGGAGAACCAGATAGAATCGGCGGCGATCTGGACGAGGTGGGGAGGGAGGAGCTCCGGCGGATCTGATGGGGATGGAGAGAGGGCGGGGTGGGTGTGCGTGCGTGTTGGTGGTGGGGGTCCGGGGTTGTGGGTGGGGAGGGGGATACGGGATACCCCCGGCGAATTAGACTGGGAGCACGGTGGCCCACCCTGCCACCCGTTACCCCCGGCGCCCTCGAAGTGGATTTTCAACACCCGGATTTTTAAGTCCAGATGCCTATTATGCCATTCATCGCAATCCCAGGAATATTGTTTTTGCGAGACATAATAGATTGATATCACAACACATCATTCATTACATACCATAATCGTCTTACAAATAAAGGATCACATGATCCAGTCTCATTACAATAATAGAAGTTCTATTTATTCATTACATAACACATAGCGGAAGCGAAAGTAGCGTAGTAGTAGTCCATCTATTCCACAGGCAACTGTTGACGTCAGGAGTGATCCTAGTTGTCGTAGACGTCCTGCTGTCCATCTTCCAGGTTCTGGTACTCGTCTTCATAGTCTGGCCATTTGAATAGCCAGGGACACAGCCATGAGTACTTTAAAGTACTCGCAAACTAATACTAAGGTAAACACTATCAACTATAGTAAGGGGGTTCTAAGCTCTAGTTTCATTTGCATAAAGCCAGTTTTATTTCGTAAACACTTTAATAATCAAAAACCTTCATTTGCTCAACTAACTCAAGTGGGAACATTAGTGTCATTCCCACAACTCAGTTGTGATTCAAAGTCAAAGTCACCTTTCAATTCAAATCACAAGTCACCATTCATATTTTTAGAAAAGTTCTGATGACGGAACAGTATGGCCTTTCCAACTGTCCATAACCGCGGACGCGGCTATTCGAATAGGTTAAACTCTGCAGCGGTTGTACACTTGTGCCACAACAATTGCAATAGTTCGTCAGGGGTAACTGGCCCTGATTTATCGTACGCAGTACGCGAACTACCAATCCTAACCTTTCATTTACATACTCTAGTATAGGCACCTCTCCCCATGAGCTTGGCCTCCCAGTGAAGACACACGGTCAGCCTAGGAACTGCACAGGGCTTGGGCCGGACATTCACCTCATTTCACGTCATTTCACATCATTCCTTTTGTAGAGGCAGCCTCCAGCATAACCCTGATGACGCTTGTTCAGAGGGAACCCATACTAAAATACATAAGTTTCCAGCTAAGCCTTACCCAGATTCAGGTATTGTGGGGGTACTTGTAAAATTGGAATGGTATCGCATCCGAACCCAACCATCAGTTTTTGTAAAATTCACCAAGTCATTCACCAGTCATATTCACCTTCAAAATCTCTCAATAGAATGACTCATCATTCCAAGGTTTTCAAATTCCTTTCAATTCACAAGTTCCCAACTAGAGTTGTCACTTTTAATATTGAGCACTAGCCACTAGTTATGAGGGGTGCTAAGTATCTTGGAGCTTGCTAGGCTAAGTGTGATTCTCTTGTACTACTCTATAATTCAACCAAGTGAATCATAAATCAAAAAGTAACTTTGATAAATAAAATCAAGTAAAGCTTGTAAAGTAAAAACTTGGGATGGGTTCATAAAGTAAAATGTAATGGTGCCTTGCTCTTGTAGAGCTTTGCACTTGGCAAGAATATAAACTTGCAACCAAAATAGTTTGCATTAGTCTAGCTTGCATTGGTAATAGCTTGCCTTGAGTGGTGATGTGATCAAAGTTTTCTTGATCTTCCTCTTGGTAGAAAACCTCCTCCTCTTGATAGTCTCCGGTACTAGCGTCTATAAACGAATACGAGGATACAATCACCAAACAACACTTAAGTATTCTTAATTAGCCTTAATGGCTCACACAATGGATCTAGCATCATTACTTAACATTTATCCAACAATTATTCTAGGGTTTCCTTATTTAATATTAGGAAAATAATTTCCTCTCATTGAAAATTTGAAATTAGGGTTTCTCTTTGGTTTGGAGAAATAATTTCCTCTCATTGAATCTTCTTAAGATTTAATCTTCTCAAATAACCAGGGGTGATCACATGTTGACCAAGGTCAACACTTCACACTTATTATTTGAGAAAAGTGATTTAAATGAGATTCATCATCTAATGTGATTTAAGTAACTAGTGTAATTTAAATACTATGTTGATTTAAATTCTACAACTTAGCAAGTGTGAGCCTAAGCATTTAAAGGTCAACACATTACTTCATATCACTTGAGAAAGGATTTAAATGAGGTGCTACACTTCATAGATTTAAATTCTAAAATTTGGATATAGTTTAAATGGACTAGTATTGACTACATAGCCAATATTTGGATTCTAGCCCATGATCATGTACATAACCCATAGCATCTTTTCACATAGAAAATTAGGGTTTGTTAAATGTGAATTATTGCAATTGGATTCACTTCAAAATTCATAATGGTTGATTTTTAAGATTTATTTGAATACTGAAAAGTATCTGTTTTGTTATTTTTGATATTCAAAATCTACACAACATATGGGTTTGAATCCAGTGAGGTTAGCTAGATAATTTCTTAGGCTTTCTAACAATATAAAGTTTGTCCAAAATGGTGCAGTAGTTTGAAAGTTATTCATATTTGAATGGGGCACCAGTATTTGAAATTTGGATGAAACAATTAAACGAGATTTGAAAATATGGGCCGCGCGGGAAAAGCCTACGGGCCCAAACGGTTTCAAACGGCGAGGCACGGCCCAGCAGCACAGCCAGTGTGAGTGGGCCGCCTGACGAGGTGGGGTCCATGTGTAAGTGACTTATTTTCTTACCGAATCGGTACGCGATGATGACCGTCGGATCAGGAGAGGATCGCACGGCCGTGGTTCGTCTTCTTCTCCGGCGAGAGGAGGGCGTGCTGGCGACAGAGGTAGGGGGTCGGGGAGCGTCCTAGGCCGCCGGCGGTCGAGGGAGAGGGTCGAGGCGATGTTGTCGATGGTGTAGAGGCCCCTGGTACAGCGGCGAGGCTCGGGGCGGCTCCAGGCGATGTAGAGGATCTGCGGGCTCCGGCGACTTCGAGCTCGCAATTGGAGCTTCTCCGGCGAGGTAGGGTCAAATTGGTGGGTTGAGAAGGGGCAAGGATGAGAGAGGAGCAGTTTGTGTGAAGAATGGTGGCTCGTATCTCCTCTATTTATAGCGGGGTGAGAGGGCCGGCGGGTGCTGCGGAAGGTCGACGACGACGAGGTCGTTCCGGGGAGCGAAGGGGCAGGCTATGATGCGCGTCGTGTAGGCGACGGCTAGGCAGAGCTAGCGCGCGTGATGGCACGTCAAATGGGGGTCTGTGGCGTGCTAGCGACGGTGGCGTCCTCGCAGTACGGGATCGGCAGAGTTTTTGATGATGGCGACGGTGACAAGGCGGCCGCGGGCTCTGGAGCATGTCTACGGCGTAGAGGAGAGGTTGGCGACGCGCGATGCAGAGGTAGGCATGCAGGGGGAGGACGAGGCTGTCGGGGCGAGGACGTGCACTGGCGCGTCCAGTGACATGCCCGGGCGCGCTCACCGCGTGCCTGGCAAGGTTTCTGGCGAGTCTGGGCGAGCTTGTTCCAGCCAATGCCAAGCCGTGGCGAGCTAGGGCTGGGTACCGTCGGTGTCCTGGTGCTATGTAGATTCTCCAGAACAAGAAGAAAAAGTGAGGAGAGGATCAGAGAGAGATTGGGCATGGGTGATGGCATGAGCACGGCATGGTGAGGTGGTGATCATTTCTCTCTTTCACCAGTGGTTGCAAAGTCATGGCTTGATCCAGAGGAGGTACCAGGACCACAATGATCACAATTGGAAAGGGGTTGAGGCAAAAATCTGATGGATATAAGCATGTAACACAATTTCCAGATTGTGCACACAAGGTGCTCGACACAATGGCCGCATGAAGGTTTTGTTTGAAATTTGGAAATCTTTTTGGTGGAGCTCAATCATATAATTAAAGGTTTGGAATGGTGGTGGTTGGGTTCAATTTGGAGTTGTTTTGCAAAGTTCCAAATTTGAGGTTGATCTTCACTTTGCTTCACATACACTATTTGTCACATTCATACTGGTCAACCTAGTCAACTCTAGCCATGGTGGTCAACATGAAAGTTACTCACCTTGACCTGGTCTTGGATGACATGGCTTTGGTTGACCAAGTTTAGTTTGAGAAAAGTCAAAGCCAGGGGGGTAAAGTAGTGAACATTTTATAAAATGGCAAAATGACCATTATCACATGTATGTAAGTTTTGATATTTGCTTTGGTTTGATTCTTGTTTCTTTGATGCAATTGTGTTTGTTTATCATATATAAGAGTTTTACAAACAATAGATCAAGCAATGGTGGCCTTTGGTGAAGATTTGCAAAATTGGTCTTATGTGTATGTGAGTGAAATTGTGATTATCTCACCATTTGATTTCTCTCCATTTGATTTGACTTTTCTTGACTCTAATGTGGTTCTTATTAGTTTAGAAACATTTTAAGACCATTGAAACCAATTCAAATGGTCTTGCTCAAAGATTTGCAAAAATGGCCATAACACATAAGAGGTGATGTGTCAATTTTCCTTAATCTTGTAAATTGTTGATCTTGCTTTACTTGGACATGGGTTAGGGTTAATTTAGTGTTATATTAGGTTGAGAGATGGTTTCACATCATTTGGTCAAGGTTTAAAGTCATTGTGCAAGAATTGGGTATTATGGCTATGTGTCACATATGCCTCTATGCATATGTAGCATTTGAGATTTAATTTGACTTGGCTTGACCCAATTGGTGTTGTTGAGTGTTGAAATGGTATAGAGGAGTGATCCAACCATTCACAACATGTATTAGGGTCAATATTCTTAAATTCACAAATTCGCTATTTTACTCTCATATGCCTCTATGGCATTTTTAGTTTCTTTTTATTTTCTTTTGTTTCACTTTGGATTTGGTTTGATAAGTACTAGGTAAGGTGTATGAAGGTTTTCCAAACCTCTAAACAAAGTAGATGGGCTTAGGGTAAAGATTTATACATATAGCCATAGGCACATATACCTTTTTCTTATTTAATTTCCTTTTATTTTATTTTAACTTGGGTGATGAAAAGAGGGGTGAGGTTTAGGGTTTAAGATCACTTCAAATTACTTTAACAAGCAATCATAGCAATAGCACAAGAATTAAGCAAGATCACTATGTATCACACTTAATTTAATAAAAGTTTTTGTTAGTTCCAAAATTTGGAACTAGGGAAATTCATTTGTTTTGTTTTGAATTTTTGGGATGTTACAAACCCTTCCCCCTTAAACAAATCTCGTCCCGAGATTTTATGAAAAGTTAGGTTCCTAAGAGAGATTGAGCATTTTGATTAACAGGAAGACATACTTGGCATGGTCTGGGGTGCTTCCTGAGCTTCAGTGGCAGTCATGTGGTAGAGACGGCCGTTGTTGTTGTTCTGGTTCCTTCTGCCTGCGAAGCGACGCTGTTGCTGAGCAGGTGCAGCGGTATTGGCGGCAATCCTGGCAAGCTTTTTGGGGCACTCATTGGAGAAGTGACCCACAACTCCACATTCATAGCAGTTGACGGTGGACTTGTCTTTGGGGATGACGGGGGTAGCATTGCTTCCAGTCCTTGGGGCAGTATTGGTGTTATTGTTGTTTCCATTGTTGTTGCTGTTGTTGGGGTGGTTGTTGTTGTTGTGGTTGTTATTGTTGTTATTGTTGTTGTTGCCTCCGGGCTTCGGGGGTCCTCCGTTGTTGTTGTGGTGGTTGGGGCGATAACTCTGGGCAGGGGGCTTGTTGTATCTTGGGGTGAATCCTCCAGAAGAGTTATTGCGGTACTTCTGGGTATGGTGGGGTCCATTCTGGTTCATCATTCTGCGCTTGCGGTTCTCATTGGCCTGTTGCAGCTTTCCTTCCATCTGTATGGCTGAGTCCACGAGGGCTTCTAAGTCAGCGAACGGAATGTTCACTAACACCGTTTGCATCTCATCATGCAGTCCATTCAGAAATCTTTCCTTTCTCTTCTCGTTGGTGTCGGTCTCATCCGGGACGTACCTTGACAGAGTGAGAAACCTATCGCGGTATTCCACCACGGACATCCTTCCTTGCTTGAGTTCACGGAACTCGTCTCTCATCTTCTTGATCAGTCCTTGGGGCACGTGGTATTTGCTGAATTTCAGCTTGAAGTCTTCCCATGTCATCATCTGTCCCGCATTCATTGCACGGGCACTTGTCCACCAGGCTCTGGCAGGTCCTGACAGGTAGTGGGTGGCAAACAATACTTTTTCTGCGGCTTCTACTCCCGCAACTTCGAGGTTGTTCTCCATGGTCTGGAGCCAGTCATCAGCATCGAGGGGCTCTTCAGTCTTGTTGAATACCGGAGGGTTGGTGTGCTGAAAGTTCTTCAGCTTCGATCCAGGGTGATCGTGGTTTCCGTGGCCTTGATTGTTCTGAGCTATCTGTTGCAGTGCAGCAATGTTGGCTTGGCGTTCAGCTCTCTCGACTTCTCGGTCGGCAAGCAGGGTTTGCAGCAATTGCATCATCGCGTCGTTGGTGCGATTGGGAGGGGCCATCTGAACATTGATGTAGATGATAAGGTAAGAGGGAAATTTCTATGGTTTGTTTGGTTAAAGTTTTAAAAGTTCATAACTTAAAAATTTGAGTAGTGTTGCGGGGGTAAAAACCGACAACACTTTTTCATTCATACCAAGCATCACACATTACAAAGCTAACACACCGTTGGTTTGAAGAACCATTCATCGCTCTACGATACAAGGGGATCCTGATACAACTCACACATACGAAAGTGCTTTAAATGAAACTACTCTTCAGGGGGGATTCTTCATCTTCACGGGTAATGTGCTTGGCGAAATGCGAGGGCATTGTCCAACTCCTTGCGGGTCTTGTACAGCATGAAGTCGAGGTGTGCTACATAGTGGTTCATCTCCGGGTGCGGGGGCATGGTCATCGGTCTTCCGGTGGGGTCATGTCTTGGGTAGTAGATGAAGCGAGTGTTCTTAATCTTGTTCTCATTTTGTTCACACAGACGAGAAATTGCTTCCTGCATAGCTCTGACTAGTCCTTCCTTCCAAGTGTTTCCCGTTACCGAAAACCATATGGTTTCCCATATTGGGGTTCCAGGCTTCCTTCGTAGATCGGCAGAAACTTCCCACCGAGGTGGTCCTCCGGAGTGATTGTTGAGGGGTGTTCCGAAGAACTCGGGGTACGGGCGTCCTAGATAGTCCACTAGTTGCTTCAAGTCTTTCTCGAACATCAGGTTGCCTCCGTGACCAAGCTGATAAAACTCCCATTTGTACTCCATCTGTGAAGAATTATTTAGAGAAGTGTGTCAAAATTTTAGGTAATAGTATAAGAAGAATAGAGCATAACTTTCTTATTTTGAAAAAGATCTCAATGATAAGGGGGAGAATAAGTTTTTCATAAATAGTCACTTCATTTGTTTTGAAACTAAAATTTTCAGACGTCCATTCTAACTAGGGTCTCCTAAGGTCAACAATGGCTCTGATACCAACTTGTCAACACCCGGATTTTTAAGTCCAGATGCCTATTATGCCATTCATCGCAATCCCAGGAATATTGTTTTTGCGAGACATAATAGATTGATATCACAACACATCATTCATTACATACCATAATCGTCTTACAAATAAAGGATCACATGATCCAGTCTCATTACAATAATAGAAGTTCTATTTATTCATTACATAACACATAGCGGAAGCGAAAGTAGCGTAGTAGTAGTCCATCTATTCCACAGGCAACTGTTCACGTCAGGAGTGATCCTAGTTGTCGTAGACGTCCTGCTGTCCATCTTCCAGGTTCTGGTACTCGTCTTCATAGTCTGGCCATTTGAATAGCCAGGGACACAGCCATGAGTACTTTAAAGTACTCGCAAACTAATACTAAGGTAAACACTGTCAACTATAGTAAGGGGGTTCTAAGCTCTAGTTTCATTTGCATAAAGCCAGTTTTATTTCGTAAACACTTTAATAATCAAAAACCTTCATTTGCTCAACTAACTCAAGTGGGAACATTAGTGTCATTCCCACAACTCAGTTGTGATTCAAAGTCAAAGTCACCTTTCAATTCAAATCACAAGTCACCATTCATATTTTTAGAAAAGTTCTGATGACGGAACAATATGGCCTTTCCAACTGTCCATAACCGCGGACGCGGCTATTCAAATAGGTTAAACTCTGTAGAGGTTGTACACTTGTGCCACAACAATTGCAATAGTTCGTCGGGGGTAACTGGCCCTGATTTATCGTACGCGGTACGCGAACTACCAATCCTAACCTTTCATTTACATACTCTAGTATAGGCACCTCTCCCCATGAGCTTGGCCTCCCAGTGAAGACACGCGGTCAGCCTGGGAACTGCACAGGGCTTGGGCCGGACATTCACCTCATTTCACGTCATTTCACATCATTCCTTTTGTAGAGGCAGCCTCCAGCATAACCCCGATGACGCTTGTTCGGGAGGGAACCCATACTAAAATACATAAGTTTCCGGCTAAGCCTTACCAGTTCGGGTATTGTGGGGGTACTTGTAAAATTGGAATGGTATCGCATCCGAACCCAACCATCAGTTTTTGTAAAATTCACCAAGTCATTCACCAGTCATATTCACCTTCAAAATCTCTCAATAGAATGACTCATCATTCCAAGGTTTTCAAATTCCTTTCAATTCACAAGTTCCCAACTAGAGTTGTCACTTTTAATATTGAGCACTAGCCACTAGTTATGAGGGGTGCTAAGTATCTTGGAGCTTGCTAGGCTAAGTGTGATTCTCTTGTACTACTCTATAATTCAACCAAGTGAATCATAAATCAAAAAGTAACTTTGATAAATAAAATCAAGTAAAGCTTGTAAAGTAAAAACTTGGGATGGGTTCATAAAGTAAAATGTAATGGTGCCTTGCTCTTGTAGAGCTTTGCACTTGGCAAGAATATAAACTTGCAACCAAAATAGTTTGCATTAGTCTAGCTTGCATTGGTAATAGCTTGCCTTGAGTGGTGATGTGATCAAAGTTTTCTTGATCTTCCTCTTGGTAGAAAACCTCCTCCTCTTGATAGTCTCCGGTACTAGCGTCTATAAACGAATACGAGGATACAATCACCAAACAACACTTAAGTATTCTTAATTAGCCTTAATGGCTCACACAATGGATCTAGCATCATTACTTAACATTTATCCAACAATTATTCTAGGGTTTCCTTATTTAATATTAGGAAAATAATTTCCTCTCATTGAAAATTTGAAATTAGGGTTTCTCTTTGGTTTGGAGAAATAATTTCCTCTCATTGAATCTTCTTAAGATTTAATCTTCTCAAATAACCAGGGGTGATCACATGTTGACCAAGGTCAACACTTCACACTTATTATTTGAGAAAAGTGATTTAAATGAGATTCATCATCTCATGTGATTTAAGTAACTAGTGTAATTTAAATACTATGTTGATTTAAATTCTACAACTTAGCAAGTGTGAGCCTAAGCATTTAAAGGTCAACACATTACTTCATATCACTTGAGAAAGGATTTAAATGAGGTGCTACACTTCATAGATTTAAATTCTAAAATTTGGATATAGTTTAAATGGACTAGTATTGACTACATAGCCAATATTTGGATTCTAGCCCATGATCATGTACAGAACCCATAGCATCTTTTCACATAGAAAATTAGGGTTTGTTAAATGTGAATTATTGCAATTGGATTCACTTCAAAATTCATAATGGTTGATTTTTAAGATTTATTTGAATACTGAAAAGTATCTGTTTTGTTATTTTTGCTATTCAAAATCTACACAACATATGGGTTTGAATCCAGTGAGGTTAGCTAGATAATTTCTTAGGCTTTCTAACAATATAAAGTTTGTCCAAAATGGTGCAGTATTTTGAAAGTTATTCATATTTGAATGGGGCACCAGTATTTGAAATTTGGATGAAACAATTAAACGAGATTTGAAAATATGGGCCGCGCGGGAAAAGCCTACGGGCCCAAACGGTTTCAAACGGCGAGGCACGGCCCAGCAGCACAGCCAGTGTGAGTGGGCCGCCTGACGAGGTGGGGTCCATGTGTAAGTGACTTATTTTCTTACCGAATCGGTACGCGATGATGACCGTCGGATCAGGAGAGGATCGCACGGCCGTGGTTCGTTTTCTTCCCCGGTGAGAGGAGGGCGTGCTGGCGACAGAGGTAGGGGGTCGGGGAGCATCCTAGGCCGCCGGCGGTCGAGGGAGAGGGTCGAGGCGATGTTGTCGATGGTGTAGAGGCCCCTGGTACAGCGGCGAGGCTCGGGGCGGCTCCAGGCGATGTAGAGGATCTGCGGGCTCCGGCGACTTCGAGCTCGCAATTGGAGCTTCTCCGGCGAGGTAGGGTCAAATTGGTGGGTTGAGAAGGGGCAAGGATGAGAGAGGAGCAGTTTGTGTGAAGAATGGTGGCTCGTATCTCCTCTATTTATAGCGGGGTGAGAGGGCCGGCGGGTGCTGCGGAAGGTCGACGACGACGAGGTCGTTCCGGGGAGCGAAGGGGCAGGCTATGATGCGCGTCGTGTAGGCGACGGCTAGGCAGAGCTAGCGCGCGTGATGGCACGTCAAATGGGGGTCTGTGGCGTGCTAGCGACGGTGGCGTCCTCGCAGTACGGGATCGGCAGAGTTTTTGATGATGGCGACGGTGACAAGGCGGCCGCGGGCTCTGGAGCATGTCTACGGCGTAGAGGAGAGGTTGGCGACGCGCGATGCAGAGGTAGGCATGCAGGGGGAGGACGAGGCTGTCGGGGCGAGGACGTGCACTGGCGCGTCCAGTGACATGCCCGGGCGCGCTCACCGCGTGCCTGGCAAGGTTTCTGGCGAGTCTGGGCGAGCTTGTTCCGGCCAATGCCAAGCCGTGGCGAGCTAGGGCTGGGTACCGTCGGTGTCCTGGTGCTATGTAGATTCTCCAGGACAAGAAGAAAAAATGAGGAGAGGATCAGAGAGAGATTGGGCATGGGTGATGGCATGAGCACGGCATGGTGAGGTGGTGATCATTTCTCTCTTTCACCAGTGGTTGCAAAGTCATGGCTTGATCCAGAGGAGGTACCAGGACCACAATGATCACAATTGGAAAGGGGTTGAGGCAAAAATCTGATGGATATAAGCATGTAACATAATTTCCAGATTGTGCACACAAGGTGCTCGACACAATGGCCGCATGAAGGTTTTGTTTGAAATTTGGAAATCTTTTTGGTGGAGCTCAATCATATAATTAAAGGTTTGGAATGGTGGTGGTTGGGTTCAATTTGGAGTTGTTTTGCAAAGTTTCAAATTTGAGGTTGATCTTCACTTTGCTTCACATACACTATTTGTCACATTCATACTGGTCAACCTAGTCAACTCTAGCCATGGTGGTCAACATGAAAGTTACTCACCTTGACCTGGTCTTGGATGACATGGCTTTGGTTGACCAAGTTTAGTTTGAGAAAAGTCAAAGCCAGGGGGGTAAAGTAGTGAACATTTTATAAAATGGCAAAATGACCATTATCACATGTATGTAAGTTTTGATATTTGCTTTGGTTTGATTCTTGTTTCTTTGATGCAATTGTGTTTGTTTATCATATATAAGAGTTTTACAAACAATAGATCAAGCAATGGTGGCCTTTGGTGAAGATTTGCAAAATTGGTCTTATGTGTATGTGAGTGAAATTGTGATTATCTCACCATTTGATTTCTCTCCATTTGATTTGACTTTTCTTGACTCTAATGTGGTTCTTATTAGTTTAGAAACATTTTAAGACCATTGAAACCAATTCAAATGGTCTTGCTCAAAGATTTGCAAAAATGGCCATAACACATAAGAGGTGATGTGTCAATTTTCCTTAATCTTGTAAATTGTTGATCTTGCTTTACTTGGACATGGGTTAGGGTTAATTTAGTGTTATATTAGGTTGAGAGATGGTTTCACATCATTTGGTCAAGGTTTAAAGTCATTGTGCAAGAATTGGGTATTATGGCTATGTGTCACATATGCCTCTATGCATATGTAGCATTTGAGATTTAATTTGACTTGGCTTGACCCAATTGGTGTTGTTGAGTGTATTCACAACATGTATTAGGGTCAATATTCTTAAATTCACAAATTCGCTATTTTACTCTCATATGCCTCTATGGCATTTTTAGTTTCTTTTTATTTTCTTTTGTTTCACTTTGGATTTGGTTTGATAAGTACTAGGTAAGGTGTATGAAGGTTTTCCAAACCTCTAAACAAAGTAGATGGGCTTAGGGTAAAGATTTATACATATAGCCATAGGCACATATACCTTTTTCTTATTTAATTTCCTTTTATTTTATTTTAACTTGGGTGATGAAAAGAGGGGTGAGGTTTAGGGTTTAAGATCACTTCAAATTACTTTAACAAGCAATCATAGCAATAGCACAAGAATTAAGCAAGATCACTATGTATCACACTTAATTTAATAAAAGTTTTTGTTAGTTCCAAAATTTGGAACTAGGGAAATTCATTTGTTTTGTTTTGAATTTTTGGGATGTTACATGGATTCGCCAGCGTTAAGGCCCGCTACCCCCGGTGCTATTGGGCTGAATTCGCCGGCGGTAAGATCAGGTCAAATGGAGGCCCCGCGGCCCATTATATCGCTGGCATCTTCAAATTGAACTTGCCGGCGGTAACGCATGTACCCCCGGCATTTTCCTTTCAACCTCGCCGGCGGTAGGGTTAGGCCACCCTGGAAGGCCTTACCGCCGGCATCTTTAAATCGAACTTGCCGGCGGTAAGTAGTACGGCTATAAGCCTTTCTCTAGTAGTGTCCCTTTCTCTCCCATCGTGTCGGCGACGAGGTGGATGCATAGCTAGGGTTGAACAATGTAGTAGTATATTTAGGTGGTCTAGGGTTAGGTCTAGGTTAGTTTTGCTCATGTGGCGTTTTGGTGAAATGCCATCCTCGAGCTTGCTCCTAGTGCCGATGAGCAGTGCTAGGACACGGAGGATTCGATACCTTCGTTGGCATCCATAGTGGATGAAGGTGGGGGCGAATCTGACCAGAGCTCCTTCCCAATAAGCTCGCGTCTAGGGGTTGGCTCTGACTCTTTTTTCTTGCCATTGAGGGGATGGTGGAAAAAGGAGGTGGATAGCAGTTTGCCGAAGATCTGTGCGATAGGGAAGTTTGGTTGTTCCATCCTTCTGCAGAACATCCTTCATGATGCTTCGTGGATGGCCTTGGGCCATCCCGCCGTTTACTCTTATGGTCGAAAGGTGGCCGCTTCGAGCTCTGGCGTATGCAGCTGATCTTTCGATCGTTTTCCGGCGTCAACTCATCTACAACCTCCTAGCCGACATGCCAAAGTTAAGGCCCTTCAGCTCTAGCAGTGTAATGCTCTTCGATGGCTTCATCCCAAGTGGTCTCGTCCCAGACGATGGAGTTGCTAGCCACATGTGGAAGCTCCGACATGAGGAAGGTGGCCATGGGCATGATTGCTTTTCAGATCTTTGCGGTAGGGTCTTATTTGTAAAAGTGGAGGACTTGGCTATAAATCTAGATTTTCTGGAGGTCCTCACTGTAAAATGTATCACCACCGAGTATAATTAATACTCCCTCCGTCCATTAATAGATGTCGGAAGGTTCTTGTAAATTCGGATGTATCTATGCCTAAAGAGTGTCTAGATACATTCGAATTTAAATAAACTTTAGACATCTAAAAATAGACAAAGGTAGTACAACTTCTAGGCCCTCAAAGGACCTTCTCTGTTACAAAATATATATATGTAAAATGTCAAGGTTTGTCTGTAGCTCGTGTCAAGATTTTTGACCACCTTCACCAATGGCTCTAGGAGTAGAGTGCGTCGTTTTGGCACACGGTCCCAAGAGGCATTAAAAAAATCGATTAGAGCTTAAAAAAAATACTAGCATGTAGTCAATGATTTATTCTACTCCCATGTAAAATTTTAATATGAAATATCATATATTATATCCTGGACGAGAATGACAAAAATTTAAATCTGAAAGTATGTGTTTGATTCTAAGATAGAAGGAAGTAGGTAAGCTGACTCAACATAAAGTAAAAGAAAGGCCCTTCGCAGAGGGAAGCAGGGATTACTCATGTGCTAGAGCTTTTTATTTTGAAAGCATGGAAACAATTGTGTCAACGGTAGTAATAATTCATATGGGTTATGTATAAAACTTCCTATAAGTTGCAAGCCTCATGCATCGAATACTGATAGTGCCCGCACCTTGTCCTAATTAGCTCGGATTTCCATGGATTATCATCGTATTACATATGTTTCAACCAAGTGTCACAAAGGGGTACCTCTATGTCACCTGTACAAAGGTCCAAGGAGATAAATCGCATTTGATTTCTCGATTTTGATAGATCTCAACTTGAAGACATCTATACCGGGACAACATAGAAAACAGATAGTGGACTCCTCTTTTATGCTTTAAGCATTCAACAACAGATAATATTCTCATAAGAGATTCGAGGATTAATGTCCAAGCTGAAACTTCCACCATGATGCATGGCTTTGGTTGGCGGCCCAACGTTCTTCTCTAACAATATGCATACTCAAACCATTTCAACTCATGGAAAATCTCTCTTAGTTCAGACAAGACGAACATGAATAGTTCCCCTTTGAAATCTTTTAAAAATTGTACAATTTGTGTTTTCTTGCTAAGCCTAAAATACGAGGAATTTCATAGTATTCAAAATTTGCACACTCATAGCATACATAGCTGACTACATCTAGATTTTTATTTTATTTTTTTAGAAACTTTGGTGTTAAGTTTATTTAGAAATTGCCCAAACTGTAATAGCACTTTCTGTCTAGCAGCTTAATATCGCTTTGTGCACATCGATCAATATCTTTCAATATACTAAGAATTTTAGTACTCCATCCAGCTCTAAATACTCGTCGTAGGTTGGATGAATGTAAACAGATTTTAGCCTACCTTATGTCTATACCTATGACATGTATTTAAGGACAGATGGAGTACTGATCAGCGTGCCTCCATAGGAATGGATCCCCGCCTCTTTGTGAATTGTGACTGTGTCGTAGGATAGCAGGCATCACGGGATGCAACCGATGCATGAGCACGTACGTCTTGGAGGAACATGACCACCATCCAAAGAGAACGCAAACGAAGAAGAAAAGAATATAAGTTGGCAAGCAAGAGTGCAAGAGATAAAAAAGCAAAAGGGATAGGAGTGAAATGCCCTGTAAATGCGAGCATCTTGATTCTTGCAAGTCGCTGCCGGTGTATCGAACTCGTACTTGGACGACCAAAGTGAAAGTACGAAAGGGTGAAGGAATAAAGTGTGCCGGGTGGCAAAAGCTTTGTACTCAAGTCAGTCACTCGCATGGCTGCAGGTCGAATCCCCAGAAAATGCCACTCCATGCCAAATATTTCCTCCGGTCACATTTAATTGACAATGAAATTAACTGCTCCGCATGCAATTTTGTACGACGTTGATTAATTCAGATCAGAGTAGTATATATTTGGATCTAGCCATCACAGCAATCTTATTTTCGTGTTTTCTCCTGCTTCATTATTTGACTGGGGAACGATCTCAGGGCCTCCAATTATGAGGAATTTTACTAGTTTTCTCTTGCATTACTCTCTGGAAGCAGCGTAATGCAAGAGTGTTTGGTAATGTGCAAAGTCAGCTGTCCACAAAGCAGATCATGAACAAAGTGTTAGAATAGTTTAGCCTTTGGCGGTTGGCCGGAGCTAGGGAGAGGAGTGAGATGCCGCGAGAGTAGGCCTAGGTTTCCTTGTGGTGTGTGTGTGTGTGTTCAACCGTGGGCAGGTGTTCGCATCTCCTATCGGTTTCTTGTATATTTTGTTGCTTCTTTTCTATAAAGATACGGCACTCTTTTTGCGTGCTCGTGAAAAAAAAAGAGGAAATTTACTAGTTCCGGCATGAATTGTGCGGTTTTCGGGTTCGGAGTAGCATACATAGTTGTGTTGTGAAATTCTTGTCCGGTACTTCCTCCATTTCATAATTTGTGTCATATATATTTTTAGTTTGAATTTGAACTACAATCATGATAAAAAAAATATGGAACGGAGTGAGCAAAAATTAACTCTGTAAATAATACGAATTATTTAATAATTTTCAGAAATATCACGCGTTTTGAAAATTTTCCAGATATGTGACTCGGTCGGTTTTCAGTCGACCGATCGGCCTACCGAAGACTATTTAGGCTGTCAGCTGGGCAGTTTCTCTACGTCGTGTCAGAAATTGACTAGCTCCGGGCCGATCGGCCGGCAGCAGACCGACCGGCCAGCAGCAGGCCAATCGGCCACCTAGCAGCCGACCACCTCTAGTACTTACAGCTGCCCGGCTAATTAGCACACATCTACGCAGCTAGCAGCCGATCACTTCTAAGTACCTGCTGTTGTAGCTGATTAGCACACATACTCCACACTAACTAAAATATGTAGCGTTCATTCACCGTACCAGCTGAGCTAGTTCGCTGGACGCAACGCATATTCACTGTACTAGCTGAGTTAGGGCATCTTCAACGGCATCATTGAGCGTTTGCGTTCGCCGGGTTAAAAAATGTGTTAGTTTCCTGTTTTAGCGGGGCAACGTAAAGTGACCGGGTCGTCATGGAAACCTAGTCCAAATATACGTCTGGGATGCATCTCTGCAGACGCTGCGCGGACGCGCAAAGTATCCGCTCGCGCCTAGCGGATGTTTCATCGGGCCCGCCTGGCAGCGACCCTGCCTTGATGCGTCTTCTCAGACGCGTCACCAACGGTGCCGCTGCATCGCTTCGGCAATCTGCGCCACGTTAATGGCGATGCCTCACCTGCCGAGCGTCTGCCGCCCACCTCCGCCAACGCAGCAATGGCGACACCACGCATCCCACGGCCGTCGCCTGCCTCCGGCCTATATAAAGAGGACGCGCGCTTCTTCCTCATCCACTCATCCACACAAACCCTAGCCACCATAAGCTCCACCGTAGCGCCTCCTAGCTCTTCCTGCGACGCAGCAAGGCCCGCGAGGAAGTCCATGGTGGGTCCTGGTGGCCGGCGAGGCGGTCAAGGCCGCGGGTGTTGTGGGTATACTTCATGGATGTACCATCGACAGTGCCTAGATCTAGCAAGCCCGGGTGGCCCACAGATGGTGATGTGGCATGTGGCCCATCGGGCGGCCCAGTTGCTGTTGATATTGACGGATGATGTCCAGCCCAGGAACAGGGAGCCGGATCCGACCGACCTTGAGGAGGAACCCGGATCTACGACGGCCCATTAAGGAACCCGGATCCGGTACGATGAAGAGAGGAGGGCGGATCCTTGACGTACACGGCAAGACATTGTACCGTAGTTAGGAAACCTGTGTCCGGGTAGGATTCTCCATGTAAACCCTAGATCCGTGCGCCTTTATAAGCCGGATCCTGGGAGCCCTAGAGGCAGAACAACAACTCATTGTATCATCGCGAAAGCGCCCAGATAATTCCAGACAAGCAGCAGTAGGCCCTGTCATCGTGCAGGTGTTCCGAAGCTGGGTAAATCGCGTACCACCATCCCGAGTGCTCTCCGCCCTATGGCCCCTACTTCTTCTCCCCCTCGTGAGGATATCTCCTCCGAGGTACCATCGAATAGGCAACGACAGCGGGCCTGGGTGCCCCTAGGGCCGGGGAAGGGGCCGCCGTGGTGGAGCAGCTACGGCCCCACGGTCGCCGTCGCCTGCATCTTCCTCGTCTTCGCAGGAGGAGCGTTGCTTCGAGTTGCTCCTTCGCATGGACGACGACCCACTCGGCATCAAGCGACTCCCGGACAAGTTCGTCGATGGCGTCGAGCCGACCCAATTGTAGCTACGGGAGGCCAGCTGCAACTTCTTCCTTGCCGCCGCCTTGTCGTCTGCCGCCTCCTACGCCTCCAACCGGGCGAACTTGGTGTCGGAGTCCTCCTCCTCCTCCTGCCCATCCTCCTCGTCCTCGACGTCGCTGCCAGCGCCGCCTCCGTCCTCCTCCTGCCCTTCGTTGGCATTGCCGCCTCCGTCCTCCTCCTCCTCACTCGGCGTGGAGGCAGGGTCGCTGGGCGTGGAGCCCGGATCGCTTGGCGTCGCAGGGGATTCCCACCAATGCAGAAATCCGGGCGACTTGCCCTCGCTCTCCGAGTCCGACGGCAGCGTGTAGTCGCTCATGGCGTGCCGGTGTTGGAGACGAAGAAGAAGAGGAAGAAGAAGGAGGCGGTTCAACTTGAATTACCGTATACGCAGGGGTTATAATCTGCAGGGATTAACGGTGACGCGTATAATGAAGAGCCCGGCTGTTGCTCTTCCGCGGCGGTTCGGCGCTCCATTGCGGTGGTTGGCGGGTTGATCATCGCGGTTGCCACACCGGCGGTTGACATTCGCGCGCTTGCTGTTAATTCGAGGTTGATCGAACCTGGGTCACTGCCATGAGGGCCCGTGGGGAAGCGAGCGGACGCTAGGCGTGACCGCGCAGCGTCCGCGGAGACGCAGACCTGGCGCATATTTGCGTCGCGTTTGCGTCTCCGCGGACGCCCCGGACACGATGCGTCGCCCCGCTGGAGGTGGTGCCAGATGCATTTTCGGTCACAGCGGACGAAAACGGTCCTCGCTCAGCGACCGTTTGCCATCGCGCCGCTGGAGATGCCCTAAGCGTTGGGCCGCTAGACCTAATTCCTGACGCATTTTAAGCCCGCGCGGACGCAAACAGTCGCTGAGCATTCGTTTACGTCGCTTCGTTGGAGATGCCTAAGTCTACAGACATAGGTAGACATGGCAAGATAAACTTATGTTGGTTCATGTCTAAAAACTAATCGTATAATCACATTTTTGTTGACAATCGATCGGCCAAGCAAGCTGATGCATGCATGCAGCTAGATTGGCTGCTGCGTGCTGCTCTGGTCGGTAGCTGGTAGGCCGATCGGCCACCGGCTGGCCGATCAGCCACATGTCCGCCCATCGGTCGGACCGGTGGTGGGACCTGTGCCACCTGCAATCGGCTTTCAGTGCACCGATTGGTTTGCTGACTACCGATCGGTAGACGCGTGGCCGACCGAGTCATATTTTTGCAAATTTTTGAAAATGCGTGATACTTCTACATTTCATAAAATAATTCGCATTATTTAAAAAAAATTCGCTGCTATCGGCGATAGCATTGCCTGATTGTTGAAGTTACTATATGAAGGTATACTACAATACTCCCCAGGCTGCATGTGAGCAAGGTTCCACACAGTGCGTAGAAATGCATGTGCATGCCGAAAGAAAATGATGGTTGGTCGATCTCCATGCTTTTTCTTTGCAACGATTTCGATGTCGCCTTTCTTGTCGAGTATTTTTCTTTTGCAATGCAGAAGTTACTGTATTTTGGACTAACTGAACAAGAAAACAAAACAAGGCTGACAGCGTACACCATGGGCGCGTAGACAATGCATTACAAGTTTGCTCCATGCCATGCATTATCTCGATCGAGGCAATCAACCACATGCATGCCATTGCCATGGGTACTCTGAAATACTAACGGGGGAGAAGCCACACCTACTACTCCGTTCTATGATCCATGCATGCATGTTAGTGCATCTCCAGCTGTCCACGAGCGTCCGTTTGTGTCGCGCTGGACGCACAAATGACCGTTTTTGTCCGCGCGTTCGTTTGCGTCTGGGGTTTGCTCCAGCGGGGCGACGCATTTTTTTTCCGTTTTTTCCTCTTCTCTATTTAAACATAGTTTCAAATATAATATTTTAAAACATGATTTTACACAAACTAACACATAGTTTGGAACATGGTTTACACAAACTAACACATAGTTTGAACCATGGTGGACACAAATATAAAATTTTTTAAAAAAGAAGCCAGTTGTGTTGATTTCCGTATGTTCGCTGCCAAGAAAGAACATTCGAGGGCACACCCAATCACCCAAACTGGAAAATCCAGCGGGAGGAGATGGTGCCCTTGTTGGTTCTACCGATGAGGCGAACATCCAGAAACCTCCACTAGCGGCTTCAATTGGCTCGTAGCCAGATTCGCTGCAAAGAAAGAACACTCTAAGTTCTAGCTATCGGTGTCCGAGCCGGATTCGTCGGTGTGGTAGTGCCTGCGGCAGGCTGTGTCGTCGAACAACTTGACGATCATCTCGCCGTCCCCCTCGTAGAGGAAGGTGAGCTGGCAGCCGGGCTCGAGCACGAGGTCACGGGTGAACTTGTCCCACCCCCGTATGCAGGTACATCTTGCCCTGCCCGTCGAAAAGGACCTCCACGGTCCAACGGCAGAAGTTGCAGCTGGCCTCCCGTAGCTGCAACTGCGCCGGCTCGACGCCGTCGACGAACTCGGCGAACTTGTCCGGTAGCCGCTTGATGGCGAGTGGGTCGTCGTCGATGCGGAGGAGGAACTCGAAGCAGCGCTCCTCCTGCGAGGACGAGGAGGGCGCAGGCGACAACGAGCGTGGGACCGTAGCTGCTCCATCACGGTGGCCCCTGCCCCGGCCACGGGGGCGCCCAGGGCCGCGGCCTCGACCGCCTCGCCGGCCACCAGGACCAGCCATGGACTTCCTCGCGGGCTTGGCTGCGTCGCAGGAACACCTAGGCGGCGCTACGGTCGAGCTTTGTGGTGGCTAGGGTTTCTTTGGAGGAGTGGATGTGGAAGAAGAACGCGCGCCCCCTTTATATAGGCCGGCGGCATGCGGTGGCCACGGGATGCGTGGCGTCGCCATTAACGTGGTTGGCAGAGGTGGGCGGCCGCTCGGCAGCCGAGGCATCGTCGCCATTAACGTAGCGCAGAGTGCCGAAGCGACGCAGCTTTGCAGTCGCTGGCGCGTTTGAGAAGACGCATCGACGCAGGGTCGCTGCAGGCGGGCCTGCCGAAACGTCCGCCAGACGCGAGCGGACGTTTCCGGACGTCCGCAGAGACGCATCCGAGGCGCATATTTGGGCCAGATTTGCGTATCCGCGAATGGCCCGGTCACTTTGCGTCGACCCGCTGGAACAGGCCCCAGACGCATTTCCGGTCACGGCGGACGAAAATGGTCACTCAGCGACCGTTTTCGTCCCGCCGCTGGAGATGCCCTTATCTGAATGAAGGGAATTCGGAGAAAATGACAGCCAGCATCACCAGTCTTGCAGTAGTATACTGAAACTAACAAAAAATAATTGCTGTAGCATACTGAAGCTAACATATGGCTGAGATCAGATACGTCAAATTTATTAGTCAAATATCAATACAAGGTTTATGTTAAAGTTGCAAACTACGGAGAATGAAATGATTGAACCACCCACCATAGTAGATTGTTTTTTTCTGAAGAACTGGACAACTATAACTTTCTGTACATATGGTTTTTAAGACAACAAAAAATGCAGAACAAAGTTCAGAAGAGATATCGGGCGATTAACGACACAGGTAATATTCAGATCTTAATTTGCATATACACAAAATATTACAATGACCAACTGGTCCGATCACACACGTCTAGCTAGCTAGCTAGCTAATCAACCAGTAACTCTTTAATCATCAGGAACTAATTAACAGCCATGTAATTTACCCCCATCCCTCTGTTTTTATACCATTTCCAAAACTATGCCACTGACGCGCATGGCATGATCGGTGCATGCACGGCCGCCGGCAAGCTGCAAGGCGTCCCTCCGAATTGCCTTATCGGTGACCCGGCCGGTGCCGCGCCGTTCACGGCATGTAGAGCTTGCTGCCGCACTTGCAGCGCCACACCTCCGGGTAGTACTCCCACTGGGTGCCGATCCCGGGCTGGATGGCCACGCGCACCGGTCGGCACGGCGTGCATCGCCCGCACCGCGACCGGCACGTCGGCGGAGACGACCCCGGACCTACCAGACGCCGGCGAGGAGCCTCCGCGGTGTCGTCGCCGTCTGTCGACGACGTGCTACTCCGTATAAGCAGCGCCGATGACCCTGTCCTTCTCATGTACTGCTGCAGCACCGCCGCGGGCACACGGGCTGGCCTCCCTGCTGCGGCGACAGCTGCAGTACAGGTTCACCGACACGATTAATTGCAAGTACTGAGTACGTGTTAGAACTTTACCAACGCTACTGTTTGACAAGTAGTCCGATAGTAGACTAAATACAGTCCCCGAAATCTAACAATCTATCAATAATATGAATAATGCATAAGAGCAGGGAAAATTCAGTCGTTTGGCACATGTTGAAGGTGCTCAGATGAAATTGTATTTTCGAGAGACTTTTGATACTACTTTTTGAACTGGTTAAATATCGAACTCACAAATAGATATCTCCGGCAGAACACCCCGGCCCTAAATGTAGGAGCTAGTACCACTGCATACATTCGGAACAATTTGCTCCTGGATATGCATGGCTAGATGGAATGAGACTGTGGTGCATAAATTGTTGAAATGAAACAATTGGGTCTGGCTAAACTGGGTAGGAAGCACTTTCTTGGTGCCGAAAACGCTAAGGAAGTGCGACAAAAACGTATTTGTTGCAGATTTGAAAGTAGGTCGTATTGCTGGATGTGTCTTTTTGGAGATTCTCTATCTTCTCCAGTTCACCTGCACTGAAGTTGATGTCGGGTAGCATGTGTGTGCGTGAACAATAAATTAGCTGGTGTGTGCTTTTCTGGAGCAGGGTAGTGCCAGGGTGGGGGACACCAAGACTACAGGAGGCAAAGGCACGCATGCATTGGTTGGTGAAGAGCAAGATGACTTCGAGACAAGAAGGTGCGTTGGTCATTTAATGGTTTGCGATGGATTAAACAAAAATGATTTAAGTACGAACGAATTTAATTACGCATCAATTCTGAGCTTTAACAAATGGGAGCGAGAAGAATCTTATTTCTCTCAAGCGGCCAAGTTGGTGTTTGAATGTTTGATACAAGATGGCAGCAAGAAGAATCCTACTACCTCTCCCAAGCTAGTGACCGAGTTATTGTTTGCACAGATTGAGTTCTTGATTCCCAAGCTTGGTTTAGTAATCTAAGGATGATGGGACCGAGTAAACCAGCTTGGCTAGCTATAGCTAGTTTTTAGGCTTTTAGTAGTCCATGCATGAATGATGAGAGTGGAGTAAGCTAGCTTGGCTAGCTAGTTTTAGAGAGGGAGAGAGTATGTAATTTGCAAAGAAGAGCTACCACTATGTGCTGGTTTTGCATTAAGTAAAATCCGACGGATAATAGCACTAACTGATAAATAACCAGCCCCAAATATAATGTCCGTGCTTGCAAATTTCTGCAGCGAAGAGCAAACAAATCCAGTGTCCTAGACTCCTAGTATGCAAAAAGGACCCGAGATTTTTCTCAGCAAATAGTAGAAATTTAGAAGGGGGGCGATGAGATTGTAGAGACCTAACTAGTGTTAATCGCAACAACAAAGCACTTCGATATTAATTTCAAGGTCCTGCTTTGAGAAAGAAATGTGGGAGCTAGCACAGCAGATCACAACTAACTACGATCTCCGATGACCTAAGCTAAGATGGATACTTTAGGAAAGATGACACGAAAAGGGCCGGGGAAACATCAACCTGAGCAAACCAAACCGACGAAAAGAAGACTGCTAGCAGCTAATTAAGGAAACGAGAAAAGAAGAGCTGGCGAGCTAGCAAAACCCTGACCCTGACTTGACTTACCAACGGCCGCAGAGAAGAAGACGATGATGACGGCGGCGGAGCAGCGCCAGCTCCGGCGGCTCACTGCTCCCATGGTGCGCCGAGTGAGAGCAGCCCGCGCGCACAGCTGACAGCAGCTGGGTGGCGGATGCAAAGGCTCCAGCCTCCAGCTGACGGCAAGCTACCCCGCCGGCACTCGAAGCGACGAAACGCTAGCTAGCCAGCTAGGTAGCGCAGGCAGCAATGGAAGGCAATGGTTATGGAGGAAGCGAGCAGAGACGGCCACCGACCGACCTCTGATCCGATTTGTAGCAGAGGCCAGGCTTCCGCTCGTGCGTGCGTGCGTGCGTGCCAGTGACACAGTGAGTCAGTCGCAGAGACACGCTTTTGAGAGTGAGCGAGGAAGGTAAGCTAGGAGGAGGGGGTAGGGGCACTGTGGTGAGGTAGCGGAGGGGAGGGGCTGCCTGGCGACTAGCTAGCAGAGGCATGTGGTAAATGTATAGCATGTTGCCCGGTGCAGAGAACGTAGCCTGGTGACCTGCGATTTTTATTGGGCATCTGCCCGCCGGCCGGGCCCGGCCGGCCGGCTTGACCAAGCAAAGCGATGGGAGAAGAAAGAAGGAAGCCCACGCCTCGGCTCAAACCAGGGCCGGGTTAGGGCCGGCCGTATCGATCGTTCGTGTAGACAAAGCCTCCATCTAGAAGCTAATAGGATCGAGCCGCCAGAATGAGACCTAGGTTGAAACAGTGTCGAGTGAATTGTGAATTTTGTTGGCCGTTTCTCCTATGGCAGGCCGCTTGTAGTTGTTCCTATCTCTGTTCAGTGTACTTTTTAACCTTAGACAGATGACGACTCGCAAGCGAAGAAAGTGTTGGATTGTATGGGCTGCACCTTAACCTCAAGTCCTCAGTCAATGTTGTCCATAAATCCTGAAATCTTAAGGGGAGCTGTGGAAGATAAAATATAGCCTCACATTTCTAGTTGGAGAGAATTAATTAGAACAACTTATAAGGGTAGATGTTCTAGTTCTTGTAAATGAGTAAGAAGAAACGAGTTCACGTGCACTCTTCCTCCCCGCCGCTAGCCTCGCCACGCCACCCACCGTACGCACGTCATATCGTGTTTCGTGACTCAAGTTCGAGTTCGAAACCTGTGTACGTGTCGGCGTGCATGTACATGTTCCATGCGTGCCGGTGGCTTCCTACGCTTGGCGGGTCGGCCGGAGCTCCCTCCCTAGGCTATACCAGGAGACGGGAGACAAAACGCATCTAGAGTTCTCCACTCGTGTTTCTCTCTCTCTCTCTCTCTCTCTCTCTCTCTCTCTCTCTCTCTCTCTAGTCCAGTTCATTTTCATGGTACTCTAGTGTCTCCCATGTCGGGGACAGCGTGCACGGTCGTCCAAGAGAGCAAGCCTCCGAAACCCCATCCGTTAAGATCCTGCACCGAGAGGCCGTCAATAAGGTGTTTGGGGAGTGTCTTGCCGCAAACGCTGACTGTTGTTCGAGTTCTTCCTTGCTGGCTTGCTACTTCATCGACAAATCTGGCGACTCCAACAACGCCATGGGCAACAACAACAACGAGCATGGTGATGCTGCTGCTGGACCGGTCTTTCTAGTCGCAATGTACGTGATCATCCTCTCTTACATTGCACTACTACTTGTTCCATATTCAGATTTATTAGATGTGCTTAATCTGATGTATATGGCAAAGGATGCTAGTGCATCTCTGATGTTGTTTCGTTAATTAAAATTACTTAAAAGTTGCCAAATAATGTAATGGAAAGATAAGAGATAGCATGATTTTTTATGAAATTTTACTTTTTGTTGGTTGTCTTGTTATGCGCCGTCTGTATTGTCTTCTGGTTTCTCTACAAATTCTCCTTGGGTGTCCTTTTTCTTTTAAAGAAACTTTTACTTCCATGAAGTGAGTAAACAACCCTACAAAGGGTTAGAGCATCTCCAGTCGCGTCCCCCAAACCGTGTTCGAATCGAGCGCTGGACTGAGCGTTTGGGAGACGCCGCCGCTAGTTGCCGCTTTTGGGGCGCATCTGTTTCCAGCCGCATCCCCCAAAAACGTCTTCCAGTTTTTTTATGATTTTATTTAAACATCAAATAAATATGTTTGACACATTGTTTTCAAATTAAACGTAAATAAACAAAAATCAAACAAATAGAAGTTGGGTTAGATCAATGTGTCAACGCAGTTGATGCCTCTCCTTTGAGCCTCCATAGATGCTTCTGCGCGCAATGGGGACACCGAACAGCGACGGGCGGTGCCTACCAGACAAACGATCGAACACCTTTTGCACGCAGAGAAGGGGGAATGGTGATTGCCGCCGCGTTCTAGCCAGAGTAGGCGAACCACCAGCGGCGAAAAGGGAGGCGAGGGAGTCAGGCGTCGTGGTGGAATCCAACGCAGTCGAAGTATTGTGTCGACAGTGGCCGGCGATTTGAGCGGCGGTTGAGGGGTGGGAGGTAAGGGAGAGGACGCATGGCGTGAAAGAAATGTGCAACGATATCGGCTATGGTCGCTGGCAGGTAGGAACCCAAGCGGATTTTTGTTATGTCCGATGTCCCCGCAACGTCCCCTGTGTAGTGAGAACGGCTTCGAGGCGTCAGACATCGTACTACGCCGCATCAGATAAAAATAGCCTTTAGGGCTCGGCTACGAGGTCAAACGTCTGGCGCAGGGAACAATTCAGGAAACGTGCCTGGAAATGCTCTTAAGCCTACCTAGCAGATTAAGCATCGGCATGGAAATGCAAGGTTAACCCAAGAAAGCTCCGGCGGCAGGGAGTTAGCTGAGGAGTCGTCCTTGAGCGCCATGTTGCACGCACGGGCTAATCCGGCATGCATCTATCCACTATGCACGGTAGTACGAGTTCTGGGGACGGTGTGTTGATCCATGATTTGCTGCGTAAGTGTAGATGATTCTGACCGATCAAGCAAGGGAATGTCGACGGAACTGCTCGCGTACGCGCGCGCACATTGCGTAAATAAATGTTCTGACACGTCACAATCTTGCATGATTGTTAACCAGACCATGCATTATATTCATCTGAGTTCATGGTGCAGAAACGTGGAGAGTCAACAAACAGACGAAAAGTGAACTATGGCCGGCGTACTGCAGATCAGTGTCTCGAATTAAGGCCATCTCCAGCGGCGCGACGCATTTCAGACATCGAAACGGGAGGTGTCTCCAGCGGCACGACGCATAATTTTTTTTATTCATGAAGCCATAATTTACATTAATAAAAAAACATAAATAAGTCATAAAGGCGTGCTAAAAGTAGGTGCTGCCTAATGGTCGTCATCGCTGACGAGGTCAATGAACTCCGGCGTCGGCCATGGAAGCTCGTACGCCGGTGGTGGAGGAGGTACCGCCGCATGGGCAGGAGGTTGTGGCCAGGGATCCCACGCCGGAGCAGTAGGCGGAGCGCGGTCGTTGGAACGCGTCGGCGTGGTCGGAGGAGTCGCCGGCCTCCCCTGCGCGAGCGCTGACTCACGGAGCTGGATTGCGAGCCCGTCCCACAAAGCGAGCTCATTGAGCTCGTCCTGCTCGTTGTTGGCCAGTGCCATGGCAATGGCTTCCTCCTCGGAAAGATCCGGCGGTTGGGTCTCCGAATCCCACGCCGGCCCGCAGTCGTCGTGGTCGTAGTCGTTCTCTTCTTCTGCGGCGATCTTTCGGTCGAAGAAGTTCATGTCGCCGAGGTAGCCAGCGCGGCGGCGCGCGTCGAACTCCCACGTCCCGAATGAAATCCAGTTGTAGGAGTTCAGCGCGTACGCCTGATCCTCCCGCATATCCGGTGGCAAGATCGCTCGGCGGTGGCGCACCTCGTCCCGCCGCTCTCGGCCCTCCCACACGGGGGGGGGGGGGGGGGGGGACCGGCACGCGCCGCGAGTTCAGGTACCAGCCCCCTCCCGGCAAGTTCGCGTCCGGCCATGGTACCGGCCGATTTTCCTCCCATAGCTGCCGCGCGAGGTCAACGCGGACGTACCGGCCGACCCGTGCCTTCTTGCCGGAACGCGAGCCGCTAGCCTCCTGGTCGTTCTTTGTCTTGCGAAACGGCCAGCATTTCTTCCCCATGGCGTCATTGGGGTGGATACTGTGGGATTTGGCAATGGTTTGGTCGGGGAAATGGGCGCCGGCAGCGTCCCTTAAGAGGCTCCGACGCCATCTCGCCTTCAATGGCCTACCAGTGCAACGTCTACTAGCTGCGCACGCTCACGGAAGCCGAGGCACGCCATTAACGCGGCCCTCCAAAGGCTGCAGCGTGCCGCTCGGAAGTAATGTCGCGGAAGAGAGCAGTTGTGCCGCTGCCAGGCGGGCCCGTGTGTGGACCAAGCGGACACTTTGCGCGTCCGCGCAGCGTCCGCAGAGACGCAAACCTGGCGCATATTTGGGCCAGGTTTGTGTCTCTGCGTATGGCCCGGTCACTTTGCGTCGCGCCGCTGGAGGTGGTGCCAGACGCATTTTCGGTCACGGCGGACACAAACGGTCGCTCAGCGTCCGTTTGCGTCGCGCCGCAGGAGATGCCCTAACATCATTGGCTCGTTTGGTAGTCTAGGCTGCCTTTGGCTCGCGTCGGCCCAGCATTTTTCAGACCGTTTGGTTCCCTGTGTTCACTCACATTCTTGCATAGCATGGGTTTTAAAGCACCTATGGAACAGGTCTCGAAGGAACGCTCGGTTTGACAGTTTCTTCAGGGTTAGGCCCTGGTGAAACGAAAATCGACAACGCCGTTCGCGCGGGAGCTCCGCCTTGGCATGGAGGGAGAAGCCGAAATCCGAGCGGCGTTGCGCGCCAAAGGTAGGGGTAACCTCCTTCTTCGGTTACCCTCTCCATTAGCCCCCTCCCAAATTTTCCCTTCCCCCAAATTTCGCGCCAGCGGCGGCGGCGACCCAAATATGGCAGCGAGCATCTCCCTTCGGTTTCCGGCGCCGGACCAGGGTCCTCTTCTCCAGCTGCGGCAGAGCCTGCGCACATCTACGGCGGCTTCTGGCCCTGTCCTTCGTCCGCCATGATGGAGGTAAGTGGAAACTCCTCTGCTGGTAGTGTTAGATTCATGTTGGTAGAACTAGTTGGGTTCGATAAGACCGTTCGTAATGCATAGATCTTGTTTGAGTAGACCGACCAGCTCCAGCTTGTGCATCACGCCGCAACACTCATCATTTGCATACAAGCCTGGATCCTGATGGTGCACAAGAGAGAAGTTAGGCATGCTGCTTTTCCTCGTGTGATTTATGGTCCTATGTTACAACGAGATTAGGAGAGGATTGCCAACCTAAACAACATATACAACTGCAACGACGTAGAGGCTATCCAGATGCTACAGATGAGAATAGCACCTTTCTATGCACTTGTGAAAACGTTCTGGGATAGAGGACTGCTAACTGATAGCATCCACACCTCTGTCGAAGAACAAGTCGCAATGTTTCTTCATGTCGTCGGTCATAACCAGAGGTTCAGAGTCATCCATAACACATTTAGGCGATCCACAGAAACTTTCTCTCGGTACTTCCAGCAGGTGTTGTGCACAATTGGGGAGCTGAGAGGAGAAATGATCAAGCCAACATCAATGAACACACCGACCAAGATCAAGAACAACTACAGGTGGTTCCCCTATTTCATGGTGAGTACAAAACCATGTCCTATCAGATGTGTGGTTCTGTCAGAAACATGACCGTGTGCTAATTTTTTTACAGGATTGCATTGGGGCTATTGATGGTACTCATGTCACTACAAAGGTACCAAGATTAATGTCTGCAGCATTCCGCGTGAGGAAGCACTACACCAGCCAGAACGTGCTAGCAGGTGTGGATTTCAATGTGAAGTTCACCTACGTGCTTGTTGGGTGGGAGGGTTCAGCTCATGATGCGAGCATCCTGGCCGACAGCTTGTCAAGGCCTGATGGGTTGCAAATCCCTGACGGTAAGTTCTACCTTGGAGATGCTAGATATGCATGCTGACCTGGAATTCTACCTCCCTTCAGGAAAACAAGGTACCACCTCAACGAGTTCTCTGCGAAGCACTGATGACCCACAAGTATAGGGGGTGTATCGTAGTATTTTCGATAAGTAAGAGTGTCGAACCCAACGAGGAGCAGAAGGTGTTGACAAGGAGTTTCGATGAAGGATTCACTGTAAATGCTCACAGACAAGTATTCAGGGGGTTTTGATATAGCAGATGAATAAAGTACGAGTAAGTAAAATGTGAGAGAAATAATTGTAGCGAGTGGCCCAATCCTTTTTAGCACAAAGGACAAGCCGGTTTGTTTACTTATAATGACCAAACGTTCTTGAGGACACACGGGAATTTAGTCTAGTGCTTTCGCTTCATATAGCTGATTAATCTTCATTGTTTTGATAAGTGTTGTGTGGGTGAACCTATGCTAATGCACCACCCTTCCTAGGACTAATACATACTTGTGATTATACCCCTTGCAAGCATCCGCAACTACAAAAAAGTAATTAAGATAAATCTAACCACAGCCTTAAACTCTGAGATCCTGCTATCCCTCCTGCATCGATATACCAACGGGGGTTTAGGTTTCTGTCACTCCGGCAACCCCGCAATTGGCAAACGAGTACAAGATGTATTCCCCTAGGCCCATAAAGGTGAAGTATCATGTAGTCGACGTTCACATGACACCACTAGAAGAATAACACCACAACTTAAATATCATAACATTGAATATTACTCAACCATAATTCACTACTAACATTTAGACTTCACCCATGTCCTCAAGAACTAAACGAACTACTCACGAGACATCATATGGAACATGATCAGAGGTGATATGATGATGAATAACAATCTGAACATAAACCTTGGTTCAACGGTTTCACTCAATAGCATCAATAACAAGTAGAAATCAATACCGGCAGAGAGTTTCCCCTATCAAACAATCAAGATCCAACCCTAATTGTTACAGCGGTGACGAGGTGCAGCGGTGGAGACGGCGGTGATGATGATGAAGATGATGGTGATGATGATGGAGATGATGTCTAGCTCGATGACGGTGACGATGGCGTCGATTTCCCCATCCGGGAGGGAATTTCCCCGGCAGATTTCAGCCTGCCGGAGAGCTCTTTTCTCTCTGGTGTTTTCCGCCCCGCAGAGGCGGCTGTGACTCTTCGCGACTATCCTCTCGATCTTAGGTTTTCGAGATGAAGAAGTACGCGAAGGAGAGGAGGCCAGAGGGGGTTGTGGGCCCCCTCCCCACAAGGCGGCGCGGCCAGGCCTGGGCCCACGCCGGCCTGTGAGGGGGGCCCATGGCGGCCCTCCTCGGCTCCTCCTTTTGGCTCTCTTCGTCTTCTGGAAAAATAGGATTTTTCATATAATTTCCGTCAATTGTTGATCTTCCGAAATATTGCATTCTGACGGTGCTTTTTCCAGCAGAATCCTGACTCCGGTGCGCGATTCTCCAATAATCATGAAACATGCAAAATCGATGAAATAACATAAGTATCATCTCCAAATATGAAATATATCAATGAATAACAGTAAATTATGATATAAAATAGTGATGCAAAATGGACGTATCAACTCCCCCCAAGCTTAGACTTCGCTTGTCCCCAAGCGAAACTGAACTCGGTAAACAGGACCACATGTTTATGGAGTGAAGAGTCGATAAATAAAATACGGACAAGAAGCATCATATTAATTCACACAAGACATTCTAATGAACAACTTCCTCATATAATTCAAATTGAAACAAGTAGAAGGTAATCACAAATAAAGGTGCATAAGAAATCATAATTGGTGATGGAAAACTTCGTTCTTGGTCAGAGAACAATTAACAGATTATGTTAAAGCTTATATGGCACAACTTGCATACTCAATCATAATGATCTCCTCATAATCATTGATAACTTTCAAAGCTATATTCATTCAGATAAAACTTGTACTAAACAAGGAAGAGTAAAAGGCATGATGAAGTAGATCACAATATAAATGGTTCGATCACAACAACTCAAATGCTTGCTTGAGATGGAGGGAAATAGGTTTACTGACTCAACATAAAGTAAAAGACAGGCCCTTCGCAGAGAGAAGCAGGGATTAAATCATGTGCTAGAGCTTTTTCAGTTTGAAATCATATAAAGAGAATAAAAGTAAAATTTTGAGAGGTGTTTGTTGTTGTCAACGAATGGTAGCGGGTACTCTAACCCCCTTGCCAGAAAAACTCTCGAAGAGCGGCTCCCATAAAGTTTTATTTTTGGTTGACACTCCTTCCAACCTTTGCTTTCACAAACCACGGCTAACCGAATCCTCGGGTGCCTTCCAATCATTCTCATACCATGAAGGAGTGTCTATTTATTTTAGTTTTATTTAGATGACACTCCTCCCCTCCTTTGCTTTCTCAAGCCAGGGCTAACCGAATCCTCGGGTGCCTTCCAACAATCACATACCATGGAGGAGTGTCTATTTGTAAAATTATGAAGGTTAATTAATCGGGGCTGGGAACCCCATTGCCAGCTCTTTTTGGAAAATTATTGGATAAGCGGATGAAGCCACTAGTCCATTGGTGAAGGTTGCCCAACAAGATTGAATGATAAAACACCACATACTTCCTCATGAGCTATAAAACATTGACACAAATAAGGGATGATAAATTTTGAATTGTTTAAAGGTAGCACACGAAGTATTTACTTGGAATGGCAGGAAATACCATGTAGTAGGTAGTTATGGTGGACACAAATGGCATAAGTTTGGGTTAAAGTTTGGATGCACGAGAAGCGTTCCCTCTCAGTACAGATTTTTGGCTAGCAAGGTTGATTAGCAAGCATAAGAGTTGAGGGAAACAAACAAATATACATGTGATAGAAACAATCATGCATCTTCCTTGTAAGCACAAAGAATTTTAACTTCAGAATAATAAGCTAAGAGCTAACAAGAAAGAAAGACAATGAAACAACTACATGTATTTCTCTTTTCTACTTAAACCTCAAGGTGTTGTTGCTATTGACCAATGCTAAGTTTGCCAAAACCGAATAGATTTATTCAATGCGCCCGAAGTGATACCAATACTAACAACAAGATCAATCATATAATAGAAATTGCAAACTAAAATAAGATGTGCAATATGTAAATGATAAGACTTCTCATTAATATTCCATAACGATAACTCACACCAAGGGATACATAGACAACCAACTAAGGAGAGATACTTCCACACTGCAACCCATATTATATGATAACTTCCCTACTCATGATATGACACTACTTGATAGTAAAAAGTAAAAGATAGTGATGATGTGATACCGCGGCACTCCTCCAAGTTTGGAACAAACCAAGGGGATGCCAATACCGATGATGAATTACTCCTTCGGCGGTGGTGGTGGTGATGGGACGACTCTGATGGGAGTGAGGAACCGCTTTAGCATTCTTCGAAGTCGGTAATTCTCCTCTTGAAGTATCTCCACTTCCCTTCTCAAAGCACGGTATTGATCACAAAACTCATCGGTAACCCGTAAATCTTCTTCCAAAACAGGGAAAGAATCGAGGCTAGGAGCAGGTGGTAAGGGTCCCTGCAAGTTATGAGAAAAAGAACGTCGAGTGTCAACAGATCCCACCAAGATTTGCTTACTCCCAACGGCTCGTTGTTCTTGTTTTGACGACATCTTCTTCACTACTTCCTCTGAAGGCCCCTTGCCCTTGTTGTTGGAAACCATGGTGCTTCTAGATCAAAGACAGATCCTGGCAGAAAACAGCTCGAAACAAAACGCGTCGAGAAAACGATATACGAACCTCCAGGGGTCCGGGGGATTATATAGCAGGAATTTTTACGACAAAAGGAAAGTACCAGGTCGAACCAGAGTCAGAGAGGAGCAACGAGGGAGCCACCTCATAGGGCGGCGCGGCCAGGCTGGGGCCCGCGCCGGCCTATGAGGGCACGCCCTCGTGCGTCTCCTCCACTCCGTTTCGATCTCGTAATTTTTCATATTTTCCAAAAACAGCAAAAACATTGTTCGGAAAGTAAAACACGGAATTTTTATTACCAATACTGTTACCTATTCAAAGTCGAACTCTGCCGGAATGTCAATTTGACCTTTGATGAAAGCTTCCGGAGTCTCCACTCGAATAACATCAACATCTTCATTATAAGAATCACCTGAGATATAATGCTTGAGTCTTTGTCCATTCACCACTTGTGTGGCATCGCCTTGGAGAGAACTAATTTTAATTGCTCCTGAACGATACACCTCCACAATGACATATGGTCCTTCCCATTTCGAGAGTAATTTCCCTGCAAAAAATCTGAGACGAGACCGATACAATAGGACTTTATCCCCAACATTAAATTCTCTTTTGATAATTCTTCTATCATGCCATTTCTTGACTTTCTCTTTAAAGAGTTTAGCATTTTCATAAGCTTCACTTCTCCATTCATCTAGAGAACTCAATTGTAGCAATCTCTTCTTACCGGCAAGTTTAGGATCTTTATTTAGTTCTCTTACAGCCCAATAAGCTTTGTGCTCTAGTTCTAAAGGTAAATGACAAGCTTTTCCATAAACCATTTTATACGGTGACATACCCATGGGATTTTTATAAGCAGTTCTATAAGCCCATAGTGCTTCCTTCAATTTACTAGCCCAATTCTTTCTAGATTTATTAACAGTCTTTTGCAAGATAGATTTAATCTCTCTATTTGCTAATTCTACTTGCCCACTAGTTTGAGGATGATAAGCAGAAGCAATTCTATGATTAATACCATATTTAGCAAGAGTTTTTCTAAAACCACCATGAATAAAATGAGAACCTCCATCAGTCATAAGATATCTAGGAACTCCAAATCTAGGAAAAATAATATCTAAAAGCATTCTTAAAGAGGTCTCACCATCAGCACTTTTTGTGGGTATGGCTTCCACCCATTTAGTAACATAATCAACAGCAACAAGTATATGAGTGTTACCTTCTGAAGAGGGGAAAGGTCCCATGAAGTCAAATCCCCAACAATCGAATGGTTCAATAACAAGAGTATAATTCATAGGCATTTCATTGCGTCTGGAGATATTGCCAACTCTTTGACATTCATCACAAGATAAAATAAACCTTCTTGCATCTTTGAAGAGAGTCGGCCAATAAAATCCTGATTGTAGAACCTTTTGCGCGGTTCTATCTCCGGCGTGATGTCCTCCATAAGCACTACCATGACATTTACTCAATATCTCTTGTTGTTCATATTCGGGAACACATCTTCGCAGAATACCATCCACTCCTTCTTTATATAAGTGTGGGTCATCCCAAAAATAATGCCTCAAGTCATAAAAGAATTTCCTCCTTTGCTGGGCTGAAAAGGTTGGAGGCAAGTACTTGGAAACAATAAAGTTAGCATAATCAGCATACCAAGGACTGTCTCGCGAGCTCACCTTTATTACAGCCAATTGTTCATTTGGAAAACTATCATTAACAGGAACAGGATCATAAGCAATATTTTCCAATCTAGACAAATTATCAGCAACAGGATTATCAGCACCTTTCCTGTCTATAATATGCAAATCAAATTCTTGCAACAGAAGCACCCATCTAATAAGCCTTGGCTTAGCATCTTTCTTTTGCATTAGGTATCTAATTGCAGCATGATCAGTATGAATTGCAACTTTTGAATCAAAAATATAGGATCTAAACTTATCACAAGCAAAGACTACAGCTAACAATTATTTTTCAGTTGTAGGATAATTTCTTTGAGTAGCATCAAAGGTTTTACTAGCATAATGAATAACATTCAATTTTTTATCTACTCGCTGTCCAAGAACAGCGCCTACAGCAAAATCACTAGCATCACACATAATTTCAAATGGTAAGTTCCAATCAGGAGGTTCAACTATAGGAGCAGTTGTTAAGGCTTTCTTTAGAGTTTCAAAAGCTTCCTTACAATCATCATCGAAAACAAAAGGTACATCTTTTTGAAGAAGATTAGTAAGAGGTTTTGAAATCTTGGAGAAGTCTTTAATAAATCTCCTATAAAACCCAGCATGACCAAGAACACTACGAATACCTTTAACATCCCTGGGATAGGGCATCTTCTCAATTGCTTCAACTTTAGCTCTATCAACTTCAATACCTCTCTCGGAAATTTTATGTCCCAATACAATTCCTTCATTAACCATAAAGTGGCATTTCTCCCAATTAAGAACAAGGTTAGTTTCTTCACATCTCTGCAAAACTTTATCAAGGTTCCGCAAGCAATTATCAAAAGAATTCCCATAGACAGAAAAATCATCCATGAATACCTCTACAATATTCTCGCAAAAGCCATGAAAAATAGCAGACATGCATCTTTGAAAAGTAGTGGGAGCGTTACATAAACCAAAAGGCATACGTCTATAAGCATAAGTTCCATAGGGACAAGTGAAAGTGGTTTTCTCTTGATCCTTAGTTTTAACAGCAATTTGTGAAAACCCAGAATAACCATCAAGAAAGCAAAAATGAGTATTTTTAGATAACCTTCCTAACATTTGATCAATAAAAGGCGAAGGGTAATGATCTTTCTTAGTAACCTTATTAACTTTTCAATAATCAATGCACATTCTATACCCTACAACTACTCTTTGAGGGATGAGCTCATCATTATCATTAGGTACAACAGACATTCCTCCTTTCTTAGGAACACAATGCACAGGACTAACCCATCTACTATCAGCAATAGGATATATAATACCAGCTTCAAGAAGTTTTAATACCTCATTTCTTACCACATCCTTCATCTTAGGAATTAGATGACGCTGATGTTCAACAACAGGCTTTGCATCATCTTCCATATTAATGGCATGTTGGCAAATAGAGGGAGAAATCCCCTTCAAGTCATCAAGAGTGTAGCCAATAGCTCCTCGGTGTTTCTTCAATATTTCCAATAACCTTTCTTCCTCGAACTCTGATGGCTTAGAACTAATAATATCAGGATATATTTTCTTATCATCAATATGAGCATATTTAAGATTATCAGGCAATGGTTTTAAATCAAAAACATGATCTTCCTTTGGTGGTGGTGTTGTACCTAGATCTTCTACCGGTAAATCATGCTTAAGAATAGGTTGACGAAGGAAAATTTCATCAAGCTCATTTCTTTCTTCCCTAAAGACTTCGCTCTCACTATTCTCCAAATGTTGCTGCAGAGGATTATTAGGAGCAAGAGCAATAGATGCACACTGTTCAACACTAAAATCATTATTAGGTGAATCAGCTTTATAAGAAGTTTTGGCAAATTTAGAGAAATTAAACTCATAAGATTCACCAGCAAATTTAGTCAAAATTTTCTCTTTCTTGCAATCTATAACAGCTCCACAAGTATTTAGAAAAGGTCTACCAAAAATGATAGGACAATACTTACTAGCAGCAGAACCAAGTACCAAAAAGTCAGCAGGATATTTAATCTTACCACATAGAACTTCTACATCTCGAACAATACCAATTGGAGAGATAGTTTCTCTATTAGCTAGCCGAATAACCACATCAATATCTTCAAGTTCACAAGAACCAATTTCATGCATGATCTCCGTGTAAAGCTCATAAGGAATAGCACTAATACTTGCACCAATATCGCATAAACCATAATAAAAATGATCACCAATTCTAACAGATAGCATAGGAACACTAGTTTTCCTAGATTATTAGGATGTGAAACAATATTAGAAGCATCTTCACAGAAAATAATATGACCATCTTCCACATTTTCAGTCACAAGATCTTTAACTATTGCAATAGCAGGTTCAACTTTTATTTGCTCTTCAGGTTCTATAGGTTTCTTTTCACTTTTATTAACCGCACTATTTATAACAGAATACTCCTTCATTTTAGCAGGGAAAGGAGTTTTTTCAATATAAGCTTCAGGAATAACATGATCAACAATTTCAATTACAACACATTTATTTATAGATGAATCAATTTTATCTTTATACGGTTCATGATACTTATCAAAATTCTTCTTAGGCAATTCATAATGAGAGGCAAAAGCTTTATAAAGATTTGCAACGACTTGAGAATCAAGACCATAAGTAGCACTCATATTAAGAAATTTATCAGTATCCATAAAAGTTTCAATGCATTTATAATCATAATTTATACCTGACTCTCTATATTTGTCGTTCTCCCATCCTTCAGTATTCTCCTGAATCCGATCAAGAAGGTCCCTTTTAAACTATTCTTTGTTGCGTGTAAATGATCCAGAACAAGAAGTATCCAGCAAGGTCTTATCTTGAAAAGAAAGTCTTGCATAGAAATTATCAATGATAATATTACCAGGAAGCTCATGAATGGGGCATTTGAGCATTAAAGACTTCAATCTCCCCCACGCTTGGGCAATACTCTCTCCATCATGAGGCAGGAAATTATATATGCGGTTCCGGTCCTTGTGAATTTCACTTGGAGGATAGAATTTAGAATAAAATAGAGGCACAATATCATTCCATTCAAGAGAATCCCCATTATTCAGTAATTTATACCAATGCGCCGCTTTACCAGACAGCGATATAGAGAATACTTCCTAACTTCATCCATAGCAATACCTGCACACTTGAATAAACCGCAAAATTCATGTAAGAACAGTAAATGATCACCAGGATGGACAGTTCCATCCCCTTCATAGCGGTTATCCACAACACGTTCAATAATTTTCATAGGTATTTTGTATGGAAACTCTTTCTCACCTGGCGCCTCATCCACTACCTTTGCAGTAGTAGTAGATTTTCCAAATAAAAATTCAAGAGAAGATCTCTCCATAATGAATTATAGCAGCAGGCAGAAATAAAATCAGCACGAACAGTAAAAGTTTCCCTTACCAATTCCACTTACCAATAGCGCTTCACTCCCCGGCAACGGCGCCAGAAAATAGTCTTGATGACCCACAAGTATAGGGGGTGTATCGTAGTATTTTCGATAAGTAAGAGTGTCGAACCCAACGAGGAGCAGAAGGTGTTGACAAGCAGTTTCGATGAAGGATTCACTGTAAATGCTCACAGACAAGTATTCAGGGGGTTTTGATATAGCAGATGAATAAAGTACGAGTAAGTAAAATGTGAGAGAAATAATTGCAACGAGTGGCCCAATCCTTTTTAGCACAAAGGACAAGCCGGTTTGTTTACTTATAATGACCAAACGTTCTTGAGGACACACGGGAATTTATTCTAGTGCTTTCGCTTCATATAGCTGATTAATCTTCATTGTTTTGATAAGTGTTGTGTGGGTGAACCTATGCTAATGCACCACCCTTCCTAGGACTAATACATACTTGTGATTATACCCCTTGCAAGCATCCGCAACTACAAGAAAGTAATTAAGATAAATCTAACCACAGCCTTAAACTCTGAGATCCTGCTATCCCTCCTGCATCGATATACCAACGGGGGTTTAGGTTTCTGTCACTCCGGCAACCCCGCAATTGGCAAACGAGTACAAGATGTATTCCCCTAGGCCCATAAAGGTGAAGTATCATGTAGTCGACGTTAACATGACACCACTAGAAGAATAACACCACAACTTAAATATCGTAACATTGAATATTACTCAACCATAATTCACTACTAACATTTAGACTTCACCCATGTCCTCAAGAACTAAACGAACTACTCACGAGACATCATATGGAACATGATCAGAGGTGATATGATGATGAATAACAATCTGAACATAAACCTTGGTTCAACGGTTTCACTCAATAGCATCAATAACAAGTAGAAATCAATACCGGGAGAGTTTCCCCTATCAAACAATCAAGATCCAACCCTAATTGTTACAGCGGTGATGAGGTGCAGCGGTGGAGACGGCGGTGATGATGATGAAGATGATGGAGATGATGTCCAGCTCGATGACGGTGACGATGGCGTCGATTTCCCCCTCCGGGAGGGAATTTCCCCGGCAGATTTCAGCCTGCCGGAGAGCTTTTTTCTCTCTGGTGTTTTCCGCCCCGCAGAGGCAGCTGTGACTCTTCGTGACTCTTCTCTCGAGCTTAGGTTTTCGGGACGAAGAAGTACGCGAAGGAGAGGAGGCCAGAGGGGGCTGTGGGCCCCCTCCCCACAAGGCGACGCGGCCAGGCCTGGGCCCGCGCCGGCCTGTGAGGGGCCCATGGCGGCCCTCCTCGGCTCCTCCTTTTGGCTCTCTTCGTCTTCTGGAAAAATAGGATTTTTCATATAATTTCCGTCAATTGTTGATCTTCCGAAATATTGCATTATGACGGTGCTTTTTCCAGCAGAATCCTGACTCCGATGCGCGATTCTCCAATAATCACGAAACATGCAAAATAGATGAAATAACATAAGTATCATCTCCAAATATGAAATATATCAATGAATAACAGTAAATTATGATATAAAATAGTGATGCAAAATGGACGTATCAAGCACCGACCTCTGAATGCGAGAGAGTTGTTCAATCTGAGACACTCAAGCCTTAGAGTCACTATTGAGAGGGCCTTTGCTGCATTGAAGAACGGGTTCAAGGTCCTTGACCACAAAACGTTCCACACGTTTGCCACTTAGGTAAAGCTAGTCCTTGCTTGTTGCATTCTTCACAACTGGATCCTAGGTTGGGACGAGGATGAGTTCTTCGAATAGGTTGCCACTTTTGATGAAGTGGAGACCGGCCATGGCGTGGACGTAGGCGACAATGATGCCTGGAAGGTGAAGAGGCAAGAGTGGGCAGATGCAATGTGGGAAGCCAGAGGCAACACCACCATCTGAGAAGAAGTGAAGAAATGAATAAGAAGTGAAGAAGTGAAGAGGAAGTGAAGAAGAAATAAGAACCCCATGTGATCCCCTGTTTCTCGAACCCCTTTTCGATCCCCGTATGTTGAACGACCTCGTTATGATAAACTGCAATTCGTAGTAGCTAGGGCATTTGTAGTAGCTAGGGATGATTTCGTGAACATCTATGCTTCGTAAGTTTGCAACTATCATGAACTGTGATTTATGTGTGATGGGAGGTGAGAGCATGGTAAGGGTACCCGTCGTAGAGAAGAGGTAACCTTAGGCATACCTGGATGGTACCTGATGTCTACTCACGCTTCTTTTCCTGTAGACAATGTTGGGCCTCCAAGAGCAGAGGTTTGTAGAACAGCAGCAAGTTTTCCCTTAAGTGGATCACCCAAGGTTTATCGAACTCAGGGAGGAAGAGGTCAAAGATATCCCTCTCAAGCAACCCTGCGATCACAATGCAAGAAGTCTCTTGTGTCCCCAACACACCTAATACACTTGTCAGATGTATAGGTGCACTAGTTCGGCGAAGAGATAGTGAAATACAGGTGGTATGAATGTATATGAGCAGTAGTAACGACGCCAGAAAATACTTGCTGGCGTGCAGTTGACGTGGGAGATATTGCAGGAAGTAGAGATGCAGTAAAACAGAAAACAAGCGATGATTGCAGTATTTGGAAACAAGGCCTAGGGATCATACTTTCACTAGTGGACACTCTCAACATTGATCACATAATAAAACCACTCTACACTCTCTTGTTGGATGATGAACACCATTAATTGTGTAGGGCTACAAGAGCACCTCAATGCCGGAGTTAACAAGCTCCACAACATTCGATGTTCATATTTAAATAACCTTAGAGTGCATGATAGACCAACGCAATTATACCAAGTACTAACATAGCATGCACACTGTCACCATCACACTATGAAAGGAGGAATAGATCACATCAATACCATCATAGTAATAGTTAACTTCATAATCTACAAGAGATCACAATCATAAACTACGCCAAGTACTACATGATGCACACACTGTCACCATTACATCATGGAGGAGGAATAGAGTAATTTAATAACATCACTAGAGTAGCACATAGATTAATAGTGATACAAAGCTCATCATATGAATCTCAATCATGTAAGGCAGCTCATGAGATCATTGTATTGAAGTACATGGGAGAGAGATTAACCACATAGCTACCGGTACAGCCCTTAGCCTCGAGGGAGAACTACTCCCTCCTCATGGGAGACAGCAGCGGTGATGAAGATGGCGGTGGTGTCGATGGAGATGCCTTCCGGGGGCACTTCCCCGTCCCGGCGGCGTGCCGGAACAGAGACTTCTGTCCCCCAGATCTTGGCTTCGCGATGGCGGCGGCTCTGGATGGTTTCTCGTACCGTGGCTTATTTCTTCTCGATGATTTAGGTCAGGGGGCTTCTTATAGGCGAAGAGGCGGAGTCGGAAGGGTTACGGAGCCGCCACACAATAGGGGGGCACGGCCCCCCTCTTGGCCACGCCGGCCACACGTGTGGGCCCCCTGTGGCCCTCCTCTGGTGCCTCTCGGGTGTTCTGGAAGCTTCGTGGAATTATAAGATGTTGGGCGTTGATTTCGTCCAATTCCGAGTATATTTCCTTACTAGGATTTCTGAAACCAAAAACAGCAGAAAACAGGAACTGGCACTTCGGCATCTCGTCAATAGGTTAGTTCCGGAAAATGCATCAAAACGATATAAAGTGTGAACAAAACATGTAGGTATTGTCATAAAACAAGCATGGAACATAAGAAATTATCGATACGTTGGAGACGTATCAGCATCCCCAAGCTTAGTTCCTACTCGTCCCGAGTAGGTAAACGATAACAAAGATAATTTCTGAAGTGACATGCTACCAACATAATCTTGATCATACTATTGTAAAGCATATGAGATGAATGCAGCGATTCAAAGCAATGGTAAAGATAATGAGTAAACAACCGAATCATATAGCAAAGACTTTTCATGAATAGTACTTTCAAGACAAGCATCAATAAGTCTTGCATAAGAGTTAACTCATAAAGCAATAAATTCAAAGTAAAGGCATTGGAGTGATGACCCACAAGTATAGGGGATCGCAGCAGTCTTCGCGGGTAGTATAACCCAATTTATTGATTCGACACAAGGGGAGACAAAGAACACTTGGAAGCCTTAACAGCGGAGTTGTCAATTCAGCTGCACCTGGAAACAGACTTGCTCGCAAGAGTTTATCGATAGGTAACGGTTTTATAACGATAGCGGTAGTGAAATAGCAAGATATGAGTAACAAAGACAGCAAAGTAGTGATTTTAGTAAACAACGGGATTAAAATACATCGTAGGCACGGGGACGGATGACGGGCGTTGCATGGATGAGAGAAACTCATGTAACAATCATAGCAGGGCATTTGCAGATAATAATAAAACGGTGTCCAAGTACAAAGCAATCAATAGGCATGTGTTCCAATTATAGTCGTACATGCTCGCAATGAGAAACTTGCACAACATCTTTTATCCTACCAGCCGGTGGCAGCCGGGCCTCAAGGGAAACTACTGGATATTAAGGTACTCCTTTTAATAGAGTACCGGAGCAAAGCATTAACACTCCGTGAACACATGTGATCCTCACATCACTACCATCCCCTCCGGTTGTCCCGATTTCTATCACTTCGGGGCCATCGGTTCCGGACAGCGACATGTGTATACAACTTGCAGGTAAGATCAATAAACAATGAATATCATGATGAAACAATAACATGTTCAGATCTGAGATCATGGCACTCGGGCCCTAGTGACAAGCATTAAGCATAACAAGTTGCAACAATATCATCAAAGTACCAATTACGGACACTAGGCACTATGCCCTAACAATCTTATGCTATTACATGACCAATCTCATCCAATCCATACCATCCCCTTCGGCCTACAGCGGGGGAATTACTCACACATGGATGGGGGAAGCATGGCTGGTTGATGGAGAGGCGTTGGCGGTGATGATGGCGATGATCTCCTCCAATTCCCCGTCCCGGCGGAGTGCCAGAACGGAGACTTCTGGCTCCCGCGACGGAGTTTCGCGATGTGGCGGCGTTCTGGAGGCTTTCTGGCGACTTCGACTTCTCCTCGTGCGTTTTTAGGTCGAAGGCATTATATAGTCCGAAGGAGGGCGTCGGAGGCCGGCCGAGGGGGCCACACCATAGGGCCGCGCGGCCCCCCCCCTAGGCCGCGCCGCCTTATGGTGTGGGGCCCTCGGGCCTCCACCTTACTTGTCCTTCTGGCTCCGTCAGTATTCTGGGAAAATAGGGCCTTCTGCATAAATTCCGAGGATTTTCCCGAAAGTTGGATTTCTGCACAAAAACGAGACACCAGAACAGTTCTGCTGAAAACAGCGTTAGTCCGTGTTAGATGCATCCAAAATACACAAATTAGAGGCAAAACAATAGCAAAAGTGTTCGGGAAAGTAGATACGTTTTGGACGTATCAACTCCCCCCAAGCTTAGCTTATTGCTTGTCCTCAAGCAATTCAGTTAACAACTGAGTGATAAAGAGCTTTCACGAACACATTTGCTCATATGATGTACTCCCTCCGGTCCAAAATAAGTGTCTAACAGGACATTTTACAAAAACAGCCTCGTATTTGATTGTTACTTAACCCGCATTCCACTCATTCTCTTCTATCTCCGTCCCATGTCCCAAGTCCCAACCCACAGGTGGACACGCACGGAGCCACGGACTGGTTCCCTCACGAAAAAAAGGAAAACAGAAGTCTTCCTCGATCCTCCGTCTCGTACGCCGCCCCACCCAACCTCGATTTCGATCTAATCTCGCCGGCGACCCAACCTCGATTCCGATCCGATCTCTCTGGCGCTGCACCTGACTTGACCTCCTCCCTCCTCTCCCAGTTCGAGCCCTCCTCTTTCTCGTGTCAGATCGATGCCGTCGGCCCATCCTCGCCGATGATAGGGCGCCTCCGCCCAGAAAACATGTCGGCACGGTGGGCTTCCTCGCCGGCGCATGGCGCCCTGTCAAGTTCGCCAGCACACATCCCGCGCGTGGCCGTGGCAGTCTGGTGCAGATGCCCGCACCGGCGAGGGTCAGTCGGCCAACTGGATACGAGGATAACAATTATTCTGATTTTTGAAGGATTTACTTGTAAAAATGCATGTCTATTAACTGCCTGACACTTATTTCAGATCGGAGGGAGTATATATTCTCATGCTATGGCTAACACTTAGGCAGTTCATAATAAGATGCATGCAAATAAGATCATCTAACAACTATGTCAATCATGGAGAGGTACCAACAATTAATAATAAGCATCATGAATCATGTATATAAGCAGGATTGCAATGTTCATAAGAGAGTATGATAAAGTGGTATCTCGCTTGCCTGTATTTGATTGGCAAAACATAAATGCCCGGGCACCTCTGGAGTTCATAGAAAGACTAGAAGTAGTGATTGTCAAAGATAAAAGCATCAAAGTTATACCACAATCAATCATATTTTGGGACAAGCATATTATACTAAGAATGACAGTTGTGCTCTCGAGATAGTGCTCAAAGAAATAATGGAGACACAACATAAAAGTAAAAGATTGACCCTTCGCAGAGGGAAGCAGGGATTAACATGCGCTAGAGCTTTTCATTTTTGAAATCAAGAGTAAAATTATTTTGAGAGGTGTTTGTTGTTGTCAACGAATGGTAATGGGTACACTAACTACCTCGCCAACCGGACTCCCAAGAGCGGCTCCCATGAATTATTTGCATGTTTTTGTGGCACTCCTTCCAACCTTTCTTACACAAACCATGGCTAACCGAATCCTCGGGTGCCTGCCAACAATCACATACCATGAAGGAGTGCCTTTTTATTTTAGTTTTATTATGATGATGACACTCCCCCAACCTTTGCTTACACAAGCCATGGCTAACCGAATCCTTCGGGTGCCGTCCAACAATCACAAACCATGGAGGAGTGTTTATTTAAGTTAATTAATTTGGGACTGGGAATCCCATTGCCAGCTCTTTTTGCAAAATTATTGGATAAGCGGATGTGCCACTAGTCCATATGAGAGTCCGTCAAAAGTAAATGACAAGGTTGAAAGCTAAACACCACATACTTCATCATGAGCTATGAAACATAAACACAAATTGAGAAGCATTTTGAAGGTTTTAAAGGTAGCGCATGAGAATTTACTTGGAATGGTTTGAAATGCCATGCATAGGTATTTATGGTGGACACTTTGGAACAAATTGGTTTTCAGGTGTTTGGAAGCACGAGCAGCGTTCCCGCTCAGTACAAGTGAAGGCTAGCAAAAGACTAGGGAGCGACAAATCAAGAGAGCAGTAACTGTCATAATCATGCTTGCGGCAAAATAAATTAACGGAGGCATAAAAGTGATACAAGAACTCTGAAGCAATATAAATCATCGAGGCTTAATTGACTTTGGTTCAGTCATATGCATGCGTGAGCATGTGCCAAGTCGATATAAATGAATTATTCAGAGGAGGATACCACAATGCCATACCTACTTATGAATAAAACAATGCAAGCAAACATCCATGACATGCTACTCATATTAATAAATTGGAGCTAAACATGAGAGATCATGAACTACTAGACTTTCTCAAATAACATATACCTCACATGAACCAACTAAGCATGCTCACATGGATGAGTATATGTACAAAAATGAAAACAAATAGAGTTCATACCAGCCTCTCACCACAATCCAATTGTCGTAGATCGTCATTATTGCCTTTCACTTGTGTAGCTTGGATAATATGAAATGAAAACCACGCTCCAGCCACCGAAGACCATTGAACTCATAATGAAATTTACAAACCAAAGAAGAACAGCAAATATTTTTGGTGTTTTCGAATTAGAAACAAGAACAAAAGGAAACAAGCAAACAAAGCAAAATCTTTTTGGGTTTTCTTATAGCAAACTAGCAATAGCAAATAAAGCGAAACAAATGCAAGAAACCAAAGCAAACAAATAGTGAAGAGAAACAACAGAAATATTTTGGTCTTTTTGGGTTTTGGGAAGGAAACAAAGCAAAAACAAGAAATGGCAAACTAGAAGACTCACATAAACACAAAGCAGCAGAAATTCGTCAAACTTGACAGCAGTGCAGTACCCGATTTTTAATAAATTCTTCCACTGCTCAAATCGAAAAGTGTTCAACTAATGAAAGTTAGATAACAACCTGGGGAACATGCACAAAAATTGGCTTCACAAAATACTGTTCTGGCTATTTTTGAGAATTTTTACGGTAACAGTCCAGAATCTGTTTTCAGGCAGCACTTCCCAAATATCATCTCTCTCTCATTAGAAAACCACTCAATCGAACAAAACAAGTATATACAAGTATCCAGCAATCATAATATGCAAAGAATGAGTGATGCCGGTATACCTCCCCCCAAGCTTAGGCTTTTGGCCTAAGTGGAGTTCAACCCCAACGAGGGTCGCTGTTCCTCGCCGGTGGATAATTCATGGCGTAGTCATAGTAAAGTTCCTGTGCAGAAGAAAAGCGTGGAGGCTCCACATGCCCAACATGTTGCTGCGAGGAACTTGCTGCATCGGACGATGAGTCGAGGTGTTCCTCGGCCTCCTCCGTGTTGTCTCTTGCATGATGGCCTCCTCCCTCTATGTGTGCACTCAGTGCACCTTCTGTGACCGACCAATCTTCCCTGGAATCAAGGTTAAACAGAACAGACGCAGGCAATCTTACTAGTTTCTCAGTTTTCTTAGTTATTCTCCAGACTTTCTTATAAAATGTCATCTTGTAAAACAGGTTACCCAAGTTGGAGGAGTCAGAAACAAATTCATGTCTAATCATAGAGACTATGTCAAGTTTTTCTATGGAAAGTGGAATATCAAGATGATGAGGTTCTACATTATGCAAAGCTAGTAAACGAGAGGCGATGAGACCTCCACAAATTCCACCTTTCTCACGGTTAGTAGCAAGTCTATAAGCTATCAATGCTCCCAAATTATAAGTCCTACTACCTTGCAGTGCCGCAGCTAGAAAAGCTAAATCCGGGATAGATAATTTACCACCAATCCTTCTAGCAAGAACGCATTTAGTAATGAAATAGGCAAAGTAGCGGATAGCCGGGAGCTGAATGCTAGTGATTTTACCACTATCCTCTGAGAAACTCCTTCCATAGCAAATCATCTTGAAGAGGCTTAAGAGTTCTTGCGGCGATCCCCTTATCTTCTCGCATGACCCCCATTGCGGTACTCTAATTGCTGCACAAAAATCACTGAATGGCAAGTTGACAGTTTTATTATAAATCTTATATTGAACCATGGGGTTAGATCGCGACCAATTGAACTTAAAGCCCTGCACAACAGACATAGTTAATTTCGCATATTGGCTTGGCTCTCCTTCAACAAAATCACTCAGCCCTGCACGAGAAATTAGACTTTGAACATCTTCCAATATTCCTGCGCTTCTCATGAAATCCGCGCACGGGTAGTGAGAGGGGTATACTCCCTCTTCACGGTTCACTCTCATGACTTGTTGGACCTCCAATTCTTGTTGGTTAAGTTGATATCTATTCCACTCCATTTTCTGAAATTTTCAACAAACCATATAAAATTTGATTTGGTGACATATAATCAAGGGGAACTACTATAGGAACTTGCTAGAGTACTAATCATGCATCAAAACTAGTTTATACAACTTAGAACAAGCATGCAAGCTCACTAAACATGTTACCTACAGCAGCAAAATATTCAAGATATACTCAACCAAACAAAATTCTACTTGGATAGGCGGAGGAGTCACATACCGGAGAGCAAATGTGCCAAATTTCAGACAGAAATCTGGGCTGAGCAAAGAGATCGAAAAATCCTGAGCTCTTGAGCAAAAACGCGAGTGAGAGAAAGCTGGTTCAAGTTTTTTCGGGAGAGAGAAGATTCTGGGAGAAAGAGATGAAGTAGTGGGGCAAGGAGGGGCCCACACCACAGGGTGGCGCGCCCCCCTCCTTGGCCGCGCTGGCTGGTGGTGTGGCACCCTGTGGTGCCCCACAGGTCATCCTCTGGTGCTCCCAGGTGCCTCTTCGAAAAATAGGACCAACGGTATAATTTTCGTGAATTTTTGAAAACTTTGAAAAATACACATTTCTGGGTATTAAGTTTATTATTACTGGCCAGGAATTTTTTTGAAAACTCTAATTAACTAAGGAACTTTGCAATTCAAAAGTGCTACAGCAAATAAAACGAGTGGAGGGAGAAAGAGATGTTGTTTACCTCCTCTATGCATATAAAAGGTATTCGTTGACAAGGTTGATCAAGTCTTGCCACCGAGTAAATTTTACATAACATATGAAGAAATAAACCTCAAATCAATCATGTTACCTTGAATTGTATTGATATGGATCCAATCATAAGATTTTGATAACCTTCTTTAGGGTCATATATAGGACAATCGATAGTTCCAACTTTGATAGTTCTCACATTAGAAATAGTATTGACTCCACATACTTTATCAATCTTCTTGGGGAAATAGACCGTATGCTCTTTATCATCAACATTGAAAGTAACCTTTCCTTTATTGCAATCAATAACAGCCCCTGCGGTGTTAAGAAAAGGTCTCCCAAGAATAATAGACATATTATCATCTTCAGGCATTTCCAACACAACAAAATCAGTTAATATCATGCAGTTAGTAGTAACTTGAACAGGAACATCCTCACATATACCAACAGGAATAGCAGTAGATTTATCAGCCATTTGCAAAGATATATCAGTAGGTATCAACTTATCTAAATAAAGCCTCTTATAAAGAGAAAAAGGCATAACACTAACACCGGCTCCCAAATCACATAGAGCAGTTTTAACATAATTATTCTTGATAGAACAAGGAATAGTAGGTATACCTGGGTCGCCCAGCTTCTTTGGCACTTTGCCATTGAAAGAGTAATTAGCAAGCATAGTGGAAATTTCCTCATTGGGGATTTTCCTCTTATTAGTAACAATATCTTTCATATACTTTGAATAAGGAGGCAATTTAATAGCATCAGTCAAAGGGATTTGCAAGAATAAAGGTTTCATCCAATCGCAAAATTTATTATAGTGTTCTTCTTCCTTTGATTTTAGTTTCTTAGCAAGAAAAGGCATTTGCTTTTGCACCCAAGGTTCTCTTTCATTACCATGTTTCTTAGCAATAAAATCTTCTTTAGTATACTTTTTATTTTTAGCATGCTTTTCAGGTTCATCTTCTACCTCTTCTTTATCAGAAGCATCATTCTTATTATTATCATTATCATTATCATGTTCATTACCAATTTCAGTTTCAGCATCGGAAATAGAAATACTATTAGGATCATTAACAGGTTCAGAGGATTCTACAACATTTTTATGTTTCTTCTTCTTTTTCTTCTTAGAAGGAGCACTAGGTTCAATGCGTTGAGAATCTTGTTCAATTCTTTTCGGATGCCCTTCAGGATATAGAGGATCCTGGGTAGAGACACCACCTCTAGTTGTTACTTCATAAGCATGTTTCTCTTTAGAATTATTATTTAGCAAATCATTTTGCACTTTAGTGAGTTGATCAATTTGAGTTTGAATCATTTGAAAATGTTTAACAAGCACCTTAACATCATTGGAGGTTCTCTCCACAATATCATGCAAATTGCTAATAGCTTGGGAATTTTCCATTAGATGATTCTCTACTCTCATATTAAAATTTTCTTGCTTAACAATATAATTATCAAACTCATCTAAGCATTGCACAGGAGGTTTTGAATACGGAATATCTTCCCTAGTAAAGCGTTGAAGGGAGTTTACCTCAATCATGGATGAAGGGGGAATTATCTCACATATATCTTCTATAGGAGGTAGATTCTTCACATCTTCGGATTTAATACATTTCTCCTTGAGAGACTTCTTAGCTTCCCGCATATCTTCATCATTCAATTCAATTAAACCCCTCTTCTTCAATATTGGCGTTGGAGTTGGTTCAGGTGTTTCCCAATCATCATGATTCCGGCTTATTCTAGCCAATAAATCTTCAGCTTTCTGCCTGGAGTTCTTTTCTGAAAACACAACCAGCACAACTATCCAAATATGCTCTAGATTCAATGGTTAGTCCACTATAAAATATATCAAGTAGATCATTCTTTTCTAAATCATGTCCAGGTCGAGCTCTGATAAGAGAACAAAATCTTGCCCATGCCGCAGGCAATTTCTCTTCATCTCCCTGATCAAACCTATAAATTCTCTGTAAAGCAGCATGTTGAGCACTAGCAGGAAAGTATTTTCGAAAGAAAACATCACGCAACTCAGTTGGACTTTTAATAGAACCCGGAGGCAAATTATTATACCAAGTTTTAGCGTCATCCTTTAATGAGAAAGGAAAAATTTTAGCGACAAAGTAAGTACGCATCTTGATATCATCAGAAAACAAGCTACTCATAGAAGAAAGTTCAATCATGTGTTCTACAGCACTTTCTTTTTCAGTACCACAAAAGGGTGTTTTCTCTACAATAGCTATATGAGATAGATCAAGAGAAAAATCATAATCTTTATCCTTAATGCATATAGGAGACGTGGCAAATTCAGGGTCAGGAGATAGCTTATGTTTAACAGTATATTGTGCGAGAAACTTTTTAATGTTTCTTGCATCAGTAATAGAATTGCATTTATCAATAAAATCATCATTAAGCTCCACATAATCTTCATCAGGATCATCACTAGAATAATCAAGTTCAGGTGAATTAACAGGTGTAGTGGCATTTTCATTAGGAGTTTCAGCATTTTCAATTTGTCTAGACCTAGCAATTGTAGCATCTAGAAAGGATCCCGATGAACCACTATCATCAAGCACAGCAGAAATATTATCAATATTATGAGAGTTTTCAGATTCAGCAGACGTACCAGCTTGTGGCGGTGAAACAAGTTGACTTATCACAGATGGTGAATCAAGTGTAGCAGAGGTACTCAGAGTTGTACCTTTTCTTGTAGTGGATGGTAATATGGCGACTTTAGAATCGCGAGCTTTACCCATGATGGAGAATTTGCAGCGAACAATATCAATCCAAGTGAACTTCCAAATAAAGCTATGCTCCCCGGCAACGGCGCCAGAAAACGGTCTTGATGACCCACAAGTATAGGGGATCGCAGCAGTCTTCGCGGGTAGTATAACCCAATTTATTGATTCGACACAAGGGGAGACAAAGAACACTTGGAAGCCTTAACAGCGGAGTTGTCAATTCAGCTGCACCTGGAAACAGACTTGCTCGCAAGAGTTTATCAAGAGTAACAGTTTTATAACAAAGAGTAGTGAAATAGCAGCAGCAGAGTAACAAAGACAGCAGTAGTGATTTTAGTAAACAGCAGGATTAAAATACTGTAGGCACGGGGACGGATGACGGGCGTTGCATGGATGAGAGAAACTCATGTAACAATCATAGCAGGGCATTTGCAGATAATAATAAAACGGTGTCCAAGTACAAAGCAATCAATAGGCATGTGTTCCAATTATAGTCGTACGTGCTCGCAATGAGAAACTTGCACAACATCTTTTGTCCTACCAGCCGGTGGCAGCCGGGCCTCAAGGGAAACTACTGGATATTAAGGTACTCCTTTTAATAGAGTACCGGAGCAAAGCATTAACACTCCGTGAACACATGTGATCCTCACATCACTACCATCCCCTCCGGTTGTCCCGATTTCTGTCACTTCGGGGCCATCGGTTCCGGACAGCGACATGTGTATACAACTTGCAGGTAAGATCAATAAACAATGAATATCATGATGAAACAATAACATGTTCAGATCTGAGATCATGGCACTCGGGCCCTAGTGACAAGCATTAAGCATAACAAGTTGCAACAATATCATCAAAGTACCAATTACGGACACTAGGCACTATGCCCTAACAATCTTATGCTATTACATGACCAATCTCATCCAATCCCTACCATCCCCTTCGGCCTACAGCGGGGGAATTACTCACACATGGATGGGGGAAGCATGGCTGGTTGATGGAGAGGCGTTGGCGGTGATGATGGCGATGATCTCCTCCAATTCCCCGTCCCGGCGGAGTGCCAGAACGGAGACTTCTGGCTCCCGCGACGTAGTTTCGCGATGTGGCGGCGTTCTGGAGGCTTTCTGGCGACTTCGACTTCTCCTCGTGCGTTTTTAGGTCGAAGGCATTATATAGTCCGAAGGAGGGCGTCGGAGGCCGGCCGAGGGGGCCACACCATAGGGCCGCGCGGGCCCCCCCTAGGCCGCGCCGCCTTATGGTGTGGGGCCCTCGGGCCTCCACCTTACTTGTCCTTCTGGCTCCGTCAGTATTCTGGGAAAATAGGGCCTTCTGCATAAATTCCGAGGATTTTCCCGAAAGTTGGATTTCTGCACAAAAACGAGACACCAGAATAGTTCTGCTGAAAACAACGTTAGTCCGTGTTAGATGCATCCAAAATACACAAATTAGAGGCAAAACAATAGCAAAAGTGTTCGGGAAAGTATATACGTTTTGGACGTATCATGGACCAACACAAAGGAAGATTAAGTTTCAGCGGTTGCTTTCAACTTTCAACATGCATATCTCATGGATAATTGTCAACATAAAGTAAAATAATAAGTGCAATAAGCAAGCATGTAAGAATCAATGCACAGTTAACACAAGTGTTTGCTTCTAAGATAGAAAGAAGTAGGTGAACTGACTCAACATAAAAGTAAAAGAATGGCCCTTCGAAGAGGGAAGCATCGATTGCTATATTTGTGCTAGAGCTTTTATTTTGAAAACATAGAGAGAGCTTAAAAGTAAAGTTTTGAGAGGTGTTTGTTGTTGTCAACGAATGGTAATGGGCACTCTAACCCCCTTGCTAGACAGACCTTCAAAGAGCGGCTCCCATGAAAGATTTTTATTTTTGGGTGGCACTCCTTCCAACCTTTACTTTCACAAACCATGGCTAACCGAATCCTCGGGTGCCTGCCAACAATCTCATACCATGAAGGAGTGTCTATTTGTAAAATTGTGAAAGTTAATTAATTTGGGGCTGGGAACCCCATTGCCAGCTCTTTTTGCAAAATTATTGGATAAGGGGATGAAGCCACTAGTCCATTGGTGAAAGTTGCCCAACAAGATTGAAAGGTAAACACCACTTACTTCCTCATGATCTATAAAACATTGACACAAATAAGAGGTAATAACTTTTGAATTGTTTAAAGATAGCACTCAAGCAATTTACTTTGGAATGGCAGAGAAATACCATGTAGTAGGTAGGTATGGTGGACACAAATGGCATAGTTTTTGGCTCAAGGATTTTGGATGCACGAGAAGTAATCCCTCTCAATACAAGGCTTAGGCTAGCAAGGTTGTTTGAAGCAAACACAAGTATGAACCAGTACAGTAAAACTTACATAAGAACATATTGCAAGCATTATAAGACTCTACATTGTCTTCCTTGTTGTTCAAACACCTTTACCAGAAAATATCTAGACCTTAGAGAGACCAATCATGCAAACCAAATTTCAACAAGCTCTACAGTATTTCTTCATTAATAGGTGAAAAGCATATGATGCAAGAGCTTAAACATGATCTATATGAGCACAACAATTGCCAAGTATCAAGTTATTCAAGACATTATACCAATTACCACATGTAGCATTTTCTGTTTCCAACCATATAACAATTAACGAAGCAGTTTCAACCTTCGCCATGAACATTAAAAGCTAAGAACATATGTGTTCATATGAACCAGCGGAGCGTGTCTCTCTCCCACACAAGCATTTATTCAGAGAATTAAAATAACAAAAACGAAAATAAAAGCACACAGACGCTCCAAGTAAAGTACATAAGATGTGATGGAATAAAAATATAGTTTCAATAGAAGAAACCTGATAAATTGTTGATGAAGAAGGGGATGCCTTGGGCATCCCCAAGCTTAGATGCTTGAGTCTTCTTGAAATATGCAGGGATGAACCACGGGGGCATCCCCAAGCTGAAACTTTTCACTCTTCTTAATCATGTATCATCCTCCTCTCTTGACCCTTGAAAACTTCGTCCACACCAAACTCAAAGCAAACTCAGTAGAGGGTTAGTGCATAATCAAAAATTCACATGTTCAGAGGTGACACAATCATTTTTAATACTTCTGGACATTGCTCAAAGCTTCTGAAAGTTAATGGAACAAAGGAATCCATTCAACACAGCAAAAGAGGCAATGCGAAATAAAAGGAAGAATCTGTCAAAACAGAACAGTCCGTAAAGACGAATTTTTTAGAGGCACTGGACTTGCTCAAATGAAAATGCTCAAATTGAATGAAAATTGCATACATATCTGAGGATCACGCACGTAAATTGGCAGATTTTTCTGAGTTACCTACAGAGACTACTGCTCAAATTCGTGACAGCAAGAAATCTGTTTCTGCGCAGTAATCCAAATCTAGTATGAACCTTACCATCAAAGACTTTACTTGGCACAACAATGCAAAAAAATTAAGATAAGGAGAGGTTGCTACAGTAGTAACAACTTCCAAGACTCAAATATAAAATAAAAGTGCTGTAGTAAAATAAAAACATGGGTTATCTCCCAAGAAGTGCTTTCTTTATAGCCATTAAGATGGGCTCAGCAATTTCAATGATGCACTCGCAAGAAATAGTAGTTGAAGCAAAAGAGAGCATAAAAAGGAAAATTCAAAACAAATTTAAGCCTAACCCACTTCCTATGAAAGGGAATCTTGTAAATAAACAAATTCATGAAGCATAATGCAACAAGCATAGAAAGATAAAACAAGTGTAACTTCAAAAATTTCAGCATATAGAGAGGTGTTTTAGTAACATGAAAATTTCTACAACCATATTTTCCTCTCTCATAATAATGTCCAGTAGCATCATGAGCAAATTCAACAATATAACTATCAAATGAAACATTCTTATCATGAGCTTCATGCATAAAATTATTACTCTCCACATAAGCATAATCAATTTTATTAGTTGTAGTGGGAGCAAATTCAAAAAAGTAGCTATCATTATTATTCTCATCAAGTGTAGGAGGCATAGTATAATCATAATAAAATTTACTCTCCATAGTAGGCGGCACCAAAAGACCACTATCATTATAATCATCATAAATAGGAGGCAAAGAATCATCAAAGAAAATTTTCTCCTCAATGCTTGGGGGACTAAAAATATCATGCTCATCAAAACCAGCTTCCCCAAGCTTAGAATTTTCCATATCATTAGCAACAATGGTATTCAAAGTATTCATACTAATAACATTGCCATTAGCATGCAAATAAGGTTCCATAGGTTTTTCAATTTTTGCAACACACCATTTATGTCTTAACTCAGGAAATAGAGTAAAAAGCTCACAGTTGTTTTCCATTATGCCTTACTAGTGTTTAACAAGAAACAAAAAGATGCAATTGCAGGATCTAAAGGAAATAGCTTCGAGCACTTACAACGGTACCAGAAAATAACTTAGTTACCTGGGACCAGAGTGTGAGTGCCTTTTACCTTTCCTCCCCAGCAACGGCGCCAGAAAATAGCTTGATGTCTACTCACGCTTCTTTTCCTGTAGACAGTGTTGGGCCTCCAAGAGCAGAGGTTTGTAGAACAGCAGCAAGTTTTCCCTTAAGTGGATCACCCAAGGTTTATCGAACTCAGGGAGGAAGAGGTCAAAGATACCCCTCTCAAGCAACCCTGCGATCACAATGCAAGAAGTCTCTTGTGTCCCCAACACACCTAATACACTTGTCAGATGTATAGGTGCACTAGTTCGGTGAAGAGATAGTGAAATACAGGTGGTATAAATGTATATGAGCAGTAGTAACGGCGTCAGAAAATACTTGCTGGCGTGCAGTTGACGTGGGAGATATTGCAGGAAGTAGAGATGCAGTAAAACAGTAAACAAGCAGTGATTGCAGTATTTGGAAACAAGGCCTAGGGATCATACTTTCACTAGTGGACACTCTCAACATTGATCACATAATAAAACCACTCTACACTCTCTTGTTGGATGATGAACACCATTAATTGTGTAGGGCTACAAAAGCACCTCAATGCCGGAGTTAACAAGCTCCACAACATTCGATGTTCATATTTAACTAACCTTAGAGTGCATGATAGACCAACGCAATTATACCAAGTACTAACATAGCATGCACACTGTCACCATCACACTATGAAAGGAGGAATAGATCACATCAATACCATCATAGTAATAGTTAACTTCATAATCTACAAGAGATCACAATCATAAACTACGCCAAGTACTACATGATGCACACACTGTCACCATTACATCATGGAGGAGGAATAGAGTACTTTAATAACATCACTAGAGTAGCACATAGATTAATAGTGATACAAAGCTCATCATTTGAATCTCAATCATGTAAGGCAGCTCATGAGATCATTGTATTGAAGTACATGGGAGAGAGATTAACCACATAGCTACCGATACAGCCCTTAGCCTCAAGGGAGAACTACTCCCTCCTCATGGGAGACAGCAGCGGTGATGAAGTTGGCGGTGGTGTCGATGGAGATGCCTTCCGGGGGCACTTCCCCGTCCCGGCGGCGTGCCGGAACAGAGACTTCTGTCCCCCAGATCTTGGCTTCGCGATGGCGGTGGCTCTGGATGGTTTCTCGTACCGTGGCTTATTTCTTCTCGATGATTTAGGTCAGGGGGCTTCTTATAGGAGAAGAGGCGGAGTCGGAAGGGTTACGGAGCCGCCACACAATAGGGGGGGCGGCCCCCCTCTTGGCCGCGCCGGCCACACGTGTGGGCCCCCTGTGGCCCTCCTCTGGTGCCTCTCGGGTGTTCTGGAAGCTTCGTGGAATTATAAGATGCTGGACGTTGATTTCGTCCAATTCCGAGAATATTTCTTGACTAGGATTTCTGAAACCAAAAACAGCAGAAAACATGAACTGGCACTTCAGCATCTCGTCAATAGGTTAGTTCCGGAAAATGCATCAAAACGATATAAAGTGTGAACAAAACATGTAGGTATTGTCATAAAACAAGCATGGAACATAAGAAATTATCGATACATTGGAGACGTATCAGTACCAAACATGCCTAATATCATGTCCATCGAGATTTGGGCTTGGCTGAAGGCAAACAAATAGAAAGTCCTTTTTGGCCCAACCGATGCAGCCCGACCTACCAAACAACAGGACAATTTTGGCCCGTGGCTCGTTCCGGACGCGTAAGTAAGCTTACACCGCTGCGCCAATGAGCCACGAATCAGGCCTAGGCAACCAAACGCGCCCCATATGTGCCTGCGTGGACTACTAATTAATGCCCGATACTGCCTATCACTCAATCAGCACAGTACATCGCAGTTAAGATACATATAACAGTTAGGGTTAGAGCATCTCAACCGCGTCCCTCAAACCGAGCTTTAAAGAATTTTAGCACACGCCGGATAAAAAGTCATACGTGGCTCCTAAACTATTTTTTGTCTGGCACAACTCAATAGTTGATCCGGTGTCTCAGACCGTTCCCAACCCACAAGAAAACGTTGGGCAAGCCAAACACTAGTTGTTCGCGACATAGCTCTTAGCGGGCCACGTGTTGTGGGTATACTTCATGGGTATGCCAACGACATGGTCGAGATCCGGCATGCCCGGGTGGCCCACAGATGGTGGTGGTGACATATGGCCCACCAAGCGGCCCAGTTGTTGTTGATAGAAGATGGAGGAAATCCAGCCCAGGAGCAGGAGCCGGATCCCAACCAACCTACGCAAGGAGTCGGATCCATGGAGGCCATGAAGTGTCCGGATCCATGCTGACAAGCTAGATCTAGGTGGATTCCTGACGTGCACGGCAATGTATATTCCGTAGTTAGGCATCTTGTATTCCGGCTAGAACTCTCCGTAGAAATCCTAGATCATGTCGTCTTTATAAGTCGGATCCCGGGAGCCCTAGAGGCACAACCACAACTCAGTGTAACAATGCAACCCAGATAATTTCAGACAAGCAGCTGTAGGCCCTGCCTCCGAGCAGCGTGTTCCGAAGCCGGGTAAACCGCGTACCACCGTCCCCATGGCTCTCCGCCCTATGGCCCCTACTTCTTCCCCCCTGAGTGAAGATACCTCCTCCGGGGTACCGTCGAATAGGAAACGACACCACGCTTTCCATAGACACAAAGGGGCGGTCAGCTTTTCTAAATGGTGCAACAACTTCTGAGGTGCATACGGACAAGACGTCCCATGAGCATTGCACCTCCTACACGCTTTGCCGACCATCATTCCTACCGCCCTTTTCCCAAAGATACTTTCCCGCCCTTTCTTCATCGCTTCCCGCCTCTGTTTTTCGCATTATTTCCGGCTGTAAAGTCTTGCCTATGTTGCCCTGACCACCAGACTCTCCGCCTTGTAGCCACAATGTCATGGAGCCTCATCGCAACGTACAGCATGTTGGGCCGCAACGGCCGCCCACCGGCACCTCCACCCCCACCTCTTGCTGCACCTGTGTTGTCACCATCGGAGCTTGACGATGAAGACCTGGCGGAGTTTTTGGAGATCGAGGAGCCATTCATGTCCAAGGCGAAGGAGGAGGAGTGGAGTGACATGCCGGAGACGGCCTATCGGGAGCAAGCGGTGATCCTGGATTACTATCTTGTACATTGATGCAGTAGAGGAACGCCGTACACGCCGCCGAGGAGGTTGGGGAGGTCATTCTGGAGCGCATCATCCAGATCTCCTGCTAGATGGCGCCGACGAAGGAGTCTGGACACCTCCTCACGGCGGCTGAGGGCCAGAGGACCCTCAAATTCAAGCCATTTTTTACATAATTGTTATTGCTTTTTAAGAAAATCTTTGGGCAGAACCATCCTCCAAAAACAATAACCCTTGCCAACGTCCCACGTAGGATGTGTCCAGCGCCCGTTTGAGGCTTCCGGCTAGAATGCTCTTAAGCTTAGTATCCATGGAGACACTATGTGCTAGTCACCAGCCCGATGCGCATCTTGGCCCCGATCAGAGCCATCCATCCAACGATGAGATGCAGGGTCGAGATCCGAGCCTAAATTAGATGTCCAAGCTACTCCAGTAGCTAGCTACAATTTTTGATAATTGACACTTTAGTACTCAAAAACAAGCATTACATCCGGTCTCTGCATAATTAGGATACACACAACCGTAAAGATCCAGTTATTACAAACCAAATAAAGGTGAAACTCTCAAGAAAGTGTTCAACAAATGAAATAAAGCAGCGCTGCTATGACGAACAAGGGTCAATCCGCAGATCACGCTGCCATCCATGGTGGGATAAAATATCACTCGCCGTATCCTCTAACCGTGTAGACACCTCCGTAAAGAGGTCTCGATACTCTAGCGTTGTAGAGGCAACCATAAACGGAGCGTAGCTGTGCAACGGTATATGTCCTGCCGAAGAGAAGAACATTTATTGTTAAAAAGTTTGTTATTTCTACGTAGCCATAGAATTCCATCAACCCTAAGCCCCAAAAGGTGGGCATTGCCGAGGAGCACCCTCATCAATTGACCCCATCTGTGGGAACCCTGTTGGCACAAGACCCGACATCGGCTGCTTCGGCCATGTCATCAGCAACTTCATCAGCATCGTCGGCATTGTCGTCGGCCCCTTCATCGCCATGCTTGGGTAACTCGATTCGATTCGGGTCCTTCGAGTTCACACCGCATAGCGACTCGTCTTGTCCGGCCTTTTCGGATCTACAAGGAGGCTTGGGCATGACGTTTGGGACCGTCCACTACAACATCAACATCGAGGGTATCCTTCGCTTGCCCGAACCGTTCATCTCCAACTCAGCAAGGACGCCATCTTCGTTAGCAACAGGATCAACCGCGTCAACCCCGGTCGATCTATCGACTGGATTGACCGTGTCGACAAATTCTTCACCGCCATCAATCCCCCGATCGATATCATCTATGTCTGTCGGATCCGATGGTTCTATGTCATCCGATATGACCTCATATTAATGCTTGAACTACGATACCAGGCACGGGTTGGGCTCAGACGACACGCCATTCGTCTGCAACACCAGTTATTCTTCGGGGGAGGAAAGCATCGACAACGCCGCCAGAACAGCCACTTGGAATGTAGCACATCATCAGATCTATGCTATCCTCAATTTGGGTAACGGGGAAGAAGAAGGAGAGTTTACGCCATGTGCCAGTAGGCGACGCAACGCCGAAAACAGCACCAGCAACGACGACAGCGATTACACTATTGCAGAGGAAGAGTGGGAGGCAGCTCAGGCTACCATAACTAACAATATTCGGCTCCCTTCTGGAACTTCGGTAGGAACTCTCAACGCATATCGTTCCATCCTAGAAAGGAATCGAGTGCGGCTGTCAAATGAGCAAGAAAATCTTGATCGACGTTGATTTGCTGCTGATCAATCTAGTGAGCGCCGGAGAGCCTCGCATGCAAGTGCGTCTCAGAGCAACCAAGGTTCAGGAAGACATCGACCTAGGTTTCCTCGACTTTCGGAAGATGATGCAAGGGAAATAACTTCGAACTTGTCCAAATCATTTATGACTACGGACACTGCAGGCATGCTAAGACCAAAAACCATTGAGGGAGCAACCGCCAACCTCGCGGCTTATCTGATCAATCACCATCCAGCACCTGAAGAGCCCATGGCACAAGCTCATCGGGGTGCACTGGAAAGCCTTGCGATTTTCGAAGATAAACTCGTTCCTCGAAAGGAGAAATCTACACACCAAGGTAGTGGCTCCGGGCATCGTTCGAGAGACGCTCGAGAAGATATTACTCAGAGCAGGATTGATAGAGCTCGGCGACGACGAGCAGCAAGAGAAGAATACAACAGTGATGATTCTGAAGAAACTCAGGATTACGACGGCGAACTACGAGGAGCCGATTGTTTAAGCTATAAGATTCGGGAGACAATGCCACCCAAAAGTTTTAAGCCTACCCCCACTGATGCTGCTAAATATGACTGGCAGTAGGAGCCGAGATCATGGATAGATGATTATCTACAAACTCTTATCTTGCACAAGGGAAATCAAATAGCGGCAATGCAATGCTTGCGGCTTTACCTAAAGGATTCGGCACGAGCCTGGTTGAGAGGTTTTCCAAAGGTCTCTATGAAGTCATAGGAAGATCTGGTTGATGCTTTTGTCAAAAACTTCCAGGCAACATACAAGAGACCTGTCGGAATCGAGGAATTACGTCATTGCCAGCAGAAGCCAAAAGAGTTGATGCGCATGTACATCGGACGATTTACCAAACTCTTGAACGATGCCGAAGATGTTTCCGTCGATAGAGCAATTGATGCCTTCAGTGATGGCATCCGACGAGAATCATATATTGAAGAACTTGGTCGAAAGAAGCCAAATACTATCACCAAGTTGATGCAGATCGCTAATAGTTGGCCTGATGGAGAAGATCACGTAAGAAAGCCTCGTCCGCTCAGTGACGATGAAGATGACGATCTGCCGAGGCATGACTCAAGCAATCGAAGACATCGCCGCAAGAAAAGGAAAGATAGCGGATATGATGATACCAACATGGTGGCCGCCGGATATTCTGATCGACGAGATGATCGGCATGATGATAGACGTGATGATTGTCAGGACAACAATCGTAAAAATTCAGGGAACCGCGGCAACTACAAAGGACGACCTTCAGGGGTCCCGGAACTACCTTTTGCTGAGCAACTGAATACTCCCTGTTATCTACATGCATACATCGACCCCAAGGATGACAACAAGAAGTCGAGTCATCTGCTCAGAGACTGTCGACAGTTCATTGAGATGTAGAAGTTTATTCAGCAGGAGCAACAGTCGAACCTTCCACCACCACCACCACCACCTCAGCACCAAGTTCAGCAAGTGCAAACTCGTAACCCTAATGAGTCCTTCCCTCCACCGCGGGTACAGATGAGCATGATTCACAAAACTGGTGTTTCGAGAAGGGAGATGAAGAAACTCACGCAAGAAATCAACCTCGCAGAAAGTACCATGGCAAATATTCCTGAATATGTCGACTGGTCATCACAGAGCATCATGTTCAGTAGAGTGGATCACCCGATGACCATCCCAAAGCCAGGGCATGATGCCTTGGTAGTTGAGGCACAAATAGGAGGATTCAATATGAGCAAAGTGTTCATGGATGGTGGAAGCGGATTAAATATGATATTCACAGGCACAGTCAAAAACATGGGCATTACAATGAAGATGCTAGAAGAATCTGATACATGTTTTCATGGCATCCTTCCTACTTTACCAGCATATTCTTTTGGCAAGATTTCCTTGAAAGTTATCTTTGGGAAACCCGACAATTTCAGGAAAGAAAGGATACAATTCGAGGTAGTAAATTGGGAATCGCAGTACCATGCTATACTCAGAAGACCAGCTTATGCCAAGTTCATGGTTGTGCCACATTATGCGTATCTCAAGCTCAAGATGCCAGGCAACAATGGAACCAATATCACAGTCCATGGAAGTTTTTCTCGCTCGGATAACTGTGATCGCGAGTTTCAGAGGATTGTTCCTAAGTTCAGAATAAAACAGGAAGTTATCGACTTCCCTTCTAAGCAACTGACCTTTCGAGATAAAGAGGATGACAGTATCAAGAAGTCGAAAAAGAAACCATATGACCCTGCATTGGGAGTTTCTGCGGTTGGGCCTTCGACAGTTGATAATAAGGCCTCAGCCGAAGACGTTAATACTCTGGCGCTTGTCGCAAGTACTCCTAATGAAATCATCGGCACCTCTAGAGCCACCGGCTCCCTAGACAAGACCCAAGATAAGAAGGACCCTCCTCTTGCTTAAAGCAGACGAGCGGCATTATGCATCTTTAATTTTTTCTTAGAAGTTTTCTTTCAATAAGGCTTTTTTAGCCACATCTTTCTTAGTTTACCCTATTAATAAAGACTCAAGTTTCGTTTATCTGAGTATCAAATTAATTCGGGACACCCGAACAAGTTCATCAAGACTTTTTCGCATACTATCGCGAACATTGATTTCGACCCATACACTCGATAAATAAGTTCGAGGGTTGTTGTCATAGACTATACCCGAAATTACCATCTAAAGCCTCTGAAAAATACGAGTGCTACAATAGAACGTAAAATAAATGGAACTTATAATAATACACAATTATCCTTTGCTAAAGCCTCAAGACTACGCGAGTGCTGCAGATAGCAAGGATAAAAGCTATATACTTACAAACAAGACCCATGCCGGTACTTTAAACTAAAGAGGTACTAAAGAGCAACGAAGTCGACAATAGGCATAGTTCGCTCGATTCGCTTGGGGGATGTCACCAAAACATACATCGTCGGTTGAAAGTAAAGTTGCAATTACAACTGGTTCATCAAACCTGCAACATGAGCTGATCACTCAAACAATTTACTGCCGACAACTTTCATACATGGGCATCATCATGCAGATGCCAAAGTATTAACGAGCATTAAGATTTGCTCTCTCAATAAAAAAATCTGCCAACGGCTTCTGAGGGACAAAAAATATATATCTAGCCAACAAGGAGGTAAATATAACATCTCCAATGAATTTAAAGTTATACAGATGAATCTAGTGCACCCGAACAATCGGCTGCAATAAATAGCGAGTGCATAAGTATCATCATTACAACAGGAGTATAAATGTTATCAGGACTGTTCTTCGGGGTTTTTTGCTTCGTCATCTACTTTTGAACTATCCTCCAGCCTATCAATTGCAATGGCAGCAGGAATTTTCGCCATAGCAAAAAGGCTCCCTACATTACCATCGGCATTTGTAATCGCCATCAAATCAACGGAAGGATGTTTCAAAAGCACAAGGGCAAAGGTAGTTTTGGCTCCAGCGATAAGTTGTGCACGAATTAGACTCTGGATCTTCTTGGCATTCCTGAACTTTGACATCAAAGTCAACAAAGTCAGAGGAGTTTCATTCAAGGGAAACATCGTCTTCCATATCATCTTTAAACCAGTGTAAAATTTGTCAAAGAATCGGTGCACTTGTTGCACCCGATCTTGAAATTTTGCAACAGTGGCAGCCTTTGATTGGTTACTCCAAAAGACTTCATCAAAGCATGCTAGATTGGTCAAAGCATTTACATGTTCATGCACGCGTTGGTTTTCTTCCGACAAGTTCAGAGCTATAACTATAAAAAGCAATGACACAGATGACATCAGACAGATATCCTTGGCAGTATCAAAGAAGTTAAGGAAGAGGAAAATACTTACAGTTCAAGCTTTCTGTTGCTTTTTGCAAATCAGTAAGAGCGTATCGTTCTGCGTCAGTGGCTAGCTCGTTTTTCTTCTTTATAATGGCATTGCGTGAATACCACGCATATCCTTTTCCATCTGGAGGATCCGGGACTTCATACGCTAGAGCCAATCATTTTCAGAATCATCAACCTAAGAACCTTCGGTAAAGGTACGGAAGCAACCTGCAAAATACATCATTAAGTATGTTATGGAATATGCGTAACTTCAATTGATCTTACTCCCATCGGGAGCGTACATTCAAAACACCAAGAGCATTGCGATTAAAATAAGGAGGTACCGGCAACATTGCTAATATAATATTCATTACAATAAAAAGATCTTTTGACAAGGTATTGTTTCAATCAAACGGACAATATTACAATTTGATAAAAACAAGTCAAGGAGCCTGAGTCTAGGTCGATAAACATGGGCCAGCGGATGACTTGTTCACCGAAACTAGTTCAAGAAGCTGCAGCGCACACTTGTGTGCTGATGATTTGTAAAGGCTCAAGTCAATAAATTGCCCATCTTGCTCCTTCGGCAGCTCCTTTGTCATCCATTCCATATCGGCTTAAAGCCATATCCCATCATAAGCTGGAAAGCAAGGAGAGCGTCGTAGGTACACGAGGTGAGTTTAAATACCTCGATAATTTCCTTGGTGTCGACGGCGAAAGCATCCGTCAGCTGTTCCAGAGTCTTCTCTTAATTGGTCTTTGGGAAGATCATGGCATGCATCCTCGACATGACTCTGTTGTTCTTTTGAAGAAGGGCTTGAATAAGCTTGCTGGACTCAATTTTCATTGTCAGAGCATCGACAGGAGAATCATCTGGGAGCTTGTCCAAAGGACCAGCAGGAATATCGGCAGCTTCTGCAAAAGATAAATAGTAAAATTTGAGTTACAATAAAATTAAGAAAGGGAAACTCAAAAGCTAAGTCAATGAAGATTAATAAGCAGGGCCAAAGTGGATTGGCGAAGAAGGCCGTCCTTCTCGTTCATTTGGGCTTCGGCTGTAGCCCTCGGAGTTTCCTCATCCTTTAGCTTTTTCTTCAGCCGATCAAGCTCCTCCTTCAAAGAATCTGCATTCTAGCAAGCTTCAGCAGCCATTTTCACTGCATTGTTATGCTTTGAAGAAGTAGATTCAACTTGCTTTTGAAGTCGAATTTTATCGGCTTCGAGCGAAGTGAATTGAGAGGCAAAACCCTTCAAGGTAGTGATGACCGTTTGGAAGTTCTATAAAAAGAAGAAGAAGACGAAATTAGCATCCCTTAAAACAAATGTTATATTTTCTCCAAAGTGCACATTCAACTGTGAGCGGTAAAATATAGACTCGGGGGCTGTTAGAAGCAGGTCTATCATCAAAGAAACAGAAAAACTTACAGGTTGTTCGGTAGGAGGAGGAGAAGCTGTAGCAGCAGCTGTCGAAGGAATCTCCTTCCCTTTAGAAAGGGAAGAAGTTGTTGAGAGTTGGGTTGCTGGGGCTGCCGCTTGAGCCGAAGCTTCAGAAGCTGCAGGATTTAGCTTCCTGGAGCTTGCCTTAGCCTTCTTCGAAGGAGGCTCTATGAAGCCCTCGTCGTTGTAAGCATATAAAACAATCAGAATGAGTACTGGAATGTAAAGGAGTTCTTGGAGCAGTAGAAGAAACTTACAAATCAACAAATCATCCTCGTATGTGAAGCCGCCAGACGGTCTCTTTGAAGATTGAGTGTTGGCCTTCTCCGGAGCTACATCAACAAAGGCAGCATGATCAGCATCATTATCATGATTTTACTCTGCTATATCACTTATGTCATCAGAAAAAGATCTATGGTCTGTAGAAAGAGCTTCAGGATTTGCAGGATCATTGTCTTCATCTTCAAAGTCTGCATTTTCCTCGGCACGGGACTCCATAGGGACAGAAGAATCTCCCTCCTCAAGGTCTTCATCCGATATATTCGGAAAACATTCGAGAGTTAACAGGAACTGTCGAAGAAAGTAAAGGTTTTTTAAGGGAAAAGAACACATCCTGAATACAAAAGTTATTGTAAGTACGAGAAAGGAGTTACCTCATTCGGTTGGTGGTCAGAATTGAATGGTGCTTGAGGAGCTAGAAGCGGGATTGAGTGCTCTTGACTGAAATGAGTCAGGCGCCTAACTTCGTCTAATAATTCCTTCTCAGTTAACTCAGCAACATTTACTTTGGCCTCATCCATGGGACACGAATATAATGACATTAGCTAGGCTCCAGACATGATTGGTTGGATTCAGCGTTTTAAGAAAACAACCGCTATTTCGGTGCCCATCATAGTCTGACGATCGGACTCTTTGATCCGAAGAATTTTGTCAAACAACCTATCGACTGCATGATTTTCTTCGGGTGACAGTATATTCTTCCAAGATTTTTTAGGCACAGCTTCAAGAACATCAACAAACTTCGGCAGACGCATTTTGGCTACTGATGAGTCTTTGATGTAGAACCACTTCAGCCTCCATCCTTGAACTGACTCTCTCATTGGGAAATTGAAGTAATTCGCTTCCTAGTGAACAACAAATCCAACTCCACCAGTGATGAAAGAACCGCTACTACAGTTATAGCGTTTTACAAAGAAGATTTTCTTCCATAAACCCCAGTGAGGTTCGATGCCCGGAAATGCCTCATAGAGGGTAATGAAAATAGCAAGGTGAAGGATCGAATTGGGAGTCAGTTGCCATAACTAGATCTCATACACATGAAGAAGACGCTGGAGAAACTCATGGGCAGGGAGAGAAAGTCCACGGTACAAGAATGAACATGAACATCACAGTAAAACAGGCGGGAGGATTGGGGCGTGAAGCCAAACCTGGAAGGATGACGTTCCCTTCGTCAGCGGAAATCAGACCAAGGCTACAAGCTTTCTTCTCGTCGTGCTTGGTCGTTGTAGAAGCAGGCCAATCAACAGGCGAAGGTGCCGCGGTGGAAACCTCCGACGCGGGCGCCGCGGCGGAGACTTCCGATGCGCCCCTCTTTGGTGCACCAGATGTGGCCTTGGCAGTGACGCCACTGGTTGTGGCGCCGGCGGCAATTGTGGGGTTCTTCTTCTTTACCATCTTTGAGAGTGATTGGGAATCGGAAGAGAATCGAAGAATGGAGGCGGCGGCGCGGTAGCTTTGAGGAAGAAGGACGAACGAGGAAGAAGGACTGTGAAAAGGGAGAATGGAAAGAGTAAATTTCTTCCTTCTCCTCTATAAAAAAAAGGTTAGCAAAAGGAGATCTGCGATTAGGTCACCACGTGTCATTGCATCTATCATACCAAAGGACATTTTCTCCACTACGTGCGGAAATTGAGGAGGCACCTCAGTCAATGCACAAGGACTAGTCATTTCCTAACTGACCGCGCAGAAGTAGGGTGGGCCCGTCAGGTCACGTCCTATCAATCGAACCGCTGCAGTAACAACGTCATTGATGATGTCATAAGAAGTATCGACTCAACATGAAGTACCTGAAGGAAGCATTCGAAGGAAATTGAAACATCGAGTTGCCTGACTTGAGTCTACACACGGTTGCAAGCATACGTGCCTAGACTCGGGGTCTACTCCCATCGGGAGCGCTGAACGTGCACCCGATAAAAACTATGGACTCGAATATTTTATACAATCCAGGATCATGCCCGGGGACTTCATTCTGAGTAGAGTAACGTTGTTTTGCCATCGGCAGTTAACCAGCATCGATTTATCGAGTAAAACTGAGCACGTTACTCAAAATCCTTTACTTACTACCAACAGGCATGACCTTACTCGAAGATATTGAAGACCCAATATAAAAAGGTATTCGATGACCACGACAGTTTGTAGAAAACATTGGCAGCATAAAAATATTCGAGTAGTACAACTTGAGTCTAGACACGGTTGCAAGGATCCGTGCCTAGACTCGGGGGCTACTCCCATCAGGAGTGCTGGACGCGCACCCAATAAAAAGGCATTTCTATTTCAAAGAAGTCAAGATCTTACGGCAATTATGAAAGTTCGATAGAAGACAATTTTAGTCCCTGCCCGAAGCTTCTTCGGCCAGTCACTCGGGGGCTACTGATGTGGGCATTACACTTCGGGTAACTATTATTATGCTACCTCCTACGGCCCAACCAAGGACCCATGAAGATCATCCACCGACCAAGGTGGGCCGTTATGTCGGTTTGAAAGAAGGATTCTTGACGAACAAGAAGACGAAGAAACAAGGAAAATTTATATGTAGAACTCTTTGTAACCTAGTCGAACCCGGTTAGAACTCTTGAGACCTGGCTCGCAATATAAGGGCCAGGAGAGGATCTGCCGAGGGACACACAATCACCGTAATCATAACCACCGCGAGTCTAGAGCTAGGTTATCAGAAATCATAGTCTCTCGATGAGATCATAGTCGAAGCCTTCGGCTACCCCATTGTAACCCAATAGTTTCAATAATCAAGATCATACAAGCAGGAAGTAAGGGTTTTACCTCATCGAGGGCCCCGAACCTGGGTAAATCTCTCTCCCCGTTTGTTTGGTATCCGATGTCTCGTGTCAGCCTGCAGGATTCCGTCAACCCTAAGCCCCAAAAGGTGGGAATTGCCGAGGAACACCCTCATCAACCTCCTTAATCTTTGGGGCAGCAAACCACACTCCATTTCGCTAATCGATATCTACGATTATCACTACCCCCTTGCCAGAAGAATCTTGACCGGAAGTAATCCAATTGTTTTAAGACTCCTCTAGGAAGTTGGAAGAAAGATATCATGTAAAACACCATATTGCTTACTTTTGAATAGATAAAGACTAATCTTCCTCCCAAGGAAAATAATATGCCTTTCCAGGTACTTAATCTAATTTGTAATCCTCCCTCCACCATTTTCCATTCGGCTACGGTAAGTCTCCAATAAAGAATCGGAATTCACAAATACCCAATAGGAAAATGGCCTTGCCCGCAGCTAAATAACTCAGCTTACAGGTCAGCATGATCCTCAGCCTCACCGAAACAAAACAACTCACTCTTGGGGAAATTATCTTTAGACCCGATAACTGCTCGGACACGAAAAAGTATTAACTTTAGGTTTTTTGCTTTTTCGATGCCATGTTCCAGAAAAATTGTCATGTTTCAACGACTGCGAACCACATGGGGCTTGTTTGGCATCCTGGGCCGAAATTCTGCATGACTGCGCCAGGGAGAAGAACTCATCTGCGCGTTCCAGACGGGCCACGGGCCAGAAAAGCCTTGTTGTTTAGTAGCCCGTGAAGCCATTTCTGCACCGGATAGGGAAGATAGCCCCATTGTTTGGTTGCGTACAAAAACTCCTTTCTTCCCTCGTGGGCACACCTCGTTTGGTTGCAGACACGAGCGTGATGTGGTAACCACTTCCATTTGAGTGGTGAGGTAACTCAATAGTGCTAATTGAATAACAACACATTCAACAACATTTAGTTCATCAAAAGATATTGGTAATACACATCAACTACTTACCGTATTGGGCGATGCATAATGAGTAATGCAACGCAGGTTCATCACATGAGGGGTTAGTATATACCACCTCGAACAAGTTCATCATTACAGATCGGGGATCAGGTTCAAGCAAGTCGATCCTAGCTAATGGAGGGATACGAAAGCATCTCCCAAAATCAACAAATCATGAAGAAGGAAGCATAACACTAAGCAGGAACTGGTTGCATAGCTAGCTCCTAAGCCAGGTTACCCTCCCCGATGCCTGCAGGTGACGGTACTCGGCATACTCTTCTTCATTGCTGCAATGGAGTTGAGTGCCCCGACCAGCAAGTTAGGTTGGTACAGCTGCGCCTTGCAAAAAAACCGGGGCGTGAATATCATATTCACATGAGCATAGTTCATGATCGGGGTGTTGACGTACTAACGATGCCTCGGGTAGCGCTGCAATTTAGAAGGAACAAGTGTTAATGTGGATCACAATGACATACTGTCAGATCAATGAAGGAACTCAATGAAGCTTACTACCTTCATATACTCATCCAGTGTCTCTTCATTGGTAAGATAGAAGCAGTAACCATCTTCGCTCCACTAGAGAGGGCGATCGGATTTGATCTTGCTTATGACGCTCCACTTGGTCCTCCACTTTCTTATATGGTTGTAGACCTGAAGAGTGCTCACACGTATGCTAGTGAATGCAAGAACATCAGCAGCTACCTTGTTCATCTGTGCCTCTTTGAATCCTAGGTTAAAACATACGCCTCCATGGACGAGCTCAACCAAGCGGTTCAACACAAACTCTGACATCTTAGGTTGCCAAACCATGACAGGTTTGTTTGCAAACAGATAACGATTAGCATTGACCGATGGAGTAGAAAGATCACGGGAGCCCAATGATATGATCGTCTACATGATAAATAGCACAAGAACGTAGCTAAGCATTAGCACATCAATGAACTACCACATACAGATCCTTGGGCATTAGCATATCAATGAACTACCAGAAAAGAAAGAGTGGTCTTACAGTCATAGGAGCCACAGGCAGCACCGAGGCCGGGCAAGCAGGAGACCCTGGCGAAGAAGCAAGCAGCACAATCGTCCCCGTGGAAGAGTCAGATACGACTACCGCCCCTGGTAGATTCAGATGCAACCTCGACAACCATCCTGTGGTAGAGCCAGATCCAACCACGACCGGCGACGAAGGAATGGCCTAAAATGAACTCTATCAGATCCCCATGTACCCAAAAGTTCTAGATCTAGGGTTTGCAGAAGTTTACAACAACGAGAGTGATCGACGCAGATGAAGAAGACGACAAGCCGTGGCTAGTCGCCGCCGCCAGCCTCACCGACCGTGCGGGTGAGGACGAGTCGCCATGTCGCTAGATACGAAAGGGTCGAAATGGGGGAATGGGGGATTTGGATTTTGCGGTGAAAGAGCCACCAATATATGGTGGCGAAATTTGGATGGCGGTGACCGAATTCATCCCGCTGATTTTTCACTGTTCCCCGCAAGCTCGCGCCAGCTTCTCTCGGTGGCTTTGCGGGAACACAGCGTTATCGCTTTTTGCGGAGACCAAGATCGGTTCGGGCGTTTCTCCTAGACCTAGCCTTAAACTGCTTTAAGAACCGTGTGATATAACAACGCAGGAAACCAAATGAGCCAAAAACTACGTCCACATGCGAGCCAAGAAGGACCAGGCAACCACAGGGGCCCATGGTAAGCCGTCAGCGGATCAACGGCATGGCGTTTAATCTCTCCCGGGAATGATGATGACGACTGGCCGGGCATGCATGGTGTCTCGCCCCGCCGGCACGGCGTGCAGCGACAGCTCCATGAAAAGCACGGCTAGCTGCGCGCCATGCTTTGCTCGGTCGCTTATCCCGTTTCACGGCTTTTCCAAGAGCATCCGCGACTTTACATGGGCTCCAAGTATCCAAGCAGATCGTCCACATCATTCCCGTAGAATTTCTGCGGGGCGCGCGACTTTCCGGCCGTCTCATGGCTGGCTTGCTCGCTGTCTTGCCCGGCCCCAAAACAAGAATCCATTTTTCTTCATGCTTTCTAAGGGCATGCGGCGCGACGCAAACGGACGCTCAGTGACCGTTTTCGTCCACCGTGACCGGAAATGCGTCTGGGGCCTGCTCCAGCGGGGCGATGCAAAGTGACCGGGTCGTCCGCGGAGACGCAAACCTGGCCCAAATATGCGCCAGGTTTGCGTCTCCGCGGACGCTCGGCGGTCGCGCGGAGCGTCTGCTCGCGTCCCCACGGGCCCTCATGGCAGCGACCTAGGTCCGATCGGCCTCGAATTCACAACGCGCGCCGGTGTGGCAACCGCGGCGATCAACCGCCGCAATGGAGCGCCGAACCGCCGCGGAAGAGCAACCGCCGGCCTCTTCGTTTTACGCGCCGCCGTTAATCCGCGCACATTATAACCCCCGCGTCTACGGTAATTCAAGTTCAACCGCCTCCTTCTTCTTCCTCTTCTTCTTCTTCTCCAACACCGACACGTCATGAGCAACTACACGCTGCCGTCTGACTCGGAGAGCGAGGGCATGTCGCCTGGATTCCTGCATTGGTGGGAATCGCCGGCGACGCCAAGCGATCCGGGCTCCACGCCCACCTACCCTACCTCCACACCGAGTGAGGACGAGGAGGAGGGAGGCGGCAATGGCAGCGAAGGCCAGGAGGAGGACGGAGGCGGCGCTGCCAGCGACGCCGACGACGAGAAGGAGGGCCAGGAGGAGGAGGAGGAAGACTCCGACAGCAAGTTCGCCCGATTGGAGGCGCCGGAGGCGGTGGACGACAAGGCGGCGGCAAGGAAGAAGTCCAGGGCGCTGGCGCGGGCGGCGCTTCGTCGTCCGTTCACCGACGACGACGAGGAAGATGCCATTTCTTCCAGTTTCAAGTCCTCGACGGGCGCGTCGTCCTCCAGTTCCGACGACGAGGTGACAAGCAAGAGGCGGAGGAGTTTCCACGATGACGACGACGCGGGGCCTTCGAACAAGAAGGCCAAAAAAAGTTTTAGTTTATATGATTTTAAATTTCTTCTTATTTGTATGTTAAATATGTTTGAATCTAGTCGATTGACGTATTCGGTTAATTGTTTAGGCTATAATCTATTCGATTGGACCAACATGACATCATGAGTACATCTTTTTCGCGTTTAAAACTTAATCATTCAACTAAATTGAAAAGAAGTAGCACAAAAAAAAAACAGTTGCATGTCCAAAATGCGTCGGATCGCTGGAGGTAGCCCCCGACGCAAACGGACATTTCGCCCCTCGCGGTCATTTTGGCGTCCGCGGGGCGACGCAAACGGACGCTCGCGACCACTTTTGAGCGTCCGAAATGCGTCGCGCTGCTGGAGATGCCCTAACACTAATTTATGGGGTTGGCATGTGAACCATCCTCCTCCTGCTGTCTTGCATGCGTGCATGCATGACACTACATACGTATGGGACGGGTCCTGCACGCGCCAATACTGCAACGTACCTACGTACCCTCAAACAAATGTTTGAGCATTCTACTACCTTCGTTTCAAATGAAGTGTCGTAGATTTATCCAGATATAGATTTATCTAAGATCATTTTAATGTGCACATACTCATATATCTACTAATTCCTCCAGTTCATAATATGTGTTAGAGATTTGAATTCAAATAGCTTAGTTTAAACTAAGGGTGTGTCTATGTCTAAGTTGACTGAGATTTTTTTAAGTCTCAGTCACCTCAGAAAAGTGCAACTGCAGTTCACAGAAAAGTGCAACTCGGTTCAGTTGCACATTTCTGGCAGAAAAGTGCAATTGCACTTTTTTAACAGAAAAGTGCAACTCAAGTACTTTTTTGCAAGTGACTTAGACTTAAGAAAATCTCAGTTGACTGAGACATAGCAAAACCGTTAAACTAAATCCGTAACATCTATTATGTAGGTATGTATCAGGTGAAGTAGAAAAATATCGTGTCACTTACTTTAAAACGGAAACGGTACGTTTTTAGACAACTGAACTGAAGGATACACTTCAATAAAAATACCGTCGTCTCGGAGAGAGGTCGCTCTCCCTGCGATCAGCGCCATTCCCCCTGCCCCTTCGAACACATGGGACGCGCATGTATTTCACGAACCGGTTGTGCCTATAGTCTACTCCTTGATTAATTACACACTCTTTGGCCGGTCACCAAAATCAGCTTCTTTGGGTCGATCGGTCCTACCTACCACATGGGTGTATGTCTTCTTAACTTGTCTACACTGTTTTAGGGGCCCTTGGATACGGACATAGTCATGGTGGTTGGCCAACATATCGCCTAGCTAGCCATTATTACCATGATAGCTTCACTGTGGCGGCAAGGAAATTATGCGCGCGCACACTGTTACTGCTAGGCTTGAACTCCCCAAAATGGCCTACCTAGCCAGGCACTGCGATCACTAGCCTGTTAAATAGTAGCTTGTTAAGTGTTAGATCAAGTGTCTTTGTAACTTTGTAGGACCAGCACCTAAGTCAGAGCCGAAAATTATTGGGTCAGCTCCTGTTGTTCCATGCCCACTAAAAGTGTGATCAAGGTTTAATCTAGTGGATGGTTTGATCAGGGATACAGGGTTTACCCCCCATGCTTTTACATCAGCTCCTCGACAGGATGATTCTTTTCGAGAAAACTAACTGAATGATAGTATAGAAAAATCAGTTTATTAAGGTTACGCCATCTCTTTGCATAGAGCTCAAGTTTTTCTTTGTTTTTGAATAACAAGGGCCGCTTCCTAGTTTCATTTCGAACGAAAACATAACCACAACGTCAGGTTTAATACTCTCGGTCGCAACAGCCCCCGCACAAGAATCCCCCACATCGTGGCTCCCTTGGCCACTAGCACTGTGGTACCAGCGATGGAGGCGACGCCTAGTCACCAAAGGCAGAGGTGGATCCTCCCCGCGCGAAGGTGAAGCTCCAGTGGTTGTGTGGTGGTGGCGCTCTCGGCAAAGGACGCGTGCGATGGGCTGGTGACGGGATGCGGCGGCCTGGGCCACGGATGCACGGTGGCATGGCGATCACCGGCGACCGGCTGAGCGGGACCGATCTAGGCAGTGTGCAGGCTCGATCTAGATTGTGCGGGCCTGATCTAGATCACGTGGGCCACGGCTGCTGCACGTACCTTGTCGGCCATGAGGTGATGGTTGGTTGTGCAGCGACGGTAGGCACCACGTTGCTCATATGTCGCTGGTGTGGCTGTCGTTTCCTACTGTGGTGGAGGTTATGAACCTCCTTCATTGTCGCCGTGCAGCGGATGGCGGCGTGGGGCCCTGTTCGTCCGCACCGAAGAATAAAGCTGGCGATCCTAGGGTTCCTCTCACGTCAAGACGAATATCTATCAGATGGTTGTCCTCCTTGATCTGTCAGGAGTGTCGAGTTGAGGAAGGCTCTGTCAGCGAACTCCCTCGGGCGATTCATGCCTGGAGATTGCTTGATCGGTTGGAATTCAGCTGTGTGTTCCAATGTTTTTTCCAACCGTTTGGTTTCAGGAGGGAGCGACGCGAAGCTCTGCTATCTATTGCCATCATGGACACATCTTTTTGGTTCCATGGTGAAGCCAGAGACGAAGAACGGCGTGGAAGCCGAGTTTTGAGGATTAGTGTTGGTGGTTCGAGGCTTTGCATCGATGCTGAACTTACTTGGTGTTCTGGGCTTCATAGCAGTGGCATGCGAGTGGGGGCGTCAGCAGAGGAGAAGTTCAATGTTCTACCTTTCAAGGTAAAAATCTAAGGTCTGGCAATAACTGGTTGTCCTGGCAATGGCTTGTTGAAGGTATTGTTTTGAGAGCGGGGACTTTCTTCAAGGTGAAAACCTAATATCTATGGTTGGGCGACGATGGCGCTTGTACACTGTTTCCTTCATGGAGGCGTCGCTTTTGGAGAACTTGGAGTCCAGGTGTTGTCATGGTGGTGTTTGTGCTGTTGTTGTGATAACCCAAAAATTTGAGTTATTATTTTGTTAAAAATATAGTTTCCAAAAATTTTGTTTTTGCTTAATCTTTGGCATTTAAATGGGTGCTAATATTTCTAGGCAATAAAAATTAGAGCTAATTATAGTGAGGTTAGAATATGAATTGTTTGTACACGTCAAGTGCTATTAGTAGTACATGCATGTATGTATTCGATAGAAATATCTAGCTAGGGGTGTACTAGAGAGGAGTAGGAGTGTAGTTTGTCCTAGACTGATCATGTCGGCCATGCGCATACATGTCCAGCTCTAGTAACGTTACTAGAGGAAGTTAAGATGTGTTGGCAGGCAAATCTAGCTTAGTCAGCACATTTGCATGGTGCATGTTAGCCAGCTCGATCGGTTAGACCATGTACTACGTGGTGCCGATTCAAAGAAAAATGTGTCAGAAATATGAGTCGTTCTATATTTGCTGCTATGTGAGAATCGTTTCTTGTCAGAGGCCATGCATCTTGCATGCAGCATGCAAACTTATTTTATTCAACTTTATTCTTCCGTCAATGCTACCTCTCTCCTTTCCTTTCTCCCTGGCAAGGGGCCCTGATGCACTTGCTCCTGACACAAGATTCGTTTGAACCGCATCAAATTGTTGATTCGCTTCTTGTATCTGACACAATGAATCGGTTCTCTGCTATGTATCGAACCGGCTCCTAGACAACTTTGAATCGCTTTGGGCATACATAGTACATGGTCTTAGTTAGTTTTGTTCTCCTCTAGGACGTCGGCAGCGAATCGTTGCCCACCTCGTGTCAAGCGGCAAGCGGCCAGCTTAGATATTTTAGCACCATTCCACCGCTGTTGCAACCTATAAATAGATAGACTTTTTGCTACTGCCCTGCACTCCACAGTCCACACACACGCACGCCCCAGCTCTGAAAGAATGTAGGAGAGAAACCATGAGCCCATAGTGAGAAAGAGAGAGAGAGTTATCGCGTTCATGCTTTAGAGGAAGGTATCTGGAGAAGCCGAGAGAGCAAGCATGCATGTATATACCGAGCAAGAGGTGTTGTTAATCCATTGTAGAAGAGAGGCGAACCTTAAAGCATCCCCAGCCGTTGGGGCTCCTGTTGGGGGGATGACCCCCGGTATGCCAAAGGCATGCTAAACTGGATGGTTTGAACCATTAAGATACCGGTTTAATATTTATACCGGAGCACGAAGACAAGTGTTTGGCTAAGTAAAGCCAGACCGGTATCCCCAGAGGGTATACCGGAACCGAATGAAGAAGACACCGGGCTACCGGAAAGAAGAGCATGTCGGCAAGACTGGTCAAAGATTCTCTTCAGAGCTAGAGGACAAGGATGAGCTAAGCAAAGTGGCTTTAATCGAAGCCCTGACGCCAAAGAGAGGGATGACGCTGAAAGAAGCCGGAGGACGTCAGCCTCCCTGATTAAAGAAGACTCCGGCGTCATCCATGATTAAAGTTACTTTGTAAAGTAGTTTGTCCAGTCAAAGATGCCATTAGGGTTTCTTGCTCTGTAAGCCACCCTCTCCCCTATATAAGGAGAGGGGGCACACCCGTATCCGGGATGGTCGAACGGTAGATGAACTTTGTATCCAGAAACCTGGACCATGTTGAGATCAATGAAGATCGTGATCTAGAGCAGAGTTCTTCCTTGTGTGTTTCTTCTTGTATCCTTGCCTTTGGCTGAGTTCTTGCCATCCCATGGCATCTGCTCGTTCACCACGACGACAGTTGGCGCCCACCGTGGGGCATGAAGTGGCGCTTGCTGGAGTTCACATTCGGGCGGGCATCCTCGACGTCGCTGGCCAGCGTACGGTTTCCGCGCTGGTGCAGCGCATCTACGCCATGGATTTCATCAACGACAACGCGGGCTGCTTCGCCAACGGCGGCATCTTCCCCAAGAACGGCCGCATCATCGAGTTCGGCAGCCACCGCATCTACTTCGGCACCGTCCCTGTGCGCCAGTGCCCCTCACCGGTGCTGGTGGCGCCGGATCCGCCAAGATGGCTACATGCAGGCCGCGCTCCTGGCAGCGTGGAGGTGATGATGGCAGGCGCGGTCGACGCCGGCAAAGGAGCTGTGGAAGAAGGTGCTGGGCGTGCGGTTTCAGCCCGTGCGGCCAAGCCACCGCTGGAGCGCGACGCAGGCGCCGCGGGAGCATCATCCGCGCCACCGGAAACACCGCTCCAAGCGGCGATGAACGTCCTCGCCACCCCCATCGCGCAGAACATCGACCCGGCAGCGGCTCAGGCGGAGCTGGAGGCGCAGCGCCAGAAGATGCTCGAGAGTGGCAAGGGCGTCGTCAGGGCGCAGCGTGAGCTGAACCTAACCATACGTGAGTATAACGCTGCCCATGGCTTTGCTTCTGTTAGCGCACATGCTGCTAGGATACCGGAGAACCGGCTTAAGGCTCGCAATTTAGATCAGGATCTGCGTAAGGAAATTCATGCCGGCAAAAGTGCCTCCGCATCTGTGAGTATTGTAGAGAAACCAAAGTACAGTAGCCCGGATAAAACCATAAAAGCTGCTAAAGCTGCTGTAGAGCTGTGTGAATCGCTTTCCGGGGACGCTCTGGCGAAGCAACAAGAGCGTGTCCGGGAGCTGCTTGAAACTATTGAGCAGCAAAACGCTGAGCAGCTTGCTAAGCTGAACAAGGCTGTGGCTTCAAAGTCCGCGCGTTCAACAAAGAATGCCGGTAGCAAGTCCCATGGGCAGGCTTCGTCCCCCCATCCGGATAGAAGAAGAGAAAAAGAGATGAACGCGCAGCAGATGACTGTGTATGATCCGGTTCTTGCCGGAAAACAACAAGCCGGGCAATACGATGCTGGTAGAAAAAGGCAAGGGGCAGACAGAGGCTATGCCAAAGGGGGCTATGCCGGAAACAATCATGCCGGTAGACACGAAACCGGGCAAAATTATCGAGCTGCAAGGGCAGCGTATGATGAGGAGGAAATAGATCCTCAAAGGTACCGGCAGGCGAGGGCCGCGGTACCGGAACATGATGATGAGGTCGATTCAGCAAGACCGGCAGCATACCGGAACCCATTGGGAGAACGCTTGGGAGAAAGATACCTGCCAGAACGGGATGCGAGGCACCGTCTCGATAGAGTATACTTGTCAGAAATGATCGAGGCAGAAGGACCTCCGGGCCCAAAGTGTTTTGGTCCAAGGATCATGAAAGAAGGACCACCAGTTCGCAACTTTCAGTTGCCCCGTGACACAAAAACGTATGATGGCACCACTAAGCCGGAAGACTGGCTCGCGGATTACGTGACCGCGGTATACGTCGCAGGCGGTGGAGGAACCGTAGCTGGAGGAGGAAACCTGCGCTGGGCTGTGAGAATCATACCATCATTCTTGGTGGGACCGGCAAGAATCTGGGTAAACAACTTGCCGGCAGGAAGCATAAACGGCTGGTTGGACTTTGAGGAGGCTTTCGTGAGTAACTTCAGCAGCACATACCGGAGGCCAAACAGGCCGCAGCAGCTCGCTCTGTGCGTGCAGCGCCCAAATGAAACAGACCGGGATTATCTGGCCCGGTGGAACACCACAAGGAACTCCTGTGAAGGGGTGATAGAGGCGCAAGCCATTGCTTGGTTTAGCAGTGGGTGCAGAAGAGGTTCGCCGTTGTGGCAAAAGCTGCAGCGGAGCATGCTGACAACGTTGGCAGAAATGATACGCGTGGCGGATAGCTATGCGTTGGGAGACCCAACGCAGCCGGCAGTACAACCTGAGCCGGAACAGTCAAACCCGCCTCAGCAGCGCCAAGAGCAACACCGGGAGAGAACAACAAAAGAAGGGAAGATTTCCCGGGTCGAAGGTATGGTCCGCAGCAAGTTGCTGCTGTACAAGAGAACTCTGAGGCCAGCGGCAGTCAGAGGCAGAGAACCGGATCGCAGCCATGGGCGGGTCCTAAGAAACAGTGGGTCGAAAAGAAACCCTGGGGCCAGAAAAAGAACTGGCAAGAACCCGCAAAGTACACCATGGAAGCTGCCATGGACCAACCTTGCCGGTGGCACACACCGAATCCGGCTCACCCGTCAAATCATCTGACGAAGGATTGTACCTGGACCAAGTACTTGATGCTCAAGGGAGCGGTAAAATATGCGCAACCACCACCACAAGACATGCCGCGGCAACAACAGCTACCACCACCACCACCGCTTACCGGAGCAAACGCTTTACCGGTACAGCCTCAGCCAAACCGGCAGCAGTACCAGCAAGTTAACCAGGTGGGAGAAGGCAATGGCCAACCGCCTCCACCGGCACCTTTGGGCCGGAACGTTTATCATGACCCAGATATGTGCTACGTTGTGTTCGTCACTGAGCCAACCGACAGACAAAGCCTGCATCGCCGTTCTATGGAAGTGAACGCGGTGATGCCAGCAGTGCCGAAATACATGTTGTGGTCTGATCAATAGATCTCGTGGTCGTTCAAAGATCACCCCAAGATAATGCCTAACCCGGGTGGATATGCTCTTGTCTTGGACCCAATCATGCAAGGGCCAAACGCTCGAGTCAAGTTCAGCAAGGTGCTGATAGACAATGGAAGCAGCATAAACATCATGTACCGGCACACCATGAACATGCTAGGCATAACAGAAAACATGCTCCAGCCAACTCGCACGACTTTCCACGGAATCGTTCCGGGTCTGTCCTGCGCACCGGTTGGAAAAGTCCGGGTGGATGTGTCGTTTGGAGGACGTGACAACTGCCGGGTTGAAAACCTTGAGTTCGAGGTGGTGGACCTAGATAGTCCTTATCATGCGTTGCTGGGGAGACTGGCATTGGTTGCTTTCATGGCCTCAACTCACACGGCGTATCTCAAGATGAAGATGCCGGCACCTCGTGGACCCTTAACTGTGGTGGGAAACTACAAAGTCTCACTGGAAACAGCTTCCGCCGGATCGAACCTGGCAGAATCGCTGGTGATCGCAGAGGAAAAGAGGAGGATGCAAACTGCGGTTGCGCTGGCTCAGTCCTCACAGCTGAGCTTAGCGGCAATGAGTGCAAACTTGGGCACACCGGCATTCAAGCCGACAAAAGAAACTAAGGACATTGTGCTGGACCGCTTACCCTGAGCGCACCGTTCGTACCGGTGCCGTCATGAATGAAGCATAGGAAAGCGCGCTCGTCAGCTTCCTCCGTGAGAATCGGAATATCTTTGCCTGGTCTACAGATGACTTGGTAGGTGTTCCGAGGGAGCTGGCTGAGCACTCATTAAATGTCCGGAAAGTTGCGAAGCCGGTAAGGCAGCCGCTGCGCCGGTTTGCCGAAGACAGGAGAAAGATCATTGGAGAAGAGGTGACAAAGTTACTGGTTGCCGGTTTCATCGTGTAAGTACTGCACACTGAGTGGCTAGCCAATCCGGTGCTGGTCGAGAAGAAGAAAGAAGAGAACCTGGAAGCAAAAGCTCCAAAGGTGTGGCGCATGTGCATCGACTACACCAACCTGAACAAAGCTTGCCCGAAAGAGCCTTTCCCTTTACCCCGGATCGATCAAGTGATTGATTCCACTGCTGGTTGTGAACTGTTGTCTTTTCTGGATGCTTATTCCGGTTTCCACCAAATCCCCCTGAAAAAGGAAGATCAAATAAAAACTGCGTTCATTACCCCGCACGGGGCTTATTGCTATGTCACTATGCCTTTTGGTTTGCGCAACGCTGGTGCAACGTACCAGCACTGTATGCAAAAATGCTTGTTTGATCAGATCGGAAAAAACGTGCAAGTCTATGTGGACGATGTCGTGGTAAAAACCAAAGTAAAAGAAACCTTAATCGATGACCTCCGGCAAACATTTGATAACTTGAGAAGATTCCGGATGAAGCTCAATCCGGCAAAATGTACTTTCGGTGTCCCTGCCGGCAAGCTGCTTGGCTTTCTCGTATCAAGCCGGGGCATTGAGGTTAATCTGGTAAAAATCCGGGCCATCGAAAGAATGACTATACCGCGCGATCACAAAGACGTGCAAAAGTTTACCGGAAGCTTGGCATCACTAAGCCGGTTCATAAGCAGGTTGGGAGAAAAAGCTCTGCCGCTCTATGCTCTCATGAAAAAATCCGATACGTTCGTCTGGACCCCTCAGGCAGACGCAGCGTTTAAAGAGCTAAAAACAATGCTGGCCACATCGCCTATACTGGCTTCACCTCTAGAAAGAGAGCCTATGCTATTATACATAGCAGCAACAAACCGGGTTGTGAGCGTGGTAGTTGTGGTAGAAAGAGAAGAGGAAGGAAAAACCGTCCAGAGGCCGGTATACTACCTGAGCGAGGTGCTCTCCCTCTCAAAACAAAACTACCCTCACTTCCAGAAAATGACTTATGGCGTGTACATGGCCGCTATCAAGCTTAAGCATTACTTTGAAGAGCACCCCATGAAAGTGGTGAGCGAGGCACCCATTTCCGACATCATGTGCAACAAAGATGCTAGCGGTAGGATTGCAAAGTGGGCAATCCAGATATCACCATACGTACCGGTGTATGAAAGAAGAGATGCCATAAAATCACAGGCTTTGGCTGATTTCCTTGTCGATTGGGCGGAAATGCAATACAAGCCGCCGGATCACAAGATAGAATACTGGAAGATGCACTTTGACGGATCCAAGCTGAAAGAGGGTCTAGGTGCCGGTGTGGTACTTACCTCACCTAAGGGAGATCATCTCCGGTATGTTCTGCAAGTACATTTCAGGGCATCAAACAATGTCGCTGAGTACGAGGCTTTGATCCATGGACTAAAGGTCGCAAAAGAAATCGGTGCGCACCGGATCATTTGCTATGGAGATTCAGATCTTGTGGTGCAACAATGTTCCGAAGGTTGGGACGCAAAAGATGCTAACATGGCTTCGTACCGGTTTCACGTGCAAAAGATTGCCGGCTTCTTTGAGGGCTGTGAATTTCACCATGTGCCACGAGCGGAAAATGAAGCCGCGGATGCTTTATCCAAGTTGGGCTCATCTAGGCAGGAAATCCCTCCCGGAATAGCCTTGGCACACTTAAGAGTACCGTCGATCAAACCAAGCCCGGAATCGGAATCAATTTTCGTACCGGAATCACATGTGGTACCCATGGATATCGATGAAGGAAACCCGGGAGCTGCTCCGGTAAGCTCGGGGACTGGTCCGGTAAGCTCGGGGACTGTCGCGGCCATACCGGAAGAAACAATGCTGGTGGACCACATGGAGATAGACGTACCGGTGTTTCTGGTTCGAGAGGCACCGTCATGGGTTAAACCTATTAAGGAATTCCTGATCAACGGCACCTTGCTGGATGACGAAAATGAATCCAGAAGGATCTAGAGGAGGTCCAAAGCATACACCATCATCAATGGTGAGGTGTACAAGAGAAGTGTTACCAGTGTCCTTCAAAGATGTGTGGAACCGGAAGAAGGAAAAGAAATGCTTGAAGAAATTCACCAGGGAGAATGTGGGCACCATGCTTCATCAAGGGCGCTGGTAGCAAAAGTGTTCCGGCATGGGTTCTACTGGCCTACTGCTTTGGAAAATGCTGAGGATTTGGTAAGAAAATGCAATGGGTGCCAGAGGTACGCCAAGCAAAATCATACCCCAGCATTCGGTTTAAAAACCATACCGCTAACATGGCCATTTGCTGTTTGGTGCCTTGATATGGTTGGCCCATTCAAGACTGCAAGGAGCAGCATGACTCACATCTTGGTCATGGTAGACAAGTTCACCAAGTGGCTAGAAGTGAAACCTATCGCAAAGTGCGATGGGCGCACAGCAGTGAAATTCTTGAAAGATGTCATCTTGCGGTATGGCTACCCGCATAGCATCATCACAGACAATGGAACCAATTTTTCTCAAGGTGAGTTCAAAAGATTTTGTGAGGATAACAACATCCGGTTGGATCTGTGCTCGGTAGCACACCCACAAGGCAATGGCCAGGTGGAAAGAACAAACGCGTTGGTACTTTCCGGTATCAAACCAAGACTCATTGAAGCAGTGGAAAAATCACCAGGGTGTTGGCTCGATGAGCTACCATCAGTGCTGTGGAGTATAAGAACAACTCCAAACCGGTCCACCGGATATGATGTAGCCCCGCTCACCGACGACGCTACACCAAGACCAACAAGTCCCCCAAGTGGACCGATGACACGGGCTCGAGTCAAAGCGCTACATGATAAGGTGAACTCAATCCTCACTACCCTTGATCTCGATACCCCATTGGATGGACTGCTACCTCAGGCCGATACTCTGTGTGTTATCAGATACGAACCTCGAGAGAAGGACGCTGCAGAAGACCCGAAGCTGGACAAGGAAGAAGGAGAAGAAGAGTGCCAGCTGAAGGACGCCCCTCAGGGCCGGCACTGCCGGCCTCCAGGCACCGGCACTGCCGGCCTGCTCACCCCGGCACAGCCGGCCTGCTCACCCCGGCACTGCCGGCCTCCAGACCCCGGCACTGCCGGCCCCTCCAGCCGAAGACGCGACGAGAGCCAAGACCGGCACTGCTGGCCTCGAACCAGCGGCACTGCCGGCCCCACCGGCACTGCCGGCCAATCCTCACCGGCACTGCCGGCCCCACCCCGGTTGACTTCATCTCAACCGTTGATTTCGCATCTATGGACCAGGATAATTTATGTAATGCCGACTTTACCCCTGTACGAATCTGGGCCTATAAATACCTCACCCCTTCCTCCAGATTAGGGTTAGAGATGAACTAAGAAGAAACTTGAGCTTTGCTCTTACCCATGTGGGAAACCCTAGATCTATGATCTTGTATCCACCCGGGCTCCTTATCGACGCGTGATGATCTCTTTGGTGACTTCTACCGTTTGTTGATCTTTTGCTTGCACTTCTACCTATTTGGTCTTTTGCTTGCACTTCTATCAACCTTTCGGTCTTTTCACCCTTCTAGATCTCGCGTGTTTCAATTTGTCGATCTCTTTGCGGGACTTCTACCGGAAGGTCTTTTCTCGCAACCTCTATCGAGTTGGTGTATCGGGCCAACGAGGGAAAACCGGTTTGTGTGCGTGTGTGTGTTGTATCCCCACGTTTCCCCCGCCGCGTTCGTCGTGTTCATCATGTTCATCCACCTCCCCCACGAGATCCACCCAAATCCGTGAAGATCGGGCACATCCCTGGGCTTAGCCCGTATCATATGGTATCAAGAGCTCCTTGGTTGCCACGGATTTGACCCCCACAACCCCCAATTCCATCATTTTCGCCCAAAAAATTTCCAAAAAAAAATTTCCCAAAAAATAGCCCCAAATTGGCCTTGGATCGATCTCTCGATTTGTTGAGTTATTTGTGGTTTTGTTCCAATAGAAACTTGTCTTTGGTGTTGATCTACTATTCCCCCAACTTTTCCCACCATTTTGTGCCAATTTTCCCACGAAATCGAAGATTTTCGGGTCAGTTTTCCGCCAAATCGACGAACAGCAGCTGAGGCCGGCACTACCGCCCCTAAGACGCTAAGATCGCTGGTCAGGCCAAGATCGCCGCCACCCAGACGCCGGCACTGCCGCTGGCCCTGAAATTTTTCACACTTTCTTCGTTTTCGTTTTGGCACTTCCCATTTGTGTTTGGTCTTCGGTTTTGAGTGCCATTTCAGCTACCACAAGCTTCCGCAACATCGACAACGACGACGGCACCCCGAGGATTCAAGCGGTTCATTTGACACCTTCACCACCATAGCAAGTTCAAGATCGTCGGCCACCATCATCAAGTGGTATAACTTGCTCCTAACTTGTAGCCCTAGCCTCTTTTGCGTACCTTTCCTATCGAGAGTGGCTTTCTAGTGTTGCGAAGCATTGCGCAAGCGTCCCGACCGTGAGGGTGTGCGTGTGTTGAGCAAAGCTTCGAAGCAAGCTCGTGTGAAAAGATAAGCAAAAGAAGTGTGACATACTTACATAGATAGTAGTATCCTTACATAGTGAGAAAAAGGAAGAAAAATACAAAAAGAAAAAGAAAAAGTGTGTGAGTGACACCTATACAAAAAAGAGTCCAAAGCTTTTAAGCAAAAGAGAGAAAAGAGAAGAGAGGCGTCTTGCGCAAATCTTGTTGCTTCTCAATTTTGCAACCAAGCCACGGTCTCTCTTGCGTTAGCGTGACACCGAGCTAGTAGTCTTCGTTAGGACCATTTTGTTCTTGCTCATTTTCCAAGTCGCGCTAACCCCATTTTGTCCCACGTGTGTGTTCCCCCTTGTGTATGCCTTTTGTGATCACCGCCTTTGACTTGTGACTTTTGGATCTTACCCACTTTTGACAATAGACTTTTCGTTTGGTTCTTCCATTTGGCTTTCCACATCCATACCTAACACCATATAGAGTTTTTGTTTTTGTGTGTGTGCATACATATCGGTTGCCCTCCGTCTTGAAACACCTTTTCGATTTTGGTTTGCAAGTTTTGACATTCTTGGTAGTCTTTCCTAACCACCCACCACATAGTTCTTGTTTTAGTTGTAACCATGTCTAGTGGAGAAGGGAACCAACTACCGATGACGCGGCACCAACATTGGATAGCTACTCAAGCCGTCCACGCCAAGCTAAATCAATTTGAAGCCATGCTCAAGGACACCAATGTCCGCTATGAAGAAAGAGCTCAAGTGCAAAGGAATGACCTCAACAATCAAGTTCAAGACCTCAATGAGAAGATTGAAACTCAAGGCAATGAGTTGAAGGCAACACTTGCCATACAAGGTCAAGAGACAAGGGAAATGAAGACGGCGTTGGACAATATCCTCCACACACTCAACCGTCAAGAAGAGAGAAGACACCACTCAAGGTCTTCGCGCTCTCATAGCTCAAGGTCAAGAGCTCCTACACCGTCTCGCCATGATTCTAATGAAGACCCATGCCACCATAACGTGGATGTTCAAGTGCTTCACCAACAAGCTCAAGAAGCGGAGCAAGCTCGACTTCGACTTGTCCAAGAACGTCAACGCCTTGAAGAAGAGCGCCTCCACCAAGAGAACCTCAATGCTCAATTCCGACAAGAGCAAGAACGCCTTCGACATGATCAAGAGCTAGTTCGAGCAAGGGAACAAGAGCGTCTCCGCAATGAACAACAAGCACTTGAAGAACAAGAGCGGCAACGACAAGCACAAGAAGCTCAAGCTAGAAGACAACGCCTTCATGAAGAGGAACAAAGGCAAGCGCACCAAGAGCGCCAAATCATCAATGTTGTTCGTCCTCAACACCCTCAAGGTCAAGATAACCGCCGCCATCATGATGATCGCCCTCATGCTAGAAGACCTCCTCCAAGGGCAAGAAATGAAGAATCAAGTCATCACCAAGCATCAAGTGAAGAAAGTGTGATGCCTCGACGACGCCACAACAATGATGATCAAGATGAAGGTCATGGAAGACCACCTCCTCGTCAACAACATAGCAACAACAATAGAGATGCTCAAGGTCCACAACATCCACCTCAACAACGTCAAGACCTTGGTGAAGAAAGACCACCTCCTAGGCGCAATGACCGCAATGAAGAGGAAATCTTTGGGAAGCTCAAGTTCACCATGCCCAAATTCCACGGAGAAGAAGACCCCGATGCATACCTATCTTGGGTTCTCAAGGTTGACAAGATTTTCCGCATACACAACTTCTCCGAAGCAAAGAAAGTGGCCATGGCATCACTAGAGTTTGAAGGGTATGCAAATGTTTGGTGGGAAGAAGTGAACAAGAAGCGTGACAAGGAAGATCTAGACCCCATTGCTACATGGGAAGAGATGCAAGAAGTCATGCACAAACGCTTTGTGCCAAACCACCACAAACGTGACCTCTTCAACAAGCTTACGCAACTCAAGCAAAGCTACAAGTCCGTTGAGGAGTACTACAAGGAGATGCACATGACCATGATGAGTGCCAATGTGGATGAGCGAGAGGAGCAAACAATGGCAAGATTCTTGAATGGATTGAACATTCCCGTCAAGAGGATAGTGGAGTTCTTGCCTTACACCAACATGGTTGAGTTGCTTCATCAAGCTACAAGAGCCGAGCGCCAAGTGCGAGAAGACATAGCAAGTGCAAAAACAAAGTCCTTCTTCGCCGCGCGAAATGCAACCAACACCTCCTCAAGCATCAAAAACACAAGTGCTATGGCTCCAAAGGATCCTCCCAAGCAAATGAAGAGTGCCTTCAAGACAACAAGCTTCAAGCCGGATCAATCAACTATATCCTCCAAAGCTTCCACGAGATCTAGTACCATCACTTGCTTCAAGTGTGGAGCTCAAGGACATAAATCCTTTGAATGCAAGAACACAAGAGTTATGATAACTCGAGATGATGGAGATGTGGAGTACTTGAGTGAAGGAGAATATGAAGCCTTGGTACAAGCCGCAACCAATCATGAAGATGATGTCTTGGAAGACCAAGAGCAAGTCCTATGTGTGCATGATGCAAGCCCATCCCTTGTGGTGACCAAAGTGTTGACAACCAATGCACTTCCCAATGAAGATCAAAGATGTAACATCTTCCAAACAAGAGCCGGAATCAACGGCAAGTCAAAGTTTATCATCGATGGAGGGAGTTGCCACAATCTTGCAAGCACCAAACTATGCTCCAAGCTCAACCTCACACTCCGGAAACACCCCCATCCTTACCATGTGCAATGGCTAAGTGACAATGGAAATGTCAAGATACAACACACCGTCTCCGTATCCTTCAAGATTGGCGCCTATGAAGACACCGTTGATTGTGATGTAGTGCCCATGATGGTGTGCCACATGCTACTTGGTCGCCCTTGGCAATATGACAAAAGAGCAAGCCATGATGGCTACACAAATGCCTATAGCTTCAAGGTCGGCGACAAGACATACATCCTACGCCCAATGACTCCTAGCCAAGTGATTGCGGACAATGCAAAGGCTTTAGCGAGGGCCAAGGAAGCTACCATCACTAGTGAGATGAGTGGTGAGAGAGAGACCCACCAAAAAGAAAGTGAGCGCCACAAGCTATATATGAGTGAGATGAAGAGTGTCCTCATAGCTACCAAGAGTGAGATGAGAGAATTGCACCACAACCCATCCACCATATTGCACTACGTGCTCATTTGCAAGGGACCATCCTCGGAGACTAACAACTTAACAACACTTCCTTCGTCTTTGTTGTCTCTTTTGAAGGAATTCCAAGATGTCTTCCCCGACGAGCTTCCTCATGGACTACCACCGCTTCGAGGGATTGAGCACCGCATCGACCTCATACCCGGCACTCCTCTACCAAACCGCGCCGCCTACCGCACCAACCCCGAAGACACAAAGGAGATCCAACAACAAATACAAGACCTCCTCGAAAAAGGGTATGTTCGTGAAAGCTTAAGCCCTTGTGCGGTTCCCGTGATTCTTGTTCCTAAACCGGATGAGACGCAACGAATGTGTATGGATTGTCGCCCCATCAATGCCATTACCGTTCGATACCGCCATCCCATTCCGCGTTTAGATGACATGCTTGATGAATTGAGTGGTGCCACGATTTTCTCTAAGATTGATTTGCGTAGTGGCTACCACCAAATCCGCATGGCAATAGGTGATGAATGGAAGACGGCATTCAAGACCAAACTTGGTCTCTATGAATGGCTTGTCATGCCATTTGGTCTTTCAAATGCTCCATCTACTTTCATGCGACTCATGAATCACATCTTGCGACCTCTCATTGGCAAGAGTGTGGTTGTCTATTTCGATTATATTCTCATTTATAGCAAAAATCTCGAGGACCATGTGCAACATGTGAGAGAAGTCTTGTGCATCTTGCGTCATGAGAAGCTTTATGCAAACCTTCCCAAGTGCACCTTTGCTCAAAACAAGTTGGTTTTTCTTGGCTTTGTGGTTTCCGACAATGGCATTGAAGTTGATTCTTCCAAGGTTGAGGCCATCCACAATTGGCCCACTCCCACCAATGTTGGTCAAGTTCGAAGTTTTCATGGACTTGCCGGTTTCTACCGCCGCTTTGTGAAAGATTTTAGCACCATTGCTTGCCCTTTGAATGAGCTTACGAAAAAGAATGTTCCATTTGTGTGGGGCAAGGCACAACAAAAAGCTTTTGATGAGTTGAAAAAGAGACTTACCGAGGCACCACTTCTTGTTCTTCCAAACTTTTCCAAAACTTTTGAGATTGAGTGCGAAGCGAGTGGACTCGGTATTGGTGGAGTGCTTATGCAAGATGGAAAACCCGTGGCATACTATAGTGAGAAGTTGGATGGCGCACGCCTCAACTATCCTATATATGACAAGGAACTTTATGCTTTGGTTCGTGTTCTTGAAGTTTGGCAACACTATCTTTGGCCAAAAGAGTTTATTATCCACTCCGACCATGAGTCTTTGAAATATTTGAAAAGTCAACACAATTTGAACAAAAGACATGCAAAGTGGGTTGAGTTCATTGAGTCCTTTCCATATGTAATCAAATACAAGAAGGGCAAGGACAATGTTGTGGCGGATGCTCTTTCCCGCAAACTCACCCTCTTACTCACTCGTTTGGATATTAATGTTTTGGGTCTTGATGAAATCAAAGATTTATATGCTTCCGATACTTTCTTTGGCCCAATCTTTGCAAAGTGTTCTAGTTATAAGGGCACCGACGATTTCTATTTGCACCAAGGATTCTTGTTCAAGGGCAACAAACTTTGTATTCCCATGTCTTCGCTTCGCCTTTTGCTCTTACAAGAATCGCATGGTGGTGGTCTTATGGGACACTTTGGACGAGACAAGACATATGCCATGCTCTCCACTCACTATTATTGGCCAAGAATGAAGCGTGATGTGGAGCGCCTTTGCCGACGGTGTACAACATGCTTACAAGCTAAGTCAACTTCCAACCCCTATGGTATTTATACACCATTGCCTATTCCTCATGCTCCTTGGTCCGACATTAGTATGGATTTTGTGTTAGGATTGCCTAGAACCAAATATGGTCATGATTCCATTTTCGTAGTGGTTGATCGATTCTCTAAAATGGCACATTTCATACCATGCTCCCGAACGGATGATGCTTCACACATTGCTTCCTTGTTTTTTAGGGAAATTGTGAGACTCCACGGTGTACCAAGAAGCATTGTGTCGGATCGAGATGTCAAGTTCATGAGTTACCTTTGGAAGACACTAATGGCCAAGTTCAACGTCAAGCTTTTGTTCTCCTCATCCTCACACCCACAAACCGATGGGCAAACCGAAGTGGTGAATCGAAGCCTCTCAACACTACTATGAGTCCTTGTCAAGAAGAATTTGAAGTCATGGGAAGATTGCATCCCGCATGCGGAGTTTGCCTACAACCGCGCCAAGCACACTACTACAATGAGAAGCCCGTTCATGGTTGTCTATGGCTTTGAGCCTCCTACGGCGATTGACCTCCTTCCTCTACCGCTACATGAGCAAGTAAACATGGACATCGACAAGCGAGCACAATACATGAAGAAGCTACATGAAGATACAAGGGCAACAATCGAGCAACAAGTTCTTCATCAAGCAACACGCCTCAACATGAAGAAAAAGGCACAGATCTTCAATGAAGGGGACCTAGTGTGGACACATCTTCGCAAGGACCGTTTCCCTCAAGAAAGAAACTCCAAGCTCAAGCCCCGAGGCGATGGTCCCTTCAAGGTCCTCAAGCGAATCAACGACAACGCCTACGTCATCGACATACCAACATCCAAGTACTTGGTGAGCAACACATTCAATGTGTCCGACCTCTCGCCATACCATCAAGATGAAGAGACGTTAGAGTCGAGGACGACTCTTTCCCAAGGGGAGGGGGGGAGATGATGTATCCCCGCTCACCGACGACGCTACACCAAGACCAACAAGTCCCCCAAGTGGACCGATGACACGGGCTCGAGTCAAAGCGCTACATGATAAGGTGAACTCAATCCTCACTACCCTTGATCTCGGTACCCCATTGGATGGACTGCTACCTCAGGCCGATACTCTGTGTGTTATCAGATACGAACCTCGAGAGAAGGATGCTGTAGAAGACCCGAAGCTGGACAAGGAAGAAGGAGAAGAAGAGTGCCAGCTGAAGGATGCCCCTCAGGGCCGGCACTGCCGGCCTCCAGGCACCGGCACTGCCGGCCTGCTCACCCGGCATCGCGGCCTCAAGCCCCGGCATCGCCGGCCTGCTCACTCACCTGCCGGCCTGCACTCCCAGACCGCCGGCCCCTCCAGCCGAAGACGCGACGAGAGCCAAGACCGGCACTGCCGGCCTCGAACCAGCGGCACTACCGGCCCCACCGGCACTGCCGGCCAATCCTCACCGGCACTGCCGGCCCCACCCCGGTTGACTTCATCTCAACCGTTGATTTCGCATCTATGGACCAGGATAATTTATGTAATGCCGACTTTACCCCTGTATGAATCTGGGCCTATAAATACCTCACCCCTTCCTCCAGATTAGGGTTAGAGATGAACTAAGAAGAAACTTGAGCTTTGCTCTTACCCATGTGGGAAACCCTAGATCTATAATCTTGTATCCACCCGGGCTCCTTATCGACGTGTGATGATCTCTTTGGTGACTTCTACCATTTGTTGATCTTTTGCTTGCACTTCTACCTATTTTGTCTTTTGCTTGCACTTCTATCAACCTTCCGGTCTTTTCACCCTTCTAGATCTCGCGTGTTTCGATTTGTCGATCTCTTTGCGGGACTTCTACCGGAAGGTCTTTTCTCGCAACCTCTATCGAGTTGGTGTATCGGGCCAACGAGGGAAAACTGGTTTGTGTGCATGTGTGTGTTGTATCCCCACGTTTCCCCCGCCGCGTTCGTCGTGTTCATCGTGTTCATCCACCTGCCCCACGAGATCCACCCAAATCCGTGAAGATCGGGCACATCCCTGGGCTTAGCCCGTATCAGGATACACTCCATTCTTCATGGTTTACGGAGAGAAGCGGTCATACCAACCGACATTCTCCATGACTCACCAAGAGTGCAGCTCTATACCGAGCAAGAGGTCAAAGAGGCCAGAGAAAACGATGTGGACTTGCTAGAAGAAGCAAGAGAATTGGCATTGGCAAGAACAGCCATTTACCAGTAAAACCTCAGACGCTATCATAGCCGAAAGGTTAACCCGAGAGTATTTCGGGAAGGAGATCTGGTGCTACGCCTAGTGCAGCGCACTGAAGGCCGGCACAAGCTTTCACCTCCATGGGAAGGTCCCTTCATTGTGAGCAAAGCTCTCCACAATGATGCCTATTACTTGATTGATGCACAGGAATGGAAAAAAGGAAAGGAGGACAGGTCCGGAGAGGAGAGCAAACGTCCATGGAACGTAGCTCTGTTGCGTCCCTTCTACTCTTGAAGTGTGGTGTAAGTGTTGGAGATATGCCCAAGAGGAAATAATAAAAGTGGTTATTATATATCTTTATGTTTATGATAAATGTTTATATACCATGCTATAATTGTATTAACCGAAACATTGATACATGTGTGATATGTAAACAACAAAGAGTCCCTAGTATGCCTCTTAACTAGCTTGTTGATTAATGGATGATTAGTTTCATAATCATGAACAATGGATGTTATTAATAACAAGGTTATATCATTGTATGAATGATGTAATGGACACACCCAATTAAGCGTAGCATAAGATCACGTCATTAAGTTATTTGCTATAAGCTTTCGATACATAGTTACCTAGTCCTTATGACCATGAGATCATGTAAATCACTTATACCGGAAAGGTACTTTGATTACATAAAACACCACTGCGTAAATGGGTGGTTATAAAGGTGGGATTAAGTATCCGGAAAGTATGAGTTGAGGCATATGGATCAACAGTGGGATTTGTCCATCCCGATGACGGATAGATATACTCTGGGCCCTGATGACCCACAAGTATAGGGGATCGCAGTAGTCTTCGCGGGAAGTAAATCCCAATTTATTGATTCGACACAAGGGGAGACAAAGAACACTTGGAAGCCTTAACAGCGGAGTTGTCAATTCAGCTGCACCTGGAAACAGACTTGCTTGCAAGAGTTTATCAGTAGTAACAGTTTTATAGCAGTAGCAGTAGTGAAATAACAGCAGCAGAGTAACAAAGACAACAGTAGTGATTTTAGTAAACAGCAGGATTAAAATACTGTAGGCACGGGGACGGATAACGGGCGTTGCATGGATGAGAGAAACTCATGTAACAATCATAGCGGGGCATTTGCAGATAATAATAAAACGGTGTCCAAGTACAAAGCAATCAATAGGCATGTGTTCCAATTATAGTCGTACGTGCTCGCAATGAGAAACTTGCACAACATCTTTTGTCCTACCAGCCGGTGGCAGCCGGGCCTCAAGGGAATCTACTGGATATTAAGGTACTCCTTTTAATAGAGTACCGGAGCAAAGCATTAACACTCCGTGAACACATGTGATCCTCACATCACTACCATCCCCTCCGGTTGTCCCGATTTCTGTCACTTTGGGGCCATTGGTTCCGGACAGCGACATGTGTATACAACTTGCAGGTAAGATCATAAAACAATGAATATCATGATGAAACAATAACATGTTCAGATCTGAGATCATGGCACTCGGGCCCTAGTGACAAGCATTAAGCATAGCAAGTTGCAACAATATCATCAAAGTACCAATTACGGACACTAGGCACTATGCCCTAACAATCTTATGCTATTACATGACCAATCTCATCCAATCCCTACCATCCCCTTCGGCCTACAGCGGGGGAATTACTCACACATGGATGGGGGAAACATGGCTGGTTGATGGAGAGGCGTCGGTGATGATGATGGCGATGATCTCCTCCAATTCCCCGTCCCGGCGGAGTGCCAGAACGGAGACTTCTGGCTCCCAAGACGGAGTTTCGCGATGTGGCGGCGTTCTGGAGGCTTTCTGGCGACTTCGACTTCTCCCCGTGCGTTTTTAGGTCGAAGGCAATAAGTAGTCCGAAGGAGGGCGTCGGAGGCCGGCCGAGGGGGCCAAACGATAGGGCCGCGCGGGCCCCTCCTGGGCCGCGCCGCCCTATGGTGTGGGGCCCTCGGGCCTCCACCTGGCTTGCCCTTCTGGCTCCGCCAATATTCTGGGAAAATAGGGCCTTCTGCATAAATTCCGAGGATTTTCCTGAAAGTTGGATTTCTGCACAAAAACGAGATAGCAGAACAGTTCTGCTGAAAACAGTGTTAGTCCGTGTTAGTTGCATCCAAAATACACAAATTAGAGGCAAAACAATAGCAAAAGTGTTCGGGAAAGTAGATACGTTTTGGACGTATCAACTCCCCCCAAGCTTAGCTTATTGCTTGTCCTCAAGCAATTCAGTTAACAACTGAGCGATAAAAGAACTTTCACGAACACATTTGCTCATATGATGTATATATTTTCATGCTATGGCTAACACTTAGGCAGTTCATAATGAGATGCATACAAATAAGATCATCTAACAGCTATGTCAATCATGGAGAGGTGCCAACAATTAATAATAAGCATCATGAATCATGTATATAAGCAGGATTGCAATGTTCATAAGAGAGTATGATAAAGTGGTATCTCGCTTGCCCGTATTTGATCGGCAAAACATAAATGCCCAGGCACCTTTGAAGTTCATAGAAAGACTAGAAGTAGTGATTGTCAAAGATAAAAGCATCAAAGTTATACCACAATCAATCATATTTTGAGACAAGCATATTATACTAAGAATGATAGTTGTGCTCTCAAGATAGTGCTCAAAGAAAAGGATGGAGACACAACATAAAAGTAAAAGATTGACCCTTCGCAGAGGGAAGCAGGGATTAACATGCGCTAGAGCTTTTCATTTTTAAAACAGGAGTAAAATTATTTTGAGAGGTGTTTGTTGTTGTCAACGAATGGTAATGGGTACACCAACTACCTCGCCAACCGGACTCCCAAGAGCGGCTCCCATGAATTATTTTTATGTTTATGTGGCACTCCTTCCAACCTTTCTTTCACAAACCATGGCTAACCGAATCCTCGGGTGCCTGCCAACAATCTCATACCATGAAGGAGTGCCTTTTTATTTTAGTTTTATTATGATGACACTCCCCCCAACCTTTGCTTACACAAGCCATGGCTAACCGAATCCTTCGGGTGCCGTCCAACAATCATATACCATGGAGGAGTGTCTATTTAGGTTAATTAATTCGGGACTGGGAATCCCATTGCCAGCTCTTTTTGCAAAATTATTGGATAAGCGAATGTGCCACTAGTCCATAATGAAAGTCCGTCAAAAGTCAATGACAAGGTTGAAAGTTAAACACCACATACTTCCTCATGAGCTATGAAACATAAACACAAATTGAGAAGTATTTTGAAGGTTTTAAAGGTAGCGCATGAGAATTTACTTGGAATGGTTTGAAATGCCATGCATAGGTATTTATGGTGGACACTTTGGAACAACTTGGTTTTCAGGTGTTTGGAAGCACGAGTAGCGTTCCCGCTCAGTACAAGTGAAGGCTAGCAATAGACTAGGGAGCGACAAATCAAGAGAGCAGTAACTGTCATAATCATGCTTGCGGCAAAATAAATTAACGGAGGCATAAAAGTGATACAAGAACTCTGAAGCAATGTAAATCATAGAGGCTTAATTGACTTTTGTTCAGTCATATGCATGCGTGAGCATGTGCCAAGTCGATATAAATGAATAATTCAGAGGAGGATACCACAATGCCATACCTACTTATGAATAAAACAATGCAAGCAAACATCCATGACATGCTACTCATATTAATAAATTGGAGCTAAACATGAGAGATCTTGAACTGCCAGACTTTCTCAAATGACATATACCTCACATGAACCAACTAAGCATGCTCACATGGATGAGTATATGTACAAAAATGAAAATAAATAGAGTTCATACCAGCCTCTCACCACAATCCAATTGTCATAGATCGTCATCATTGCCTTTCACTTGTGTAGCTTGGATAATATGAAATGAAAACCACGCTCCAGCCACCGAAGACCATTGAACTCATAGTGAACTTTACAAACCAAAGAAGAACAGCAAATATTTTTGGTGTTTTCGAATTGGAAACAAGAACAAAAGGAAACAAGCAAACAAAGCAAAATCTTTTTGGGTTTTCTTATAGCAAACTAGCAATATCAAATAAAGTGAAACAAATGCAAGAAACCAAAGTAAACAAATGATGAAGAGAAACAACGGAAATATTTTTGGTATTTTTGTGTTTTGGGAAAGAAACAAAGCAAAAACAAGAAATGGCAAACTAGAAAAGTCACATAAACACAAAGCAGCAGAAATTCGTCAAACTTGACAGCAGTACAGTACTCGATTTTTAAGAAATTCTTCCACTGCTCAAATTGAAAAGTGTTCAACTAATGAAAGTTAGATAACAACCTGGGGAACATGCAAAAAAATTAGCTTCGCAAAATACTGTCTGGCTATTTTTGGGAATTTTTTCGGTAACAGTCCAGAATCTGTTTTCAGGCAGCACTTCCCCAAATATCATCTTCCTCTCATTAGAAAACCACTTAAAGCAACTAAACAAGTATATACAAGTATCCAGCAATCATAATATGCAAAGAATGAGTGATGCCGATATACCTCCCCCCAAGCTTAGGCTTTTGGCCTAAGTGGAGTTCAACCCCAGCGAGGGTCGCTGTTCCTCGCCGGTGGATAATGCATGGCATAGTCATAGTAAGGTTCCTGTGCAGAAGAAAAGCGTGGAGGCTCCACATGCCCAAAATATTGATGCGAGGAACTTGCTGCATCGGATGATGAGTCGAGGTGTTCCTCGACCTCCTCTGTGTTGCCTCTTGCATGATGGCCTCCTCCCTCTATGTGTGCATTCAGTGCACCTTCTGTGACTGACCAATCCTCCCTGGAATCAAGGTTAAATAGAACAGGCGCAGGCAATCTTACTAGTTTTTCAGTTTTCTTAGTTGTTCTCCAAGACTTCTTGTAAAATGTTATCTTGTAAGACAGGTTCCCCAAATTAGATGAATCAGAAACAATTTCATGTCTGATCATAGAGACTACGTCAAGTTTTTCTATGGAAAGTTGAATATCAAGATGATGAGGTTCTACACCATGCAAAGCTAGTAAACGAGAGGCGATGAGACCCCCACAAATTCCTCCTTTCTCACGGTTAGTAGCAAGTCTATAAGCTATCAATGCCCCCAAATTATAAGTCTTACTACCTTGCAGTGCAGCAGCTAGAAAAGCTAAATCCTGGATAGATAGTTTACCACCATTCCTTCTAGCAAGAACGCATTTAGTAATGAAATAAGCAAAGTAGCGGATAGCTGGGAGTTGAATGCTAGTGATTTTACCACCATCGTCTGAGAAACTCCTCCCATGCCAAATCATCTCGAAGAGGCTTAAGAGCTCTCGCGGTGATCCCCTTATCTTCTCGCATGACCCCCATTGCGGTACTCTAATTGCTGTACAAAAATCATTGAATGGCAAGTTGACAGTTTTATTATAAATCTTATACTGAACCATGGGGTTAGATCGCGACCAATTGAACTTAAAATCCTGCACAACAGACATAGTCAATTTTGCATATTGGCATGGTTCTCCATCAACAAAATCATTCAACCCTGCACGAGAAATTAGATTCTTAACATCTTCCAGTATTCCTGCGCTTCTCATGAAATCTGTGCACGGGTAGTAAGAGGGGTATACTCCCTCTTCGCGGTTCACTCTCATGACTTGTTGCACCTCCAATTCTTGTTGGTTTAGTTGGTATTTATTCCACTCCATTTTCTGAAATTTTTCAACAAACAATATAAAATTTGATTTGGTGACATATAATCAAGGGGAACTACTATAGGAACTTGCTAGAGTACTAATCATGCATCAAAACTAGTTTATACAACTTAGAACAAGCATGCAAGCTCACTAAACATGTTACCTACAGCAGCAAAATATTCAAGATATACTCAACCAAACAAAATTCTACTTGGATAATCGGAGGAGTCACATACCGGAGAGCAAATGTGCCAAATTTCAGACAGAAATCTGGGCTGAGCAAAGAGATCGAAAAATCCCGAGCTCTTGAGCAAAAACGCGAGTGAGGGAAAGCTGGTGTCGATTTTTTCGGGAGAGAGAAGAGTCTGGGAGGAAGAGATGCTGAAGTGGGGTAAAGGGGGGCCCACACATCAGGGTGGCACGCCCCCCTTGCTGGCCGCGCCAGCCTGTGGGGTGCCACCCTGGGGTGCCCCACTGGTCATCTCCAGGTGCTCCCAGGTGCAATTTCGAAAAATAGGACCAACGGTATAATTTTTGTGAATTTTTGAAAACTTTGAAAAATGCACATTTCTGGGTATTAAGTTTATTATTACTGTCCAGGAATTTTTTTAAAATCTCTAATTAACTAAGGAACTTTGCAAATCAAAAGTGCTACAGCAAGTAAGACAAGTGGAGGGAGAAAGAGATGTTGTTTACCTCCTCTATGCATATAAAAGGTATTTGTTAACAAGGTTGATCAAGTCTTGCCACCAAATAAATTTTACATAGCATAAGAAGAAATAAACCTCAAATCAATCATGTTACCTTGAATTGTATTGATATGGATCCAATCATAAGATTTTGATATCCTTCTTTAGGCTCATATATAGGACAATCAATAGTTCCAATTTTGATGGTTCTCACATTAGAAATAGTATTGACTCCACATACTTTATCAATCCTCTTGGGGAAATAGACGGTATGCTCCTTATCATCAACATTGAAAGTAACCTTTCCTTTATTGCAATCAATAACAGCCCCTGCGGTGTTAAGAAAAGGTCTCCCAAGAATAATAGACATATTATCATCTTCAGGCATTTCCAACACAACAAAATCAGTTAATATCAAGCAGTTATTAGTAACTTGAACAGGAACATCCTCACATATACCAACAGGAATAGCAGTGGATTTATTAGCCATTTGCAAAGATATATCAGTAGGTATCAACTTATCTAAGTAAAGTCTCTTATAAAGAGAAAAAGACATAACACTAACACCGGCTCCCAAGTCACATGGAGCAGTTTTAACATAATTATTCTTAATAGAACAAGGAATAGTAGGTATACCTGAGTCGCCCAACTTCTTTGGCACTTTGCCATTGAAAGAGTAATTAGCAAGCATAGTGGAAATTTCCTCATTGGGGATTTTCCTTTTGTTAGTAACAATATCTTTCATATACTTTGAATAAGGAGGCAATTTAATAGCATCAGTCAAAGGGATTTGCAAGAATAAAGGTTTCATCCAATCACAAAATTTATTATAGTGTTCTTCTTCCTTTGATTTTAGTTTCTTAGCGGGAAAAGGCATTTGCTTTTGCACCCAAGGTTCTCTTTCATTACCATGTTTCTTAGCAATAAAATCTTCTTTAGTATACTTTTTATTTTTAGCATGCTTTTCAGGTTCATCTTCAACTTCTTCTTTATCAGAAGCATCATTCTTATCATTATCATTATCATGTTCATGTTCATTACCACTTTCAGTTTCAGCATCGGAAATAGAAATACTATTAGGATCATTAACAGGTTCAGAGGATTCTACAACATTTTTATGTTTCTTCTTCTTTTTCTTCTTAGAAGGAGCACTAGGTTCAATTCATTGAGAATCTTGTTCAATTCTTTTGGGATGCCCTTCAGGATATAGAGGATCCTGGGTAGAGACACCACCTCTAGTTGTTACTTCATAAGCATGTTTCTCTTTAGAATTATTTTTTAGCAAGTCACTTTGCACTTTAGTGAGTTGATCAATTTGAGTTTGAATCATTTGAAAATATTTAACAAGCATCTTAACATCATTGGAGGCTCTCTCCACAATATCATGCAAATTGCTAATAGCTTGAGAATTTTCCATTAGATGATTCTCTACTCTCATATTAAAATTTTCTTGTTTAACAATATAATTATCAAACTCATCTAAGCATTGAGCAGGAGGTTTCGAATACGGAATATCTTCCCTAGTAAAGCGTTGAAGGGAGTTTACCTCGATCATGGATGAAGGGGGAATTATCTCACATATATCCTCTATGGGAGGTAGATTCTTCATATCTTCGGATTTAATACCTTTCTCCTTGAGAGACTTCTTAGCTTCCCTCATATCTTCATCATTCAATTCAATTAAACCCCTCTTCTTCAATATTGGCGTTGGAGTTGGTTCAGGTGTATTCCAATCATCATGATTCCGGCTTATTCTAGCCAATAATTCTTCAGCTTCGTCTGGAGTTCTTTTCCTGAAAACACAACCAGCACAGCTATCCAAATATGCTCTAGATTCAATGGTTAGTCCACTATAAAATATATCAAGTAGATCATTCTTTTCTAAATCATGTCCAGGTCGAGCTCTGATAAGAGAACAAAATCTTGCCCACGCCTCAGGCAATTTCTCTTCATCTCCCTGGTCAAACCTATAAATTTTCTGTAGAGCAGCATGTTGAGCACTAGCAGGAAAGTATTTCCGAAAGAAAACATCACGCAAATCAGTTGGACTTTTAATAGAACCAGGAGGTAAATTATTATACCAAGTTTTAGCATCATCCTTTAATGAGAAAGGAAATTTTTTAATGACAAAGTAAGTACGCATCTTGTCATCATCAGAAAACAAGCTACTCATAGAAGAAAGTTCAATCATGTGCTCTACAGCACTTTCTTTTTCAGTACCACAAAAGGGTGCTTTCTCTACAATAGCTATATGAGATAGATCAAGAGAAAAATCATAATCTTTATCCTTAATGCATATAGGAGATGTGGCAAATTTAGGATCAGGAGATAGCTTATGTCTAACAGTATATTGTGTGAGAAACTTTTTAATTTTTCTTGCATCAGCAGTAGCATTGCATCTAGTAATAAAATCATCATTAAGCTCCACATAATCTTCATCAGGATCATCACTAGAATAATCAAGTTCAGGCGAACTAACAGGTGTAGTAGCATTTTCATTAGGAGTTTCAGCATTTTCAATTTGTCTAGACCTAGCAATTGTAGCATCTAGAAAGGATCCCAATGAACCACTATCATCAAGCACAGCAGAAACATTATCAATATTATGAGAGTTTTCAGATTCAGCAGAAGTACCACCAAGCGAAGCTTGAGGCGGTGAAACAAGTTGACTTATCACAGATGGTGAATCAAGAGTAGCAGGGGTACTCAGAGTTGTACCTTTTCTTGTAGTGGATGGTAATATGGCGACTTTAGAATCGCGAGGTTTACCCATGATGGAGAATTTGCAGCGAACAATATCAATCCAAGTGAACTTCCAAATAAAGCTATGCTCCCCAACAACGGCGCCAGAAAACAGTCTTGATGACCCATAAGTATAGGGGATCGCAGTAGTCTTCGCGGGAAGTAAATCCCAATTTATTGATTCGACACAAGGGGAGACAAAGAACACTTGGAAGCCTTAACAGCGGAGTTGTCAATTCAGCTGCACCTGGAAACAGACTTGCTTGCAAGAGTTTATCAGTAGTAACAGTTTTATAGCAAGATAGTAGTGAAATAACAGCAGCAGAGTAACAAAGACAGCAGTAGTGATTTTAGTAAACAGCAGGATTAAAATACTGTAGGCACGGGGACGGATAACGGGCGTTGCATGGATGAGAGAAACTCATGTAACAATCATAGCGGGGTATTTGCAGATAATAATAAAACGGTGTCCAAGTACAAAGCAATCAATAGGCATGTGTTCCAATTATAGTCGTACGTGCTCGCAATGAGAAACTTGCACAACATCTTTTGTCCTACCAGCCGGTGGCAGCCGGGCCTCAAGGGAATCTACTGGATATTAAGGTACTCCTTTTAATAGAGTACCGGAGCAAAGCATTAACACTCCGTGAACACATGTGATCCTCACATCACTACCATCCCCTCCGGTTGTCCCGTAAACACACACAACGGGGCCATTGGTTCCGGACAGCGACATGTGTATACAACTTGCAGGTAAGATCATAAAACAATGAATATCATGATGAAACAATAACATGTTCAGATCTGAGATCATGGCACTCGGGCCCTAGTGACAAGCATTAAGCATAGCAAGTTGCAACAATATCATCAAAGTACCAATTACGGACACTAGGCACTATGCCCTAACAATCTTATGCTATTACATGACCAATCTCATCCAATCCCTACCATCCCCTTCGGCCTACAGCGGGGGAATTACTCACACATGGATGGGGGAAACATGGCTGGTTGATGGAGAGGCGTCGGTGATGATGATGGCGATGATCTCCTCCAATTCCCCGTCCCGGCGGAGTGCCAGAACGGAGACTTCTGGCTCCCAAGACGGAGTTTCGCGATGTGGCGGCGTTCTGGAGGCTTTCTGGCGACTTCGACTTCTCCCCGTGCGTTTTTAGGTCGAAGGCAATAAGTAGTCCGAAGGAGGGCGTCAGAGGCCGGCCGAGGGGGCCACACGATAGGGCCGCGCGGGCCCCTCCTGGGCCGCGCCGTCCTATGGTGTGGGGCCCTCGGGCCTCCACCTGGCTTGCCCTTCTGGCTCCGCCAATATTCTGGGAAAATAGGGCCTTCTGCATAAATTCCGAGGATTTTCCTGAAAGTTGGATTTCTGCACAAAAACGAGATACCAGAACAGTTCTGCTAAAAACAGCGTTAGTCCGTGTTAGTTGCATCCAAAATACACAAATTAGAGGCAAAACAATAGCAAAAGTGTTCGGGAAAGTAGATACGTTTTGGACGTATCAGGCCCTCTCGGTGGAATGTCGTCTAATGTCTTGCAAGCATATGAATAAGTTCATCAGAGACCACATACCACGGTACGAGTAAAGAGTACTTGTCAGGAGACGAGGTTGAACAAGGTATAGAGTGATACCGATGATCAAACCTCGGACAAGTAAAATATCGCGTGACAAAGGGAATTGGTATCGTATGTGAATGGTTCATTCGATCAATAAAGTCATTGTTGAATATGTGGGAGCCATTATGGATCTCCAGATCCCGCTATTGGTTATTGGTCGGAGAGAGTACTCAACCATGTCCGCATAGTTCACGAACCGTAGGGTGACACACTTAAGGTTTGATGTTGAAATGGTAGAACTTGAATATGGAATGGAGTTCGAAGATTTGTTCGGAGTCCCGGATGAGATCCCGGACATCACGAGGAGTTCTGGAATGGTCCGGAGAATAAGATTCATATATAGGAAGTCATTTTATAAGATTTAAAATGATCCGGAAGGTTCTACGGAAGGTTCTAGAAGGTTCTAGAAAAGTCCGGAAGAAACCACTTTGGAAGGCGGAGTCCCAAAGGGACTCCACCACCATGGCTGGCCAACCCTAAGGGGGGAGGAGTCCCAAGTGGACTCCCCTAAGGGGGCCGGCCACCCCCTCCCAAGGAAGGGTGGGAATCCCACCTCTAGTGGGAGTCCTAGCTTGGGTAGGTTTCATGTGATATGGAAGGTTTTGGTTTGGGGTCTTATTCCAAGACTTGTAGACCAACTCTTGGGTGTTCCACCTATATAATGAGGGCCAAGGGGAGGGGGCCGGCCACCCCAAGACCACAAGGTGGCCGCACCCCAAGACCACAAGGTGGCCGCACCCCTTAGTGGTCGGCGCCCCCCTCTCCCAAACCCTAGCGGCCCTCTCTCCTCCACCACATCCCGCACGCTTAGCGAAGCTCTGCCGGGTTTCTCCACCACCACCGACACCACGCCGTCGTGCTGCCGGATACAAGTGGAGCTACTACTTCTGCTGCCCGCTGGAACGGGGAGGTGGACGTCATCTTCATCAACAACTGAACGTGTGACCGAGTACGGAGGTGCTGCCCGTTCGTGGCGCCGTGATCAAGATCTTCTACGCGCTTTTGCAAGCGGCAAGTGAACGTCTACCGCAGCAACAAGAGCCTCATATTGTAGGCTTTGGAATCTCTTCAAGGGTGAGACTAGATAATCCCCTCGTTGCTACCGTCTTCTAGATTGCATCTTGGCTTGGATTGCGTGTTCGCGGTAGGAAAATTTTTGTTTTCTATGCAACGAATCCCTACAGTGGTATCAGAGCCGTGTCTATGCATAGATGGTTGCACGAGTAGAACACAATGGTTTTGTGGGCGTTGATGCTCTTGTTATCTTTAGTTTGAGTACTTTGCATCTTTGTGGCATAGTGGGATGAAGCGGCTCGGACTAACTTTACATGACAGCGTTCATGAGACTTGTTCCTCGTTCGACATGCAACTTGTATTGCATAAGAGGCTTTGCGGGTGTCTGTCTCTCCTACTATAGTGAAGATTCAATTTACTCTTCTATTGACAACATTAGTATCAACGTTGTGGTTAATGTTCATAGGTAGATTAGATCTCTCTCGAAAACCTTAAACCACGTAAAATATGCAAACCAAATTAGAGACGTCTAACTTGTTTTTGCAGGGTTTGGTGATGTGATATGGCCATAATGTGATGATGAATATGTATGAGATGATCATTATTGTATTGTGGCAACCGGCAGGAGCCTTATGGTTGTCTTTAAATTTCATGTTGAGTAGTATTTCAAAGTAGTTGTAATAGTTGCTACATGAGGTGAACAACCATGAAGACAGCGCCATTGACCTTGACGCTACGCCGACGATGATGGAGATCATGCCCGAAGATGATGGAGATCATGTCCGTGCTTTGGAGATGAAGATCAAAGGCGCAAAGACAAAAGGGCCATATCATATCACATATGAACTGCATGTGATGTTAATCCTTTTATGCATCTTATTTTGCTTAGATCGCGACGGTAGCATTATAAGATGATCCCTCACTAAAATCTCAAGATAATAAAGTGTTCATCCTTAGTAGCACCGTTGCCAAGACTTGTCGTTTCGAAGCATCTCGTGATGATCGGGTGTGATAGAATCAACAAGTGCATACAACGGGTGCGAGACAGTTTTGCACATGCTCTACCTAAGGTGGCCTTGACGAGCCTACCATGTACAGACATGGTCTCGGAACACGTGATACCGAAAGGTAGAGCATGAATCATATGGTTGATATGATGAACACTTTGAGTGTTCGCCATTGAAATCACACCTTGTCTCGTGATGATCGGACTTAGGTGCAGTGGATTTGGTTCGTGTGATCACTAAGACAATGCGAGGGATATTGTTTTGAGTGGGAGTTCACCTAGATTTTTAATTATGTTGAATTAAAATTTGAACTCAATTTGTCATAAACTTAGTCTAAACTTTTGCAAATATATGTTGTAGAGATGGCGTCCCCAATCAATTTTAACCAGTTCCTAGAGAAAGAAAAGCTTAAGAGCAATGGTAGCAACTTCACCGACTGGTTCCGTCATGTGAGGATCTTCCTCTCTGGCGGAAATCTGCAATTTGTGCTTGATGCACCGCTAGGTGACCCTCCTGCAGAAACTGAAACCGATGAAGTAAAGAATGTTTACGCGACTCGGAAAACTCGGTACTCTCAAGTTCAGTGCGCCCTCCTATGCAGTCTGGAAGCCGATCTTCAAAAACGTTTTGAGCACCACGATCCTCATGAGTTGGTCAATGAGCTGAAACCTATATTTGAAACTCATGCGGCCGTGGAATGCTATGAAGCATCGAAACACTTCTTCAGCTGCATGATGGAAGAAGGCAGCTCCGTTAGTGAGCACATGCTCGCCATGATCGGGCATGCGAAGAAACTCAGTGACTTGGGAATAGTGATTCCTAACAGACTGGGGATTAATCGTGTCCTTCATTCACTGCCACCAAGTTACAAGAACTTTGTGATGAACTACAATATGCAGAACATGAACAAGGAGTTACCTGAACTCTTTGGCATGCTAAAAGCTGCTGAGATTGAGATCAAGAAAGAGCACCAAGTGTTGATGGTCAACAAGACCACCAGTTTCAAGAAACAGGGCAAGTCTAAGGGAAAATTCAAGAAGGGTGGCAAGAAAGCTGCCACGCCTCCTATGAAACCTAAGAACGGCCCTAAGCCTGATGCTGAGTGCTGTTACTGCAAGGAGAAGAGACACTGGAAGCGTAATTGCTCCAAGTATCTGGCTGATCTGAAGAGCGGCCTTGTTAAGAAGAAAGAAGGTATATCTGATATACATGTTATAGATGTTTATCTCACTAGTTCTCGTTCTAGTACCTAGGTATTTGATACTGGTTCGGTTGCTCATAATTGTAACTCGAAACAGGAACTAAAGAATAAACAAAGACTACTGAAAGATGAAGTGACGATGCGCGTTGGAAACGGATCCAAAGTCGATGTGATCGCTGTCGGCACACTTCCTCTACATCTACCTTCGGGATTAGTTTTAAGCCTAAATAATTGTTATTTTGTACCCGCGTTGAGCATGAACATTATATCTGGATCTTGTTTAATGCAAGACGGTTATTCATTCAAGTCTGAGAATAATGGTTGTTCTATTTTTATGAATAATATCTTTTATGGTCGAGCACCTGAAAAGAATGGCTTATTTCTGTTAGATCTCGATAGTAGTGATACGCATATACATAACATTGATGCTAAGAGAATTAAATTAAATGATAATTCTACTTATATGTGGCACTGTCGTCTTGGTCATATTGGAGTGAAACGCATGAAGAAACTCCATACCGATGGATTACTTGAATCACTTGACTTTGAGTCACTTGATAGATGTGAAGCATGTCTAATGGGTAAAATGACTAAGACTCCATTTTCTGGTATGATGGAGCGAGCTACTGACTTATTAGAAATCATACATACCGATGTGTGCGGACCAATGAGTGTAACATCGCGCGGTGGTTATCATTATGTTCTAACCTTCACAGATGATCTGAGTAGATATGGGTATATCTATTTCATGAAACATAAATCCGAAACTTTCGAGAAGTTTAAGGAATTCCAAAGTGAAGTAGAAAATCAACGTAACAAGAAGATTAAATTTCTACGATCTGATCGCGGAGGTGAATATCTGAGTTATGAGTTTGGCATGCATTTAAAGAAATGCGGAATACTTTCACAATTGACACCGCCGGGAACACCACAACGAAACGGTGTGTCTGAACGTCGTAATCGAACTCTCTTAGATATGGTTCGTTCTATGATGTCTCTTACTGATTTGTCGTTATCATTTTGGAGTTATGCATTAGAGACAGCCGCATTCACTTTAAATAGAGCACCATCAAAATCCGTAGAAATGACACCGTATGAATTATGGTTTAATAAGAAACCTAAGCTGTCGTTCCTTAAAGTTTGGGGTTGCAAAGCCTATGTAAAGAAATTACAACCGGACAAGCTAGAACCCAAAGCGGAGAAATGCGTCTTCATAGGATACCCTAAGGAAACTATAGGGTACACCTTCTATCACAGATCCGAAGGCAAAATCTTTGTTGCTAAGAACGGAACCTTTCTTGAGAAAGAATTTCTCACTAAAGAAGTGACTGGAAGAAAAGTAGAACTCGATGAGATTGATGAATCTATACTCGTTGATCAGAGTAGCGCAGTACTGGAAGTTGTACCTGTACCGCCTACACCGACAACAGAGGAAGCTAATGATAATGATCATGAAACTTCGAACGAGGAAACTACTGAACCTCGCAGATCGACAAGGGAACGTGCCACTCCTGATTGGTATGATCCTTGTCTAAATGTCATGATTGTGGACAACAATGATGAGGACCCTGCGACGTATGAAGAAGCGATGATGAGCCTAGATTCCAACAAATGGCAAGAAGCCATGAAATCCAAAATGGGATCCATGTATGATAAAACAGTATGGACTTTGGTAGACTTACCTGATAGCCGCAAGGCTGTCGAGAATAAATGGATCTTCAAGAGAAAAACAAATGCTGATGGTAATATTACTGTCTATAAAGCTCGACTTGTCGCAAAGGGTTTCCGACAAATTCAAGGAGTTGACTACGATGAGATTTTCTCACCTGTAGCGAAGCTAAAATCTGTGAGGATTTTGTTAGCAATAGCTGCATTTTTCGATTATGAGATTTGGCAGATGGATGTCAAAACGGCGTTCCTTAATGGAGACATTGAGGAAGAGTTGTATATGGTACAACCCAAAGGTTTTGTCGATCCTAAAAATGCTGACAAAGTATGCAAACTTCAGCGTTCAATCTATGGACTGAAGCAAGCATCAAGAAGTTGGAACCGACGCTTTGATAAGGTGATCAAAGACTTCGGGTTTATACAGTGTCATGGAGAGGCCTGTATTTACAAGAAAGTGAGTGGGAGCTCTGTAGCATTCCTGATATTATATCTAGATGACATATTATTGATTGGGAATGATATAGAACTATTAAGCAGTGTAAAAGGTTATTTGAATAATAGTTTTTCAATGAAAGACCTTGGTGAAGCATCGTATATATTAGGCATCAAGATTTATAGAGATAGATCAAGACGCCTAATAGGGCTATCACAGAGTACATACCTGGACAAGATTCTAAAGAAGTTTAGAATGGACGAAAGTAAGAAAGGGTTCTTACCTATGTTACCAGGCAAGGTCTTGAGTAAGACTCAAGGACCGGCTACGGCAGAAGAAAGAGAAAGGATGAGTAATATCCCCTATGCCTCGGCAGTAGGATCTATCATGTATGCCATGCTATGTACTAGACCGGATATAGCACATGCTGTTAGTTTGACTAGCAGATATCAAAGTGATCCAGGAATGGAACACTGGACAGCGGTCAAGAATATCCTGAAGTACTTGAAAAGAACTAAGGATATGTTTCTTTGTTATGGAGGTGACCAAGAGCTCGTTGTAAGCGGTTACACCGATGCAAGTTGGAACACTGATCCTAATGACTCTAAGTCACGATCGGGTACGTGTTTATATTGAATGGTGCTGCATTAAGTCGGGCAAGCTCGAAGCAGTGCACGGTGGCGAAGTCTTCAACAGAAACAGAGTACATAGCGGCTTCAGAGGCTTCATCAGAAGCGGTATGGATGAAGAGGTTCATTATAGAGCTCGGTGTGGTTCCTAGTGCATTGGACCCACTAGTCATCTACTGTGACAACATGGGTGACATCACCAATGCACAAGAACCAAGGTCACACAAGAGGCTGAAGCATATCAAGCTGCGTTACCACTCGATTCGCGAGTACATCGAAGATGGAGAAGTAAAGATTTGCAAAGTACACACTGATCTGAATGTAGCAGATCCGTTGACTAAAGCTCTCCCTAGGGCAAAGCATGACCAACACCAGAATGCCATGGGTGTTAGGTACATTACAATGTAATCTAGATTATTGACTCTAGTGCAAGTGGGAGACTGTTGGAGATATGCCCAAGAGGCAATAATAAAAGTGGTTATTATATATCTTTATGTTTATGATAAATGTTTATATACCATGCTATAATTGTATTAACCGAAACATTGATACATGTGTGATATGTAAACAACAAAGAGTCCCTAATATGCCTCTTAACTAGCTTGTTGATTAATGGATGATTAGTTTCATAATCATGAACATTGGATGTTATTAATAACAAGGTTATATCATTGTATGAATGATGTAATGGACACACCCAATTAAGCGTAGCATAAGATCACGTCATTAAGTTATTTGCTATAAGCTTTCGATACATAGTTACCTAGTCCTTATGACCATGAGATCATGTAAATCACTTATACCGGAAAGGTACTTTGATTACATCAAACGCCACTGCGTAAATGGGTGGTTATAAAGGTGGGATTAAGTATCCGAAAAGTATGAGTTGAGGCATATGGATCAACAGTGGGATTTGTCCATCCCGATGACGGATAGATATACTCTGGGCCCTCTCGGTGGAATGTCGTCTAATGTCTTGCAAGCATATGAATAAGTTCATAAGAGACCACATACCACGGTACGAGTAAAGAGTACTTGTCAGGAGACGAGGTTGAACAAGGTATAGAGTGATGCCGATGATCAAACCTCAGACAAGTAAAATATCGCATGACAAAGGGAATTGGTATCGTATGTGAATGGTTCATTCGATCACTACAGTCATCGTTGAATATGTGGGAGCCATTATGGATCTCCAGATCCCGCTATTGGTTATTGGTCGGAGAGAGTACTCAACCATGTCCGCATAGTTCACGAACCGTAGGGTGACACACTTAAGGTTTGATGTTGAAATGGTAGAACTTGAATATGGAATAGAGTTCGAAGATTTGTTCGGAGTCCCGGATGAGATCCCGGACATCACGAGGAGTTCCGGAATGGTCCTGAGAATAAGATTCATATATAGGAAGTCATTTTATAAGATTTAAAATGATCCGGAAGGTTCTACGGAAGGTTCTAGAAGGTTCTAGAAAAATCCGGAAGAAACCACTTTGGAAGGCGGAGTCCCAAAGGGACTCCACCACCATGGCCGGCCAACCCTAAGGGGGGAGGAGTCCCAAGTGGACTCCCCTAAGGGGGCCGGCCACCCCCTCCGAAGGAAGGGTGGGAATCCCACCTCTAGTGGGAGTCCTAGCTTGGGTAGGTTTCATGTGATATGGAAGGTTTTGGTTTGGGGTCTTATTCGAAAACTTGTAGACCAACTCTTGGGTGTTCCACCTATATAATGAGGGCCAAGGGGAGGGGGCCGGCCACCCCAAGACCACAAGGTGGCCACACCCCTTAGTGGCCGGCGCCCCCCTCTCCCAAACCCTAGCGGCCCTCTCTCCTCCACCACATCCCGCACGCTTAGCGAAGCTCCGCCGGGTTTCTCCACCACCACCGACACCATGCCGTCGTGCTGCCGGATTCAAGAGGAGCTACTACTTCCGCTGCCCGCTGGAACGGGGAGGTGGACGTCGTCTTCATCAACAACCGAACGTGTGACCGAGTACGGAGGTGCTGCCCGTTCGTGGCGCCGTGATCAAGATCTTCTACGCGCTTTTGCAAGCGGCAAGTGAACGTCAACCGCAGCAACAAGAGCCTCATCTTGTAGGCTTTGGAATCTCTTCAAGGGTGAGACTCGATAATCCCCTCGTTGCTACCGTCTTCTAGATTGCATCTTGGCTTGGATTGCGTGTTCGCGGTAGGAAATTTTTTGTTTTCTATGCAACGAATCCCTACAGTAAGAAGTTCCTTTTTGTACCTTATATGCTATGAATAAAAGATGTCGGGACCTCGAATGAATCTCGGGGACTACTTCTACCTAAGTCGCATGCAATATGTTTATTTTTTCAGTTCACCGGTTGCTCAGTGAACATTTTTTTCTTTCCGGTTTAGTAGCGTGCTAAAGCTACCGGAGTCTTCGACTCTGCTGCTGTCCGCAACCCGGCTTCATGGCAAGCAAGATAAACCGGTAGCAATTAAGCATGCGAACTACGAAAAGAGAGAGTGGGAACGAACAATCCGGAAAAGCTTAACTAACCCCGGTTAAACCGGTTTTTTGCAAAAATTTCGAGTTATTTCTAAGTTCAAGAAAATGCTTGCTTGGTAAAAGAATTTTGTGCTCATACGCCAAAGAACGCCCAGAGAAGGCAGGCAGAGCCAAAGTAAAAGAACCAAGTATGCATCGAATTGGATGCGGAAACAATTTCGGAATCTTTGCGGTGCAGGATAAAAGCAAAACGATAAGCAAATATGCTAAGGCAAATATAAGTTAATTAACTACCGGTATGATGTACCGGCATAAACTGTGGAACCACAACCAAAAGAGAGATTAAGTTTATCTTACATCATAGACCCCGGCATACCGAGGTAGAATTTAACCGACAGTGTTTCCAAGTTGAACAGGGCAAACGTGCATATCACAGACAATCAGATAACAACAGATGTTCAGGCAACAGGGGCTTCGGGAGGAGCGTCGTCGGCGTCGGGACCGTCCAGAGGCGCATCGCCAGCTCCGGCCTCCTCATAGTCTTCACCTTCCTCCTCGTCGCTCAGATAGTCCTTGACGTCTGGAGGAGGGGGGATGAAGGTGCGCATATCGGCGTACTCCGCGATGTGGTACGCTCGATCCTGCCGCTTCGCGGTGAGGACCGGGTCCAAGTCGGTTTCAGCTTGTTCGCGCACTCCGGTGAGGGCGTCCAGATCCAGCTCCGGGTACCAGGAGCAGGCAACGCGAAGCGCTGAGTCTGCTCCGGCACGGGCAGCAGAGCACTGCCACTCCCGGATCCTTCGACCGGCACCCTTCAGGCGGTCGCTAATGAGGGAGAAGGTGTCTGGCACCACTTCTCCAGGCCAAAGAGTCCGGAAGAGCTGGGTGGCCACATCAGGAATGTCAGAGAGGTTCCGGTCTATGGCACGCATGTGCGAAACCCGCGCGTTCAGCGCAACCAGGTGGTCATAGGGATCCCAGGGCGCACCCAGGTTCTCATATGCCTGCGCCACCCGGCGCTCTCCAACCTTCTTCACAGCAAACGCCTGGGAGTCCGGGAAGAGCCCTGCAAGGCAAAGAAGAGAAGTTATGCATATGCTACCGGAAGAGATAAGCTTATAAGCAGAAACCGGAAAGGAAAAAAGAGAAACTTACGGAGGGCAAGCGCGTCAGTTTGCGTGACCAGAAGGTCATACTCCTTCTGCTCCGCTTCCAGCCGCGCGGCCTTGTCCTCGGCTGCTTTCCGCGCCTTGGCGGCCTCCTCCAGCTCAGCCTGCAACACCACATTGGCATTGCCAGCATCCTCCAGCGTCTCATGCAGCTTGGCCTCCGCAGCGGCTTGGGCGGCCTTCAGCGCCTTGTTATGGTCAAGACCAAGCTGGATAAGCTGATCCTTGAGCTCCTTGGAGATGGCTCTCTGGGCGCTCAGGTCCTCCTGGTGCTGCCGGATGAGCTGGTCCTTCTCCTCTAGAGCCCGGAAGGAAAATGTTAGCAAACTTGTGCTGATAGAATGAAGAGAAAGCAAGTCAACCGGAAGAAAGGAAGCAGTACCTTGGGCGGCGGCAAGCTGAATCCTGAGGGCTTCAATAGAAGCTTCCGGGATAGCTGTTAAAGCAGAAAATCATAAGTGTTAAGAAAGAGAAAGCTTTCCGGTAAGAAGATGCCGGAGGCGCAGAGGTTTACCTTGGCACCTGCTGTGTGCCTCAGCGAGATCCCGGTGCTCCCAAAGAAGCTCCTCAAAGAGGATCTTCCGAGCGTCAGCCGTGGTCTGTTCAAGAAAAAGATGTTACTTAAGTTTCGCGCTAAGAGCAAAGTTCTTAATCCGAAACTCGGGGACTGGCTATGCCAGTTTTGCGTGTTTCTAGTTAAGTTTCGCGCTAAGAGCAAAGTTCTTAACCCGAAACTCGGGGACTGGCTATGCCGGTTTCGCGCGTTTCTAGTTAAGTTTCGCGCTAAGAGCAAAGTTCTTAGCCCGAAACTCGGGGACTGGCTATGCCGGTTTCGCGCGTTTCTACTTAAGTTTCGCGCTAAGAGCTACGCTCTCAACACGAAACTCGGGGACTGGGAAGATAGACAAGATTCAGTAAAAAAGAGAAACCGGCATAAGTTCAAAAGTTAAAGAGAAGATAGAAAAGATCCGGAAGAAGAAAGATCAAGATAAATCAAAAGAGCCAAAAGGTTTTGTGAAACTTACCATCATATTGTTCGTGGCATCAAACCACGCGCTGTCTAGCTCCTTGACGGCCCGACGCAACCGCATAAAGTGCTCCTCCGAGCACCGGTGACCAGCAGGGTCAGGCGCCGGTAGCCTGTCCTTGCCCAGGCCGCGGGTCGCCTCGGACACGTCCGCGGCGTTCCACTTCTGGGCGTAGGGCAGCAAGTGCCCCAGCTCCTGGCCTTCGCGCTGAAACTCTGTGATCCGGCCAAGCAGGCCGGTGGCCTTCTCGCCGGCAGCCATAGCAGCGCGGGCGGTGTGCACCACCAAGGGCTGCTGGCCGCCGGAGGAGGTACCGGAAGCCGTTGCCTTCCCCTTGATGATCTTCAAGGTTTTGGGCGGCGGCGGCGTTGACGAGGCCCCGGCTGGCTCGGTGCGAGGAGCTTCCGGTGGTGGTGTTGGCGTGGCCCTGGGAGAAGGGAGAGCGTCGGGCGCATCCTGACCCAGGTTGGAGGAAGCCGGCGCGGAAGTATCCGGCGCGGCTCTGGAGGGGGAAGACGCCTTGGTCTTCTTCTTCTTTTTCTTTAGGACGGGAGGAACCGAAGGTTCCGCCCGCCCGGCAGCTTCTTCTTCGGCGCCGATGTTGCTGGCGCCGGTGTCTTGGTTCTCAGGAGGGGAGAAAAGTTCCTCCTCCGCGCGGTGATCTGGCGGTGTAGGGGCCGCGCGCCCCGCACTTGTGGTGCCTCCCAGAGGGGAGGCAGAGGTGTTGCCGGCACCAGATGATGTCGGGCTTGAACGAGGAGGAGGGGTTGAGGTCCTTGTGGATCCATCAGAGCCCGCAGGCCTTGGGCCGAGCTTGAGCGCAGGGCTGAAAGAGAGAAAAAGAAAGGGTTGGAAAAAAGCAACCGGAAAAGAACTTGGTAAAAACAAAACAAGCAGAGAAACGGGGGCTTACCCAGAAGAAGTCGGCATTTGCTTGCTCTTGTAGCGCCTCACACCTGCGACCTTCCCCGCAAGGGGTTCAGTCCGGAAGCGCTTGGATGCAGGGGCCTGGCTCGAGCCGGCATCTGAGGCCGGAGCCTTGTTCTTCTGGCCCTGGGCCATGAGCTTCTCCACAAACTCATGGCCAGCCTCGGCCTGCAGGGGCGGCGCCTGCTCGTGGATCTGCGGGTTGGAGCTAGCTGAGGAAACATTTACAGAGGAACAATATCAGAAGAGTATGGGAGATCAAAAAGAAGAGCTACCTCGAGCAAGGTCAGGTCGTCGGCGGAACCGGATGCTTCAGGCGGAGATTTACCAAGGCGCGAGGCTGGCATCCAGCCCATCTTCAGATCTTGCCAATGGATGTAGGGGTCCGGGTCGACCTTGTCCTGAGGACACTTCCGGCAAGGGCCTCGCCGATCTGAGTCAATGCGGGGGAAGCGGTCCTTGGCCTAAAAACAAAAGAAAAAAGGGTTAACCACAGCATAGAAGTTATCGGTACAGCAACCCGGGTTACACAAACTCTTACTTCTTGAGTTGGAGGGTTAGTGCAACTGAGAGGCCGGAAGCCCCATTCCCAATCATCCGGCATGGCAGTCTGGCAGATCTGCCTAGCCTTGAGGACAATGTCCTTCTTGCTGAGAGGAAGGCCGATGATCTTGGTAGGATCACCGGGACCATACATCTCGCTCATCTTGTGAGCGTGGCGCTTAAGAGGAAGCACCCGGCGCGAGATGAAGGCGCGGATAATATCGTCGGAGCAGATGTTAGTCTCCTTCATCAGCTTCTCCATGAAGCGTATCACCCGGTTTGTTTCGATGTGATCTGTCTTCGGGTTGTAGCTCCAGTTGATTTTTCTGGGCGGCGCCGGATTAAAAGGAGGCAGATTGATGAGATCTGCGGCGCCGTCGTTCTTCACATAGAAGAAGGTCCCTTGCCATAACCGGCAGGACTCGAGACCGGAAAACTTGAAGAAAGGGCTCCCTTGGCGGGAGCCGATGATGCAAGACCCGCATTGCACGGGGGGTTTGGGTTTAGGAATTTCCTTGCCCTGAACGGAATTAATCCGAAGAGCAAAGAAGCGGGCAAACGTCTCGCGAGTGGGACGAATGCTGATATAAGCCTCCATAAAGGTGGCATAACAGGAGAGGTAAAAAATGGCGTTGCCGGGAAGATGGTGAGGCTGGAGTTGGTAAAAATCAAGAAAACTCCGGAAGAAATCGGAGGCGGGGAGGCCGAAGCCGCGCTCGAAGTGAGCGAGAAAAACAACGTGTTCACCGGGTTCAAGCACCGGTTCAATCTCGTCGCCAGGGAGCCGGCAGGATACTCCCTCCGGAATCCTTCTGGACCGGTAAAGCCAGTCAATCTCGTACTGGCTAACGTTGGAGCCCATCCAGGCCCCGCGTGTGATACCGGCAGGATCTACGCCGGAAGCTTGGCTAGAGCTACCGGCTTCTTGTTCGCTACCGGCATCGACGTCCATCTGGACGAGATCGGCGGTTAAACCGTCGGAAGATTGGCTATGTTGGCTACTGGAAGATGAAGTGGGGGAGGACTCCTCACTAGACATGAGAATAGACGCGGAAAAACACAAATCCCACGATTTACCCCCGCGCGAAGATCTACGAGTAAGAGAAAAAGCAAAAGAAAAGAAGAAGTAAATATACTACCGACCCAAGATCTAGAAAGCAAGCAAAAGAGGGGTAAAGGCAGATTGAGCCTAACCTGAGGCGACGAAGTCGCAGAGGAAGGGGTTCGCCGATGGAGTGGCGAGCTTGCGGTTGACGAGGAGGTCCGTCAACGGCGAGGTGGAGAAAAGCTTGAGGAAGCACCAATGCCGCGGCCGCTAGAGGAGCACCACGGAGATTCTCCGCGCAACGAAGTTCGGCGAAGTCCGGCGGAGCAGCAGCGAGGATTCGCCGAGCGGAGAGGTTCGAGCGGCGAACGAAGCGGCGGAGGCGCAGAGAGCGAAGGACACTGTGCGCGAGGAAGTGGGGAATGCGAGAAGAGGAAGAAGAAGGGGCGGTTCCTCCTTATAAAGGAAGAGGGAGAAGTGGGCCGAAAACCGCCGGGCCGCGACGGTTCGCTCCGCGGGCCGCCGCGTGGCGCAGCGGTACACGCGTAAAAAACAGAAAGCCACAGGGAGGCACACATGGATCCGGAACGGCGGCCAGGATCCACTGCGCAGCAGTTATTGCGCGCGCGGAAGCCGAAGGGAAGTGACCGCTGACACTGGCATGTCAGTTACAGTGCGCATGTCATTGACAGGCGCGGGGCCCGAGAAATTCTCGACTTCGCCGAGGAGGTGTTTAATGACTAAGATGCCGGAGGACAAGATACCGGAGAATACCTCGCAGAGAGAGAAAATGCAAGTCCGGGCAAAGATGCCGGATCCAAGCTGAGCGCCGGATAGATTAAACCGGTATCCTAAGATGTGAGAACCTGGCATGGTCTGTTGGGTAGAATCCGCCAGACTATACCAGCTTCGGGGACTAATGTTGGGGGGATGACCCCCGGTATGCCAAAGGCATGCCAAACCGGATGGTTTGAACCATCAAGATACCGGTTTAATATTTATACCGGAGCACGAAGACAAGTGTTTGGCTAAGTAAAGCCAGACCAGGGGTATACCGAAACCGAATGAAGAAGACACCGGGCTACCGGAAAGAAGAGCATGTCGGCAAGACTGGTCAAAGATTCTCTTCAGAGCTAGAGGACAAGGATGAGCTAAGCAAAGTGGCTTTAATCGAAGCCCTGGCGCCAAAGAGAGGGATGACGCTGAAAGAAGCCGGAGGACGTCAGCCTCCCTGATTAAAGAAGACCCCGGCGTCATCCATGATTAAAGTTACTTTGTAAAGTAGTTTGTCCAGTCAAAGATGCCATTAGGGTTTCTTGCTCTGTAAGCCACCCTCTCCCCTATATAAGGAGAGGGGGCACACCCGTATCCGGGATGGTCGAACGGTAGATGAACTTTGTATCCAGAAACCTGTACCATGTTGAGATCAATGAAGATCGTGATCTAGAGCAGAGTTCTTCCTTGTGTGTTTCTTCTTGTATCCTTGCCTTTGGCTGAGTTCTTGAGAAAAGCATCCGGAAGTTCATCCCATCTAATCACAAACCCTCCCCCGAATCCTCTTGCGCCCATTCGGCCCCAACTTAAGCCATCCCATGGCATCTGCTCGTTCACCACGACGACAGCTCCCCAGGCCGAAATCCGACGTTATTTAGCGCCGGATGGATGTATTTTGTGGCCTGGGGAGGCCCATTTTCCCAGCCGCGAGCCCATGGTCGCCTTCTGACGCGCACCCACCGCGTGCATAGCGACGGTGCAGTCACCGGGAAGGGCAATCGTCGGAGTGCCCTCGACGCATTGAACCATCGCGAAGTGGTCTAGAGAGCCCAAACGACTCGTCGGGAACGGTCGAAGTGGCCTCGATGCGAGAACCGCCGTAATGGAGCACGAACTCCGCGGAAGAGCAACCGCCGCTCTCTTCGTCGAGAGACCTACATATACGGTTTCCGACGGCCGACGCCATTCATCTGTTCTCTCCTCACCATCCTCCGTCAACCATGAGCGATCTCTCTTGGCCATCGGACACCGACAGCGAGGGGAAGCCGCCTGGATGGCGCCATTGGTGGGATAAAGCTGCATCGTCCAGCAGCGACGATTCCCCCCCGCCGGCCAGCGAGGACGAATGGGATGACGACGAGGAGGAGGACGCATGGGATGACGACGAGGAGGAGGACGAAGAGGCCAAGGAGCAGGCCGAGGAAGAGCCCGAGGAAGAGGAGGAGGAGCAGCAGGAGGAGGACGACGAAGAGGCTGAGGACACTGACGAGGAGGAGGACTCAACTTCCTCCGACGAGGAGGTGACGAGCCGGAAGCGTCACCGCCATGACGATGAGGCGGGGCCATGTAGGAAGAAGAAGTAGTTTAAGTTTGTTTTAAAGTTTTTATATGTAATTTTTATGTTTATTCGAATTATATTCGAAATATATATAATCTATCTATGTTGCACCACTTGAGAGTTCAAAGCTTTCGTTCGACGAGGGTATTGCCGTAGATCGGGAAGACGAGGGTATTGCCGTACAAACCCAGGCCATTGTCGCCGACAAGTTGGGGCCACGCGCGCTTTTGTTTCGTCCGGAGTCCCCGAAAGCTCCCCGGGGGGCCGGGGATGGCGTGGGATCGCCGGATGAATTTAGGCCCAAATCCGGACGAAAACGAGGAACCGGGGGCGCGACTGGGCCGAATTACGCCGTCCGGATGAAAAAAACGTCGTTCGGGGGCCTCGTCGGGGAGACGAGTGGAGATGCTCTTAGATTGGTGTTTGTTTTGCTATCTCAGAATTCTATTACGGTGGGGTTTATTGTCTTGAGCAAATACTAGTGACATGGATTATATCTATACCCAAGGCAAGCTGTTTATACCCTCTCATGCATTTTGTAAAGTCAATTTTGCTGCTAAAATACATGATTTAGTATTTGATCTGAGATACGAGATATTCGTGGGCTAATTCGCCGGTGTCGGTACACGGTGATGGATCCGCTGGAGCCACCGGTACGAATCGGGTATTAGCACGAATATCGATAGAAAGTGATCAACTGAGGAATAGATGGTTTTATAAGAGAAAACTTGGTGCTACGAAGGTAAACATATTGTACCGGTCACAGCTCAGGTATGGGACAGACTGAGTTCTCCACTAGGGACGGCCCTGTTGTGGAACGTGTCGATGATGGATCCGTAGGAGCGATCGACATCAGTAGGTTCAGGTGTCCGGGTTCTAGTGGGCCAAAGGGCTCTGCTCCTCTAGCGCCTGTGTGGTGCTAGTTGAGGCTGTCGATGTTGGAGTACCCCTCTGCAGAGTGTAAAAGTGTGAATTTCACCCCTGTGATTCCCGGGTAGGGAAACTTACTTTCATGTGTGGCACCATGCGTTTTAAATTTCTTAATTACTTAAAAATGTTTTATTTTTCGAAAGGCATTTCTATTTTACATTTTATATGATTGTGTATAATCGGTTTGCTGAGTATGACTTGTCGTACTCACCCCAGCTCCCCAATGTTTTTATCAGAGTTGCGCAGCAGAAGAGTTCGTCGATCGGAGATTAGGCTGGACCAGCGGGTGGGAAGCGATTAGAAAATCTAGCTGTATTTCTCGTGTAATTGGAAATAATATGTAAAAATGTTGTATGTGAGCTTCTCGTGATCCATTGTGCTGGTTATTGCCTGCATTTTTAGCCTTGCGCGAGTATAAGCCTCTCGGTTTATAGGCGCGCGGCGGCTGTCTCGTCTAGGCCCGATCTCGGGGCGTGACAGCTGTTGTAAGGACTTCACACTGTAGCACGACTTCTCCATTTTTAGGTTCTTTTTTCGAGTGTGTGCATCTGTACTACCATTAAGGTATGTTATTGTTGCACAGGCTAGGTGGAATTAGTATCTTCGCGATATTAATATATTCCATTTATACAGAGAAAGTTATTCTGTTAAATGTAATACAATTCATGTCGTTCCCTATACTTCAAAGGATATGAGAGGAAACAACATTAAGTTTCAAGTATCTTGTATTACAAAGCCACTTTGAGGTTAAGCATAGGAAACCAATAATTAATCATCACATTAAAAACCTCATTCACATCATCCCAAAGCAACCTACATACATACAATACACTCAATGAAATAATGTTTTACATATTATATCTACTAACAAAGACCATATTTTAGGGGGTTAAGAACTCTCCTCCTCCGTAAGTTATTCCTAGTTATGATTTTATTTTTGGAACACAACCACACAAAATTGAACCCTAGCTGGTATTCAGTCAGATAAATGTGTTGTATCCCTCCAAAAATGATAATTGCATAGAGAGATTTCGAAGGATTAACCACATTAGATTCATACTTCATAATTAACTGATCTTATTTTTTTCAAAAGAATTAACTGATCTTATTGATTAGTGAAATTAATACTCCGACTATTAACTTAATTTCTTGCCACTAGATCATCATTGATTCAGTGAAAGTTCTTGTGGAAGAGCAACTGAATTGTGATCCATCCCACAGCTCATCCACGGTTATAGTTTGTTGATTAACAACAAAATGAAATAGATTTCCCATTACCTCTCCATGTCACTTACATCCAAACTTAAAGTCTCATATGCCCACATCACACCTTTCCAAAAAAACACAAGTGGGCATGTGTCTTGACAACAAAGAATGTTTGGATTTTTTTGTATAATACTTAGCATCAACTATTTTCTTCCAAAAACTACCTCATGCCTGATTATATCTTCTAATCCAAGACCCCAAGAGATAAATGTTTAGGCCTTGTAGATTACGAATACTTATGCCTCCAACTTCTTTTTGCAAACAAGTGGAGGTCCAATTTTCTGGGGAGGCGGCAATGGTCCCCTTGACCCCGCGGAGGTCACTTTGAACAAGGGATCCTTGGTGCATCGTAACATGAAGCTACTTTTCATATAACAGATGTTCTTTGACCAAAATAGCTCTTTGCCACTTGTGGCCTATTGGGCAACTTTTAAATTTGCACGGCCTCTTTTGGGTCACAGTCATCTTGTATTGTTGGCTAGCTTGAGTCCTTAGCCTAGGATGGATAAAAAAAATGGCTAAGACATGTTCGTTGGTTTGGTTATACTCTCCCGTCCCAAAATGTAAAGCGTCCAAGGATTAATCTAAAGTTAAATCTTACTAACTTTAACCAAATATTGAAGTAAAAAAAAATTACATCCAATATCGAATGAACATATTAAGAAAATATACTTGATGGTGAATCTATTGATATTGATTCAGTATTGTAAATGTTTATATTCTTACGCATAAACTTGGTCAAACTTTAGAAATGTTGAATTTGACTAATTCTTAGGCGTCTTACATTTTGGGGCGGAGGAAGTATCAGTTAAGTAAGGTCATTCAAGATGGTTGAATTCAATGATGCTAGATAGTTTGAAAAAAAAAAACCCTTCAGGTAAATAACCCTGCTAGGCGAGTGATGTTTTGGCACATGAGAACGTATGCTCCCTTTATTTTGAAATGCATGTTAGACACATTTTGAAATGTTAAAAAATTTAAAACAAAAATTTCACACGTACATCTTCATGTGCCACACGCTCACAAAGTCGTTTTTATGAAAAACCGACTTGTCGTGTGACGTGTGTAAACAAGACAAAATTCGATGCTAAAACAAAGATTTGTCACAAGATAAATTTTGTCTTTTTCATGTAGACTACAAAAAATATCCTTTTTTCATGAAACTTGACGAACACACGTATATATTGAAGTTGTACATGTAAATGTTTTTGTTAAATTTTTTTAACACTTGAAAATATGTTTTTATGGTAGAGAGATCATACGCACCCGGGAATCGAATTGACTTTCTGTGCTAGGCCACACTATTTTGGATGACTGGACTGAATAAAAACTACCCAAACCAACTAGTGTGTTATGTATTTTAGTTTAGTCATCCAACATGGCGACCAAGAGAGGCCATAGAAGTTTATTAGTTTTCCAACATGCCACAAAGTTCAGACTTTGGAAAAGGTCCATTTAGGCCACGTACGGTGGGAGGCGCTTAGATGCACTGGTAGAAAAATGGTCTTCTGTCCAGCCCCATTAGTCGCTAAAATATAGGAACCGCGACTAATGGGGTCTTTAGTCGCGGTTCGGGTGGCGAACCGCGACTAAAGACCTGGACCCAGCGCGCTCGTTGGCCAGCTGGTGGACGGGAGGGGCTTTAGTCGCGGTTGGCCAGGCCAACCGCGACTAAAGGTCCTCAGGCCTGGTCCGAAGGCCTTTAGTCGCGGTTGGCCAACCGCGACTAAAGGCCCATCCCTATAAAAGGGCCTCAGCTGACAGCACTTAGCCATTTGGTGCCACTTCTCTTCACAAGCTTCACAAGGGGGTGTAGGTTTGCTTTTGGTTCCTCTTATGCACACAAGGTGTTTGATACCCAAGAGCATGAAACAAACATGATATGAAGTGTCGGAGCCACACTTGAGCTTCCTCATTTATTTTTTCCTCCTCGATCGCGGTTAGCAACTTGAACCTTTCATGTGTGTCATTGATAAAATATGCACGTGTGTAGTTCATTGTTTAATTTCTATTGTTTATAGCTAGTTAGTTTAACAAATGCATGATGGTTAATTATATATTTTATATTATAATAATGCAGATGAATCGGCAATGGATGTACGGTAACCGACTCTCCGGCGAGTTCACTACGGGTTTGAAAGATTTCCTCGTAGTGGCTAATGCGAACAAGCAGAAGGGTTTTGTTATCTGTCCATGTGTTGACTGTAAGAATCAGAAGGGTTACTCTTCCTCAAGAGAAGTTCACCTGCACCTGCTTCGGCACGGTTTCATGCCAAGCTATAATTGTTGGATCAAGCATGGAGAAAGAGAGGTTATAATGGAAGAAGATGAAGAAGGGGATGATTTCTTCGATGAAAACTATCTTGATCATTTCGGTGATACTTTCATGGAGGATGCTGAAGGTGAAGGGGAAGGTGAAGGGGAAGGTGAAGAAGAGGCACGTGATGAGCCCGTTGATGATCTTGGTCGGACCATTGCTGATGCACGGAGACGCTGCGAAACTGAAAAGGAGAGGGAGAATTTGGATCGCATGTTAGAGGATCACAGAAAGTCGCTGTACCCCGGATGCGATAATGGTCTGAAAAAGCTGGGCTGCACACTGGATTTGCTGAAATGGAAGGCACAGGTAGGTGTAGCTGACTCGGCATTTGAAAACTTGCTGAAAATGTTGAAGAATATGTTTCCAAAGAATAACGAGTTGCCCGCCAGTACGTACGAAGCAAAGAAGGTTGTCTGCCCTCTAGGTTTAGAGGTTCTGAAGATACATGCATGCATCAACGACTGCATCCTCTACCGCGGTGAATACGAGAATTTGAATGAATGTCCGGTATGCACTGCATTGCGTTATAAGATCAGAGGCGATGACCCTGGTGACGATGTTGAGGGCGAGAAACCCAGGAAGAGGGTTCCCGCCAAGGTGATGTGGTATGCTCCTATAATACCACGGTTGAAACGTCTGTTCAGGAACAAAGAGCATGCCAAGTTGTTGCGATGGCACAAAGAGGATCGTAAGTCGGACGGGGAGTTGAGACACCCCGCAGATGGAACGCAATGGAGAAAGATCGACAGAGAGTTCAAAGATTTTGCAGCTGACGCAAGGAACATAAGATTTGGTCTAAGTACAGATGGCATGAATCCTTTTGGCGAGCAGAGCTCCAGCCATAGCACCTGGCCCGTGACTCTATGCATCTACAACCTTCCTCCTTGGTTGTGCATGAAGCGGAAGTTCATTATGATGCCAGTACTCATCCAAGGTCTGAAGCAACCCGACAACGACATCGATGTGTACCTAAGGCCATTAGTTGATGAACTTTTACAGCTGTGGGGCAGACCTGGTGTCTGTGTGTGGGATGAGCACAAAGAAGAGGAATTTGACCTACGAGCGTTGCTTTTCGTAACCATCAACGATTGGCCTGCTCTTAGTAACCTTTCGGGACTGTCAAATAAGGGATACAATGCATGCACGCACTGCTTACATGAGACTGAAAGTGTACATTTGCCAAATTGTAAGAAGAACGTGTACCTTGGGCATCGTCGATTTCTTCCGAAAATTCATCCAGTAAGAAAGAAAGGCAAGCATTACAACGGTAAGGCAGATCACCGGCCGAAGCCTGCGGAACGCACTGGTGCTGAGGTATTTGATATGGTCAAGGATTTGAAAATCATCTTTGGAAAGGGTCCTGGCGGACAATCAGTTCCGAAGGGAGCTGACGAGCACGCAGCCATGTGGCAGAAGAAATCTATATTCTGGGAGCTAGAATATTGGAAAGTCCTAGATGTCCGCTCTGCAATCGACGTGATGCATGTTACGAAGAATATTTGCGTGAACCTCCTAAGCTTCTTGGGCGTGTATGGGAAGACAAATGATACAAAGGAAGCACGGCAGGACCAGCAACGTTTGAAAGACCCTGATGACCGGTATCCGGAATGGTTTCAAGGTCGTGCCAGCTACGCTCTGACCAAAGAAGAGAAGGTCATCTTTTTTGAATGCCTGAGCAGTATGAAGGTCCCGTCTAGATTCTCGTCCAATATAAAGGGAATAATAAACATGGCGGAGAAAAAGTTCCAAAACCTGAAGTCTCACGACTGCCACGTGATTATGACGCAATTGCTTCCGATTGCTTTGAGGGGGCTCTTGCCGGAAAATGTTCGAGTAGCCATTGTGAAGCTATGTATATTCCTCAATGCAATCTCTCGGAAGGTAATCAATCCAGAAGTTCTACCACGGTTACAGAACGATGTGGTCCAATGTCTTGTCAGTTTCGAGTTGGTGTTCCCGCCATCCTTCTTCAATATTATGACGCACCTCCTGGTTCACCTAGTCGAAGAGATTTCCATTCTCGGTCCTGTATTTCTACACAATATGTTCCCCTTCGAGAGGTTCATGGGAGTATTAAAGAAATATGTTCGTAACCGTGCTAGGCCAGAAGGAAGCATCGCCAAGGGCTATGGAAATGAGGAGGTAATTGAGTTTTGTGTTGACTTTGTTCCTGACCTTAAGCCGATTGGTCTTCCTCGATCGCAGCACGAGGGGAGACTAAGTGGAAAAGGCACGATCGGAAGGAAATCAACGATATGTATGGACGGCCATTCTATGACTGAAGCACACCACACAGTTCTAACCAATTCCAGCTTGGTGGCTCCGTACTTTGAGAAACACAAAAATATTTTACGCTTGGACAACCCGGGGAAGCCTGAATCCTGGATTAGGAAGGCCCACATGGAGACTTTCGGCAGTTGGTTGAGAAAACATTTAATGAATGACAATGATGTTGTAGATCAGCTGTACATGTTGGCCAAGACACCATCTTCGACTATAACGACTTTCCAAGGGTACGAGATAAATGGGAATACATTTTACACGATCGCCCAAGATAAAAAGAGCACCAACCAAAACAGTGGTGTCCGCTTTGATGCAGCAACTGAGAATGGGCAAAAGGTCACATATTATGGTTACATAGAGGAGATATGGGAACTTGACTATGGACCCTCCTTTAAGGTCCCTTTGTTCCGGTGCAAATGGTTCAAGCTAACAGGAGGTGGGGTAAAGGTGGACCAGCAATACGGAATGACAATGGTGGATTTCAACAATCTTGGTTACCTTGATGAACCATTCGTCCTAGCGAAAGATGTCGCTCAGGTTTTCTATGTGAAGGACATGAGTAGCAAACCGAGGAAACGGAAAGATAAGAAAACGATCAGTACATCATGCGATGATCCAAAGCGCCACATTGTTCTTTCAGGGAAAAGAAACATCGTGGGAGTGGAGGACAAGACAGACATATCAGAAGATTATAATATGTTTGCTGAAACTCCGCCCTTCAGAGTGAACACCGACCCAAGCATTAAGTTAAATGATGAGGATGCTCCATGGATACGGCACAATCGTAAGCAAGCAGGGACATAAGGGAAGAAATGATGTGTAATAATTTATTGTACCAAACTTTGTTGAATGGATCATGTGAATTATATTACCTGTGATGTGTTTGGTGTCCATTTTCGAATGATTCGAGATACCACTGATGATACATGAAATTTGGAGTGATTTAGTCATACTCCTGCCTAGGCGTATAATATGCATACTCGTAGTCTTCATAGCCGCCGCCGTTGTACTGGTAGTCGTCGCCTTCTAAGTTGCCGCCGTCGTCGTCGCTGTCGTCGGGCGGCGCTCGTGGCTCAAACTGAGGGTAGCGCAGGCGGGGGATATCGCCGGCCGTGATGTAGTCCATGACGCTCTGCAGAGTCCGGGCGTACCACCATAGCCGACGGCCGGCCTCGTGGAAGTTCCCAGGAGGCAGACCGTCCTCCTCATACCTGGCGAGCGCCCTCTCACGCCGATTGATGAAGAAGGCGTCCCAAGTATGCTGGTTATCGGGATGCCAGCGGGGATTCATCCGCTGCTCCGGCGTGAGGTCGAGGTAGTAGTGGTTCGTGATGGCCGCCCGGCGCGCAGTACCCTGAGGGACGGGAGGGACCGGCACGCCGTCAGCGCTTAGGCTCCAGCCGGCGGGGACGCGGTAGCCCGGTGGGCAAGGGTAGTTCGAGGCATAAAGCTCCTCCACCTGCTGGTAGGTTAGAGTGGGTGCGGTGGAAGCCATGAGAGAGTGATGAGAGATTGTAGAGATGTGATAATGCTGGCCAAGCCGGGCTACATATATGTAGTGACAAATGGCGGGAAAAATGGGAGCGGGAAGACAGGAGGCGGGAAGAAAGTGGCGGGAAGAAAGAGGCGGGAAAGAACTGGCGGGAAGACAGGCCGGGGAGAACTTATGGGAAGACAGAGGTGGCCGGGAAGAACTGGTGGGAAGCGGGGGGCAGGAAGACAGATGAGGGAAGAAATTGGTTTTTCTGATTTTTTGATATATTATTTGTATTTTTAACATTTTGAATTGAATTAGTTTTACTTTTCTTAATTTTTTGATATAATATTTGTATTTTTAATATTTTGAATTGAATTAGTTTTATTTTTCTGATTTTTTTGATATATTATTTGTATTTTTAACATTTTGAATTGAATTAGTTTTACTTTTCTTAATTTTTTGATATACTATTTGTATTTTTAACATTTTGAATTGAATTAGTTTTATTTTTCTGAATTTTTTTGATATATATTATTTGTATTTTTAACATTTTGAATTGAATTAGTTTTACTTTTCTTAATTTTTTGATATACTATTTGTATTTTTAACATTTTGAATTGAATTAGTTTTATTTTTCTGAATTTTTTGATATATTATTTGTATTTTTAACATTTTGAATTGAATTAGTTTTATTTTCTGAATTTTTTGATATATTATTTGTATTTTATGATTTTGAAATGAATTAGTTTTATTTTTCTGAATTTATTGATATATTATATGTATTTTTAACATTTTGAAAAAGAAAAGTAATTTGAAAAACACGCCAACCGCGACTAAAGGTCTGTGCGCGCGGGAACGAAAAACCCGGCGAAAAAAGCCTTTAGTCGCGGTTGGTCTGGCCAACCGCGACTAAAGGTACCCTTTTAGTCGCGGTTGGCGACCCCAACCGCGACTAAAGGGGGGGTCCTATATATACTGGCGGGCGCGAACGGCCGCGCCAGTTCTTCTTCTTTCCTTCGATTCGTTCTCCGCCGATCTCTGCAGCGCCTCGCCGTCGCCGTACCGCCGCACTCGAGCTCGCTGTCACCGCCTTCACTCCGTCGCCGCCCTCTCGTCACGCCGCCCCGAGCGTCCCCGCCCCGTACGTCGCCCGTCGTCGCCGCCGCCCACCGTAACGCTCGCGCGCGCGCCGGCCCCTCTGCCCCGCGTCCCCGCCGGCCCATCGACATCGTCGCCGGCGCCGCCCACCCCGGAACGTTCGCGCGCGCCGGCCGCTCTGCCCCGCGTCCCCGCCGGCCCATCGACATCGTCGTCGCCGCGCGCACCGTAGCTCGCGCGCGCCGGCCCCTCTGCCCCGCGTCCCCGCCGGCCCATCGACATCGTCGCCGGCGCCGCCGCTCGCCGTGAGAGAGAGGAGAGAGGCGGCCGCTGTGGCCGCGCGCGCGGTGAGAGAGAGAGAGGCCGCCGTGGCCGTGGCCGTGAGAGAAAGAGAGAGGCCGCCGTGGCCGCGCCCCGGCCGTTTTTTTTATTATTTTTTAGTTTTTTTATTTTTAATTTTAAAACAAAAAATAACTAAAATTTGATTTAAAAGTTTGTGTAAAAAAAGAACTAAAATTTGACTTAAAAAAACTAAAAATTGACTTAAAATTTTTGTCTCAAAAAAGAACTACAATTTGACTTAAAAAAACTAAAAATTGACTTAAAATTTTTGTCTCAAAAAAGAACTACAATTTGACTTAAAAAAGATTGTGTAAAAAAAGAACTAAAATTTGACTTAAAAAAATTAAAAATTGACTTAAAAATTTTGTCTCAAAAAAGAACTACAATTTGACTTAAAAAAGAACTAAAATTTGACTTAAATGTTTGTCTCAAAAAAGAACTAAAATTTGACTTAACCACCGCGCGTATACGGAGGGGGCAGCGAGCCCCTCGTCGCCCCCTCCGTATACGCGCAATGTTTTTTTTGGGATCGAGAGGGGGGCGGCGAGGGTTATGTGTGTTGTCCTCGGCACCGCCACTGCCCTTTCGCCACCGCCGCCCTTTCGCCACAGCCCTTTCGCCACCGCCACCGGTCTCTCAGTCACGCGGTCACTGCGAGGCGAGGTCGATCGTTCGCATATACACATCTAATACACGTCCCCCCTCTCGCCTCCCTCGTCGCCCTCTCTCTTTATATGTAGAAGAGATGTGATAATGCATATACACAATTAATTTGTTTTTACTACATGTTTTCAGGACTGACATATGGCGGACGATAGAGCTGACCCGATTATGGACAACTATGATCCGGACGCTGAAGACCATATAATGGGCATCATAAACGGCGATATTCTTTATGTGCCGACCGAACAAGAAGAAGATGATATCTCTTCTTATCTGAACCTTGACGGTGAAGATGAAGGCCGTCAGCAAGATGATGCCGAACAAACATCGATAAACGACGATCTTCAATTGGAAGTAGCAACCACCTTCGGCGCCGAGGTATATATATACATTGAGCCTCTGGTGATACAAACTAACTGATTTGAATAAATATGTGTATACTAATGCGCGCGACTCTCTTTCTTATTTTAGCCCTCGGCCGGATCGTCGAAACAATCGAGTACGTCGTCAAAGCGTGGCGCAACCAAGACGATGAAACAAGGAGAAACATGTACCATCGAGGTTGTCGACAGTGCAACCGGCAGGCCGCTGGAGCCCCGCAAGAACGCCACCAAGTTTATCAACCAATGCGGAGCCGTTGTTAGAGACAACGTCTCGATCACCATCCAGGAGTGGAATGAGCCAAAGAAGGCACGAATTGGTTTCACTTTTGTCAATAAGAGAACAAAAAAGATTGCTTGAAAAAGCTTATGGAACATTTCGTTCTACCTCCGGAATACAACAAATTCGATGAGGAGGGTAACAAGATCGAGGAAAACAAGGAGAGGAGGAGGCTAGTCAAACACTTCGCTCTTCATAAGATGGCCGACGCATTCCGGAAATTCAAGCAAAATCTAGCCCGTGACTATGTCAACGAGAACAAGACTCCGGATTTCAAAGGACAATATGAGAAACTGAAACATGATTGGCCAGAATTTGTGAAGCAAAAGAAATCGGAGCAGTTCATTCAAATATCGAAAAAAATAAGGAAAATGCGGCTAAGAAGGAGTACAATCATATTATGGGGCCAGGAGGGTATCGCCTTTGGGAGCCTAGGTGGGAGAAGATGGAGAACGAGCTGAGGGCGCGAGGAATCCGTCCAAGTACGGAGGGATGGGACCCAAGGGCCAAAAGCTGGTGGTACGGGCATGGGGGAACGCTACACCCGGAGACAGGGGAGTGTGTTTACCGGGGCAAAATGTTTAAACCCACCCAAGCCCTTATTAACGCAATGAGGGATGCTCAAGAGGGGAAGATCAAGTTCAACAGAGAGAACAACGCGCTGACAAAAGCCCTCGGGAATCCTGAACACGGAGGACGTGTACGAGGCATGGGGCACATTCCGTGGAAAATAGGGTTCTCCCAGAACGATGACCCGTACGGTTACAGAAGCCGTAAGAGAAACATGGATCGGGATGCAGATGTTGTGGCGCGGTTGGCATCGGAAATGGATGAGATGAAGAAAACCGTGAGTGTACTAGTACAAGAAAGAGATGCAGCTCGGGCGCAGCATGAAGATCATCCAGTGGATCTCGGAAGCCAGCAGCGGAGAAGCAGCGTGGCTTCCACGGAGGCCCCACCGGCTGGTACACATGCACCGACGATAGAAATTACTGCCCCGGAGTTTCCGGCGATCGAAATTACTGCACCGGAGCCTCCTCGCTACCCCGTGGACGATGTAAAGGAGATGAAAGAATGTCATCTGTATTATCCTATCGGGAACATGTCCATGAAGGTAGCCATCGGCAGTGCTTTACCATGTTTACCTGGAGCACTCTACCACAACAACCCCATTCAAGATGGCTATGCTCGTGTCACGGTGGAGGACATAGTCCAAGGGTTTGAGGACCTGGAGATTGACATTGCTACACCTGAAGGGACGAGAAGACTTGGAGATGTCAAGCGCCATATCATTCTATGGCAAAAGAAGTTTATCAAGTTTCCAGGCGAGGCGCCAAGGCCAACAAGTCCACCCCCCTACGGTGGTGGTGGCGGTGGCGGTGGTGGTGGTGGTGGTGCTTCACCTACATCTCCTTCACGTCAGCCGACGCGGCCCCCCAATTCACCTCCGGCGGGTAAGCAGCCGCCGCCCCCTAGTCCGCCCCGGGCGGGTAAGCAGATGCCGCCCCCCAATCCACCTCCGGCGAAGAAGCAGAAGCAGTCCTGGAGTATTAACCCGGACCCTTATGTACCTAAGATAACAAAGGTACCGGAGCCATCACTGAAGCCTCTCCCCACGAGGCCTTGGGAACGTAGTGCCGAGGAAGTCGACGTGGCCGCGACTGCTGATTATGAGAAATGGAAGGCGGATTGCAAAAAGAAAAGAGAGCCCGAGCCAAAGCCAGTATTTTCTGATGAGCAAAAGAAGTGGACTAAGTCATTTTTGAACACACCGTCCCAAGCCGCGAAGAATCTGCCTGACGACTATGCACGTGAACTTCGTAAGCAGGCACTCATGTTCAAGGAGAAGAAAGAGCGGGCGGAGAAGCAGGAGAAGAAAGCCTTGGAGGAGGCCGAGAAAGAATTAGAAAGTAAAAAAAGCGGGAAACGAGTTGCCCAGCTCGGGGAACAAAGTAAACAATCGATTGCCCCGCTTATAGTGAAATCCGTCGGTCCGGATGCCCCCGATATCATAGAAGCTGCGGCAGCACAGGGATTGACTGTAACGAGTGCCAGAGAACAAGCGGCCAACTTAGGTATGACTCTTCGTGAACTGTTAGGCCTTGATGAGGCGCCAGTGAAGGAGGTAGTAATTACATATGTGCCGAATGGGCCTCTCGTCGAGCCTGCGCAGGAAGAGGATCTACCTCCACAAATGACAAGTCTGCTGAAATGGTACAAGGGTTACATAAAAAATAAAAACGCCAAAGAATATATTTATGCGGAAGTTAGATATGAGCATCACTTCAAACATTACTATGTACAAATTCATCTGAGTGAATTGTTCCAGCTTTTCAATCTGCGCGAGCTCGACAAATCTATCATCAGTTGCTACGTTCTGTAAGTGATTTATTTCTACCCCATCTCGTTCATATTGCCTGCACTATATATATGTCCTAACTATATTGTTGTGTACGCTATTATATATGCAGAATGAAGATTAAGGAATGCAGAGTAAGGAACATCCTTGATGTTGGGTTCATTGACCCACACATCGTTAATGGATATGTGTTAGAGCATCACCCCGCCGGCGTGGAGGAAGACCTGTGGCAGTTTCTTACAAAGCAGGAACTCAAAAGTGATATTCTATTTCCTTACCATTTTGGGTGAGTGTTTCTGTCTTGAGCACATTCTCTTTTGTTTACTCCATGCATGGTATGTGGCCGGCTATTCGATGAGTTATGCATGACTGTGCATGTATCGTGTCCGCAGGTTCCACTGGATTCTGCTAGTAATTAAATTTGACACCTCAGAATGTCTCGTCCACGACTCTCTGACTCTGGATTCAAAGCTTTGGGGCGACATGAGAAGAATGCTGCAGAAGTAATTATTTTCATTCATTTGCTGATGAGGTCTAAGACCCCGTGTGTGGCCCGATCTCGCGGATTGACTTCGAAACCAAGGGGGGAAGATGGGAAAACGCGAGGAACACGAAGAACACGGCGATGAACACGAGGAACTCCGAGACTCACGCACACACACACCCCGATACACCCGATGCTTACCTCCGTGGCTCGATGGACCACGCCAATAGAATCTCCGAGGAAGAGACAAGCGGTAGAATTCCCCGGGGAGAGATTGGGATTGGAGAAGAAGAGCTTGGTGAGGGAGAGAGAGTATCTTGTACTAGAATCTCACTCAACAAGTTCCAAATCAACAACCAAGGTGCCTTGATTACAGAGGGATGATACCCAAGGGAGACTAAGCTCAAATTTAGGTTTGAGTTCAAAACAAGTCTAAAGAGCTAATGAGGGGTCCCAGCTACTTATATAGTCATACATGGCCAGCAAGGGCGAACAGGTACGCGAATGGATAAGTTAAGGCAGTTTGGTGGGGCATTCTCGTCAGGTCCGGTTTGGGGCCGGTCTGACCGGGCCTGGGACCGGGCCGTCCGGTCATGGGTCCGGTCGATCGGCGCAAACCGGAAAGCTGCGAAGTTTCCGGTCGTCGTCCCGTACGAGGGAGCTGGCCCGGTTTGCGCCGGTCCGACCGGGCCTATGACCGGGCGTCCGGTTGTAGGTCCGGTCCGACCGGTCCTGGACCGGCCAGCGTCCGTCTCTTCCTTGGAGCGCTTCGTGCGACGTTGGCTTTGGCTTCATGATCATCTCCATGTCCAGTTGCTTCTCTCCTTCCCTTGACCTTGGCGTCTCCTCCTCTCCGTGGTCTTGACGCGCCTTGTACCTAATGACACATAGCACGTCGGCATGAGGTAGCAATCCATCCAAAGGGGTACCAAGATCAAGGGTGGTGAGGAGCGAGTTCACCTCATCATGAAGAGCTTTGACTCGGGCTCGTGTCATCGGTCCACTTGGGGGACTTGTTGGTCTTGGTGTAGCAACGTCGGTGACCGGGGCTACATCATCTCCCCTTGGGAAAGAGTCGTCCTCGACTCTTGCACCTCCTCATCTCCATGATAGGGTGACAAGTCCGAGACGTTGAACGTGTTGCTCACCAAGTACTTGGATGTTGGTATGTCGATGACGTAAGCGTTGTCGTTGATGCGCTTGAGGACCTTGAAGGGGCCATCTCCTCTTGGCTTGAGCTTGGAGTTGCGCTCATGAGGGAACCTTTCCTTTCGGAGGTGGATCCAAACGAGGTCTCCTTCTTCGAATATCCTTGCCTTCTTCTTGGCGTTGAGGCGGTTGGCTTGACGAAGAACATGTTCTTGTATGGTTGCCCTTGTCTCTTCATGTAGTTTCTTGACGGCGGTGGCGCGCTTGTCGAAGTCCATGTTGATGCGCTCGTGGAGAGGAAGCGGAAGTATGTCGAGTGCCGTGTAAGGTTCGAAGCCATAGACGACCATGAAGGGGCTCCTTGATGTAGTCTTGTGCTTGGCGCGGTTGTAGGCGAACTCGGCGTGGGGAAGGCACTCCTCCCATGACCTCAAGTTTTTCTTCACGAGGACCCGTAGGAGGGTGGAGAGGCTTCGATTGACCACTTCCGTTTGGCCGTCCGTTTGCGGGTGCGATGATGATGAGAACAAGAGCTTGACTCCAAACTTCGCCATGATCGACTTCCAAAGATAACTCATGAACTTGACGTCTCGATCCGACACAATGCTTTGTGGTACTCCATGTAGGCGAACGATTTCCCTGAAAAACAATGAAGCAATGTGTGAAGCATCGTCGCTCTTATGGCAAGGTATGAAATGAGCCATCTTAGAGAATCTATCCACTACAACAAATATGGAATCATGACCATGCTTAGTGCGAGGCAAGCCTAGAACGAAATCCATGCTAATATCTGTCCATGGTGCATAAGGAATAGGCAATGGCATGTAAAGACCATAAGGGTTGGAGGTAGACTTAGCTTGTAAGCATGTTGTGCACCGACGGCAAAGGCGCTCCACATCTCGCTTCATCTTTGGCCAATAGTAGTGGGTTGAGAGCATGGCATATGTCTTGTCACGGCCAAAGTGGCCCATAAGACCTCCTCCATGAGACTCTTGCAAAAGCAATTTTCGAAGCGAAGACGCGGGAATGCAAATCTTGTTGGCTTTGAACAAATAGCCATCATGCAAATAGAAATCATCCACTCCTCGCTCAACGGAGCACTTCTCAAAAATGGGAGCAAAGAAAGAATCGGAAGGATAGAGTTCTTTGATCTCTTCAAGTCCCAAAACATGAAAATCCAAACGAGTTAACAAAAGGGTGTTTTTGCGGGAAAGAGCATCCGCCACAACATTGTCCTTGCCCTTCTTGTATTTGATCACATATGGGAAGGACTCAATGAACTCGACCCATTTTGCATGTCGTTTGTTCAAGTTGTGTTGGCTTTTCAAATATTTCAAGGACTCATGGTCGGAATGAATGATAAACTCTTTTGGCCAAAGGTAATGTTGCCAAACTTCAAGAACACGAACCAAAGCGTAGAGCTCCTTGTCATATATAGGATAGTTGAGGCGTGCGCCATCTAACTTCTCACTATAGTATGCCACGGGTTTGCCCTCTTGCATAAGAACACCACCGATACCAAGCCCACTTGCATCACACTCAATCTCAAAAGTTTTGGCAAAATTTGGAAGAACAAGAAGTGGAGCTTCGGTAAGGCGTTTCTTCAACTCATCAAAAGCATTTTGTTGGGCCTTGCCCCAAACAAACGGAACATTCTTCTTGGTAAGCTCATTCAAAGGGCAAGCAATGGTGCTAAAGTCTTTGACAAAGCGGCGGTAAAACCCGGCAAGTCCATGGAAGCTTCGGACTTGGCCAACATTTGTAGGGGTAGGCCAATTATGGATGGCCTCCACCTTGGAAGAATCAACTTCAATCCCATTAGCGGAAACCACAAAACCAAGAAAAACCAATTTGTTTTGAGCGAATGTGCACTTGGGAAGGTTAGCATAAAGCTTTTCATGGCGCAAGATGCACAAGACTTCTCTCACATGTTGCACATGGTCCTCGAGGTTTTTGCTATAAATAAGAATATCATCGAAGTAGACAACCACGCTCTTGCCAATGAGAGGACGCAAGATGTGATTCATGAGGCGCATGAAAGTAGATGGTGCATTGGAAAGACCGAAAGGCATAACGAGCCATTCATATAGACCGAGTTTGGTCTTGAATGCCGTTTTCCATTCATCACCAATAGCCATGCGGATTTGATGGTAACCACTTCGCAAATCGACTTTAGAGAAAATCGTGGCACCACTAAGTTCATCAAGCATGTCATCTAAACGCGGAATGGGATGGCGGTAACGGACGGTAATGGCATTGATGGGGCGACAATCCATACACATCCGTTGCGTCTCATCCGGTTTAGGCACAAGAATCACGGGAACCGCACAAGGGCTAAGGCTTTCTCGGACGTACCCTTTTGCGAGGAGATCTTGAATTTGGCGATTGATCTCCTTGGTCTCTTCGGGATTGGTGCGGTAGGCGGCACGGTTTGGGAGCGGAGCGCCGGGTATGAGGTCGATGCGGTGTTCTATGCCGCGGAGTGGTGGTAGTCCATGAGGGAGCTCGTCGGGGAAGACGTCTTGAAATTCCTGCAAAAGAGACAACAAAGACGGAGGAATGTTGGTTAAGTCGTTAATCTCCGACGAGGGTCCCTTGCATATGAGCACATAGTGCAATATGGTGGATGGGTTCTCTTGTAGCTCTCTCCACTCACTCTTGGTGGCTAGAAGGACACTCTTGGACTCACTCATATATGGCTTGTGGCGCTCACTATCTTTGTGGTGGGTCGCTCCCTCACCTCTCATCTCACTATGGTGGGTGCGGAGTTGTGCCCTCGCTAAAGCCTTCGCATTATCCGCGATGATTTGGCTAGGAGTCATCGGGCGCAACTCGAACTTCTTGTCGTTGACCTTGAAGGTGTATGTGTTGGAGAGTCCATCATGTATAGCCTTCTTGTCATATTGCCAAGGGCGGCCAAGCAACATGTGGCACACCGTCATGGGTACCACGTCACACTCGATAGTGTCCTCATAAGGGCCGATCTTGAAGTTGACGGTGACGGTATGTTGTATCTTGACGTTGCCCTTGTCACTCAACCATTGGATATGGTAGGGGTGAGGATGCTTGCGGAGAGTAAGGTGGAGCTTCTCACACAACTCGGTGCTTGCAAGGTTATGGCAACTTCCACCATCTATGATGACCTTGATCGACTTGCCACCAATTCCGGCACGGGTTTGGAAGATGTTGCACCGTTGGTCTTCCATAGCATGAGGTTGTGTGGTTAGCACTCTTGTGACCACAAGTGAGGGACTTGGGTCATGCTCACATAAGAGAGGATCTTCTCCACTATCTTGTTCATAAGCTTCTTCACTTGCCACGGCGGCTTGCACAAGGGCTTCATATTCATCCTCATCAAGAGTCTCGATGTCGCCATTCTCCATAGTGATCATGACCTTGGTGTTCTTGCACTCAAACGATTTGTGACCTTGGGTGCCACACTTGAAGCAAGTGACACTAGAGGGTCCCGTGGATGCCTTAGAGGAGGCGGTGGAGGAGACCGTTTGCTTCATTCGACTTTGGATAGTCGGCTTCTTGGAAGGTGTAGAGGATGCGTCGGCCTTGGCACTTGTAGCATAAGGAGTTGATGTAGTATGAGGAGTCGATGTAGCGAGCTTGGAGGAGAAATAGGACTTGGCCTTGGAGTACTTGATGTCCTCAATCACTTGGCGCTCGGCCTTCGATGCTTGGTGGACTAGCTCAACCATGTTGGAGTAAGGTTGGAACTCGACAATCCTCTTGATGGGATAAGTAAGGCCATTGAAGAAGCGAGCAATGGTTTGCTCCTCGGATTCTTGGATGTTGGCTCGCATCATAGTGAGCTCCATCTCCTTGTAGAACTCCTCAACGGTTTTGGTGCCTTGCTTCAAGTTTTGGAGCTTGTTGAAGAGGTCTTTCATGTAGTGCTTTGGGACAAAGCGAGCATGCATCTCCTTTTTCATATCTTCCCAAGTGTCAATTGGAGGTTCACCCTTCTCTTCTCGGAGAGTGAGGACTTGCTCCCACCAAGTGTTGGCGTAGTCTTCAAACTCGAGTGATGCCATAGCCACTTTCTTGGCACCGGAGTAGTTGTGGATGCGGAAGATCTTGTCCACCTTGAGTGCCCATGAGAGGTAAGCTTCAAGGCGTCGTCTTCACCTTTGAACTTGGGCATGTTGAACTTGAGCTTGCCATACATGTTCTCTTCATCCTCCAAGTTTCTTCTACGAGGAGGGGCGCCGTCAACTCTTGCGGCTAGAGGTGGAATAGGAGGTCTTCTACGGCCAACCATAGCATTGGGTTGGTGGTGGAGTTGAACACTTGCTTCACTTGGTTCACGGTGAGGATGTGGTTGAAGATCTTGTCGCGGTTGAGGACGATGCTCAATGTTGGGTCTCTCATCTTGATCATGGTGAGGCTCTCCTCGGCCACGTTGGTCATGGTGAGGGTGGCGACGAAGATCTCGCCGAGGTGGATCTTGAGGATCTTGGTCTTGGGGATGGCCATCACGCCCATGGTGAGCATGGCGATCCGCTTGGTGACGATCTTGTTGAAGGCCTTGAGCTTGTGGAGGACGCTCATGCGGACGAGCATGGCGATGTATTTCTCCACGCCTAGAGTTGGAGCGGGAGTCTTCATGACGAGCATGTGAGCGATGAGGTCGATGATGGTCTTCACGCCTTGAGGAGGAGCTTGGGGACGAAAGGCCACCATGAGAGTAATGGTCTTCATGCCTTGAGGAAGAGCTTGATGAAGAGGAAGTAGAGCGGTGTCGACGATGGCGACCCAAGTTGGTGATGGCGCGCTCGAGGCTATCCATGCGCCGCTCCATGTTGGCATCATTGGCCGCCATTTGGCCATTCAAGTTGTCCGTAGCTTCACGAAGAAGGGCCAAGTCTTGGTTGACGGTGGAGAAGTTGTGAGCCACCTCATTGTATTGCTCATCGATGCGCGTCTCGAAGAGAGAGAGTTGCTCCTTGAACTCTTGTCGTTGCGTCCATAGGTTGTGTTGAGTAGCCAACCTCTCGGTGTTGCGAAGGATCTCTTCATCCCTATTGGTATCTCCGGTCCTATCCATGATGCAAAGACAAGAACTATGTTGTGTATGTTAGTGGAAGGAGACTACCTCGTACCCTTACCAAGGTAAGATAGTATTGAGGCAATCCACCAAACCGAAAGCAAGATCAAGTGTATCGGGGACACACGCAAAACCACACGCAAAAGCTAGCAAATATGGTGTTAGGCGAGTGTAGTGGAAAGCCAAAAGACAAATCCAAGATCGAGTATGTTGTCAAAAGTGGGTGAGGTCCAAAAATCCAAATGTCAATGTGAAGATCACTATAAACACGGAAAAAGATGTGGAACACACACACGAGATAAACGGGGTTAGTGCAACCAAAAGTGAGCGGAAAAGTGTATGTATAAGTGCTCGGTGTCACACTAACACAAGGAGAGCCAAAGCTTTGGTTGCAAAGGAAGAGACAACAAGATTCACACGTGGCCTCTCTTCTCCTATCTCTCTTTGCTTAAAAGCTTTTTCTCTTTTGTATATGGCGGCACTTGCACTCGTTTGTATCTTTGGTGGCACGTGGACACTTTGTATGTATGGGCGTATGGATGTATGGATGTATGGATGTATGGTGCTACTCGCACTCTTTTTGTGTTTTTGGGGCTTTTTGACGCACTATGTTAGCGTTAGCCTCGCTTTTGCTATCTTGCCACACGAGTGTTTGCTTGGGTGCCTTACTCAACGCGACACACACACCTCACAATGCGGGGCCACGTGCAATGTCTCGCAACACTAAACAAGCAATGCTCGATGGGATAGATCGCAAAAGGAAGAGGGGTTACAAGGTGACCTGCAAGTTATACCTGCGATGATGGTGTTGGTGGTGGTGGTGGTGGTGGAGATCGCCGGAAGTCGAGGTCGAAGGAGGACGCGAGGAGGCGTCCGGTGCGGGGTCCGGTTGGACCGGCTCTGGACCGGCCTGTCCGGTTGCCGCCTCGGCCGACCGGGTTTTGTGCTGGCCCGTCCGTCTGTGGCCCGGTTGACCGGGCCGAAACCGGGTTTCGCGGGATGAAGCTTTCTCTCCTGTTCTTCACGAAAACCAAGCCAAATCGACCAAATCGAAGGGAAACGATGGAATTGGAGGCTACAAGTTGGGGAAATAGTAGATCAAGCACAACAACACCAGATCCACGGACCAAAACCACTCAAAACGCAACCAAATCACAGATCGGTCAAGAGGCAATTTAGGGCTATTTTTGGGGATTTTTTGGAAAATTTTCTAGGGACGAAATCGGGTGGGTGGGAGGTCAAATCCGCGGTAACCAAGAGCTGCTGATACCATATGATGAGGTCTAAGACCCCGTGTGTGGCCCGATCTCGCGGATTGACTTCGAAACCAAGGGGGAAGATGGGAAAACGCGAGGAACACGAAGAACACGGCGATGAACACGAGGAACTCCGAGACTCACGCACACACACACCCCGATACACCCGATGCTTACCTCCGTGGCTCGATGGACCACGCCAATAGAATCTCCGAGGAAGAGACACGCGGTAGAATTCCCCGGGGAGAGATTGGGATTGGAGAAGAAGAGCTTGGTGAGGGAGAGAGAGTATCTTGTACTAGAATCTCACTCAACAAGTTCCAAATCAACAACCAAGGTGCCTTGATTACAGAGGGATGATACCCAAGGGAGACTAAGCTCAAATTTAGGTTTGAGTTCAAAACAAGTCTAAAGAGCTAATGAGGGGTCCCAGCTACTTATATAGTCATACATGGCCAGCAAGGGCGAACAGGTACGCGAATGGATAAGTTAAGGCAGTTTGGTGGGGCATTCTCGTCAGGTCCGGTTTGGGGCCGGTCTGACCGGGCCTGGGACCGGGCCGTCCGGTCATGGGTCCGGTCGACCGGGCGCAAACCGGAAACTCGCGAAGTTTCCGGTCGTCGTCCGGTACGAGGGAGCTGGCCCGGTTTGCGCCCGGTCGACCGGGCCTATGACCGGGGCGTCCGGTTGTAGGTCCGGTCTGACCGGGTCCTGGACCGGCCAGCGTCCGTCTCTTCCTTGGAGCGCTTCGTGCGACGTTGGCTTTGGCTTCATGATCATCTCCATGTCCAGTTGCTTCTCTCCTTCCCTTGACCTTGGCGTCTCCTCCTCTCCGTGGTCTTGACGCGCCTTGTACCTAATGACACATAGCACGTCGGCATGAGGTAGCAATCCATCCAAAGGGGTACCAAGATCAAGGGTGGTGAGGAGCGAGTTCACCTCATCATGAAGAGCTTTGACTCGGGCTCGTGTCATCGGTCCACTTGGGGGACTTGTTGGTCTTGGTGTAGCAACGTCGGTGACCGGGGCTACATCATTTGCGCTCTATATCGATCGGCCTATTTCGTTCATTTCCTAATATCAAGTAACTAATAACTCTCTTGTTCATTTAATTTTCTTTGCCTCGTAGGGTTTGGAGACGGTTCTCAGATGAAAGGGTCGGTGAATTCAAAAAAGAGCTACATTTCATGCGGTCAATGGCTAAGAATGGTGGCGATATTCAGCCAGCGGGGACCAATCTATGTGGATACTATGTCTGTGAGATGATCCGGAGATACACCTCTGAGCGGGTTCCGAGTGATAACAATGAGAAGAGGAATAACCTCCGGAAGATGCTTAGTCCAGAAGCTCGCTTCCGACCACTTCAAGATGAACTAGCTGGATGGTTCACGAGGGAAGTCCTCCATCCTAAAGGAGAACACTATTACGAGGACGTAGAACTTCATATGCATTAAATTATGTATGGAAACTTGTTCAAAATTGTATATGGTCATCCGATGATATTGAATATATATTGTATATTCCTCTTGAATTCTTTTCGGTTCTAATTTCAAATTTGTTTGAAATTGTACATTCATATGCATGTATGTAGTACCGTAGAATATGTGAAACTCCTTCAAAATTAAAATAAAGCACAAAAGAAATAAAACAATACCAATTAAAAAGAAAACAGGTTTAGGGGGGCTAAAACCCTAAACCTGCGGCGGCCTTTAGTCGCGGTTGGCCAGAAGAACCGCGACTAAAGGTCCTCCGCCCCGACGGTCGCCTGGCGCCCACGTGGACGGGCCTTTAGTCGCGGTTCGTAAGCAACCGTGACTAAAGGGGGGCCTTTAGTCGCGCTTATTTGGTCGCGGTTGCGCAACCACGACTAATGGCAGTTGCGAACCGCGACCAAAAGCCCTTTTTTTTCCACCAGTGATGGATGTTTAAGAAAATAAACCAAGCATTTTGTTAAACGTCAGTGCTCATTTATACATGAGAAATGCTTAGTTAGGCACATCTGTCTAGTAGAAATAAGCACCGGTTCTTATAGAAAAAAAAACGATTTATATTTTAATCACCCCTCTAAACACCTCCTATTGTACGTGCTCTTAGGTGAAAGAAGTCCAGATGCTCATGCACTCACTTGGCATCAAAGATAGGAAAATCTGGCCTATGGTGTGCCGATCCACTGGATCCTACGAGGTAAGATCACGGAGACATGAGTACTGGAGCATACTATGTAGCAGCAGTTGAACGTTGAAGTGACGGAAACTGTCGCCGGCGCGCTCACTCCGATCGCTTGGCCAGTGTGCATGCGGAATTGGCAGCCGGGTAGATGGCCGCCCTGTTTGGTCCGTGTGGCGTGGAAGAGAATCGATAGGCACGCAGGATGGTACGCGCGGTGGTACGAGAGCAATAAGTGCGGACGTGCACCCACTCGTGCGTGCAGGTGCAGGTACGTGTGCAGTGCAGGCGGCCATGGCGGACGTACTCTGCCCGGCTCATGTGGCTCTGACGCTGCTGACCATCGCGTCGACGTGTCTCCCCTCCTCTCCTCTGTGCCAGGGTGTGCGGTGTGCCGTGCCGGGCCAAAAGCGGGTGGCGCGGTCAGTGCTCCTGCAGGTGTGCACCAACGCACGCATGGATGCCGCGACACATCCCCCGGCCCCCGGGATCCTCCCAGCGAGGCTGCCAAGTGCCGGTTGGAGAAAAGATTAATCCGTATAAAACCTAGAAAGCCATTGTTTTGTAATTTACATGCATGCTACATTTTCATTAATTTTTTATTCTTAAGTATGTCGTCGATTCGCAGCGTTGGCGTCAAATAGATCATCATTTTATTCTGTCATCTGTAAAATTTGGAGTCGGAATCGTACCTGAATGGACTGAAGAAGCTGTAAACGAAGCAAGAAATTTTCTTTTTTTGCAGCGAGAGCTAAGACATATATTTCATACAGTATATGGTTCTTTACATGCAAGGTGTATTTTGTTTGTTTCATTAATACATAATTAGGTGAATTATCATATTTTTAGCTCGGTACTAAGTAGAAAAAAGGAGGGAAATACAAAGAAAATTGAATATGAAACACGAATATAAATTAAAATAATAAAGGATAGACTATATAAATAAAAATGACAATAGAGAAAAAAAAGCAACTCAAAAAAAAGGAAAGGAAAAGGTAACCCGCCTTGGGTTTCGTTTAGCCTGTGAGTTTTGACTGTTTTTTCAGTGTATATTCCAAGGACAATTAGATAAGTGCCCGTGAGTTCACTCTGCGAGTTGTTTGGCTGAAAAGTATTCAATCGAGTAATACCGAGTTTTGGCCCGAAAACTCGTGGAGTCAAAAGGGGATCAAGATGGAGGTTCCCCTAGCGTTTTTTACGCTCGGCGGCGCGACAAACTACACAGCGCGCGCTAGCAGATCTTCATAGTGCAAATATAGGTGCTCTCCCGCCCGTGCACGGCCTATGATTCGCGGCGAAGGCGAGCCCGTGGCCTGTCGGTCACGTACGCGCGCACTAGGCCGAACCGTTTCCCTCGGCCCACTCGACCCAACATTCTTCTCAGCCGGCTCCCCTCTCTACTACTCTCTACTCTCCCCGGCCGCCGCCGCGTCCTCTCCTCTCCACCCGCCGCCGGCAGATGCGCGCCATCGCACGTGCAGCGTCGCTCCTGCGCCGCGCCGTCGACTGCCCGCCGCAGCTCGGCGCCATCGTCCGCGACGCCCCGCTCGTCAGCAAGGTATGGCTCTGGCACCCCCTGCTACCCATTTCCCCGCGCCACCTCACATCGGTTCTCCGTCAGGCTAAATGCGATGGTCTCCGCCAGTTCGAATACATGACGCCGGCGTTTGGCTAGCTGGATAGGCAGGGTTTACGTCTTACGAGGGGTTTGAAAACTAATGATTCGGGCGCGGACGCCCGTGGGGATGGCCGGGTACCACATCGTGTACACAATGTGTGCAGAGTTTATAGTTGGTCGCTTCCAGCTTGTAAATGGGGTATTTTTTATTCAGTTGATTGAGGTTAGGCGTGAGTGTGATCTTGATTGAGGTTAGGCGTGAGTGTGATCTTGCCGCAGTACTTGCCAATCCAGATAGGGTAACATAACTCAGTATGTGCTTTCTGTGATTTGGTTCGTCGACAAATACATGATGTAATTTTTAGCCCCAACCCCGTTCTCTCCCTTTGCTACAGTAAGCTCTTGGTTTGAGAGTCGCTTCCTCCGCTCCGGGCCAAACCGAAGCCTTCGCCGGCGGTGATGCCGTCCGGAGATGGTTGAGGCGAGGTGCCGGGCTTTGTAGAGTAGGTTTTAGATCTAACTTTCTGTGTAGTTCGTCCTTTATGGCGTGTCGAAGTAGGATACTGGATCTCGCCCGCCAGATCTGGTACGTCCTGCTTCTCGTCTTCTTAGCTGCACGGCTCTGGTGGCAGGAGTTGTGGCTGGCAGGGAGGCTGAGGGCAGGCATCTTCGTCAATAAGGCTGGTTGTTCGAGCTATGCCGATCTGGTGGTCTGGCACGCCACCCGGCGGTCGTTTCTGAGTTCCTCCGGTGTGCTTCCATGGAGGAAGGCACAAGAGGAGATTTCTGGTGCGGGCTCTGTCAATAAGTGTCGCTTCTTCTTGGTAAGGGACCTCGACGCGGTGATGATTCCTCTGGCCGGCCATGGAGGCGAGGGGGGGAGGCAAACCGTCCAGATGGTTTCCAGATCAGGAGGATGCTGGGGATGTTCATCGCTGCATCCTGGAGTTCATCACATGGCAGTCACGTTTTGCTGCCATGACTCTTGGCTGAAAAGACAGCCGCTCCAGACGCCCATGGCGTCGTTTCAACCTCCAAGACGGAGGCCATTTGAAGAATTCCTGCCGGCGTTCAAAGCACTTGCTGCCCCAAGTGGTTGTGTCCCCGGAGCTGGCAAGGGCGGCAGGCGATGGAATTCTTGCTACGGTGGTGGAGAAGAAGGACCCAATTGTTTTTCATGTAATTTGTGTAGGGTCTTTTCTGTAAAATTCGAGGACTGCTTTGTACTTTTCTTTTTCTCTGGTATCCTCTGTATCTTGTACCCCCACCAACAGAAATGAAGCAGCTAGGCCTTCCGGGCCCTCCCCTTGTTCAAAAAAAAAAAAAAAAAAAAAGACAAATACATGATGTGGCCTCTGATCCTGTTTTTATGTATGGTCCGATTTCTCCAGTTCTAAGCTAATAGACATATTAAAAGTTTGTTCCATTCCAGTTTACATGCTAATGCAACATTGTGTTCTTGTTGAGTACTTATTAGTTACTGATGGGAAGTAGGAAAAATACTGACTGTACCAATAGCCTTAAGTGGTACAAGATTACGTGATGGCATGGTTCCACAAATAATCAATTCAAGGGTTGGCGCATTATCTAGTTGTATTATATAAGTATCCGGTAGATAAAGCCATTTTCACATCACAATGCAAATTGCAATTTATTCAGTTGATTTGTTTCAAATGGAACTATTCACATACATTGATGTTTTCTCACTTATAGATGTTGCACCAGTTGTGTCTGATTTTGGTTGCTTATCTTCCCCATACTTGACTTGCTTAATCTCCTAAAAGTTAGGTTGCACCATATAGGATGATATATGCAATAATACCGAATCTATGATGTGCTCAACCTTATGGGGCATTTGATTTCTGATACTGTAGACATTTCACTGTCATTTAAGCACCGTTATTGGTTTGTTAGGACTCCAAGAACGTAATTTGTTTCAAATTCAAATAGCAATCATGGGTAACGTTAAAAAAAAGATGATATTCTTTATCTCTTTAGTTATTAAGTCTCTTTGCCATGTTTGATGGCGTGTACTTCTAGTTCTGCCTTCTGAGATAGCTTTCTTTCCTGCAGATATTGCCAAATGTCTACTTCAATCGGTACTCTACTCATTTAGCTCCTGCAAATGAGGTGCTGATTCCACCGGAACTTCTATCTAGCAAGAGTGTTTGGACCCCAGACCGAGAGCTAGGTGTGTTTCTAGTATTCCTTATCCATTTGCTGCTATCACAATGCTGTTTCTGAGCGACCTGTGCAATATTTTATTTAGTCGATAGAGATCTTTTAGTTGACTCTGTATTCTTAATTGATTAAAAATAGCTTTATTTAATCTTCACAAGATTTGCCATGTTGGACTTCACTCTTTAGGTTGTACAATTGTATCATAATTGGCTAATGGAAAGCTATATGATTTTCAAATTATGCTGAGCTGTAAGTAATCATAATATTTTGTTACAGGGCAGTATGAGGACCTAGTAGGTAGAGTAACAAACTTCCATAATGAGGACAAGGGATTCATGGTTTTGGATGGTGATGTTTTTGATGTTCCAATTAGGAAGGATATTGTTCACAGAGTAGTAAGGTGGCAACTTGCTAAAAGGCAACAGGTACACACTATGATCTTTTCTCTTCTTTTGATTGTCTACAGCTTTCAAGCCTCCCAAGTCATGTGATCTATTGTATAATGTGTTAGTGTAATATCAGTTACTTCCTTCAGCTCAGATATTTAAGTTGTATGTAACTTTCTAGAATGTTTTTGTGGCACCTTTGATAATTGCACTAGCTGTCTTTCACAGGGGACACACTCAACTAAAACTATCAGTGAAGTGAGTGGCACGGGAAGAAAGCCTTACAAGCAAAAAGGAACTGGAAGAGCACGCCATGGAACGCTGCGTGGTTGTCAGGTTATACCACGCTATCTTAACAGTACATCATTCGTATAATGTTAGATATCTTTTCTTGTTCAGGCTCCAACTAAACTAATATTCAAACTGAAACAGTTTCGAGGTGGTGCGACCATGCATGGCCCTAAACCACGAAGTCATGCATTCAAGCTGCAAAAGAAAGTACGACGCCTAGGACTTAAAATAGCGTTGTCTGCCCGAACAGCTGAGGGGAAGGTATCTGCTGCCTCACTAAATCAATGTGTCTTCTTGATGATGTTGTTTCTAGTTAGCTCCTGCCTTATGCCTACATATATATTTGTGCTACAAAATGTTTTTTTGTATTTAATCATGGAGCCTGGTTTGGTAGTTCAGTTCAGGCTTCAGCAATAATCGTGTATTTTTAGCTAGAGCTATGCAGACATTGCTGTGCTATTTCACAAGCTGTTGATCAGCATGTCACTGGCAGGTGCCCAAAGGAACTGTTTTGCTATTTTTTATGCTTTCTAGATCCTTTCACTATACTTTATTTACACCTTATAGATTCTTCCTGAAGTACAGGAAGCGGGCTAACAACTTAGTACAGAAGACAGTTTACTAGTTCTGCCTACTATACTTTATACTAGTTCTATATGGAGCAGAACTATTGGTGGTTTACTAATTCTGCTGACTTAGTATGTGTTTGTAGAATGGTTTTCTATGAGTGCCTTGTTTACTTGATGGTCAACTTAATGGTATTAAGATCAAGTCAGATTACAAGAATCTCTTCTACATTAAGTTTTAAATTATTGCTTACTAGATTTCAGATTGAAGTGACATTGTTTGCATGTCTTCCTGAAAGAGTGAAAGCTTATTGAAGTTTATTGAGCAATATAACAGTAAAACATGCAAGCTTTCGGAGATTGAGATTTTTCTGGTGCTGCTCCCGTAAATTCTCCAGCACACTAAGTTGGACAGCAACCTTTACATATTTATCCTGCACACAAAAGTCGGTCCATATTTCTCCATTTGACTCCATTCTTCGTAGTAAATATGTATACACCGAAAGTTCACCTGAGCATGTTTTCTTATAGCTCTGCATCTTTGAGGACTTGGAAGTCCCTAGCCACAAGACGAAAAACATTGTGCAGTACATAAAGCAGATGGACGATACGAAGGTCTTGTTGGTGGATGGAGGCGACATTGATAAGAAGTTGAAGCTAGCAACTCAAAATCTTCACTATGTGAATGTCATCCCATCCATTGTAAGTGGCTCAGAATCTCAGCAGCTGAATGCGGAACAATGAAGATATTCATGTTGTAGTTTTGCTGCCAGAACTTTTGGACCCAAGCAGATCGTGCTGATGTTTATTTACATCTTTGAATGCAGGGCCTCAATGTCTACAGCATCCTGCAGCATGACACCATTGTGATGACTCGAGACGCCATCAACAGAATCGTCGAGCGGATGCACACCCCCATCAGCCGCTAGGAAGCAGGGCTTTAGATCCCACACACTGCTTTGTTTCAAATGCTTTGCTCCCCTAAGCTCCCATGCCGCAACTTTGCGCTGCACTGGTGAAAGAAAGTAGCTGTGACAGCATTTTTGTATCTTCTCAAAATGCTACACTTGCATGAGCTAGTTGTTCCAACAGCCTGAAATTCTGCTGAATGTAATGTGCCAAAGTAGGTATCGATGCATGCCACCCTTAGTAGGATACTCAATAAACGAAGTATATCTTTGTCTGAAAAACTCGGGATTTAAATCAAAGTGGTTTGCAATCGATTGCCGTTGGGATTTTTCCTTGTGTTGATATATCATACTGTTTGATTGAGGCATGAATGAAGTTGTGAAATCATGGCATACAAACAACGTTGCAACTGTTTGTGTGTGCTAACTTTTTGTTGCTACGCTTCTGTCCCTGTAATAACTGTATTCTTGTTTATGTTGTGGTACGGAAGTTGTGTCCACATCCGCATCTTCAACAAAATATTTGTGGTGTAATCGTGGACAACCCTGCTCTAAACAAGGCGACCCATGATATGTCGACACAGATCGATGGGCTCTGGAATCTGGACAGGATACGTACGTGGATGCATATGTCGACGAAAACGATCTCAACTTGGCGGCTTTTGCTCTACCGGCTCCGGATTAGATTTATGATACACGAGTCCTGTGGTAGCGATTGAGTTCGAGCTGCTCCGGCAGATGTGAGTGGGATGAAGCTTTGCCACGGCTTGCCTTTGTCACACGTACGCCAACCTAATCACGCCGGCCGTGAGCTGGTTAAGCTGTACCATGCGTCATCCGTGTCCATCATCCAATGGGACATACTCCTTAGTTAAAACTAGGAAGTTTGCGGCGCGGCGCACGTCGCGCCTGTGCTGTCTATGGTGCGGCATTATTTTTTTAAAAATGACATTTTCTAGGTTTAACATTGCGGGATTCCTTTTCAGAAACAGCTGAAAAAACATCTAAAACTTAATCGCTCCCTTGGTATCCATATCGTTGGTTACAATTTTGTAGAAATAATATAATATTTGGGTTGCTGAAGTACCGTCAAAGTGCGGCGGATGGTTAAGTGCTTTTATTTCTAGATGGTTGGTTAAAATATTATAGAAATAAAACAATATCTGGGTTTGCTGAAGTACCCCAGAAGTGAAAAATAGGCGGCGGATGGTGGAGTGGTTTTGTGGGAGTTAGAGATTTTTGGAATACAATAGAAGAAGACAATAGTATTTTCCCCATGTAAAATGGACAACGGGTGGTGGACAAAATATATTTTCTTGGTCGTAGCATGGATAAACATGGTAATATTTTTCCTAGGTAAAATAGGCCGCGAATTTTGGAGCACTTATTTTCCGAAAAGGAGTAGTATGTATTCTCGAGAAAATAAATATTTTTAAGAATATGCATTAATACTTTTCTGGATAAAAGAATCTACGAACGATAAAACAATTTTTTTTTAGAGTAGAGCTGCGGAAGACCTAATGCCAGAGAATTGGGTTGAAACGTTGATGAAGACATGCTTTTGAGAAATTACTGTTGCGAAATTAGCGGTGTTAACTACTGTTAGTGCTTTTATTTCTAGATGGTTGGTTAAAATATTATAGAAATAAAACAATATCTGGGTTGCTGAAGTACCCCAGAAGTGAAAAATAGGCGGCGGATGGTGGAGTGCTTTTGTGGGAGTTAGAGATTTTTGGAATACAATAGAAGAAGACAATAGTATTTTCCCCATGTAAAATGGACAACGGGTGGTGGACAAATATATTTTCTTCGTGGTACCATGGATAAACATGGTAATATTTTTCCTAGGTAAAATAGGCCGCGAATTTTGGAGCACTTATTTTCCGAAAAAGGAGTAGTATGTATTCTCGAGAAAATAAATATTTTTAAGAGTATGCATTAATACTTTTCTGGATAAAAGAATCTACAAACGATAAAACAATTTTTTTTAGAGTAGAGCTGCGGAAGACCTAAGAGCATCTCCAACAGACGCGCTAAATCGCGGCGCGCTATACCGGCGATTGGGCGCGCTGTATATCGCTGGTGCGCGGCATAGCGAATTTGCCTCCGGCAGAGGCTCTATTTTGCAGCGCGCGTTGGTGTGCGAAAAACGCACCTCCGGCAGAGGCTCTATTTTGCAGCGCGCGCGTCACAAACTGCTAATCCGACCGTTTTTTTTTTTTGAAAATTCATCAAACGAACTATGAAAATATGATCGAAAATACGAATATATTTTAAAAGTGCAACGATACAATGCGACATTTAAACGAAAATACTAAAATAAACTACTCCTCCGACTGGTCGTCGGACTCCCAGTCGAAGTCGGAGCTGCTCAGTGTCGTGTCCAACACCGGCGTCGACGTCGTCGTCCACTGGAAGTCGGAGGAGGAGGAGGAGAGGACGATGGTCGACGGCCCTGCGCCGTTCTTCTTTTCCTCCTTCCTCCTCGCCGCCGCCTCGGCCCTCGCCTTCTTCCTCGCAGCGGACTCGGCGCGGCGCTTCTCGCGGCTTGCCTTTTTCTTCGCTTTCATCGCCGCCTTCTCCTCCTCCTTCTGCGCGTAGAAGGCCTCCATGGCGGCAACGTCCTCGGGGAAGCGGCGCGCCCATTCGAGGCGCAGCGCCTCGTCGCGCTCGGCGATGAGGAGGCGCTGCTCCAGCTCCCGATGTCGGCGCTGCTGTTCGCGCGTGATCAGCGGCGGCGGCGGCGCCAGCATCTCCGCTTGCTCCCGCGTGAAGACGTCGTGGAAGTTCATCGTCCGCCGGGAGCGGCCGAGCCGCCAGGCGACGGCGTCGTACGCCCGCGCCGCCTCGTGCGCGGTGTCGAACGTGCCAAGGCGGATCCGCTCCTCGCCGGAGCGGATTTCCGCGTCGAACCGGCCGCTCGGCCGCGCTCGGACACCGTGGTAGCCGGAGGAGGGGCGGCGGCGCGGAGGCATCTCGCGGAGGCGGCGCGGTCGGAGGCGGAGCGGTCGGAGGTGGAGCGGCGCGGGAGGGAGAGAGGCGAGGAGGGAGACAGACGCGTGGAGGAAGTGGCAGTTGGCGTGTTTATAGCGCGCGCGGCAGCGCACGCGGCAAGTTTCCCGCGCGGGATAGCGCGAAAGCGCGCGTGCGGCAAATTTTTTATAGCGCGCGCCTTTTTCCCGCCTCCGCTGGAGCAGCGCGACAGCGCCCGCGCGCGGCAAACCGGCGGTTTTTTTTGCCACGCGGAGCTTTTAGCGTGTCTGTTGGAGATGCTCTAACGCCAGAGAATTGGGTTGAAACGTTGATGAAGACATGCTTTTGAGAAATTACTGTTGCGAAATTAGCGGTGCTAACTACTGTTAGATAAGAAACTCCCCTTAGGAAATTATTGTTAGATAGCTGACGTCTGTGTACTAAAATAAAAAATGAAGATTTGTACAGCTAAATTACTTTAAAAAATTGGTACTTAACGACCCTAAAAAACACACTGTTAAATAGCTGACGTAAAAAAACATGGACGATGCAAGCAAATTATTGTGTAACCTGAAAATTTAATGCATAACTGACTGTAAAAATTATCAAGTAAATTGCTGGGAAAAAACAAAAATAAAGTAATGTGAAAAGAGCAAAAAAAATCCCAGTACACTGTTCATGTGTGGCACTGTTCATCCGCGCATGAACAGTAACCTGGGGGCTTCTCGTGAGAGCAAACCTGCTCAGCTTTGATATAGTTATTAGTTATTATTACTTTAAAAAATTGGTACTTAACGACCCTAAAAAACACACTGTTAAATAGCTGACGTAAAAAAACATGGACGATGCAAGCAAATTATTGTGTAACCTGAAAATTTAATGCATAACTGACTGTAAAAATTATCAAGTAAATTGCTGGGAAAAAACAAAAATAAAGTAATGTGAAAAGAGCAAAAAAAATCCCAGTACACTGTTCATGTGTGGCACTGTTCATCCGCGCATGAACAGTAACCTGGGGGCTTCTCGTGAGAGCAAACTAGGTCGGCTTTTATATATAGTATTATGAATTTAGAAGTGACTACCCAAACACAAAGCTTCACCCATAAAATGAGAGGAAAATGGGCCAATGCTCCGTTTGAATGTATGGATTGTTGGATAATTAGGCACAATTTTCATGATTAATTCCAGAATATTAAGCATGACGACAGTAACTACTAACATGTGAAACTCGAACATACTAGATGCAGTGATCAACATGAACAGTAGCAGAGCAAACAGTACAACATCCATCGCTAAACAGATCGAGATATGTCGCACGTACCGATCTGGTGGAGGTGGCGGTGAAGGTGTAGCAGACGATGTTGCAGCAGTAACGTTGTTGACGATGGGGACGACGGGTCGAAGTAGACGGCGTTGTAGACGACGGTAGGCAGCACCGCCCGACTTGGACGGAAGGCGACCCGTGATGAAGAGCTTGAGCAGTCGCGCAGAGCGCTTCCCAAAAACCTAATTCGCCCTCTCCCGTACAGGATCGCAAGGACGAGCGGTTCCGGAGACCTGCTCTCCCGTTCGCCGATGCACGTCGGCGCGCGGGATGGAGTAGGCTACGATGGCGGCGCAAGCAGAGAGAGTTGGAAACCCTAACTCGTGTATATAATCTGTTTCTGCGGTAGCCGGGTAGGAGATTATATAGGCTCGGGAAACCCTAGGCAACGTGGGCCACACCCACGTCGCACGAACGTTTCGAGTCGGTTACAGATAGCCCACGATCCGGGAGCGACCCGAACCGACTAACTGCGACGCGTTCGTCTAGGACTCTGTTCGTTTTCCTGAGCTGCAAAAAGTAAGGAAAGTCTCGGCTCGAGGCTCAATCCACTCACGGCGCGGCGCGGCGCGGCGCGGCGCGTCGAGTCGAGACGAGCGAGGAGGAGGAGGAGCGCGCGCGTGTAGCACTCCTATTCTCACTCACTTACTAGTGGTGGAACAACCCACCTTATAAGGTGGTCTAACTTCCTCCCAACTTTCCATGTGGGACTAAACTTCCCACCTCTTGCCACTCCCTAGTGAGCTGCCACCAACTTGGGCTCAAACTCACAAGGCTGCCACTATGTGGGCTTTGAGATTTATAGGGAAATCTGAAATCTAGTATGGGCCACTTAAAGTGGGCCCAATATTTCAACAAGCCCCCACCAGATCTCAAATACCATTTAGAGATTTACCAATACTCACTGCTTGTTTATATACCAGTGTTTCAGCGGAGACTGTTAAGTTGAACTTCCGCCTAGAACCTTAAGCTACATCCATTCACACTTGAATAATGGACTAAGCCTTGAATTGCAAGTTTTGCGTGAACAGGGTTTCACTCAAAGTCATGATCAGTACATGGCTGCCAGTAGCCTACCCCGCGGGTGAAGCATATGCGTCATACTTCGTGGTCTCTTCATGAGTTTACTATAGATCACCCAAATCTCATAGATTGCGACGTTTAACAATCGGACACATATTGATGTGGGGTGGCCTTCGGACACCTCCACACCAAGACCAACAAGTCCCCCAAGTGGACCGATGACACGAGCCCGAGTTAAAGCTCTACATGATGAGGTGAACTCGCTCCTCACCACCCTTGATCTTGGTACCCATTTGGATGGAATGCTACCTCATGCCGATGTGCTATGTGTCATTAGGTACAAGGCGCATTGATGACCCATAAGTATAGGGGATCGCGATAGTCTTCGAGGGTAGTATAACCCAATTTATTGATTCGACACAAGGGGAGGTAAAGAATACTTATAAGCCTTAACAACTGAGTTGTCAATTCAGCTGCACCTGGAAAAGCACTAGCAACAGGGGTGATGTGAAAGTAGCAGTAATATGAGAGCAGTAGTAACAAAGAACAGCAGAAAGTAATAGCAATATGAGAGCAATGGCACCAGAAAATAGTTGATACTACTTCCAATGACATGTAGAACAAGTATATAATGATGAGAGATGGACCGGGGTTCCCAGCGATCTACACTAGTGGTAACTCTCCAATAAGTGACAAGTGTTGGGTGAACAAATTACAGTTGGGCAATTGATAGGAATCAAAGCATTAAGATAGAACATCAGGCTTATTAATTATGTAGGCATGTTTTCCGTATATAGTCGTACGTGCTCGCAATGAGAAACTTGCACAACATCTTTTGTCCTACCAGCCGGTGGCAGCCGGGCCTCAAGGGAAACTACTGGATATTAAGGTACTCCTTTTAATAGAGTACCGGAGCAAAGCATTAACACTCCATGAAAACATGTGATCCTCACATCACTACCATCCCCTCCGGTTGTCCCGATTTCTGTCACTTCGGGGCCTTTGGTTCCGGACAGTGACATGTGCATACAACTTGTAGATACAATCTAAGCAATAAGTATAGAGCTCAAATCTAAGATCATGCCACTCGGGCCCTAGTGACAAGCATTAAGCATAACAAGGTTGCAGCAACAATAACTTCACAAACTTTATAGATAGACTAATCATAATGTATCATCCATCGGATCCCAACAAACACAACACCGATTACATCAGATGAATCTCAATCATGTAAGGCAGCTCATGAGACCATTGTATTGAAGTACATGGGGGAGAGTATACCGACATAGCTACTGCTAGAACCCGTAGTCCATGGGGGAACTACTCACGGAGCATGGCGGAGGCGGTGGCGTTGATGGAGATGGCTTCCGGGGGCACTTCCCCGTCCCGGCAGGGTGCCGGGACAGAGTTCTGTCCCCCGAATTGGAGTTTCGCGACGGTGGCGGCGCCCCTGGAGTCTTTCTGGAGTTTCGTCAATTGGTACGGTGTTTTTAGGTCGAAAGGGGTTTTATAGGCAAAGAGGCGGCGCAGGGGGGCACCTGGGGGCGCCTCACCCTAGGCCGGCGCGGCCAGGGTCTGGCCGCGCCGCCTTGTGGTGTGGTGGCCCCCTGGCCCCTCTCCGACTCTTCTTCGGTGTTCTGGAGCCTTCCGGGAAAAATAGGAGGTTTGGCGTTGATTTCGTCCAATTCCGAGAATATTGCCCGAACAGCCTTTCTGGAACCAAAAACAGCAGAAAACAGGAACTGGCACTGTGGCATCTTGTTAATAGGTTAGTTCCGGAAAATGCATGAAATCATCATAAAGTGCAAGCAAAACATGTAAGTATTGTCATAAAACAAGCATGGAACGACAGAAATTATGGATACGTTGGAGACGTATCAGCATCCCCAAGCTTAGTTCCTGCTCGTCCCGAGCAGGTAAACGATAAAAAGAATAATTTCTGTAGTGACATGCTACTTACATAACCTTGATCATACTATTACAAAGCATATGAAATGAATGAAGTGACTCAAGGCAATGATCTATAGTTGCTAACAAGTAGATAACATATAGCAAAACTTTTTATGAATAGTACTTTCAAGACAAGCATCAAAAGTCTTGCACAAGAGTTAACTCATAAAGCAATAAATTCAAAGTAAAGGCATCGAAGCAACACAAAGAAAGATATAAGTTTCAGCAGTTGCTTTCAACTTTCAACATGTATATCTCATGGATATTGTCAACATAGAGTAATATGATGAATGCAAATATGCAAGTATGTAAGAATCAATGCACAGTTGACACAAGTGTTTGCTTCTAAGGTGGGAGGAATTAGGTAACTGACTCAACATAAAAGTAAAAGAATGGCCCTTCGTAGAGGGAAGCATTGATTGCTATATTTGTGCTAGAGCTTTGATTTTGAAAACATAAAGAGAGCACAAAAGTAAAGTTTTGAGAGGTGTTTGTTGTTGTCAACGAATGGTAATGGGTACACCAACTACCTCGCCAACCGGACTTTCAAGAGCGGCTCCCATGAATTATTTGCATATTTATGTGGCACTCCTTCCAACCTTTCTTACACAAACCATGGCTAACCGAATCCTCGGGTGCCTGCCAACAATCTCATACCATGAAGGAGTGCCTTTTTATTTTAGTTTTATTATGATGATGACACTCCCCCCAACCTTTGCTTACACAAGCCATGGCTAACCGAATCCTTCGGGTGCCATCCATCAATCACAAACCATGGAGGAGTGTCTATTTAAGTTAATTAATTTGGGACTGCGAATCCCATTGCCAGCTCTTTTTGCAAAATTATTGGATAAGCGGATGTGCCACTAGTCCATGTGAGAGTCCGTCAAAAGTAAATGACAAGGTTGAAAGCTAAACACCACATACTTCCTCATGAGCTATAAAACATTAACACAAATTGAGAAACATTTTGAATTGTTTAAAGGTAGCACTCAAGCAATTTACTTTGGAATGGCAGGAAATACCACATAGTAGGTAGGTATGGTGGACACAATTGGCATAGTGGTTGGCTCAAGGATTTTGGATGCATGAGAAGTATTCCCTCTCGATACAAGGCTTAGGCTAGCAAGGTTGTTTGAAGCAAACACAAGTATGAACCGGTACAGCAAAACTTACATAAGAACATATTGCAAGCATTATAATACTCTACACTGTCTTCCTTGTTGCTCAAACACTTTTACCAGAAAATATCTAGACCTTAAGAGAGATCAATTATGCAACCAATTTCAACAAGCTTTACGGTAGTTCTCCACTAATAGGTTTAAACTACATGAAAAAAAACTTAAACATGATCTACTTGAAAGCTCAAAACAATTGCCAAGTGTCAAATTATCCAAGACATATGAGGCATTTTCTGTTTCCAACCAAATAAGAATAAGTGATGTAGCTTCCAACTTTTATCATTGAACATTAAAAGTAAAACGAAGAACAAGTGTTCATATGAAAAAGCGGAGCGTGTGTCTCTCCCAAACAAGGATTTCTAGGATCCGAATTTATTCAAACACAAACAAAAATAAAACATACAGACGCTCCAAGTAAAGCACATATGATGTGACCGAATAAAAATATAGTTTCAGGGGAGGAACCTGATAAGTTGATGAAGAAGGGGATGCCTTGGGCATCCCCAAGCTTAGACGCTTGAGTCTTCTTGAAATATGCAGGGATGAACCACGGGGGCATCCCCAAGCTTAGACTTTTCACTCTTCTTGATCATATATCATCCTCCTCTCTTGACCCTTGAAAACTTCCTTCACACCAAACTTCTCATAAACTTCATTAGAGGGTTAGTGCATAATCAAAAACTCACATGTTCAGAGGTGACACAATCATTCTTAACACTTCTGGACATTGCCCAAAGCTACTGGATTTTAATGGAACAAAGAAATCCATCCCACATAGCAAAAGAGGCAATACGAAATAAAAGGCAGAATCTGTCAAAACAGAATAGTCCGTAAAGACGAATTTTATTGAGGCACCAGACTTGCTCAAATCAGAAAACTCAAAACTAATGAAAGTTGCGTACATATGTGAGGAACACGCACGTAAATTGGCATATTTTTCTGATTTTTCTACAGAGAAAACAGCCCAGATTCGTGACAGATAGAAATATGTTTCTGCGCAGAAATCCAAATCTAGTATCAACCTTCGATTAGAGGCTTCACTTGGCACAACAAAACACAAAACTAAGATAAGGAGAGGTTGCTACAGTAGTAAATAACTTCTAAGACACAAATATAAAATAAAGTACTGTAGCAAAATAACACATGGGTTATCTCCCAAGAAGTTCTTTCTTTATAGCCATTAAGATGGGCTCAGCAGTTTTAATGATGCACTCGCAAGAAATAATATTTGAAGCAAAAGAGAGCATCAAGAGGCAAATGCAAAACACATTTAAGCCTAACATGCTTCCTATGAAAAGGAATCTTGTAAATAAACAAGTTCAAGAAGCATAATGCAACAAGCATAGAAAGATAAAACAAGTGTAGCTTCAAAAATTTCAGCATATAGAGAGGTGTATTAGTACCATGAAAATTTCCACAACCATATTTTCCTCTCTCATAATAATTTTCAGTAGCTTCATGAACAAACTCAACAATATAGCTATCACATGCAGCATACTTTTCACGATTTCCAAACACATAATTTTTATCAAGTTCAAGAATAGTGGAATTAAAACTTTCAAACTTACTTTTATTAATAATATAACAAGGTAGTTGATCAATCTCAAGAGATATGGGACTCATAGAATAAGTCAAGAACTCTCCAATCCCATTTTCATTAGTAGTACAATTAATAGTATCAAGTAACATAGGACCATCATCTAGAGCTTTATCATAAACATTTGCCATGCAAAATTCTTTAGTACCATGCATTTCGACATTAGGGACAAACAAAGCATTATCATAAGATTTATCAAAGTAGCATGGATTATCATAAATAACAGTAGCATAATTATTCTCACAAGTTTTACTCATAGGTAATATTTCAAGAGAATCCACAGGAACATAACATTCAACCTCTTTCGGTAAGCATGGAGGACAATCAAATAGTGTAAGAGATAAAGAGTTACTCTCATTAGGAGGTTGGCATGGGTAGCTAATCCATTCTTCCTCCTTTTGTTCGTCGCTCTCCTCTTCTTTTTCATCCAATGAGCATTCAGGTTCATCAATTTCCTCCTCTTTTTCATCCAATGCGCTTTCAGGTTCATCAGTTTCTTCTTCCACAGGTTCCTGCAAAATGTGAGTGCATTCTTGTGCATTAATGAGTCTCTCTTTATAATCAATGATATAAGGATTATCACCGAAGCATTCTATGCAACAATTAAGGATAGAAGAGACATAATCTTTAAGGTCCTTACAAACAACACAAGTTTCATAATTCTCAACCATGAAGGATTCGATCTCAGAGGCTCCCATAAATACGACAAATTGTTCTACCTCTTCGAACCCATAATGAATATAGCAATTCTGATTATAGTTCTTAATTAAAAATTCCTCACTAAAGCCACATTGAAATTTAAGATGTTTAGTATCCTGTTGAGAGCAACAGTTTATATCATGGCGTTTAAGCAAGATTTTAGCAATTGTATTCACTTTTTCTATCATAGCACTCATTACTTCACCAGCTCTTGATTTCCTATAATTATTATAACATTCTATGAGCTCCAAGTAGGTTGTTGGTTCTCCCATAACAGCAGTTTTTAATTTTTCGGTTTTTCAATTTTTTATGGATTTTTGGGTATATGAGACAAATAAAACAAGACAAAAATAAACTAAGCAAAAGTAAACTACGCAAAATAATACTAGACAGAAATAAACTAAGCACAAATAAACTAGACAAAAGTAAACTAAACAAAACAAAATAAAACAAAATAAAAAAAACAGAGAGAGTGGTAGAGTGTACTCCCCAGGTGAACTTATGAGTAGAGCTATGCCTCCCCGGCAACGGCGCCAGAGAACAGTCTTGATGACCCACAAGTATAAGGGATCGCGATAGTCTTCGAGGGTAGTATAACCCAATTTATTGATTCGACACAAGGGGAGGTAAAGAATACTTATAAGCCTTAACAACTGAGTTGTCAATTCAGCTGCACCTGGAAAAGCACTAGCAACAGGGGTGATGTGAAAGTAGCAGTAATATGAGAGCAGTAGTAACAAGAATAACAAGAACAGAATAGCACTATGAGAGCAATGGCACCAGAAAATAGTTGATACTACTTCCAATGACATGTAGAACAAGTATATAATGATGAGAGATGGACCGGGGTTCCCAGCGATCTACACTAGTGGTAACTCTCCAATAAGTGACAAGTGTTGGGTGAACAAATTACAGTTGGGCAATTGATAGGAATCAAAGCATTAAGATAGAACATCAGGCTTATTAATTATGTAGGCATGTTTTCCGTATATAGTCGTACGTGCTCGCAATGAGAAACTTGCACAACATCTTTTGTCCTACCAGCCGGTGGCAGCCGGGCCTCAAGGGAAACTACTGGATATTAAGGTACTCCTTTTAATAGAGTACCGGAGCAAAGCATTAACACTCCATGAAAACATGTGATCCTCACATCACTACCATCCCCTCCGGTTGTCCCGATTTCTGTCACTTCGGGGCCTTTGGTTCCGGACAGTGACATGTGCATACAACTTGTAGATACAATCTAAGCAATAAGTATAGAGCTCAAATCTAAGATCATGCCACTCGGGCCCTAGTGACAAGCATTAAGCATAACAAGGTTGCAGCAACAATAACTTCACAAACTTTATAGATAGACTAATCATAATGTATCATCCGTCGGATCCCAACAAACACAACACCGATTACATCAGATGAATCTCAATCATGTAAGGCAGCTCATGAGACCATTGTATTGAAGTACATGGGGGAGAGTATACCGACATAGCTACTGCTAGAACCCGTAGTCCATGGGGGAACTACTCACGGAGCATGGTGGAGGCGGTGGCGTTGATGGAGATGGCTTCCGGGGGCACTTCCCCGTCCCGGCAGGGTGCCGGGACAGAGTTCTGTCCCCCGAATTGGAGTTTCGCGACGGTGGCGGCGCCCCTGGAGTCTTTCTGGAGTTTCGTCAATTGGTACGGTGTTTTTAGGTCGAAAGGGGTTTTATAGGCGAAGAGGCGGCGCAGGGGGGCACCTGGGGGCGCCTCACCCTAGGCCGGCGCGGCCAGGGTCTGGCTGCGCCGCCTTGTGGTGTGGTGGCCCCCTGGCCCCTCTCCGACTCTTCTTCGGTGTTCTGGAGCCTTCCGGGAAAAATAGGAGGTTTGGCGTTGATTTCGTCCAATTCCGAGAATATTGCCCGAACAGCCTTTCTGGAACCAAAAACAGCAGAAAACAGGAACTGGCACTGTGGCATCTTGTTAATAGGTTAGTTCCGGAAAATGCATGAAATCATCATAAAGTGCAAGCAAAACATGTAAGTATTGTCATAAAACAAGCATGGAACGACAGAAATTATGGATACGTTGGAGACGTATCACGCATCAAGACCCCGGAGAGGAGGACACGCCAAGGTCAAGGGAAGGAGAGGAGCAGCTGGACATGGAGATGATCACGAAGCCGAACCCGACGTCGCTCGAAGCGCTCCAAGGAAGAGAAGAGAGCTGGCCGGTCCAGGACCCGGTCAGACCGGCCCCACAACCGGAGGACCCGGTCCCAGGCCCAGTCAACCGGGCGCCCAACCGGGCGCAGCTCCATCGTACCGGAAGGAAACCGGAAAACTCGCAGATTCCCGGTTGGCGCCCGGTCGACCGGACCCAGGACCGGACCGCCCGGTCATAGGCCCGGTCAGACCGGACCCAAACCGGGTTTGAAGGGAATGACCCACCAAACTGCCTAAGTTATCCATTCGCGTATCTGTTCGCCCTTGCTGGCCATGTATGCCTATATAAGTAGCTTGGACCCCTCCTTTACCCCTTAGACTTGTTTTGAACTCAAACCTACCTTTGAGCTTAGTCTCCCTAGGGTTACCATCCCTCTGTAATCAAGGCATCCTGGTTGTTGATTTGGATATTGTTGAGTGAGATTCTAGTACAAGTTACTCTCTCTCCCTCATCAATCTCTTCTTCTCCAACCCCAATCTCTCTCCGGGAATTCTGCCGCGTGCCTCTTCCAGGAGATTCTATTGGCGTGGTCCATCGACCCACGGGGGTAAGCATCGGGTGTATCGGGTTGGTGTGTGTGCGTGAGTATCGACGTTCTTCGTGTTCTTCGTGTTCCTCGCGTTCTCCCACCTCTCCCCTTGGTCTTCGGGTTCAAATCGCGAGATCGGCCACTCCCGGGATCTTAGATCTCATCACATATAGGTGTGTTATTTCAAGAATGCTCTGTAGGACAGCATCTTTGCTATAATAGCCAACATACACACATTAAGGCTTGTTGCCAACCTGCCTTACAGCAATTGAGAGTTGTGCATCTTCACATAGAGAGGGTTACATAATACTCTCCTCAATTAAACCACTAGTTTGTTCTTCCCATGTCCTAATTCACGGGATCTCCGATCACAAAGGTTGGGTTACCACTATGGTGTAACATCAACGGGTCTCAAACCCATCTCCCTCGATGCACTTTCTATCACATTATGTGATAGTCCCTTTGTAAAGGGATCTGCCAGGTTTTTGTCTGTTTGAATATATGTAACAGTTATTACTCCGGAGTTTCGCAATTTCCTGACACACTTCAAACGTCTCTTGACGTGTCTTGCTGACTTCGCGTTATCCTTAGAATTGTTCACTTTGACAATTACAGTTTGATTGTCACAATTCAAAAGGATTGCCGGAACAGGTTTTTCAACCACAGGCAGGTCCATCAAGAGCTCACACAACCATTCTGATTCAACAGTGGTTGTGTCTAAAGCAGTAAGTTCTGCTTCCATAGTTGACCTCGTCAATATGGTTTGCTTGCAAGATCTCCATGATACTGCGCCACCTCCAAAGGTAAATACATACCCACTTGTGGCATACAGATCAGCTACATATGAGATCCAATTCGAATCACTATATCCTTCAAGCACAGCTGGGTGCCCTGAATAGTGAATCCCATAACTCATTGTACCACATAGGTAGCGCATGACCCTATCAAGTGCATGCCAATGATCAGTACCCGGGTTTGACATGAACCTACTCAACTTGCTAACAGCAAAAGAGATGTCGGGTCTAGTTGCGCTCGCTAAGTACATGAGTGAGCCAACGATCTGAGAATATCTCAATTGATCTATGGCAATCCTCCGGTTCTTGCGTAGTGTCACACTGGGATCATAAGGTGTTGGAGAAGACTTGCTATCAATATAGCCGAACCGGCTCAAAATCTTCTCAACATAATGGGATTGCGTTAGAGTAATCTCACTCTCGTTCTTAATCAACTTGATGTTCAGAATCACATCAGCTTCTCCCAGATCTTTCATATCAAAACTCTTTGACAAGAAAGACTTGACCTCGTGTATTACTCTCATGTTTGTACCAAAGATCAGAATGTCATCCACATACAAACATAGTATAACACCTTCGCCCCCACCATAGCGATAGTAAACACACTTGTCAGCCTCATTGACAATAAAGCCTACAGAAGTTAAAGTTCTGTCAAACTTCTCATGCCATTGCTTAGGTGCTTGTTTCAGGCCATATAAAGATTTCAGCAACTTGCACACCTTTCTTTCTTCACCTTTTACTACAAACCCATCAGGCTGATCCATATAGATTTCCTCTTCCAACTCTCCATTAAGGAAAGTTGTCTTTACGTCCATTTGATGAACGATAAGACCATAGGAGGCAGCCATGGATAGTAGTACTCGAATGGTGGTAAGTCTAGCGACAGGTGAATAGGTGTCGAAATAATCTTCGCCTTCTCTCTGTGTGTAGCCTTTCGCTACAAGCCGCGCCTTGTACTTTTCAATAGTACCATCAGGTCTTAGCTTCTTCTTGAACACCCATTTGCAGCCCACGGGCTTGCATCCATGGGGTCGTTCTGATAGCTCCCAAGTTCCATTAGAAAGGATCGACTCCATCTCGTTATGGACAGCTTCTTTCCAATCATCTGCATCTGGAGATGCATATGCCCCTGCAATGGACGTGGGAGTATCATCCACAAGGTACACAATGAAATCATCACCAAAGGATTTTTCAATCCTTCGTCTCTTGCTCCGTTTAGGAGCTTCATTGTCATCCTTCTCAGTAACATTCTCATGTGATTGTTCAAAATACTCATTAGATGTACTGGACTCAGGAATTATCTCAGTAGAAATTCTAGCAATGCTATGCATATCTTTCATAGGAAACATATTCTCAAAAAATGTTGCATCACAAGATTCCATAATAGTATCAACATGCATATCAGGTACCTCGGATTGAACTACTAAAAATCTATATCCTACACTCCGAGGAGCATAACCTAGAAAGATACAATCCACTGTCTTTGGTCCAAGTTTGCGCTTCTTAGTAATTGGAATATTGACTTTCGCCAAACATCCCCATGTGCGCAAATACGAAAGTGATGGTTTTCTCCCAGCCCACTCCTCGTAAGGGGTTTTATCTTTATTCTTGTTAGGAACTCTATTCAGGACATGACATGAAGTCAACAAAGCCTCCCCCCACCATGCCTTTGATAAACCAGTAGTGGCTAACATGGAATTCACCAAGTCAGTCAGCGTGTGGTTTTTCCTCTCGGCAACCCCGTTTGATTGGGGTGAATAGGGAGGCGTCCTCTCATGAATAATGCCATGTTCCTCACAGAACTCATCAAAGATTTTAGGAAAATATTCGCCACCACGATCCGACCTAAGACGCTTGATCTTTCTCTCTAGTTGATTTTCAACTTCAGCCTTATAAATTTTAAAGTAGTCTAAAGCTTCATCTTTAGTTCGCAACAAATGAACATAGCAAAACCTAGTCGCATCATCAATCAATGTCATGAAATATCTCTTTCCACCTTTTGTCAACACACCATTCATCTCGCATAGATCAGAATGTATGAGTTCTAGAGGTGCCAAGTTTCTCTCCTCGGCCGCCTTGTGAGGCTTCCGAGGTTGCTTTGATTGCACACAACTATGGCACTTAGAACCTTTGGCAATGGTGAAATTCGGAATTAAAATTAAACTGGATAGCCGAGACATTAAACCAAAATTAATGTGACATAAACGAGAATGCCAAACACTGGTATCATCACTAACATTGCCACATATATGGTTCACAGACTTATTACTGAAATCAGAAAGCGAAAAGCGGAACAAGCCTCCGCACTCATAGCCTTTACCAATAAATTGTCCAAACTTGGAAACAACTATTTTATTCGACTCTAAAACAACCTTAAACCCATCTCTGCATAGAAGGGAGCCGCTAACGAGATTCTTGTTCATAGTAGGGACATGCTGCACGTTCCTCAGCTGCACGATCTTCCCCGAAGTGAACTTCAGATCTACCGTGCCAACACCACGAACAGAAGCATGTGACCCATTCTCCATCAAGACGGAAGAATCCCGGGCGACCTGGTAAGAAGTGAACATGGATATGTCAGCACACACATGAACATTAGCACCTATATCAATCCACCAACATGGAGATTGAAATACCGAAAGAACAGTAAAGAGATTACCGTACCCATCAGCATTGCTAGCGGTCACCGTGTTGACTTGCCTCGCCTTTTTCTTGCGGTCTGCCCTCTCTGGACAGTCCTTAGAAAAGTGGCTAGTCTCTCCACAGGTAAAGCAGCTCAGATCTGCTTTGTTTATCATCTTCTTCTTCTTGAAGGTTGTAGTCTTCATAGGCTTATTGAAGGAGGGCTTGTTATTCCCTTTATTCTTGCTGTAGGGTTTCTTCTGCACCATGTTGGCGCTAGACTGACCCTCTCCTTTCTCTGTAGTATCCTTAGCCCGAGCTTTCTCCTCAACATCAAGAGATGCTATCAGATTTTCAACTGATATCTCCTGTCTCTTGTGTTTGAGAGTAGTGGCAAAGTTCCTCCATGAAGGGGGCAACTTAGCGATGATGCATCCAGCCACAAACTTGTCAGGTAAGGCACACTTAAGGAGTTCAAGCTCTTTTGCAATGCACTGTATCTCATGAGCTTGTTCGACTACAGAACGGTTGTTTACCATCCTCATGTCATGGAAGCTCTCCATGATGTACAATTCACTGCCTGCATCGGTTGCACCGAACTTAGCATTCAGTGCATCCCAGAGCTCTTTACCATCTGTTATGTGCATGTACACATCACACAGACGATCAGCAAGAATACTTAGAACGCATCCGACGAAGAGATTATTGTTTTCCTTGAACTTGTTCTGATCTTGGTCAGATATAGTTCCTTCAGGTAAACCATCAGTAACTTCGAACACTTTCAGATGAGTAAGCCAGAGCATGGCCTTGTACTGCCACCTCTTAAAGTGCACACCGGTAGACTTATCCGGCCTCAGTGCATCAGAAAAACCATCCATTGTTTACTCAGGAAATTGCCTACAATTAGGTTTTTGGATTGTTGGATAATTAGGCACAATTTCCATGATTAATTCCAGAATATTAAGCATGACGACAGTAACTACTAACATGTGAAACTCGAACATACTAGATGCAGTGATCAACATGAACAGTAGCAGAGCAAACAGTACAACATCCATCGCTAAACAGATCGAGATATGTCGCACGTACCGATCTGGTGGAGGTGGCGGTGAAGGTGTAGCAGACGATGTTGCAGCAGTAACGTTGTTGATGACAACGTTGTTGACGACGGGGACGACGGGTCGAAGTAGACGGCGTTGTAGACGACGGTAGGCAGCACCGCCCGACTTGGACGGAAGGCGACCCGTGATGAAGAGCTTGAGCAGTCGCGCAGAGCGCTTCCCAAAAACCTAATTCGCCCTCTCCCGTACAGGATCGCAAGGACGAGCGGTTCCGGAGACCTGCTCTCCCGTTCGCCGATGCACGTCGGCGCGCGGGATGGAGTAGGCTACGATGGCGGCGCAAGCAGAGAGAGTTGGAAACCCTAACTCGTGTATATAATCTGTTTCTACGGTAGCCGGGTAGGAGATTATATAGGCTCGGGAAACCCTAGGCAACGTGGGCCACACCCACGTCGCACGAACGTTTCGAGTCGGTTACAGATAGCCCACGATCCGGGAGCGACCCGAACCGACTAACTGCGACGCGTCCGTCTAGGACTCTGTTCGTTTTCCTGAGCTGCAAAAAGTAAGGAAAGTCTCGGCTCGAGGCTCAATCCACTCACGGCGCGGCGCGGCGCGGCGCGTCGAGACGAGCGAGGAGGAGGAGGAGCGCGCGCGTGTAGCACTCCTATTCTCACTCACTTACTAGTGGTGGAACAACCCACCTTATAAGGTGGTCTAACTTCCTCCCAACTTTCCATGTGGGACTAAACTTCCCACCTCTTGCCACTCCCTAGTGAGCTGCCACCAACTTGGGCTCAAACTCACAAAGCTGCCACTATGTGGGCTTTGAGATTTATAGGGAAATCTAAAATCTAGTATGGACCACTTAAAATGGGCCCAATATTTCAACATGGATTTCCCAAGAACCAGTTCATTTTCTGTGATAGACGGGGAAGAAATTACATAAGTATAGGCCCATCCATTACCAAGGGATGATAAGCTTAGCTAGAATGAAAGTTAGTGCAGATTAGCATATGTTTGCTTTAGGAAAGATGAACATCTTTCTTGTTTGTGTACTCAGTAATCACGCTCACATTCGGAAATTCAATTCGGCTCCAGGGTACATATGCTTCATCTACCCATTAAAAAAATTCTAAGTATAAAAAAAAATTGATTAAAAAAATTTACATGTATATTTTAATAATATATATGCGTTCGTCAAGTTTCGTGAAAAAAACAATATTTTTTATGATCTATGTAAAAAAGAGAAAATTATCTTGTGAAAAAACTTACTTTTAGCACCGAATTTTATGTCTGCGTTCGATGACATCTCTTTGGTTTCTCCTAGATCTCTCCGTCCGGATTAAAAAGTTTCTCTTTTGAGCAGCCCATGTATATTGCCTGGAGTTGAAGAAAGAGGTGGAAGCAGTATAACCCGTTTTTGAATGAGGGTCACACAAGATGACAAGAATCAATGAAGTGGTAGATCGACATACGCTTGAAAAAAAAGCTGAATACGTAGTATTGCTTAGCTTAAAAAGTCATTATTTTGACTTAACCCATCTACTAGTTCGGTCCTTGGTTACCAGATAGAGTGATAGACCAATGCCCATTTGATGATTATCACATGCTCCCAACCGATTAGTTGGAAGTCCACTGGCAACTTAAGTCAAATCCAAATACTTGGCCGGTCCAGGGAGTACGGCGGAGCCCAACTTGGGTTGAGTTGGCCGTGCACCATCAGACCACTAGCCGTTATCTCCGGCTGGTTTCCCTCTCCCTGCTTCACTCTTTTATTGTTTTTGAGGAATGCTTCACTCGTTTTATTTGTCTCCCTCCCTCTTTTATTTTCCTTCTCACTTCTGAGTATTTCTTTCTCAAGTCAAATGAAACAATGTACTGCCCGGACTACAAAATTATGCTCTTAAATAGCCATGCGTAGCTAAGACTTCATCTTCTGTCGCATGCTCTGCAATGTGTTGGCTAAATGTAGCCTACGGTACATACAATTTCTTCTTATTCTTCTTTTTGTTATGGTATCATTTAGAAAAAAATCTGACATTGTCAGCAACAAGTAGAGAACGGTAATTTATTCTGAAAGAACAATTGGGAAGCAGTTAAGGAATAGTGTTGCATACTAATAGCAGGGAAACTAACCGGTTGTCAAAATAACAGGATGAAGAATAACCTCCATTCCAAAGCTTAAGGGTTATATTATTTTTATAAAGTCAAACTATGTTAATTTTGATCAAGTTTTTACTAAAAACCATTAACACGCAAAATACAAAATCAATATCATTAGATAGATAATAAAACATATATTTATATGGTATCTACAAAAAAATCATATTTATTGATTGATTCTTCTGAAAGCTTGGTTAAACTTTACTTGGTTTGACTTTTAAAAAAATATAAGTCTTAATTTTCAAACGAAGGTAGTATATAAGAGATCACTACTACAAAAGAAATAACGTACAGGTGAAAGGGATAAGAAAAGAAAAGGATTCATCCGTTTCAACACTTAGGCACCCACCGTTGAATTTCGAAGAAAAAGGGGTGATATTCTTTGGAGAGGACATGTTAAGGTGGAAGTGCAATATCCTGTCGCTGACTCGCTGTTGTTTTTCACCTAGAAGTGTACTAAAGTAGATGGAGAGAATGACGTATGCAGCCACTAAGCTTTCGCTGATGAGTGATGATGTGGTTATTCTTCATCCGAGTTCAGACCTCGCAGTGTCTTTAACTCCTGACATTATATGTCAGCAATGGTGGGACCAAGCTTGACTTTGAGTAAAAAGCAAGGAGGAGACGTAGTAAGGGCATCTCCAACAGGCCGACGCATTATGAAATGTCCGTTTGCGTCGGCACGTGGACGCCATGTGGCCCAGGGTGACCGTTTGTGTCGGGTACCTCCAGCGGTGTGGACGCATTTTTTTAGCGGAGACAGCGTCAAGCTCGTTAATGGTGTTTTACGTTGCGTCGAGGACTGCCGCCGGCGATTAACTGTTCCCGCGCGACGACGGTCGTTCCCGCGCGCGCCCAATATATTCGCAAGTTTCGCCGGCGTTTCGCGCGCGCGGGAAACGACCTGCGCGGCAACGCCGTTTCCCGCCCCGCCGTGGCTATATACGGTGGACACCGGCGGGGGTGACGGGCACACCTCAAACTATAGCATCCATCCATGCCCGACCATAACCGTAGTTGGGAACATGTTGTTCAGATGTGCACCACCTCCACCCGGATGAGGACGAGGAGGTAGTCGCCGCCGGCGTTGAGGCCGAGCAGCTGGACCGGGAGGCGGCGGAGGCGGAGGCGGCAGAGCGCGCGGAAGGGCGTCTCGCGGCGACCAGGACGGAGATCGCCAACGCCATGGCCGATCTCGCCGACGCCAGGGCGGAGCTCGCAGAGGCACGGCCGCATGGGCGGCCATGGCGGCCCCTCCAGCGGACGCCGTTATCGCGGACGATGACTCCCCTCCCCCCCGTGCCCGGCCACTTCGAGTGCGCCGACGACCAGTTTGTTCTGGTCGCGTCATTCGAGTCCCTGGCTGGGAACGCCCTGCGCCGTCAGGCTTGGTTGGCGGAGGAGGAAGCGCACAGCTATGCGATCGCCATGGCTCGGGGGTTAATGTCCTCCGACCTGGACTCGCTCCAGCGTAGGGGCCCTTCTCCCGCGCGGGTCGAGCAGGAGAACCGGGAGCCGGCGGGCGCCATCACCGCCAGGGACGAAGCGGTGGCGGAGGTGGCTAGGGATAGGGCCCGCTTCCTCGCCCAGCTAGCGGGGTTGCAGGCGGCGGCCCAGGCGAAGGAGGAGGCGGAGGCGGTGACGGCGGCCCAGGCGGCGGCGGCGGAGGCGGAGGCCAGCTCTATCGCCAGGGCAGTCCTGTGGGACTCCTCTCTGGCCGAGGCCCTCGAACGCCGCAGGCGCCAGGAGGAGATGTCCGTTCGCCGCCACGCGACGCGCGGAGTGCTCGAAGCGCTCCCGCTTCGACGACGGCGCCGGCCCTTCCGGCGGCCAGTAGTAGGCCGCGCGAGTGCGAGTAACCGATACCGATGTAGGCCGCGCGACGGCGAGTAGGTACGGCCGTTGTAGTTTTAGGTTAACTCGACTAACCATCTCTGTAAAGATGGTCCTTTTGGTCAATCAATAGTAATGAAATATTATGGTTACCTAGTCACTGCCGACCGGGCCCGGATACAACGAACACGGACACTTTCCGCGACCGCGCAGCGTCCACGGAGACGCAAACCTAGCGCATATTTGGACCAGGTTTGCATCGCCGCGGATGGTCCGGTCACTATACGTCGCTCCGCTGAAGGAGGGTCCAGACGCATTTTCAATCAAGGCGGTCGCAAACGGTCGCTCAGCGTCCATTTGCGTCGCGCCGCTGGAGATGCCCTAAAAGATGCCCTAAAGACCAGCGGGAAAAAATGTACCCCTACTACCACGAGTTTATACATCTAAACAACGAGTAAGCAATGTCAAATTTAATTAACTGATTACATAAAAAAAAAAGTACGTAGTAGTCTTTTTGATGGATTTTCCTAGTGCCAGTTCTTGTCCTATGTGCGTTGCACATAAAAAAACTGGAAACAAATAATTCCACATTTACGGATGCAATTTCATAGCAGGAGTGTTCTGTCTAACTTGACTTTGCCAGTACAACTATAATCAACAAGTTTCTATAGTACCCCTCCGTACAGTAATGTAAGATGTTGTAGATATATTTAAAATAGATGAGATATAAATCAAAAAGAGTGAATCTACACACTAAAAATAGAAGATACATCTAAAAACGAGTGAACCTTCAAAAGACAACACAACGTCTTATTAAAATAAACAGAGGGAGTATATGTGTTTTTATTATACTCCTTCATTTCATAATATAAACCGTTTTAGTAAATCACTGATTATAGTGATCTACTGAAAAAGTCAAGTTTCATAATATAAACTGTTTTAGTAAACAATTTTAAATTGCTAAAACGGCTTACATTTAAAACAGAGATACTTTGCATAGAGAATGCACTGACGAGGCACCGCGTAGATTAATCGGATAATATGGTACAGCTAGCGAGGATGAGTTGTTGCATGTTCTCCATCCATGCAACGTACGCGCGGCACTAGTTTATTGCTCGGGGAAAAGGAAATACGTGCACATGCATGATGCAATGAGACACCGCGCGCGCTGAATAAATTGGTGCGGTAATACTTAATTCAAGAGAAGGTTAGATCAGGGGAGGCAAGGTACCCATAATAAATTGGTGTGGCAATACTTAATTTGGCGCGTCGGCGTCGCTTGATTCTTGGATTTTGCCTAGAGCATTAACTAGTACTAAAACAAAAAGAAAAGAGAAGTGCGTGGCAGAAGGTGAGTGACACTCGATTAATCTAATTCTCCACGGGGAGATATAGAGATCATTCAGATTGCTGTCCCGCAAATCGGTCATCAAATCAAGCTACACGCTGTAATATTTTCTTCATGGCTTATATTATTTTTTAAAAAGTTAAACTATATCAACTTTGATCAAATTTTTACCTATTAATATGCAAAATATAAAATCAATATCATTAGATAGATAATGAAATATATTTTCATATAGTATCTACAAGATATTATATAAGTTGATATTTTTTCTAAAAGTTTGGTCAAATTTAATTGGTTTGACTTTTCAAAAAATATAAGCCTTAAGATTTTGGATGGAGGTACGCATTAGTGAACTACAATTTTTTTACTACAAGTACGAAATGATACGCTCACATGCCAAGCAGACGTGGTGGGTTGCTTGCGTCTTATTTGGGGCTCCCGGGTCTATGCCTATGTCCTCGAGAGCATGTTCGGGGAAAAACAACCTCTAGGCCACGTTGTCCATTTTATTTGGTTGCCCACAAATAACTTTTCTGCATGAGGAAGTGAATGTTTTTTCAAGAACACGCGCGAGCGTCGCGTGTCTTTATTCATTAAGGAAGAAAGGAAGTTTTTACAAGCAAGGGGAAGGTCAAGTCTCTACCGATTCGACCTCCTCCCTAACACCCACACACAACTAGGTTGTGATTCTCTCTACCCTAGGGTCCGCTCCACCTTCGGCATTCCAAAGCCTAGCTCTATCCCATTGTGCGAATTCCCCTTTGATCCGTTTACATAGCTCTAAAGGCATGGTGGCAAACTTGTCGAAGACGCGAGCATTTCGTTCAAGCCGAGATCAGCACGATGAGGCCATTTAGCTCCTTCCAATGCTTGTGAGGCACTCCCGCTGAAACCGCCGGCCACCAAATCTTGATTTCCGCTGTCGCCGGAGGGGTGAAACAATGCAACCGTCTCGGAAGGAGCATATGATACCAAACCTCCCTGGAGTAGGAGCATTGCACCGTAATGTGCTCGATGGTTTCCGCTTCCTGGCAGCAGAGCGGGCACAGGGGATTGTGCTGAAGCCCTCGCATCGCCAATCTGTCTGCAGTCCATAGACGATCTCTCAGAACCAGCCACATGTGTATCTTATGTTTAAGTGGCGCCCCGGCAGTCCACAGCTCCCGTGCTCCTGCGAGAACTGTCCTGCCGACGAAGAACAGCTCGTAAGCTGATTTCGCCGTGTATGATCCGCTCGGTGTTTGCCTCCAAATGACGTTGTCCTTCACCTGCTCGTCGATGGTGAAACCCTGCACCGTATCCCAGAGCGAGAAATACTCCACGAGCGCCTGAACCGAGGGGGTGCCGCGGAAAGCCTGTGCCCACGCGTTGTCGACGAGGGCATCAGCGACACAGTCCTTCAGCCTAGCAGGCTTGACGAGGCCAAGGAGGTTGGGCGCGATCTGCTGGACACTGCGCCCCCCGATCCATCTGTCCGTCTAGAACTTGAGCCTCTGGCCATCCCCTAGCCTGCACTCCACCGATGTGTGAAAAAGCTCCTCCGCTTCCTCCTAAAATTTGAAGGATAGTCCTTGCCATGGCTTGTCTTCCTCCCCAAATTCCATCCATCTCCACCTGATTCTCAGCGCCAAATTGAGTAGGCGCAGATTCTTGACACCTAGCCCACCTAAGGACTTGGGTGTACAAACCGAGTCCCAGGCCACAATGCATTGGCCCTTTCTTGCCTCCATAGCCGCGGACCAGAAGAACCCCTTGATCAGCTTGTTGGCGCATTTGAAAAACTAGGGCGGCAGATCCAAGGACAGCATGTGGTACACAGGGGTGGCAGACATGGTGGAGTTGATCAGAACCAGACGCCCGCTGCGCTCAAGAAGTTTCGATTTCCACGTCGGCACATGTCGGGCAAGTTTGTCCACTAACGGTTGCAGATCTGTCTTGGACAGCCGAATCAGGGAGAGCGGCAGTCCTAGATACTGGATAGGAAAAGGTTTTACCAGACAGTTGAGCAAGGCGACGATGGGGGCGAGATCGATCTGCTCGCAGCGAATCGGTGAAACGGTGCTTTTGGCCAGGTTGCAGTGTAGTCCTGAAGCGGTGCCAAAGACCTGCATAATCTGAATCGCCGCCTCCGCTTCCTGGGTCATGGGTTTGATGATCAGCACGACGTCGTCGGCAAAGAGCGATAGACGATGCTTGATCTCAAACCCCGTGAAAGGCGCGAAAAATCCCTGCTCCTCCGCTAGTCTCACCACCGCATTGAGAGTGTCCATCATGGCAATGAAAAGCGTGGTTGAGATCGGATCACCTTGCCTCAGTCCCCGAGCATGCCAGAATCGATGTCCCGCTCCACCATTTATTAGCACCCTAGTGTTAGCAGTTCACAACAGCGTGATGAGCCTCACAATCCACTTGGGTCCGAAGCCCCTGTGCCTCAAAGTCTGAATGAGGAACGGCCATGAGACGGAGTCAAACGCCTTCGTGACATCGAGTTTGAGCATGAGCGCCGGCACTCGCTTTCTGTGGAGGCTCCGGATTGAGTTTTGCACCATGAAGAAGTTGTCCTGTATCGAGCGTCCCCTGACGAACGCACTTTGGTTTGAATCCACAATCTGGGAAATAGGGTCGACAAGCCTCATGGCCATGGCTTTGGAGACGATCTTGGCGACACTGTGAATAAGACTGACAGGTCGAAAATCCCCCACGCTAATAGCCCCTTCCTTCTTTGGGAGCAGCGTTATGTATGCATCGTTTAGGCGCGCAAAACCCCTAGCATCGTTAGAGTCAAAACAACTAACAACTCTCATGACCGCATCCTTGATAGTGGACCAACAAGTTTGGAAGAACCTGGCTGTGAATCCGTCAGGCCCAGGCCCCTTATCCGCTGGAAGGGCACGAATGGCGGCCCAGATTTCGTCTTAAGAGAGTGGCAACTCCAGGTGCGAGAGGTCCATGGCAGGCAGGTGCAACGGCTCGAGGTTAAGGGTGAATTCCCTAGCAGCAGGCTCGCCTAGGAGCGCGAGGAAGGGAATGTTATCACTTTGTTTAGTTGTCTGCGTTACAACATTCAAAATATTACAATACACTAATCCAGGCATCAAGTTTTGACCAGTTCTTAGGTAGTGGAATGGATTCTCGACGAGCTCCAAAATATACATGACCCCAATAGATCACAACCACCATCACAACACAACACAACAACAAAGTAGTAGCACTAACAGTGGTGCTTGCGAAGCCATGTCCTAAGCCAAACCCTCCTCTTGATCCCGTCGTCTCAGCATAGTTGCTACCAGGGCTTTGTTGTCCGCAAGGTAGTTGATAGCTGCCATGAGTTTTATAGGACTGAAGAGAATCACATTAGGTACATATCATGGCTCGAAGATCGTCTTCATTTGCTTGTAGTTCGTTATTTGCGTGTTCAGCAAATCTTTGTGTTTCGGGAACCGCTTAGATTCAAAAGACAATGTGTTAGTTCATCTCACCTAAAGAGAATGAACAATTAAGTAGAACAATAAAGCACTAATGAAAGAGCAAAGTCTAAACCCCGGGTTTTGTGTGTTTGATGACAACACTTGAATAATCTCACCGTGTGCCTTGAGTATCATTGTTAGATTTGCAAGTGCACGGTGACCTCGCTGGACACGTCAAGATCGGAAGACTGAAGCGTAGCTGATAGGTTTTCTGGTTTTGTGTGTGTATCGCGAGGTGACATGGATGGAGAGAAAAAGGGGAGAAAACCAGTTTTTACCAGACCGGTACTACCGGTACTAGTAGCGGTAGTACCGCTACCCCTACTAATACCGCCCACGGTACCGCTCTGTAGTTCTGCGCTGGATTTGACCCACAGTACGAGTTACAGTACCTCTGCGGTACCTGGAGCGGTAGTACCGCCCATGGTACCGCCCAGGTACCGTAACTAGTTACGGCAGTACCGCTTTGGTACCGCCGTGGTACCGCTTTGGATCCAGTAAGGTTTGGACCCCATCGCGGTACCTCGAGCAGTAGTACCACTCTGTGTCCACGTGGACCAGATCTGTGGGATTTCGAACTCAGAGCGGTAGTACCGCTTAGCCAAAGTGGTAGTAACGCTTAGGCAAAAACTGGACATAACGGTTGGATTTGGAGGAGCCTATTTAAGAGGCCCTTCTTCCCCAACTTGTTTTTATCTCTCCTCTCTCTCTCTCTCCTCCATTGTTGCTGAGCTTAAACCTAGTGGATCTCCCCAACCATCCAACCAATCTTGCCCAAACTTTGAGGAGTGGTGGAGGAGACCCCGATCTATAGTTCTACCAAGAGAGATTTCACCAATACTAGCTATTCCTTAGTGGATCTTGGTGGTAGGGTTCCTATGGTGGGACATTGGAGGAAGTGCATCCATGGAGGCTAGCTTGGTGTTGTACTAGCTCCATGGGTTGTTGGGAGCCTCCTTGTGGTGTGGAGCTCGCCCCAACCTTGTGAAGAAATCACCGCCTCGGCCGTTGTCTTAGTGGAGAAGGTGGAGCCCCTTTGTGGAGCTCTCTCGAGGAAGAAGGTGAGGCCTTCCTTCGTGGTGTGGCCGCCTAGCCTCTAGTGTGAGGCTAGCACCTCCTCAACGCAGACGTACTCCCTTTTGTGGGAGGAACTGCGGGAAACAAACCTCGCCCCGTCTTCGCGCCCTCCGGTTGTCCCGCTCCTTACTCTTACTATCTTGTTTGATTCCTTTGCTTGTTGCATTTGTCCTAGGATCATTGTAGGAACACCAACACCATTAAAGGATTCACCTTTACCTTCCGCACCGCTAAAATTGAAAAAGAATAAACTTGGCGTAGCGTCCATTCACCCCCCTCTTGTTCGCTACGATCCATTCAAGTGGTATCAGAGAAAGGTTTTCTTGCTCGGGCTTTACCGCCTAGGAAATGGCCGAACAAGAGATGGTTCTGAATGGGTCACCTTCCCTTGAGAAACCCGCTCCATCATCTCCCATCGATAGCACTACGGCTACGTTGGATGACCTCAAGAAATTGGAGTCATCCATCGTTAACCAAATGAAGGCAATGATGATGGAGTTGGTTGCTCAAAAACCAACCCCTATCGTAGATCCTAAGGCAAGTGCCGAGGATCCCCAACCAAAAGTTAACCAATTTCCTCTTGTTGATTTTGTTGCGCAATCGACACAAGATCCACAAAAGGAAGGGCTTGGGGAGACCGGCACTTTAACAAAAGGGAAGGATGAGACACCGGTTGCGGAACGTCTAGGGAGTAATCACGCGGTGCCACTGATACGCGTACAGCACGCGTCCGTTGGGAACCCCAAGAGGAAGGTGTGATGCGTACAGCGGCAAGTTTTCCCTCAGTAAGAAACCAAGGTTTATCGAACCAGTAGGAGCCAAGAAGCACGTTGAAGGTTGATGGCGGCGAGATGTAGTGCGGCGCAACACCAGGGATTCCGGCGCCAACGTGGAACCTGCACAACACAACCAAGGTACTTTGCCCCAACGAAACAGTGAGGTTGTCAATCTCACCGGCTTGCTGTAACAAAGGATTAGATGTATAGTGTGGATGATGATTGTTTGCAGAAAACAGTAGAACAAGTATTGCAGTAGATTGTATTCGATTAAAAGAATGGACCGGGGTCCACAGTTCACTAGAGGTGTCTCTCCCATAAGATAAATAGCATGTTGGGTGAACAAATTACAGTTGGGCAATTGACAAATAGAGAGGGCATGACAATGCACATACATGATATGATGAGTATTGTGAGATTTAATTGGGCATTACGACAAAGTACATAGACCGCTATCCAGCATGCATCTATGCCTAAAAAGTCCACCTTCAGGTTATCATCCGAATCCAGTATTAAGTTGCAAACAACAGACAATTGCATTAAGTATGGTGCGTAATGTAATAAATAACTACATCCTCGGACATAGCATCGATGTTTTATCCCTAGTGGCAACAGCACATCCACAACCTTAGAACTTTCTCACATCGTCCCCAGATTTAATGGAGGCATGAACCCACTATCGAGCATAAATACTCCCTCTTGGAGTTAAGAGTAAGAACTTGGCCAGAGCCTCTACTAATAACGGAGAGCATGCAAGATCATAAACAACACATAGATAGATTGATAATCAACATAACATAGTATTCTCTATCCATCGGATCCCAACAAACACAACATATAGCATTACAGATAGATGATCTTGATCATGTTAGGTGATACGCGTACAGCACGCGACCGTTGGGAACCCCAAGAGGAAGGTGTGATGCGTACAGCAGCAAGTTTTCCCTCAGTATGAAACCAAGGTTTAATCGAACCAGTAGGAGCCAAGAAGCACGTTGAAGGTTGATGGCGGCGAGATGTAGTGCGGCGCAACACCAGGGATTCCGGCGCCAACGTGGAACCTGCACAACACAAACCAAGTACTTTGCCCCAACGAAACAGCGAGGTTGTCAATCTCACCGGCTTGCTGTAACAAAGGATTAGATGTATAGTGTGGATGATGATTGTTTGCAGAAAACAGTAGAATAGTATTGCAGTAGATTGTATTTCAGTATAGAGAATTGGACCGGGGTCCACAGTTCACTAGAGGTGTCTCTCCCATAAGATAAACAGCATGTTGGGTGAACAAATTACAGTTGGGCAATTGACAAATAAAGAGGGCATGACCATGCACATACATATTATGATGAGTATAGTGAGATTTAATTGGGCATTACGACAAAGTACATAGACCGCTATCCAGCATGCATCTATGCCTAAAAAGTCCACCTTCAGGTTATCATCCGAACCCCCTCCAGTATTAAGTTGCTAACAACAGACAATTGCATTAAGTATTGCGCGTAATGTAATCAGTAACTACATCCTCGGACATAGCACCAATGTTTTATCCCTAGTGGCAACAGCACATCCATAATCTTAGAGATTTCTGTCAGTTCCCCAGATTCACGGAGACATGAACCCACTATCGAGCATAAATACTCCCTCTTGGAGTTAATAGCAAAAACTTGGCCAGAGCCTCTACTAATAATGGAGAGCATGCAAGATCATAAACAACACATAGATATAAATTGATAATCAACATAACATGGTATTCTCTATTCATCGGATCCCAACAAACACAACATATAGAATTACAGATAGATGATCTTGATCATGTTCGGCAGCTCACAAGACCCGACAATTAAGCACAATGAGGAGAAGACAACCATCTAGCTACTGCTATGGACCCATAGTCCAGGGGTGAACTACTCACACATCACTCCGGAGGCGACCATGGCGGCGTAGAGTCCTCCGGGAGATGAATCCCCTCTCCGGCAGGGTGCCGAAGGCGATCTCCTGAATCCCCCGAGATGGGATTGGCGGCGGCGGCGTCTCTGGAAGGTTTTCCGTATCGTGGCTCTCGGTACTGGGGGTTTCGTGACAAAGGCTTTAAGTAGGCGGAAGGGTAGGTCAGGGGGCGACGCGAGGGGCCCAGGAGACAGGGCGGCGCGGCCAAGGGTGGGGCCGCGCCGCCTGCCCTCCTGGCCACCTCATGGCCCCACTCCGTTGACTCTTCGGTCTTCTGGAAGCTTCGTGGCAAAATAGGACCCTGGGCGTTGATTTCGTCCAATTCCGAGAATATTTCCTTACTAGGATTTCTGAAACCAAAAACAGCAGAAAAACAGAATCGGCACTTCGGCATCTTGTTAATAGGTTAGTTCCAGAAAATGCACGAATATGACATAAAGTGTGCATAAAACATGTAGATATCATCAATAATGTAGCATGGAACATAAGAAATTATCGATACGTCGGAGACGTATCAGCATCCCCAAGCTTAGTTTCTGCTCGTCCCGAGCAGGTAAACGATAAACAAAGATAATTTCTGGAGTGACATGCCATCATAACCTTGATCATACTATTTGTAAGCATATGTAGTGAATGCAGCGATCAAAACAATGTATATGACATGAGTAAACAAGTGAATCATATAGCAAAGACTTTTCATGAATAGTACTTCAAGACAAGCATCAATAAGTCTTGCATAAGAGTTAACTCATAAAGCAATAATTCATAGTAGAGGTATTGAAGCAACACAAAGGAAGATTGAGTTTCAGCGGTTGCTTTCAACTTGTAACATGTATATCTCATAGATAATTGTCAACATAGAGTAATATAACAAATGCAATATGCAAGTATGTAGGAATCAATGCACAGTTCACACAAGTGTTTGCTTCTTGAGGTGGAGAGAAATAGGTGAACTAACTCAACAATAAAAGTAAAAGAAAGGTCCTTCAAAGGGGAAAGCATCGATTGCTATATTTGTGCTAGAGCTTTGATTTTGAAAACAAGAAACAATTTTGTCAACGGTAGTAATAAAGCATATGTATCATGTAAATTATATCTTACAAGTTGCAAGCCTCATGCATAGTATACTAATAGTGCCCGCACCTTGTCCTAATTAGCTTGGACTACCGGGATTATCGCAATGCACATGTTTTAACCAAGTGTCACAAAGGGGTACCTCTATGCCGCCTGTACAAAGGTCTAAGGAGAAAGATCGCATTGGATTTCTCGCTATTGATTATTCTCAACTTAGACATCCATACCGGGACAACATAGACAACAGATAATGGACTCCTCTTTTATGCATAAGCATGTAGCAACAATTAATTTTCTCATTTGAGATTGAGGATATATGTCCAAAACTGAAACTTCCACCATGGATCATGGCTTTAGTTAGCGGCCCAATGTTCTTCTCTAACAATATGCACGCTCTAACCATAAGGTGGTAGAACGCCCTTACTTCAGACAAGACGAACATGCATAGCAACTCACATGATATTCAACAAAGAGTAGTTGATGGCGTCCCCAGGAACATGGTTATCGCACAACAAGCAACTTAATAAGAGATAAAGTGCATAAGTACATATTCAATACCACAATAGTTTTTAAGCTATTTGTCCCATAAGGTATATATTGTAAAGGTGAAGAATGGAAATTTAAAGGTAGCACTCAAGCAATTTACTTTGGAATGGCGGAGAAATACCATGTAGTAGGTAGGTATGGTGGACACAAATGGCATAGTGGTTGGCTCAAGTATTTTGGATGCATGAGAAGTATTCCCTCTCGATACAAGGTTTAGGCTAGCAAGGCTATTTGAAACAAACACAAGGATGAAGCGGTGCAGCAAAACTCACATAAAAGACATATTGTAAACATTATAAGACTCTACACCGTCTTCCTTGTTGTTCAAACTCAATACTAGAAATTATCTAGACCTTAGAGAGACCAAATATGCAAACCAAATTTTAGCATGCTCTATGTATTTCTTCATTAATGGGTGCAAAGTATATGATGCAAGAGCTTAAACATGAGCACAACAATTGCCAAGTATCACATTACCCAAGACATTTTAGCAATTACTACATGTATCATTTTCCAATTCCAACCATATAACAATTTAACGAAGAAGAAACTTCGCCATGAATATTATGAGTAAAGCCTAAGGACATACTTGTCCATATGCAACAGCGGAGAGTGTCTCTCTCCCACACAAAGAATGCTAGGATCCATTTTATTCAAACAAAACAAAAACAAAAACAAACCGACGCTCCAAGCAAAGCACATAAGATGTGATGGAATAAAAATATAGTTTCAGGGGAGGAACCTGATAATTGTTGTCGATGAAGAAGGGGATGCCTTGGGCATCCCCAAGCTTAGACGCTTGAGTCTTCTTGATATATGCAGGGGTGAACCACCGGGGCATCCCCAAGCTTAGAGCTTTCACTCTCCTTGATCATGTTGTATCATCTCCCTCTCTTGATCCTTGAAAACTTCCTCCACACCAAACTTAGAACAACTCATTAGAGGGTTAGTGCACAATCAAAATATACATGTTCAGAGGTGACATAATCATTCTTAACACTTCTGGATATTGCACATAGCTATTGAAAGTCAATGGAATCAAAATATCCATCGAACATAACAAAACAGGCAATGCGAAATAAAAGGCAGAATCTGTCAAAACAGAACAGTTCGTATTGACGAATTTTATTGAGGCATCAGACTTGCTCAAATGAAAATGCTCAAATTGAATGAAAGTTGCGTACATATCTGAGGATCACTCACGTAAATTAGCATAATTTTCTGAGTTACCTACAGAGAATTTTGCCCAGATTCGTGACAGCAAAGAAATCTGTTTCTGTGCAGTAATCCAAATCTAGTATGAACCTTGCTATCAACGACTTTACTTGGCACAACAAAACACTAAACTAAGATAAGGAGAGGTTGCTACAGTAGTAAACAACTTCCAAGATACAAAATAAAAACAAAGTACTGTAGTAAAAACATGGGTTGTCTCCCATAAGCGCTTTTCTTTAACGCCTTTCAGCTAGGCGTGGAAAGTGTGTATCAAGTATTATCGAAAGATGGAGCATCGTTATCATAAGCTCCCCCATCCGTAGTGGTACTAAGCGCTTTGTCAATTTTAGGCCTATAATAATACTTCTTTGGTTTAGGCACTTTAGAGACATACATAAACTTTTGCTCCTTACCCACATAAGCTTTCTCCTTATATTTAAGAGAAGAAAAAGTTGAACTCAAGGTTCCCATAGCTTTTTCAAGTTCGCCAATCCTATTGGTTTGATTATCATGGACAACACAAGTTCCTAGGACACTAATTCTTTCATCAATTCCTCCTAAGGATTTATCAAGTTCATCAGTTTTATCAAGTAACATTTCCAATTTAGTTTCAATACTTGGAAAAAATTTCTCTATGGTTTCCAATTTTTTCATAACATCTTCAAGAGAGATTTCAGTTTTAACTTCATCAACAGGGGGTATTCCAAATAGACTCTCAATAATGCAGCTAGCTTCTAATGCAGGAGTACTTAGGAAATTACCTTTTGCGAGACAATCAAGAACATACCTATTCCAGCTAGAGACACCAACATAAAAATTCCTGAGTAAGATAGTGGTGGAGTGTTTCTTAGTGCACCTATTATGGGCATCACTAATTCTATACCAAGCATCTCTTAAACATTCTCCCCCTCGTTGCTTAAATGTACGAACTTCAACTTCAGGATTACTCATTTTAACAGTAGTAAATAAAGCAAACTAGATAAAGTAAATGCAAGTAACTAATTTTTTTGTGTTTTTGATATAGAAAACAAGATAGCAAATAAAGTAAAACTAGCAACTAATTTTTTTGTATTTTGATTTAGTGCAGCAAACAAAGTAGTAAATAAAACTAAGCAAGACAAAAACAAAGTAAAGAGATTGGGGTGTGGAGACTCCCCTTGCAGCGTGTCTTGATCTCCCCGGCAACGGCGCCAGAAAACAGTCTTGATACGCGTACAGCACGCGACCGTTGGGAACCCCAAGAGGAAGGTGTGATGCGTACAGCAGCAAGTTTTCCCTCGGTATGAAACCAAGGTTTAATCGAACCAGTAGGAGCCAAGAAGCACGTTGAAGGTTGATGGCGGCGAGATGTAGTGCGGCGCAACACCAGGGATTCCGGCGCCAACGTGGAACCTGCACAACACAAACTAAGTACTTTGCCCCAACGAAACAGCGAGGTTGTCAATCTCACCGGCTTGCTGTAACAAAGGATTAGATGTATAGTGTGGATGATGATTGTTTGCAGAAAACAGTAGAACAGTATTGCAGTAGATTCTATTTCAGTATAGAGAATTGGACCGGGGTCCACAGTTCACTAGAGGTGTCTCTCCCATAAGATAAACAGCATGTTGGGTGAACAAATTACAATTGGGCAATTAAAAAATAAAGAGGGCATGACCATGCACATACATATTATGATGAGTATAGTGAGATTTAATTGGGCATTACGACAAAGTACATAGACCGCTATCCAGCATGCATCTATGCCTAAAAAGTCCACCTTCAGGTTATCATCCGAACCCCCTCCAGTATTAAGTTGCTAACAACAGACAATTGCATTAAGTATTGCGCGTAATGTAATCAGTAACTACATCCTCGGACATAGCACCAATGTTTTATCCCTAGTGGCAACAGCACATCCATAATCTTAGAGATTTCTGTCACTTCCCCAGATTCACGGAGACATGAACCCACTATCGAGCATAAATACTCCCTCTTGGAGTTAATAGCAAAAACTTGGCCAGAGCCTCTACTAATAACGGAGAGCATGCAAGATCATAAACAACACATAGATATAAATTGATAATCAACATAACATGGTATTCTCTATTCATCGGATCCCAACAAACACAACATATAGAATTACAGATAGATGATCTTGATCATGTTCGGCAGCTCACAAGACCCGACAATTAAGCACAATGAGGAGAAGACAACCATCTAGCTACTGCTATGGACCCATAGTCCAGGGGTGAACTACTCACACATCACTCCGGAGGCGACCATGGCGGCGTAGAGTCCTCCGGGAGATGAATCCCCTCTCCGGCAGGGTGCCGGAGGCGATCTCCTGAATCCCCCGAGATGGGATTGGCGGCGGCGGCGTCTCTGGAAGGTTTTCCGTATCGTGGCTCTCGGTACTGGGGGTTTTGTGACAAAGGCTTTAAGTAGGCGGAAGGGTAGGTCAGGGGGCGACGCGAGGGGCCCAGGAGACAGGGCGGCGCGGCCAAGGGTGGGGCCGCGCCGCCTGCCCTCCTGGCCACCTCGTGGCCCCACTCCGTTGACTCTTCGGTCTTCTGGAAGCTTCGTGGCAAAATAGGACCCTGGGCGTTGATTTTGTCCAATTCCGAGAATATTTCCTTACTAGGATTTCTGAAACCAAAAACAGCAGAAAACAAAGAATCGGCACTTCGGCATCTTGTTAATAGGTTAGTTCCAGAAAATGCACGAATATGACATAAAGTGTGCATAAAACATGTAGATATCATCAATAATGTAGCATGGAACATAAGAAATTATCGATACGTCGGAGACATATCATTAGGCAGCTCACAAGATCCGACAATGAAGCACATAAGGAGAAGACAACCATCTAGCTACTGCTATAGACCCATAGTCCAGGGGTGAACTACTCACTCATCACTCCGGAGGCGACCATGGCGGTGAAGAGTCCTCCGGGAGATGATTCCCCTCTCCGGCAGGGTGCCGGAGGCGATCTCCTGAATCCCCCGAGATGGGACTGGCGGCGGCGGCGTCTCTGGAAGGTTTTCCGTATCGTGGCTCTCGGTACTGGGGGTTTCGCGACGAAGACTATATGTAGGCGGAAGGGCAGGTCAGGGGGCCACACGGGGGCCCCACACGCTAGGCCGGCGCGGGCCCCCCTTGGGCCGCGCCGCCCTAATGTGGTGGCGCCCCGTGGCCCCACTTCGTCTTCCCTTCGGTCTTCTGGAAGCTTCGTGTGAAAATAGGCCCCTGGGCGTTGATTTCGTCCAATTCTGAGAATATTTCCTTACTAGGATTTCTGAAACCAAAAACAACAGAAACAAAGAATGGCTCTTCGGCATCTCGTTAATAGGTTAGTGCTGGAAAATGCATAAATATGACATAAAGTATGCATAAAACATGTAGATATCATCAATAATGTGGCATGGAACATAAGAAATTATCGATACGTCGGAGACGTATCAGCATCCCCAAGCTTAGTTTCTGCTCGTCCCGAGCAGGTAAACGATAACAAAGATAATTTCTGAAGTGACATGCCATCATAACCTTGATCATACTATTGTAAGCATATGTAATGAATGGAGCGATCAAAACAATGTAAATGACATGAGTAAACAAATGAATCATAAAGCAAAGACTTTTCATGAATAGTACTTCAAGACAAGCATCAATAAGTCTCGCATAAGAGTTAACTCATAAAGCAATAATTCATAGTAGAGGCATTGAAGCAACACAAAGGAAGATTAAGTTTCAGCGGTTGCTTTCAACTTGTAACATGTATATCTCATGGATATTGTCAATGTAAAGTAATATAACAAGTGCAATATGCAAGTATGTAGGAATCAATGCACAGTTCACACAAGTGTTTGCTTCTTGAGGTGGAGAGAGATAGGTGAACTGACTCAACAATAAAAGTAAAAGAAAGGCCCTTCGCAGAGGGAAGCATTGATTGCTATATTTTTGCTAGAGCTTTGGTTTTGAAAACAAGAAACAATTTTGTCAACGGTAGTAATAAAGAATATGTGTTATGTAAATTATATCCTACAAGTTGCAAGCCTCATGCATAGTATACTAATAGTGCCCGCACCTTGTCCAAATTAGCTCGGATTACCTGGATTATCATCGCAATGCACATGTTTTAACCAAGTGTCACAAAGGGGTACCTCTATGCCGCCTGTACAAAGGTCTAAGGAGAAAGCTCGCATCGGATTTCTCGCTATTGATTATTCTCAACTTAGACATCCATACCGGGACAACATAGACAACAGATAATGGACTCCTCTTTTATGCATAAGCATTCAACAACAATTAATTTTCTCATATGAGATTGAGGATATTTGTCCAAAACTGAAACTTCCACCATGGATCATGGCTTTAGTTAGCGGCCCAATGTTCTTCTCTAACATTATGCATGCTGTAACCATTTTAGTGGTAAATCTCCCTTACTTCAGACAAGACGAACATGCATAGCAACTCACATGATATTCAACAAAGAATAGTTGATGGCATCCCCAGGAACATGGTTATCGCACAACAAGCAACTTAATAAGAGATAAAGTGCATAAGTACATATTCAATACCACAATAGTTTTTAGGCTATTTGTCCCATGAGCTATATATTGCAAAGGTGAAGAATGGAAATTTTAAAGGTAGCACTCAAGCAATTTACTTTGGAATGGCAGAGAAATACCATGTAGTAGGTAGGTATGGTGGACACAAATGGCATAGTGGTTGGCTCAAGGATTTTGGATGCATGAGAAGTATTCCCTCTCGATACAAGGCTTAGGCTAGCAAGGTTTATTTGAAACAAACACAAGGATGAAGCGGTGCAGCAAAACTCACATAAAAGACATATTGTAAACATTATAAGACTCTACACCGTCTTCCTTGTTGTTCAAATTCAATACTAAAAATTATCTAGACCTTAGAGAGACTAATTATGCAAACCAAATTTTAGCAAGCTCTATGTATTTCTTCATTAATAGGTGCAAAGTATATGATGCAAGAGCTTAAACATGAGCACAACAATTGCCAAGTATCACATTACCCAAGACATTATAGCAATTACTACATGTATCATTTTCCAATTCCAACCATATAACAATTTAACGAAGAAGAAACTTTCGCCATGAATATTATGAGTAAAGCCTAAGGACATACTTGTCCATATGCAACAGCGGAGCGTGTCTCTCTCCCACACAAAGAATGCTAGGATCCATTGTATTCAAACAAAACAAAAACAAAAACAAACCGACGCTCCAAGCAAAGTACATAAGATGTGATGGAATAAAAATATAGTTTCACTAGAGGAACCTGATAATGTTGTCGATGAAGAAGGGGATGCCTTGGGCATCCCCAAGCTTAGACGCTTGAGTCTTCTTGATATATGCAGGGGTGAACCACCGGGGCATCCCCAAGCTTAGAGCTTTCACTCTCCTTGATCATATTGTATCATCTCCCTCTCTTGATCCTTGAAAACTTCCTCCACACCAAACTCAAAACAACTCATTAGAGGGTTAGTGCACAATTAAAATTTACATGTTCAGAGGTAACATAATCATTCTTAATACTTCTGGACATTGCACAAAGCTACTGAAAGTCAATGGAATCGAAAAAATCCATCAAGCATAGCAAAACAGGAAATGCGAAATAAAAGGCGGAATCTGTCAAAACAGAACAGTTCGTAAAGACGAATTTTATTGAGGCACCAGACTTGCTCAAATGAAAATGCTCAAGCTGAATGAAAGTTGCGTACATATCTGAGGATCACTCACATAAATTGGCATAATTTTCTGAGTTACCTACAGAGAATTTTACCCAGATTCGTGACAGCAAAGAAATCTGTTTCTGCGCAGTAATCCAAATCTAGTATGAACCTTACTATCAACGACTTTACTTGGCACAACAATGCACAAAACTAAGATAAGGAGAGGCTGCTACAGTAGTAACAACTTCCAAGACTCAAATATAAAACAAAGGTACAGTAGTAAAATAAACACATGGGTTATCTCCCAAGAAGTTTTTTCTTTATAGCTATTAAGATGGGCTCAAGAATTTTAATGATGCACTTGCAAGAAATAGTAGTTGAAGCAAAAGAGAGCATCAAGAAGCAAATTCAAAACACATTTAAGTCTAACATGCTTCCTATGCATAGGAATCTTGTAAATAAATAAATTCAAGAAGCATAATGCAACAAGCATAGAAAGATAAAACAAGTGCAGCTTCAAGATTCTCAACATAAAGAGGGGAAACTTAATATTATTAAGATGCATATAACCATGTTTCCCTCTCTCATAATAACTTTCTGTAACATCATGAACAAACTCAACAATATAACTATCACATAAAGCATTCTTATCATGAGTTTCATGCATAAAATAATTACTACTCCCAACATAAGCATAGTCATTCTTATTAATTGTAGTGGGAGCAAATTCAACAAGGTAGCTATCATTATCACCATAATCATCAAATATAGGAGGCATTGTATAATCATAATTAATTTTCTCCTCAATAGTAGGTGGATGATAATCATCATACATAGGAGGTAAAGTATCTTCAAAGTAAATTTTCTCCTCCATGCTTGGGGGACTAAAAATATCATGCTCATCAAAACCAGCTTCCCCAAGCTTAGATTTTTCCATAGCATTAGCAACAATTGTGTTCAAAGCATTCATACTAATATCATTGCCATTAGCATGCATATAAAGTTACATAGGTTTTTTAATTTTCTCTTCAAACTCCTCATGTCCTAACTCAAGATAAATACTATAAAGATCTCTAATATTTTTGTTGTTTTCCATTAAGCCTAACTAGTGAAATAAAAACATGCATGGAATTAAGTAAAGTAAACAAGTAACTATTTTGTTTTTGTTTTTGATATAGAGTGCAAACAAGACAGTAAATAAAGTAAAACTAGCAACTAATTTTTTTGTGTTTTGATTTAGTGCAGCAAACAAAGTAGTAAATAAAATAAAGCAAGACAAACACAAAGTAAAGAGATAGGGATGTGGAGACTCCCCTTGCAGCGTGTCTTGATCTCCCGGCAACGGCGCCAGAAAAAGAGCTTGATACGCGTACAGCACGCGTCCGTTGGGAACCCCAAGAGGAAGGTGTGATGCGTACAGCGGCAAGTTTTCCCTCAGTAAGAAACCAAGGTTTATCGAACCAGTAGGAACCAAGAAGCACGTTGAAGGTTGATGGCGGCGAGATGTAGTGCGGCGCAACACCAGGGATTCCGGCGCCAACGTGGAACCTGCACAACACAACCAAGGTACTTTGCCCCAACGAAACAGTGAGGTTGTTAATCTCACCGGCTTGCTGTAACAAAGGATTAGATGTATAGTGTGGATGATGATTGTTTGCAGAAAACAGTAGAACAAGTATTGCAGTAGATTGTATTCGATTAAAAGAATGGACCGGGGTCCACAGTTCACTAGAGGTGTCTCTCCCATAAGATAAATAGCATGTTGGGTGAACAAATTACAGTTGGGCAATTGACAAATAGAGAGGGCATGACAATGCACATACATGATATGATGAGTATTGTGAGATTTAATTGGGCATTACGACAAAGTGCATAGACCGCTATCCAGCATGCATCTATGCCTAAAAAGTCCACCTTCAGGTTATCATCCGAACCCCTTCCAGTATTAAGTTGCAAACAACAGACAATTGCATTAAGTATGGTGCGTAATGTAATCAATAACTACATCCTCGGACATAGCATCGATGTTTTATCCCTAGTGGCAACAGCACATCCACAACCTTAGAACTTTCGTCATCTTTGTTCAGATTTAATGGAGGCATGAACCCACTATCGAGCATAAATACTCCCTCTTGGAGTTAAGAGTAAAAACTTGGCCAGAGCCTCTACTAATAACGGAGAGCATGCAAGATCATAAACAACACATAGATAGATTGATAATCAACATAACATAGTATTCTCTATCCATCGGATCCCAACAAACACAACATATAGCATTGCAGATAGATGATCTTGATCATGTTAGGCAGCTCACAAGATCCGACAATGAAGCACATAAGGAGAAGGCAACCATCTAGCTACTGCTATGGACCCATAGTCCAGGGGTGAACTACTCACTCATCACTCCGGAGGCGACCATGGCGGTGAAGAGTCCTCCGGGAGATGATTCCCCTCTCCGGCAGGGTGGTGGAGGCGATCCCCTGAATCCCCCGAGATGGGATTGGCGGCGGCGGCGTCTCTGGAAGGTTTTCCGTATCGTGGCTCTCGGTACTGGGGGTTTCGCGACGAAGACTATATGTAGGCGGAAGGGCAGGTCAGGGGGGCCACACGGGGGCCCCACACGCTAGGCCGGCGCGGGCCCCCCTTGGGCCGCGCCGCCCTAGTGTGGAGGCGCCCCGTGGCCCCACTTCGTCTTCCCTTCGGTCTTCTGGAAGCTTCATGTGAAAATAGGCCCCTGGGCGTTGATTTCGTCCAATTCCGAGAATATTTCCTTACTAGGATTTCTGAAACCAAAAACAGCAGAAAACAGCAACTGGCTCTTCGGCATCTCGTTAATAGGTTAGTGCCGGAAAATGCATAAATATGACATAAAGTGTGCATAAAACATGTAGATATCATCAATAATGTGGCATGGAACATAAGAAATTATCGATACGTCGGAGACGTATCAGCAACCACCAAGTGATTACACCATAAACGTTCCAATACCTATGCCACATATCTTGTCGCATGGTTCACCACCGTTACTTGAGTCAAATAACTTTGAAAATTGGCAATTCTTAATGCGTTCTCATGTGCGCAGCGCGTCTACCGAGCTTTGCGTATCATCGAGGAAGGCTACTCACCACGAGACCCAAAGAGCTTGACAAGAAGAGATGTGGTGGATGACCAACTCAACGCCACCGCCATCAACATGATACACATGGCCGTCACGCCCAAGGACCGCGCTCATATTCGCTCGCTCAAGACCGTCAAGGAAGCATGGGATAAACTCGACAAACTCTTCCTCGGAAATGCAAGCATCCAAAGCTCTCGCTTTGATGAAGTGAACAACATGGCCGACAACTTTGTCATGAATGAAGGAGAGTCCCCCGAAGAAATGTATCGGCGTCTCATCGCTCTTGCCGTACAAATACAAGATCTTGGAGCAACGTTTGTGGATGACCATTGGAACAAGCGCAAGTTCTACAACGCTCTCCTCCCTTATTAGGAAGTGAAGTTGACGGCCATCCGCCAAAATGCCTCCTTCCGTGCTATGACATCCGATGAAGTTCTTAGTGAAGTCATCGCTTTGGACATCTCCAAGAAGAATGCGGAGGATCTTGTTGCTCGCGCCCACAACACCTGCAAGCCCAACCTTGCATTGAAGATGAAGATACATGAGGCTAGTGAAAGCGATGAGGATCTCGTTGAGTGGGGATCGGATGATCTCAAGACCAACTATCATGAGCACATGGCTCTCGCCGCCAAGAAATTTTGGGACGGAAACAAGTCCCGAAGCACAAGACCAAGAAGATCACGCGATTCTCCAAGAAGCTTCTCCAAGAGTCCAAGGGAGGGGCAAAGGGCACGAACATGCTACAATTGCGGCGACAAGAATCATTTTGTTGCGGATTGCATGTTTGAGAGAAGAGAAGATAATGGCGGGAGGCTTGTCCGCAAGGAAAAGTTCAAGTCTCTCTCTAAAGGATTCTCCAAGTTCTCCTCCAAGCCCGATGACGACAAGGTCTCCTTCACCAAGAAGCCAAGAGCCTTCATCATTCGAGAAGAGTACTCCTTCGATGAGGATGAGGAACATGAGGACAAGAGCTCCAACAAGGAAGGAGAGGGAGTGGCCGCCATCGCCATTACCACTCCCTCTATCTCCCTCTTCGACTCTCCTAATGAGAACCTCATCATCCACAACGCTCATTGCCTTATGGCAAAGGTATCCACGGAGGTAAAATCCCCTTCCAAACCCTCATCTTCAACTAATGCCTTATATTTTGATGATGCCACTAGTCTCACCATTAAGCGTGAGATTATGGGGTTGGATTCTTTTCTCACTAACATGCAAGGGGATACCAAGACTCATGTTGGGGCTCTCTTGGCCCAACTTGGTGCGGCACCAGACCATATAGAGGAGAAGGAGAGGCTTGAAAGGGAGGCGGCAAATGAGATTGCCTCTCTCAATCAAGCGCTTGAAGATGAACAAAATCTGCGCATGTCTCTTGAAGCTAGTGTCATCGTCCTTGAAGACTCCAATAAAGGTATTGTCTCTCAACTCACCAAGGACCGGGACCATGCTCTTGGTTTGATGGGTGAGCTCAAAAGGAAGATGCTCTCTCTTGAGGAAGCTAACAAAGAGAAAGATGATGAAGACCCCAACTCTTGCCATGACGAGCTTGTTGATCAAGTTGCTTCCTTGAGAAAGCACAATGCTCTTCTCTTGGAGATCAATGCTCTCCAAGAAGAAGCCTTGGATGAATATTACCGCTTGTGCAAGGAGAATACTGATACGTCTCCGACGTATCGATAATTTCTTATGTTCCATGCCACATTATTGATGATATCTACATGCTTTCTGCATACTTTATGTCATATTTATGCATTTTCCGGCACTAACCTATTAACGAGATGCCGAAGAGCCAGTTGATGTTTTCTGCTGTTTTTGGTTTCAGAAATCCTAGTAAGGAAATATTCTCGGAATTGGACGAAATCAACGCCGAGGGGCCTATTTTGCCACGAAGCTTCCAGAAGACCGAAGGGAAGACGAAGTGGGGCCACGGGGCGCCGCCACAGTAGGGCGGCGCGGCCCAAGGGGGGCCCGCGCGGCCCTAGCGTGTGGGGCCCCCGTGACGCCTCCTGACCTGCCCTTCCGCCTACAAATAGTCTTCGTCGCGAAACCCCCAGTACCGAGAGCCACGATACGGAAAACCTTCCAGAGACGCCGCCGCCGCCAATCCCATCTCGGGGGATTCAGGAGATCGCCTCCGGCACCCTGCCGGAGAGGGGAATCATCTCCCGGAGGACTCTACACCGCCATGGTCGCCTTCGGAGTGATGTGTGAGTAGTCTACCCCTGGACTATGGGTCCATAGCAGTAGCTAGATGGTTGTCTTCTCCTCATTATGCTTAATTGTCGGGTCTTGTGAGCTGCCGAACATGATCAAGATCATCTATCTATAATTCTATATGTTGTGTTTGTTGGGATCCGATGAATAGAGAATACTTGTTATGTTGATTATCAATTTATATCTATGTGTTGTTTATGATCTTGCATGCTCTCCGTTATTAGTAGAGGCTCTGGCCAAGTTTTTTACTCTTAACTCCAAGAGGGGGTATTTATGCTCGATAGTGGGTTCATGTCTCCGTGAGTCTGGGGAAGTGACAGAAATCTCTAAGATTATGGATGTGCTATTGCCACTAGGGATAAAACATTGGTGCTATGTCCGAGGATGTAGTTACTGATTACATTACGCGCAATACTTAATGCAATTGTCTGTTGTTAGCAACTTAATACTGGAGGGGGTTCGGATGATAACCTGAAGGTGGACTTTTTAGGCATAGATGCATGCTGGATAGCGGTCTATGTACTTTGTCGTAATGCCCAATTAAATCTCACTATACTCATCATAATATGTATGTGCATGGTCATGCCCTCTTTATTTGTCAATTGCCCAACTGTAATTTGTTCACCCAACGTGCTGTTTATCTTATGGGAGAGACACCTCTAGTGAACTGTGGACCCCGGTCCAATTCTCTTTACTGAAATACAATCTACTGCAATACTGTTCTACTGTTTTCTGCAAACAATCATCTTCCACACTATACATCTAATCCTTTGTTACAGCAAGCCGGTGAGATTGACAACCTCGCTGTTTCGTTGGGGCAAAGTACTTGGTTTGTTTTGTGCAGGTTCCACATTGGCGCCGGAATCCCTGGTGTTGCGCCGCACTACATCTCGCCGCCATCAACCTTCAACATGCTTCTTGGCTCCTACTGGTTCGATTAAACCTTGGTTTCATACTGAGGGAAAACTTGCCGCTGTACGCATCACACCTTCCTCTTGGGGTTCCCAACGGTCGCGTGTTGTACGCGTATCAAGACTGTTTTCTGGCGCCATTGCCGGGGACCTGAAGAAAAGCTACATCACAGGGATCTCTAACTCCCATGTCAACATTGCGCCAGCAACTGTTTTCTGGCGCCGTTGCCGGGGAGATCAAGACACGCTGCAAGGGGAATCTCCACATTCCAATCTCTTTACTTTGTTTTTGTCTTGCTTTATTTTATTTACTACTTTGTTTGCTGCATTATAACAAAATACAAAAAAAATTAGTTGCTAGTTTTACTTTATTTACTGTCTTGTTTGCAATCTCCATATTAAAAACACAAAAAAATTAGTTACTTGCATTTACTTTATCTAGTTTGCTTTATTTACTATTGCTAAAATGGGTACTCCTGAAAATACTAAGTTGTGTGACTTCACAACCACAAATAATAATGATTTCTTATGCACACCTATTGCTCCACCTGCTACTACAGCGGAATTCTTTGAAATAAAACCTGCTTTACTGAATCTTGTTATGAGAGAGCAATTTTCTGGTGTTAGTTCTGATGATGCTGCTGCCTATCTCAATAACTTTATTGAATTATGTGAAATGCAAAAGTATAAGGATGTAGATGGTGACATTATTAAATTAAAATTGTTTCCTTTCTCATTAAGAGGAAGAGCTAAAGATTGGTTGCTATCTCTGCCTAAGAATAGTATTGATTCATGGACTAAATGCAAGGATGCTTTTATTGGTAGATATTATCCCCCTGCTAAAATTATATCTTTGAGGAGTAGCATAATGAATTTTAAACAATTGGATAATGAGCATGTTGCACAAGCATGGGAAAGAATGAAATCTTTGGTTAAAAATTGCCCAACCCATGGACTGACTACTTGGATGATCATCCAAACCTTTTATGCAGGACTGAATTTTTCTTCGCGGAACCTATTGGATTCAGCTGCTGGAGGTACCTTTATGTCCATCACTCTTGGCGAAGCAACAAAGCTTCTTGATAATACGATGATTAATTACTCTGAATGGCACACGGAAAGAGCTCCACAAGGTAAGAAGGTAAATTCTGTCGAAGAAACCTCCTCCTTGAATGATAAGATTGATGCTATTATGTCTATGCTTGTGAATGATAGGACTAATATTGATCCTAATAATGTTCCGTTAGCTTCATTGGTTGCTCACGAAGAACATGTTGATGTAAACTTCATTAAAAATAATAATTTCAACAACAATGCTTACCGGAACAATTCTAGTAACAACTATAGGCCATATCCTTATAATAATGGCAACGGCTATGGTAATTCTTATGGGAATTCTTACAACAATAATAGGAACACACCCCCTGGACTTGAAGCTATGCTTAAAGAATTTATTAGTACACAAACTGCTTTTAACAAATCTGTTGAAGAAAAGCTTGGGAAAATTGATATACTTGCTTCTAAAGTCGATAGTCTTGCTGCTGATGTTGATCTTTTGAAATCGAAAGTTATGCCTAATGAAAATCATAATAATAAAATTGTTACTACAGCAAATGCCATCCAAGTTAGAATTAATGAGAATATAAGATTGATGGCCGAATTGCGTGCTAGGTGGGAAAAAGAAGAAAATGAGAAAGAAGATAATATAGCTAAAGTTTGGACTATTACCACCACTAGTAATGCTAATGCTCCACATGTTGTTGCACCTCCTACTATTAATGGTAAAATAATTGGTGTTGGCAATGTTTCCACTTCTAATGCAAAGCGCGAAAAAGCACTGAAAGCTGCTAAAAGCTAAATCGCTTTGTGATAAAACTGCTGAAATTTTTTCCAACATTGGGGATAATGATCCCATTGCTTTAGATTATAATGGTTTAGATTTTGATGATTGCCACATATCTGAAGTTATAAAGTTCTTACAAAAACTTGCTAAGAGTCCTAATGCTAGTGATATAAATTTGGCTTTCACGAAACATATTACAAATGCTCTCATAAAAGCTAGAGAAGAGAAACTAGAACGCGAAACTTCTATTCCTAGGAAGCTAGAGGATGGTTGGGAGCCCATCATTAAGATGAAGGTCAATGACTTTGATTGTAATGTTTTATGTGATCTTGGTGCAAGTATTTCCGTTATGCCTAAGAAAATCTATAATATGCTTGACTTGCCACCATTGGAAAATTGTTATTTGGATGTTAATCTTGCTGATAACTCTACAAAGAGACCTTTGGGGAGAGTTGATAATGTTCGCATTACCGTTAACAATAACGTTGTCCCCGTTGATTTTGTTGTCTTAGATATTGAATGCAATGCATCTTGTCCCATTATATTGGGAAGACCTTTTCTTCGAACTGTTGGTGCTATCATTGATATGAAGGAAGGTAATATTAAATATCAATTTCCTCTCAAGAAAGGTATGGAACACTTCTCTAGAAAGAGAATGAAGTTACCTTTTGATTCTATTATTAGAACAAATTATGATGTTGATTCTTCATCTCTTGATAATACTTGATACACACTTTCTGCGCCTAGCTGAAAGGCGTTAAAGAAAAGCGCTTATGGGAGACAACCCATGTTTTTACTACTGCACCTTTATTTTATATTTGAGTCTTTGAAGTTGTTACTACTGTAGCAACCTCTCCTTATCTTAGTTTTGTGCATTGTTGTGCCAAGTAAAGTCGTTGATAGTAAGGTTCATACTAGATTTGGATTACTGCGCAGAAACAGATTTCTTTGCTGTCACGAATCTGGGCCTAATTCTCTGTAGGTAACTCAGACAATTATGCCAATTTACGTGAGTGATCCTTAGATATGTACGCAACTTTCATTCAATTTGAGAATTTTCATTTGAGCAAGTCTGGTGCCTCTTAGAAATTCGTCTTTACGAACTGTTCTGTTTTGACAGATTCTGCCTTTTATTTCGCATTGCCTGTTTTGCTATGCTTGATGGATTTTTCTATTCCATTAACTTTCAGTAGCTTTGTGCAATGTCCAGAAGTGTTAAGAATGATTGTGTCACCTCTGAACATGTAAATTTTAATTGTGCACTAACCCTCTAATGAGTTGTTTTGAGTTTGGTGTGGAGGAAGTTTTCAAGGATCAAGAGAGGGAGATGATACAATATGATCAAGAAGAGTGAAAGCTCTAAGCTTGGGGATGCCCCGGTGGTTCACCCCTGCATATTTCAAGAAGACTCAAGCGTCTAAGCTTGGGGATGCCCAAGGCATCCCCTTCTTCATCGACAACATTATCAGGTTCCTCTAGTGAAACTATATTTTTATTCCATCACATCTTATGTACTTTGCTTGGAGCGTCGGTTTGTTTTTGTTTTTGTTTTGTTTGAATAAAATGGATCCTAGCATTCATTGTGTGGGAGAGAAACACGCTCCGCTGCTGCATATGGACAAATATGTCCTTAGGCTTTACTCATAATATTCATGGCGAAGGTTGAATCTTCTTCGTTAAATTGTTATATGGTTGGAAACGGGAAATGCTACATGTAGTAATTGCTAAAATGTCTTGGATAATGTGATACTTGGCAATTGTTGTGCTCATGTTTAAGCTCTTGCATCATATACTTTGCACCTATTAATGAAGAAATACATAGAGCTTGCTAAAATTTGGTTTGCATAATTGGTCTCTCTAAGGTCTAGATAATTTCTAGTATTGAGTTTGAACAACAAGGAAGATGGTGTAGAGTCTTATAATGTTTACAATATGTCTTTTATGTGAGTTTTGCTGCACCGCTTCATCCTTGTGTTTGTTTCAAATAGCCTTGCTAGCCTAAGCCTTGTATCGAGAGGGATTACTTCTCATGCATCAAAAATCCTTGAGCCAACCACTATGCCATTTGTGTCCACCATAACTACCTACTACATGGTATTTCTCCGCCATTTCAAAGTAAATTGCTTGAGTGCTACCTTTAAATTTCTATCCTCTACCTTTGCAATATATAGCTCATGGTACAAATAGCCTAAAAACTATTGTGGTATTGAATATGTACTTATGCACTTTATCTCTTATTAAGTTGCTTGTTGTGCGATAACCATGTTCCTGGGGACGCCATCAACTACTCTTTGTTGAATATCATGTGAGTTGCTATGCATGTTCGTCTTGTCTGAAGTAAGGGAGAATTACCGCTAGAATGGTTAGAGCATGCATAATGTTAGAGAAGAACATTGGGCCGCTAACTAAAGCCATGATCCATGGTGGAAGTTTCAGTTTTGGACAAATATTCTCAATCTCATATGAGAAAATTAATAATTGTTGAATGCTTATGCATAAAAGAGGAGTCCATTATCTGTTGTCTATGTTGTCCCGGTATGAATGTCTAAGTTGAGAATAATCAATAGCGAGAAATCCGATGCGAGCTTTCTCCTTAGACCTTTGTACAGGCGGCATACAGGTACCCCTTTGTGACACTTGGTTAAAACATATGCATTGCAATGATAATCCAGGTAATCCGAGCTAATTAGGACAAGGTGCGGGCACTATTAGTATACTATGCATGAGGCTTGCAACTTGTAGGATATAATTTACATAACACATATGCTTTATTACTACCGTTGACAAAATTGTTTCTTGTTTTCAAAATCAAAGCTCTAGCACAAATATAGCAATCGATGCTTCCCTCTGCGAAGGGCCTTTCTTTTACTTTTATTGTTGAGTCAGTTCACCTATTTCTCTCCACCTCAAGAAGTAAACACTTGTGTGAACTGTGCATTGATTCCTACATACTTGCATATTGCATTTGTTATATTACTCTATGTTGACAATATCCATGAGATATACATGTTACAAGTTGAAAGCAACCGCTGAAACTTAATCTTCCTTTGTGTTGCTTCAATACCTTTACTTTGATTTATTGCTTTATGAGTTAACTCTTATGCAAGACTTATTAATGCTTGTCTTGAAGTACTATTCATGAAAAGTCTTTGCTATATGATTCATTTGTTTACTCATGTCATTTACCTTGTTTTGATCGCTGCATTCATTACATATGCTTACAATAGTATGATCAAGGTTATGATGGCATGTCACTCCATAAATTATCTTTGTTATCGTTTACCTGCTCGGGACGAGCAGAAACTAAGCTTGGGGATGCTGATACGTCTCCGACGTATCGATAATTTCTTATGTTCCATGCCACATTATTGATGATATCTACATGCTTTCTGCATACTTTATGTCATATTTATGCATTTTCCGGCACTAACCTATTAACGAGATGCCGAAGAGCCAGTTGTTGTTTTCTGCTGTTTTTGGTTTCAGAAATCCTAGTAAGGAAATATTCTCGGAATTGGACGAAATCAACGCCCAGGGGCCTATTTTGCCACGAAGCTTCCAGAAGACCGAAGGGAAGACGAAGTGGGGCCACGGGGCGCCGCCACAGTAGGGCGGCGCGGCCCAAGGGGGGCCCGTGCGGCCCTAGCGTGTGGGGCCCCCGTGACGCCTCCTGACCTTCCCTTCCGCCTACAAATAGTCTTCGTCGCGAAACCCCCAGTACCGAGAGCCACGATACGGAAAACCTTCCAGAGACGCTGCCGCCGCCAATCCCATCTCGGGGGATTCAGGAGATCGCCTCCAGCACCCTGCCGGAGAGGGGAATCATCTCCCGGAGGACTCTACACCGCCATGGTCGTCTCCGGAGTGATGTGTGAGTAGTCTACCCCTGGACTATGGGTCCATAGCAGTAGCTAGATGGTTGTCTTCTCCTCATTATGCTTAATTGTCGGGTCTTGTGAGCTGCCGAACATGATCAAGATCATCTATCTGTAATTCTATATGTTGTGTTTGTTGGGATCCGATGAATAGAGAATACTTGTTATATTGATTATCAATTTATATCTATGTGTTGTTTATGATCTTGCATGCTCTCCGTTATTAGTAGAGGCTCTGGCCAAGTTTTTACTCTTAACTCCAAGAGGGGGTATTTATGCTCGATAGTGGGTTCATGTCTCCGTGAATCTGGGGAAGTGACAGAAATCTCTAAGATTATGGATGTGCTGTTGCCACTAGGGATAAAACATTGGTGCTATGTCCGAGGATGTAGTTACTGATTACATTACGCGCAATACTTAATGCAATTGTCTGTTGTTAGCAACTTAATACTGGAGGGGGTTCGGATGATAACCTGAAGGTGGACTTTTTAGGCATAGATGCATGCTGGATAGCGGTCTATGTACTTTGTCGTAATGCCCAATTAAATCTCACTATACTCATCATAATATGTATGTGCATGGTCATGCCCTCTTTATTTGTCAATTTTCCAACTGTAATTTGTTCACCCAACATGCTGTTTATCTTATGGGAGAGACACCTCTAGTGAACTGTGGACCCCGGTCCAATTCTCTTTACTGAAATACAATCTACTACAATACTGTTCTACTATTTTCTGCAAACAATCATCTTCCACACTATACATCTAATCCTTTGTTACAGCAAGCCGGTGAGATTGACAACCTCGCTGTTTCGTTGGGGCAAAGTACTTGGTTTGTTTTGTGCAGGTTCCACGTTGGCGCCGGAATCCCTGGTGTTGCGCCGCACTACATCTCGCCGCCATCAACCTTCAACGTGCTTCTTGGCTCCTACTGGTTCGATTAAACCTTGGTTTCATACTGAGGGAAAACTTGCCGCTGTACGCATCACACCTTCCTCTTGGGGTTCCCAACGGTCGCGTGCTGTACGCGTATCATGACTGTTTTCTGGCGCCGTTGCCGGGGACCTGAAGAAAAGCTACATCACAGAGATCTCTAACTCCCACGTCAACTTTGCGCCAGCAAAGACCTCATGTTGCAACCATGAAGAAGAAATTGCCACTATTGAGACCACCAAGGCCAAGCTATTGAGTTTGAGTAGCATGCAAGAAGAGTCATTGGTGGAATGTCTCCGCATGAGCAAGGAGAAGGCCACTTGTTGTGATCATGAGGAAGAAATAGCCGCCTTGAAGAGGAGGGAAGCCAAGCTCACGGAGGTCAATTCCATGCAAGAGGAAGCATTGAAGGAGTATTTCCCTTTGAGCAAGGACCGTGCGTGTTGCACTCATGAAAGTGGCATTGCCAAGATGGAGAGTGACAAGCGTATACTCATGAAGATGAATGCTCTCCAAGAAGAATCTTTGATGGAACACTTCCGGGTGAACAAGTCAAAGGAAGTCCAAGTGTTTGATATTTGTCATGCACACCCGGAGCATGAAGATGAAGTCAATCGTTTGAAGGCCAAGATTGATAGACTCCAAGTTCAAACTAAGTACTTGGAAGGAGTCATTGGAGCCAAAGAGGGCTCTTGCAATGAAGGAGGAGTGGCTACCAAGCCAAAGAGGAGGACCAAGAAGAAGAAGAACAAGGAGAACTGATGTCTACTCACGCTTCTTTTCCTGTAGACAGTGTTGGGCCTCCAAGAGCAGAGGTTTGTAGAACAGCAGCAAGTTTCCCTTAAGTGAATCACCCAAGGTTTATCGAACTCAGGGAAGAAGAGGTCAAAGATATCCCTCTCAAGCAACCCTGCAATCACGATACAAGAAGTCTCTTGTCTCCCCAACACACCCAATACACTTGTCAGATGTATAGGTGCACTAGTTCGGCGAAGAGATAGTGAAATACAAGTAATATGGATGGATATGAGTGGTAATAGCAATCTGAATAAAATATGGCAGCGAGTAAACATGCAACAGAACAGTAAATAAACGGAGATTCGATGTTTGGAAACAAGGCCTAGGGATCCTACTTTCACTAGTGGACACTCTCAACATTGATCACATAACTGAAACTACTCTACACTCTCTTATTGGATAACAAACACCATTAATTGTGTAGGGCTACAAGAGCACCTCAATGCCGGAGTTAACAAGCTCCACAACATCCGATGTTCATATTTAAGTAACCTTAGAGTGCATGATAGACCATTGCAATTATACCGAGTACAAACATAGCATGCACACTGTCAACATCAGCTATGAAAGGGGGAATAGATCGCATCAATACTATCATAGTAATAGTTAACTTCATAATCTACAAGAGATCACAATCATAGTGATAAGGGGTGGCCCGATCTTCTCAGTAAGCGACGGGTGGTGATGAACACACGATGGTAGCAGCGGATGGAATCGATGATGATGAGGACATCCCTACTACACCATTACCTCCGTCATTGATGAATGAAGATGAACCTGCTGTGAAGCTCAAGTCCGATGAAGTTCGGATTGGTCCAATTACAAGAGCTCGTGCGAAGCTACTTAAACAACAGGTGAACTTGTTCCTAAACGATACTTTGATTGATGAGAACTTTATACTACCTAAGTCCTATTACTTATGTATCATCAGGTATCAAGAGGAGACGAGCATCGCACGAGGAGTAGAGAAGCAGCTGGACATGAAGATGGACGTCAAGATGGACGTGAAGCTGGACATGGAGCTGGACATGAAGATATCTCATGGTCGCGCGAGGGAGGAGCGGGAGGAAGGCGCGAGAGGAGAAGACGACGTCCAGGCCGGTCCAGCACCCGGTTAGACCGGCCTCCGGACCGGCCCGCCCGGTCCCTGGCCCGGTTGACCGGGCGCCAACCGGATGGGATTTATCGCATGCGGGCAAAAACCGGATTTTTGCGAACTTTCCGGTTTGCCGCCCGGTTGACCGGGTTCTATGCCAGGCAGCCCGGTCACTGGCCCGGTTGACCGGATTCTATGCTAGGCAGCCCGGTCACTGGCCCGGTTGACCGGATTCCAGACCGGATCTGTCCGAGTCTGTCTCGACCAGAACTAATCTGGGTCGGTTTTACTTGTATTTTTCGACCAGAACTCGTCCCGGACGCCTATATAAGTGCCTTGGACGACCCCCTAGCTGCTTTAGACCACGTTTAAGATAAACCCTAGTTCATAGTTGTTTGCTAAGCAAAACTATTGTTCCCCAACTCTCCAATTCGTTGCGATCTGGAGTTTTATGCTACTGAAAGTTTGTGTGATCTGCTGTTCCATTGGGGATTAGAAGATTGCAATCTACCGCTTCGTGGTCGGCGGCTACGTGCGCAAGTGTGTGGAGTTGCGAATATCTTGCAGGGTTGAGAGCTGTTGCATTGGCATCAGGAATCAATCGAGAGACTTCGTCGGCGTCATACAAGTTATCCTCCTCATCATCATCGATTCCATCCGCTGCTACCATCGTGTGTTCATCACCACCCGTCGCTTACTGAGAAGATCGGGCCACCCCTTATCATCTTGGTATCAGATTTCCAGTTTTCCTCGGTAAGCCATCCACAATCCACCCCATAGTTGAGTTGTGAGTGTTTTCCTATCCAGAAAAAGCCATAAAAAGTTAGGGTTAGGGTTTGCCATAGCCTTAGATTGCACTAATTTCGAGTTTTAGTTGCTTTTCGTAGTTATTTTTGCGTATCTTTATCTTTCTTATAGTAGAATTGTTAGGGTTTGTGTTTTCTCTATCATCTAGTTTATCATAGTGTGTCAGTTTTTGTTACTCCGAGTCCACATAGCGTACAGTGTGCTTGTTCCCAACCATAGACACAGCCTATCGATATACGTGACTAGGAACTTCCCCAGAAGAGACTAGTTTTACAGCTCGACAGGCTGCTCATTAGGTTATCGGTGCTTTGCATATTTCTGTTGGTCGTGTTATCAAGGAGTTGTGTCAGACAATCAAAAAAAAAAAAAGAGAAAATTGAAAAGAAGCAAAAAGAGCTACATCGCTGCGTGTGTTATACAAAAAGAAAATCCAAAAAGAAAAAGTGAAGTGCTAGTTGAATCAAGTGAAGGCCTAAGTTTACTTTACTGCACCCGTAGTTGAGCAATCTTGTGCCTGTCTCGTTGAGCTTTGCTAGCGTCTCTCGTGTGCATTGCAACCTTTCCCACATATAGTTGCATTGCCCCATTATATCGCCTTGTGTGAGTATCATTGGTTGTCTACGGTCAGCGCTAGAGCTTGTTATTGGTGCAAATAGGTAGCCTACCTACAGCCCCACATATATCCTGCTTTGTCGTGTGATTGTTCTTATACCCTTGATATTCGCTTCGCTACATCCGTGCACTAGTCCGTCAATCCAAGTTGGTAAGCAATACTAATTCACTTTGGAGCGGTAAGATTCACCTTTCTTATCAGTTTTGAGTGAGTTGTGAGAGTACCACCAAAGATTTTTGTTTAGTGCACTAACCTACTAATCATGTCTTCTTCTGAGTTTGACGTGATGCAGAAAAAGCCCGACGATACACCAGTTACTTGGCGTGAATATGAGGGTCTTCGTGATCATATGCAACGTGAAATCCGTGTTGCTAGTGACGTGTTGGACAAGGAAATTCAGGGTGTTCACTTGAAGGTCGAAGAGGCTACTACAGCGGTTAATACCGTTCAGACATCGGTGACGACTCTTCAAGCATCCATACAAGCTTTGACAAACGCCGTTGGAGAAATACGTACAATGGTGCAACCACAACAACCACCGCATGATGACGATGGCAGTGTGCAAGGCGACAATGCTGAAGCTGCTAATGCTCAAGGGCGTGGTATGGGTCGTGGTATTGGCCGTGGTGTTGGTGATTTCCGTGGTCGTGGTTTTGTCGCCGTCGGAGCCCAACGTGTTCCTCAACAACAAGACGATGGTTTGGGTAAGCCCAAGTTCTCAATTCCCAGATTTGAAGGAGGTACTGATGTTGAAGAATATCTTACATGGGAGCTGAAGATTGAGAGATTATGGCGTTTACATCCTGACTATACTGAAGATAGGAAGATCAAGCTTGCTTCCTCTGAATTTGATGGCTATGCATTGCGTTGGTGGGATGGACTTGTGAGTGCTCGAGAAGAAGATGGTGAGCTGCCTATTATCACATGGCGTGCTATGAAGGCTGCAATGAGAGCTCGTTTTGTGCCTACCAATTACTTGCGTTCCGTCTTTGACAAGTTGACCCAATTGAAGCAAGGTGTGTTGACGGTTGATGCTTACTACATGGAGATGGAGATGCTTATGCAGCGTGCCCGTGTCCGTGAGTCTCTTGAGATGACACTACAGCGTTTTCTGAATGGTCTGCGGTTTAATATCAAGGGAATTGTGCGTCATCACAGCTACGCTACTATGAATGAGCTACTACATCATGCAAGAGAAGCTGAGTCACAGTTGGCTGAAGAAGCGCAACAGAGGGGCCGTGCTACAGGCGCAGGGCGCTACACGCCTAGGCCGCCGCCTTCTACGGCGCCATCTACGCGTCCTATGGATGTTCCTTCTTCGTCTAGCAAGCCGGTCTCCAATGTATCTAACACAAAGAAGCCCGTCCCTGCAGCAAGTGGAACTGGTTCTAGTATGTCTACAGCGCGCAACCGTGATATGGTTTGTCATACATGTGGTGGCAAGGGTCACTTCAAGAAGGATTGTCCTAACCGCAAAGTTATGATCATTAATGAGGACAATGAGTATGAAACAGGAGATGATGTTGATCCAAATGCTCCAGATGAGGATGATTATGACAGTGATGGGTTTGATGCTTTCCCGTCTGAAGCTCAAACTATTGTTGTCTCACAGCGTGTTCTTAATGTGCAGTCAAGTGCATCTACACAGCGCTGTAATTTGTTCCAAACAAAGGCACTAGTTGGTCCTGATAAAGCTTGCAAGGTCATTATTGATGGCGGGAGTTGTCGCAATCTAGCAAGCAAAGAGTTATGTGCCAAGCTGAAACTGAAGTATCTACCGCACCCGCATCCATATTATATTCAGTGGTTGAGCAATAATGGTGAGATGAAGGTGAGCCACATGGTGCGAGTTGATTTTGAGATTGGACCGTATAAGGATTCCATTGATTTTGATGTGGTTCCTATGACGGTTTGTCACCTGTTGTTGGGTCGGCCATGGCTCTATGACCGTTCGGTGCAACACAATGGCCGCGCCAATACATATCACTTGGAGTTCAAGGGCAAGAAAATTAACTTACAGCCTATGTCACCACAGCAAATTGTCAATGAGTCTCGTCAGAAGATTGAAGTAAACTTGGAGGATGCGTCCATAGATAGGCGAGAGAATTGTAATGCCGTGAGTGATATAACGAAAAGTGAGAGAGTGAATTCCTTAGTCTCATTAGCCACCAAACAAGACATGAGAGAATTTTGTGAGGATCCTACAGCCATGCCTATTGTGCTCATGTACAAGGGTACGGTTTTGGTTTCTAACGACATGACCCCTCTTCCTCTTGGTGTTTCTAATGTTTTGCAGGAATTCAGTGATGTGTTTCCGGAAGAGGTACCCGCAGGACTTCCACCTTTGCGAGGTATTGAGCATCAAATTGACTTGATCCCGGAGCATCGCTGCCCAATAGGGCACCATATAGAACGAATCCCGAAGAGACGAAGGAGATACGAGAAGCAAGTACAAGCGCTACTCGACAAAGGTTATATCCGCATAAGCCTTAGTCCTTGTGCTGTTCCTGTTATTCTTGTTCCTAAGAAAGATGGTACATGGCGTATGTGCGTAGATTGTAGAGCGATAAACAACATTACTATTCGATATCGTCATCCTATTCCTCGTTTAGAAGATATGCTAGATGAATTGAGTGGTCTGCTGTTTTCACTAAAATTGATTTGCGTAGTGGTTATCATCAAATTAGGATGAAAGAAGGGGATGAGTGGAAAACCGCCTTTAAAACAAAATTTGGTTTATATGAGTGGTTAGTAATGCCTTTTGGTTTAACTAATGCACCTAGCACTTTCATGAGACCGATGAACCATGTTTTGCGTGATTTTATTGGCAAGTTTGTGGTTGTGTATTTTGATGATATATTAATCTACAGCCGCAATGAATCTGATCATATTATACATATTCGACATGTTTTGCAAGTGTTGCGTGATAGTAAACTCTATGGTAATCTTGAGAAGTGCACATTTTGCAAAGATAAGGTCATATTTCTGGGTTATGTTGTCTCTAAGCATGGAGTAGAAGTAGATGTGTCTAAAATTGAAGCTATTCAAAATTGGCCTACTCCCATGAATGTGAGTCAAGTTAGAAGTTTTCATGGTCTAGCTGGGTTTTATCGCCGTTTTGTGCCCAATTTTTCTACTATTGCTGCACCTTTGAATGAATTGACTAAAAAGGGTGTTGCATTTGAGTGGGCGTTGCCCAAGATCATGCTTTTGATGAACTGAAACGATTGTTAACTTCGCACCATTGCTTGCACTTCCTGAT